>NW_028258332.1:1422500-2030000 GCF_053883595.1 Heterocephalus glaber | reverse complement strand
AAAAGCCTGCATCTACGACTGCTCTACAGCTCAGGAGGCCCCCGAGCTGGGGCTTTGGTTTGTCTGGCCACCTGACACCCACACCTCTGTCTCTTCTGACCTCAAGGAAGCCCACTGGCTCCTCCTCCCCTGCCTCCCACACTCAATGTGCCACCCTGCCTTGGTCTGCAGTTGGCAATGGTGCACTGAGCATTCATCAGAGCCAACCAGCCATTCTGTTCACCTGTCAAGGGATCGACCAGCATCACAAGCTCCCTGCCTACCCATGTTGTAGAGTGGTATGGATACAGATTTGCCAACCTCAGACTGGGAACTTGCATGTGGTGTCACATTCCTCGAATTCCACAGTCTGATGCAAGGATTTCTTCTCTCTAAAATATCAGCTGTGTCCCATGAGGCCTGGATATAAAGTCCCTGCCACTAAAAAGGCTTGGGCTATGTATGTACCCATAGCACCTGCCTGAGCCAGTGTGCTACCAGTTCTACATATTGTTCTGGCACGTTTTCTTATTTACAACATGGACACGCCAGATGCACATGTGAGATGTAGACACATAGTAACTGCATGCAAATGTTAAAATGGAATATTTTGGTAGTATCAAGACATGTTGAATTATGCTGTGAGTTATCTCCTCACATCTGTGATATGTAGTGCAATTTTACTGACCATTCCCAGGATGGAGGCTGTAATATGCTTTCATGAGAAGGGCTCTTCTATGTTAGGAAGATCCAAGGTCATGTACAAGGCAACACACAATGCCCTCATTCTGGTAGACCAGTTGGCTGGTATGATAACCTTCCACAGGGCATTTCCCTTTGGTGGCCTTGGTTTTGTTATCTGCAGCATGGAGGTTCTCATGCCAAGCTTCTTGGCTGTAGCATGAAATGCCTTTGTCACAGCACCAGTAGAAGGGACTGAGAAAGAGAGGGAGGAAGACCGGGTGCACGCAGCACAGACAGAATACAGCTCCTTGCAAAGTTGGAGGTCATGTAGTCATGGATCAGTTGCTTTGAAAGGTAAGATGTGGTCTCTGTCTATTGTCTTTACTGCTGTTTGCTCCATTGGACGCTTAGGTAATGCTTGAGGACCCACAGTGACCATGTCCACTCTAGCAGTCATCCCTCATTGTTTGGCGAGTGTCAGCACTGAACCCAACTGTGATCAGGATGCTGTCTTTGACCTGAGGTTGGCCTGGATATAGTGGTGCTGCCCAGTGGTGGTGACCACAGGGAGGGCAACCAAGCAAAGCCCCGCATGAGCCAGCCCTGGAGGACCTGAGTTCACGTAGTGCTTCTGCTTTAAGGTTGGCAGTTGGGTAGATGGATCTTTTGATTCCCAGTTCTGCCAGAGAGATAAATCCTACATGGGAGCAAGCTACTTCATCTGTCTGTTCTTTGGTTGCTTTATCCTCATAATGGAATAATAATACTTATTACATATAGTGTTGTGATGATTATGTAAATGAACTTGAATGTATAGTAACATTTTACCACAATACTGTCAATGGTAGATGACGTGGTGGATTAACTAACTAATGGTCAACTTCTAATGCCCAGCTGAACTGAATCAGCGTGGTTGGGTAGAAGACCCACCTGAGGACTGTTGCCAACAGCATAAAAGAGCTGAAGGGGAAGATCATGGGCTGCTGATGTCCTAGGAGAAGCTTGCTGCAGATGGTTTTCCTGATGCAAACTTGGTTGTTCTCATCAGAGGGGGAGCTTGGGGCCTCGCTGTTGTTGGGAATGGCTGCTGTTCTAGTCAGGGGAGCTCCAATCTTCACTGTGAACATTGCTTCCTGGGCTCCAGTGTAGATCCCTCAGCCTGGTGGCACAAATCCTTCACCCCACCGGCACCAACTTCCTGGCTTCCACCACTGGCCTTTGGGCCTTCCAGGTGCAGATCCTCCATACAGACAAGCATGAGACATTGCCGTGGGCTCTGGGCCACTGGCTGGGGTCATGGATGACATTGCCTTGGACTCTAGGCCTTCAGCTGGATTTGTGTGGGACACTGCTGTGGGACCCAGGCCCTCGGCTGGATTCTTTGGGTCTCTAGTGTGTGGCTAGATCTCTTACACTTCTCTGCATTTGACTTTTTTGGGTGACTATTGTAAAATAATCCTATAAATTATGTTCCCTGTAGTAAATCTATTTCCTTTGCAAAATCCTAATTACAACATTAGATAAATGCTAATTCTTCCTGTACCATCAGTAATGCAGTTGTTAGTAATCAAGTCCTTCAGTGTCTGTCCAAAAGGATACAGCAGCGTCCACCCTAAAAATGTATACACACTTCAGTAGTTCATCATACTAATACATTTCTGGAACCTAATGGCCACCACTTTGAGCAGTTCTTGTAATTGTAGAGGCCAAAGTTAGCTTGTATTAATCTCATGGTGTCTCAGCAAATTTAGTATTAAAATATTTATACAATTTTTTCTTTTCCTGGTGCATATATTTTTTGGTGGACTCTGTATATACAAAATAAAGGGCAAAACAGAAGATAGATACATAGGAAGTAGGGAAAAGTTCAAATAATTCCCCAAATTACCTATTCCATTGTTTCAAAAATAATTTAATATATATGCTAATTTGTTTCATTTATCCTACTGGTTTCTCATAGCTCAGTGTAAAGGAAATTTTGTGCTATTATCGGTTTCTTCTTTGTAAGAGAGTCCTTTTTGTCTGTTTCTTGTACTCTGAGTAACTTCTTTTAAGATTATGTTACACAATATATGAAATATTTTTATTCTCTTATTCCTTTGTTATGAAATTGTGTTTTAGTTTTTCATTATAAATAAATAAATATGAAAGAAGGAAGCACAGCAAAGGGGATCAGACACAAGGCTGGCTTAGAGACCTGTTCCATCATCCTTCTTCCACACTGGGGTGTCCATTCCGACTGGAGGTGCTGGAGCGCAGGATGTGGGGATGGTTCTCAGAGGGCTGCTGGGGGGTTGTCCACAGCTGGAAGGTGCTGGCCCACCCGAGAGCCACGCTGAGGCTCAAAGAGCATTTTGTTGTTAACTTTTTGCAAATGAATTAAAACTTGGAATGCCCACCTCGCTGAATGATTGTCCTCTCCATGACCAGATGCTAAGTATCAGAAATACCACAGCCACTGCCCCGCGGCATGGTTGTCCCAAAGTCTGCAGGGACTGGTGTCTCTTAGGAGCATGGGTTTGTTCTGGTGGTATCTGCAGGATGGTCTGCGGGTTCTGGGTTGACACCCAGCCTTCCCAGCTGCTACCTGGGTTTCCCAACTGGCTGACAGTTGAGGACACAATGTAGTTTTGATTAGAATTTGGAAGGTATTTTATCAGTTAGGTGCTTTGGCTCTGTGACAGCAAAAATGGCAGGAGAAATGTTTATGTCAAGGCTTGTTCCACAGACCTCTGGTACACTGCTTCAGTGACTCACTTAGTACACACTCTGTTGTTTTGTCAAAATATGTTTTTAGGAACGCTTACTTTGTGTAATATTGACAAGTAGCCTCAAAGCGTCAATGAGAATGGTGGTTTTAAATGAATGCGCCATATAATTAGCTTATACAATATTTGAAAGGCTCAAATGTGAGTACTTATTGGGTCAAATTTTATGTTGTAATACACATTTTCAATAAAATTGGGTGTTCCCTACAGAAAAATGACAGTCAGATTCTTACAGTTGACTACCTACTCCAAATGGTGCATGCTCAAATAATCAATAAGGACTCTTACATTGCAGAATGGAAATCATGTGGGAGATAAATCTTATTCTCTTTACTTTAGGAAGTTTAATAAATGCTGGGTAGCCACAAGATGAGCATTCCATGAAGAATATATCATCATAAAATAAGACAACACTTCGTGGTTTTTTGTCCTTGTGGTGCATATTTCTACTTCCAATTCCATATCAAGATTTAAGAAGAATGCTTCCAGCCAACTCAGGAAGAACTTCTAGAATAAAAAGGTAGTGGCCTGGGACCCCAGCTTGGAGGAGAGTTGGGTGCGTTTCACGAAAGGGCTAGGGCTGAACCGAGGGCCTGGAGACGGGTGCCGGCCAGGGACAGTCTTCTGCCTCTGCCAGAGCTGCTTTTCCCGAAGGCTTCATGAGCTCCCCAGCCTCCTGCAGGGGTAGAGTGACACTCCAAACAGGTGGTACCAGCACCCTCGCTCACCTCCTCTGCCGTACGACCCTGTGGTTCACAGGTTCCCACAAAGTGCAGTATCAAGCAAGATTAATTTCCTTTCATACCTTCAGGTATGGTATGGAGTCCACTCAACACCCTTTCTCCCTCAGGGCGATATAAATACACATGCACGCACACACGATGTCCCCGGGGAGTTTCCCCTCCCTGGTTCACAACAGATAGGCATCTGCCTGTATGTAGCCTATGGCATTCTGTGTAAGAAAATGTAGATGTTATACTTTCAAATTAATCCTTGCTTTTGTATTTTGATATTTTGAAGATCAGTGAGTTTTGAAGCGAACATTACAGGTTTCTCTGGCCACACAGGTATTGTGGCTCCAAGGCGGCCAGCATTGTCACAGACACCCCTGTCTGTGTCTCACAGGTGAAAACAGGCAGTGGGAGCACCTGTCCGGCGCTCTGCACTCTGCTGTGGAACAGAGCAGCATCGTCTTGCTCCTGAACTTGCCCTGTCTGCCTCGCCTCTCTCCTCTCCTCTCCAACTCCTGGTTAGAGCTTGGCGGAGGGAGATTACCACTGCGGTCTGAGGACATGAAGGACGAGTGAGTGGGCCATTTGGATATTCAGTGTGGACACCGCACCCCTGGTATCCTCCCCGCAGCGCTGTCTGGCTGACACATCTAGCCTGCTCTTGGAGGCGGAGCCCTGGATTCAGACTCTGTCCTCTCTCTGGTTGCATTTCGGAGAAATGTCTGCAGCCCTTAGGTCAGCAGCTCAATGTCCCCCCCTGGAAGTGCTCCAGCCGCAGGTGCTAGAAACAAAAACTATGGAGAGCAGAAAGCACCCTGCAGCCTTCTTGGCCGAGGTTCACAGAAGTGAGAAATGCATGCAATTAAACTTGCCACAGCCCAGAAACATAATTAAAGGACACTCCTTGCAAACTACTCTTTAAGGATTGTCTTTTAATTGCTATCTTGCTGGAAGAGACAAGAATGAATGAAGTTGTCACAATTTCCCAGTCAATCTTGCGTGTTCCATTTTGGTCATTGCTGCAGCAGGGTCCTAGCTTGAATTCTGGAGAAGACAGCTTCCTTGTCCTGGCACCTGGGAGATGCTGACCCCATGCTGGGCTTGCAGATTCACCCACTGAAGGGATCACACGGCAGAAATACAAGCTAATCAAGTAGTGCCTGTGCCCAGGGGTCCCCTGACCTTGCCTCACCATGGGGTACACCCCGAGGAGCACCTCAAGTGCCACCAGCAATGGCCCAGCCTGTGGTGTGGGAGGGGACACCTTGGGTGGCTCTTGCCTCTGAGGAGGGTTCTGGAGTGAGGGGAGCATCACTTGCCCAGCAGGAGCAATGGGACTGGGTGGAAATGCATTTCGAGCAGGCGGCTCACTGAGATGTGTCTGTCTGGGCAGAAAGATTCTCCAGTGGGGAGGTGGGTGGGAGCCTGATCAGCACTGCAGTGATCCCCCCGAGGCAGGGGTTGTGTGCTGGTGGTGAGGGGGTGCTCCATGGCTGGGGACAGACACGGTGTGCAGGGTCAAGGAAGGAGGAGCAGGAAGGCGGAGTGGCCTCTGGAGGGCATCTGCATTGAAGGGAGAGCCAGGGAGGAGCAGACAGCAGAGGTCACAGGGACACAGCCTACTGTGACAGCCACAGGCAGGTGTGGTCTCACAAAGGGGAAAGTGAATCCCATGTCTGTCACAGGAGATGGCCGGTGACCGGAGAGCAGTGGGTCTATCCGAGAGGAAATGGCCAGAAAATATAGAACAAAGGGATCGATTGTTTTGCAATAGTCTGGCTAGAAGGAAAGGAGAACACAGGTGTGTTTGGGTGTGCATGTGTGTACTTGGTCAGATACACTCATGTGTTTAACATGGAGCTGGGGAGAAGCTGAGAAGGGTGACATCTCCCATGCTTCCCGTGTGCACAGTACCCATGTGCTCCGGGTACCGGGGACACCATACACTCAGAGTGTGAAAGGCAGAGCATCCATGGAAAGGGCAGCCTTTGGGGCATCTCCCCAGTCAGGCGTGGTCTACAGTCCAGGAGAGCTCAGAGCAAGTCTGGTCTGGGGATGCCAGGCCGACAGGCATGCTAGAGCAATGGCGTTCAAGGTTTTTTCTGGTTCCTTGCCATCATATTGTGTTGTTCAGGATCAGTTTCCAGTACCTGTATGCACCTCTTGGGCACACACAATGTTTCTCAAATCGAACTCTCTGCAGCAGTCCCACGATGCTCCTCATCGGGACTGCGGAGGGCAGATGTGCTTCTTCCAGGGGTTCGGTGCTCATCCCAGGCCTGTTCCTGGGCATCCTCTGCATCAGAGCCCTGGCTTCTTCCAGCCCAGATTCTTGCTCTTTCTGGGTCTCCTCTGACACTTAAAACCTTTATGTTTCACACTGGACAAATCAGTCTTTGCATTTTCCTTCAAAGACTTCACTTAAGCCATACAAACATTTAGAGAAGGATAAAGACAGCATTTCGTTTTTGTTTTCCAATCCAGGCCTCCCCACACCCCAAGAGTTAGTTTCGTGTCTCTATACTAGGATAAGAGACACACACACGAGGAGACCCCAAAACCATCGCTGTCTGTGAGCACACACAGTATTTGTGTGTGTGTGTGTGTGTGCGCGCACGTGCATGCACATGTAGCCAACATTGACTTTGGAACCTTTTCAAGGTCTTGTTTGGAGACAGGAATACAGGAAGCGGTTGCTGCTGTTTATGGATGGGACCCTGGTATGTTTAAACAAGGAACACTTCTCCAGCGTGAGTTGTAGGTTTTGACTATTGCTTCTGAGATTTCATGTGGATTTTTCTGGAGCAGCTCAGACCACATTGTCCTTGACATGAATGAGGTTGGAGAACCCGAAGTACCTGGCCTGGCAGTGTTTCAAAGTTTTCAGTAATTTCTAAGAGGTTTGAGTTCTTCTACCGCAGAAGAGGAGAATTCCCCAAGATGCAGGAATTCCCCAAGAGAGGCCCCTGTGGAGTGGATCTGCCCATCCCGTGGCATGCACCCCGAGGTCCCTGAACTGCCCTGCCCCTGGGCAAGCGGGGACATTGTCATTGAGAGGCGCAGTCCAGAGACATCTCTGTCTGTTCTCGCTGCTCTCCCAGCCCCCAGCCCTTCCCCCTTGCTGCAGGGTCAGCCTCTGGCAGATCCCCACACCCAGCCCCTGGTTGAGGTCCACCTGCCTTCTGCAGGAAAGCATTCTCTTCATACCTTCTAGGACTGGAGCTCTTGTGTCCCCCATTTTAAAAACCATTTTATTGAGGTCTAATTTATAAATAAGAAAATGTGCACATAGACTTTGTGACATTCTGATTAGGCTAACACACGTGTACCCAGGGAAGCCACCCCAGTCGGTGATAGGGAAAGCTCCCATTGTGCCCAGCGCTCAAGGGCCCCTTTTGCATTCAGCCCTGACCTAAAGTGATGCCGATCGACTCCGCTCCTGTAGTCATCGCCTTCTCTCCTGGAACTTTGCATAAATGCATTCTGTGATTTTTATTTGATTCTTTTGTGCTGAGTAGTGGTTTCCCTATTCACCTCTGTTGTTGTGCATACCAGAAATTCATTTCTTTTACTTGCTAAGTAGTATTTTATTGCATGGATGTGCAATAATGTCTCTACCCCGCTGGTGGGCATAATATCTGTGCCCAAGTATTGTCAATTACAAACAAAGTTGCCATGAATACTTGCACGTAAGACTTTGGGTAAATAACCAGTAGCAGAATTGCTGAGACATGTGCAAGAAATGTCAGAACTGTATTGCTCATTCCATGCTTCTACCAACTAGGGAGCTACTCAATTTCCCCAAAAAACTTATAGTAGTACAGTGGGTCTCTTCTGACTTAGCCATTCTGATGGGTGTGCAGGGTCTGTCCTCAAGCTTTAGTCTGCATTTCCGTCATGGCTAATGGTGCTGAGTGTCCTTTCATACACACACTGGGTGCTCATGGTCTTTGCAACATGTTCCATCTCCAGTCCTCTCCTTTTATCAAGGCTGGGTTAGTCTTCATATTGTTGACTTGTAAGTGCTTATATCTATTCAGGATAGAAGTCACCCTCCTGCACTGTTGACTTCACTTTTGTTTTCTTATTAATGTATCTGAAAGAGCATATGCTTTTTTTTTTTTTTGGTACCAGGGATCGAACTCGGGACCTTGCACTTGAGAGGCAGGCAGTGGCACCACTGAGCTAAATCCCCGGTGGCATACACTTTTTAAAGAGGCAAGAACAAGGGTTATTAGGGATATAGGACAAGCTCAAGAGTGGAGTGTGCATGCTCAGAGGAATGAGGGCCACCACCGTCAGGAACTGGGTGGCTTTGTGTTTCGGCAGGTGGACATCTGTGGCGTTTGAGGGTCTGTAGTCTTAGTCTTGTCCAGTGGGTGGGAGAGGATGTCCACCCATAGTACGGCCCATTCATGTGGGAATCCTAATTCACAGGTGAAAGGGGGCCACTCACCAGTGGAAAGGGAAGGCCAACCCATTTATAGGTGAAAGGGCATCGCTCAGGGTTACTATATTCTGGGAGAAGAGAAAGAGAAATCAATAAACAAACTGGGCTTGTGTCCTGAAGCTGCAGCTCTTCTTAGAAGTACAATTTTTAAAATCTCTATTTCCTTGTCTCCTTCTACCTAGTTTTTATTTCTCCTATCCTACCCCATCCTCCTTGACTTTGGTCCCTTATTCTTAAGGGGTTGCAGAAGGCCCCATGGTCCAACTTCACGACTGCTTCGGGCCCAGGAGAGGCGTCGATGCAAAGTCTTGTCCTGTCTGATCTAACGGGGAGATGAGAACATCGGTTCCGTCTTTCCAAGAGCCGTCGTCTTTGGCTGGTCGAAGTCTCCCTCTTGATGCTGCTTCTTGTCCCCTTCATGGCCCCCAAGATAAACATTGCCAGGCTGGGTCTCGGGGTCCCTGAGGCTGAGATAAAGACCTTAATCCATACTTTGTGTAGAAAAAGTTTGTAGTTTCACTGACTCTCATTTCAGAAAAAGAATTCTCAGAATGCATCAGGAAGAGGCAAGAGCAGTGTTTATTAGACAGATTTAGGATGCACTCACAGATTGAGTGCGGGTGCTCAGAGAAATAAAATACTGTAAAGAACACAAGTTCTAATTTTGATGAATTTCACTGTATTTCCCAACTTATATTTTATTAGCAAATGTTTGTAGTAAGTAATGATCACACTCCTTGTGTGGAGCTGGCACAGGTACAGAAGACATCTTCATTCCTTTCATCACCTCCTTTTGCTCCTATCTCTCTCCACTCCCCGCATCTCTTCATCCCCTTCCCATTTGAGAAAGATCTATCTCCCTACCTCTTAGTAGTTAAATAAATGTTTCATTTTAAAAGCCATTTAGATTTACCAAAAAATTGCAAAGTTAGAATTGAGAGATCTCATGTATCTTACAGCCAGATTCCCCTGTCACCATCAAACCACTGTTATGGTTATCACCATGGTCACCACCTTCACCACCTTCATCACCATCATCGTCACCATCATCATCACCATCACCATCACCATCATCATCATCATCATCACCATGGTCACCATCTTCACCATCTTCATCACCATCATCATCACCATCATCATCATCATCATCACTATGGTCACCATCTTCACCATCATCAGCATCACCATCATCACCATCATCATCATTATCATCACCATGGTCACCATCTTCACCATCTTCATCACCATCATCATTACCATCTTTAATCATCATCATCATCATCATCATCATCATCATGGTCATAGCCATCACCACCAGCTTTCTGCTTCTAGAGAGTGAAACCAGGATCTTCACATGGAGCTACATCCCAGCCCTTGTTTATTTTTCTTTTTTGCTTTTGAGACAGGGTCTCACTAAACTGCTAAGCTGCCCAGGCTGGGCTTGAACTTGGGATCCTCCTGCCTCTGCCTCCCAAAGGACTGAGATGACAGGCGTGTCCCACTATGCCTGGTTCTGATTCCCTTCTTATTATTACCTTGTGTGGAACACCAGTCACAATTAATGAACCACTTTACCCGGTCCCAGTTTTCCTGGGGTCACATTGCACCCACACATCTATCCTAGAAGAAACTTCGTGGCTTGGGCAGAGAAAATACTTTGCATTACTTTAAGATTTTAAAAAATTTTGCAGACTCCTTATATAGCTCCAGGTATGGTGCATCTTAGTGACCAGTACTTTCAAAATAATGTCCTTCCCTCTTAGTTTGGGAAGTTCTTTTCACTGGCCTGAGAACTCCTCCAGGGAGGAGTTAGCACTGCAGGCAGGACTCTGCTGTTATCTGGCCAGACTCGCTTCCCAGGAAGTCTTGCCTTCCACTCCAGGGCTCCAAAAAGGAGAAGATTTGGTGATCTACGGCACAATACAGTAGATTTGTTAATGACAATATGCTGTCTATTCCAAACATGCGTTTTAAATGTTCCCATCTCAGAAGGAAATGATAATTATTTGAGGGAATCACTACATTAATTAGCTCAATTTGATAGTTCACAATGCACACATGTATTACCATGTCACATTGTACCCCATAAATATATACAATTATTATTGATCAGTTGAAAGTAATACCCTCGAAGTCTGTTTTATTTGAGGTAGGTGTGTGTGTGTATTTTCTATGACTAATATGTGTTTTTGTTCTCCTTGACTTCAGGATTTTTATCTCAGGGATGAATGCATTTCTTCAGAGTTCTCTTCTGGTTTTCACACTTCCAGGTCACTGATCTCCTAGGACCGTCTTCCTGGGCACTGCTGCCCACCCATGTGGATCAATAAGGTCTCCACACTCTAATCACAGAAGCTGTGGTGGCCGTGGGGTGACATTTGTCGCACCTCAGAGCTTTTCCTACATGAGTCATTCATGCCTCAGCTTCTTGCCAAGCTCAAGGCCACTCTACTGTAGGTGTCCACTCATTTCCTGTGTACCTTGGGACATTTCCTTCCACTTTGTGATTCAAAGTGCAGCTCCATTTGAAAGGTGGAGGAGACACCATGTCTTCTGTCATTTGTTTCCCTCTCTTTTGTTCTCAAGGATCATAGGTCCATCATGCCCAATGTTCTCCAAAATCTGAACTTTTTCTTCCAAATATTTTATTCAATTTTCCTGTTATGTAAGCTGAGCTGTAGGAGCTTGCACACTCTAGCAAATGAGGTTGTTTGCCAAATAAAACTAAAGTATGAACATTGTTCACAAGATTTAAATAGGATGCAAAATTTTATGACATAATATGCATAACATCGAGGATGCAATCCAAAATTATTTGGCATCAGAAAAACCAGCAAAATCTCAATGCTCGTGTGAAAAGACTTTCAACAGAAGCCAAGATGTTACAGACGTTGGAATTATCTAACAAATACTTGAAAACAGCTATTATATATATGCTTCACAAATAGTAATGACCCTTCTGGAAACACATGAGAAAATAGAAAGTCTGGACAAAGCTCTGACATTGATGTCATCAGAGTACTGGAAGACAGTTTGGTGTTGAAAAAATATTTTGAGTTATCATGGTAGAAAATTTCCCAAGTTTTCTGAAAGATATAAATCCACAGACTAAAGCAATTAAGGGACTTCTTTATAATATTAAGCCAAGGGAAAAACATGCAAAGACAAATCATAGTAAGGATTCTGAAAACTGAGGGCACAAATATTTAAGCACCTGGTAAAGATGGCATTGTCCCCAGGGTGGGAGGGGGAGGAGTGGACGTGCCTCTCGCCCCAAGGGAGAGAACTGCAACGCTCACTCACCCTGGGGAGAGCCCCTCCTCAGGTAGAGGAAGGCAGACACCTCTGATGAGCAGGCAGGGAGAGAAGTTGCCACCCACAGACCACACTGATGGAGGTGCAGGGCAGGTTTCAACAGAAGAAGAGCAATTCTTGGGGACCCTGAGCCCAGGGTAGAGGAGGAAGGACAGAACCGGTGAGCCTGTGAGTGGGAGAAACTTGTTCCGCAGCTCCTTCCAGCCCGGGACGGGGCTGACCTCCAGGAGAGGTGAACATTTTCCCATGGGGCCGTCCACATACTCAGCTGCCCCACATGAGGCCACTGTAACAGGACACAAAAGGTGGAGCCTGTGGCTGTGAGGTAAGATACCAACCCTCAGCCACCTGTGTACGCTTTCTTCCTTGGAGAAATACCAAAAAATTATACAGACACACAGAACACACGTGGATGTGAATATATGTGGACATCGCCTGTGAATCTATGTGTGTTTATGTGGATAATGTGGAGAGAAACAGAGAGAGGGCAAAAATTGCAACAGTGATCTAAATTGAAGTGGGAAATATGTTTGAATAGTTCAGGAAAGCAGGAAAGCTGAATCTGAGGGAAAGAATCAAAAGAAAACAAGTTGCATATCGGTAGACTTCAAGGCAAATGTATCGTAATTACTGTTAATATAAGTAGTCCCAACTGAACAATGCACCAGACAGTTACTGTGATAGATTTAAGAAAGGACCCATCTGCATCCGTACAAATTCGCTTGAAAGTGTGAGGTGCAGACCGTTCAAAGTCGCGGGATGAAAACAGACCAGATGCAGTCACCATCCGAGGACAGGGGCACAGCCAGTCACCGCGCTGCAGAATGACGACCGAGTCACTTGGCGAGGAAGGCGCAGCAGGGCTAAACACACGCCAGGCCACAGGAAGCGGAACCTGGCAGGACTGAGGCGAGACGCGGACAAACGTGCAGTTCCAGTCGGTCACAGCCGCCTCCTCTCAAGCAGGCAAAACTTGTGCACGGAAAATCACTGTGAATGGGGGCAGGGCCGCAGCGCATGCGGGGATGGTCCCACCCCGGCATCACATCGCACGTTTTCGTCGTTTGTAACATCCACCAGCACGAGCCACATCCCCCACCTAAAGCCAAGTAACTTCAGAGAATCGGGCTCCTCTTCAATTGCCACAGTTGTCCTGGACGTCATAAAAGAGCGGTAGCAAGAGCATCTCCAAACTGTTCGAAAGTGTCCTGTGTATTTCTAAATAATCCGTGAGTAGAAGGGAAAATTTCAGAGGACACAAATGTGTTGAACAAAAAGAAAATAAAAATATTCTGCATCAGATTTGTGAGATGTCCTTGAAATGATTCTTGGAAAGTAAGTTAAGTGTTACACTGTCCATGAGAAACCAGAAAGTGGAATTCCACATGTAAGACACAGGCGTGCTCCTTAAGACCCCCGGAAAAGAAGAGCATCACAAACACAAATTAATGAATGGCGCGAATGGAGAAATCAGGGCGGAAACCTGAGAAAATGGAAACAAAATGACAGAGGTGACACTGGAATTATTTGGTAAATGATGAACTCAAACTGGTAAACTTTCAACTTGAATGACAAAGAAAAATGAGACAGAAAAGACAAAATGTCAGTCAAGAATGAAAGGCGTGGTTTCACCTTCCAGACCTTGAAGGGGTGAGGAAGGAGGACTGCGGATGGTCCCACACCATGAGCGCCTGCCGCCCACCAACCAGGCCAAATTCAAAGCCCGCTCTAGGAGCCCAGTGCGGTGGTACATGCTTGAGGGAGGCTGAGGCAGGAGAGTTGCAAATTTGAGCAACTGCGTCTGGGTGACTTTACAATACCCTGTCTGTCTCAAATTGTTAAAAAGTAAGAGCTCAGTGCCAAGGCTCTGGGTTCAACCCTGAATACTGACAAAAAGGGAGAGAAATGCAGATGGAGAGGGTATTTCTGCACAGCGCATGTCTGACAGCACATCTGTATCCAGGCCATGTACGAAAGTCGCGAGTCGGCTTTAAGAGTCCACACTGTTGTCCGGGCAGCCCTTGAAGAGGACACAGGGTTAGTACAGAGGTGGAAGACGTCGGGTTGCCAGCCCGCAGGCAAACAGGAACTGAGGCACAACTGCAATGAGACGAGTCCAGTATAGCACACGTCCCGGGGCGACAACACCGCTGCCCTGGAAAACAGCCTGTAGAGCCTCACAAAGGCAGCCACACAATAGTACAGCACCAGGAAACACCCCTGGGACCCCACCTAGGGAAACCAACATGTGCGTTTACCCCAAACATGTGCGGGATACACAGGGGCTCTGCTTGAGGGCCAAGGGTCCGGCGGAGCAGATGGATCCGCAAACTGCAGGGCACCATTCCACAGAATATTACTTGGCAATGAAAAGGAAAGTGCTGCCATACCCCAGAGCCTGTAGCCTCAGGCCCCGTGCTGAGAGGAGGGGCGGCTCGTGGCAGGAGCCCATCTGTGTCTGTGAGATCCTCAGACAGACAAACCCGGGTTGGCTGCTAAGGGTAAGGGAAGCGACCGGTGAGCTCTTCGGGGAGGGGGCCCTAACTTTGCCATGTGCTGAAGGAACGGTTCCCCGTCACAGTTGTGCTGCTGCTTCCACGGCCTGCACATCTGTGCACCGGAAGCCAGGCTGCCTCACGATAATTTAAACATGGAGGCAGCACCCCTGAGGACCCCTGCTGCAATACCACAGCACTCGTGGTGGGAGCGGCCGGGCGTGGTCAGGCCAGGAGCAGCGGGCCAGGGCGAGGCTCTGGATTCTGCCGGATCACATCGAGTTCTGGCCCGGCCAGTAAAGGGATGGACAGCCCAGTGAGATTGGCTACTTCTGCAAAATTACAGAGCTTTTTCTGTGGTGTTCTTTTCCCCAGAATTGCTGTGATGATGGCGTAGCACTAATACCAGGTACAAAATTTTTGACAAGTGTAAGTTCTGAAGTTTTTCAGTTACTCTCAGAATACATGTTAAACTTCACATAAAATGCGTGAAGATATGAAGGGCATCTGGCATATTTTAGAAAGCACCCTGCACTCCTGAGCTGGCTCTCCTCTGGGGATGTGCTTTGCACACTTCCTTCATGCTTGGGAGTGCAGTCAGGGGCAGAGCAGCGGGGCTGCCTGCTCTGGGATTCCAGGAAGACATATCTGTGATGGGGTGGATCTGAGTTCACGACTGGGCAGTGAGTGTTCTAAAGAGAAATCGGTAGCCATGTCAGGGAGACTCTCACTACTACGGAGAGTATGGGTGGAATCGATCCTGTGTGTTGTTCTGTTTCCTTCCCAAGTTACATTTGCATGGAGCCCATTCCTACTTCACTCCGTGGATGTTTTTTCTTCTAGCAGGAGGCAAAGGGGCAGGGGCAGGGCCGGTGGCTCGAGTTATCCAGGGACTCGGCCCACAGTGCCCTGAGACACCTCCCGCCCCAAGTCCCCTCAGTTCGGAGACTGTGTTATTAGACCACGCACCTCAGGCCTTGAGACTCCGGTCAGTAGATGTCCTCTAAGCCACTAACTACACCTAGCCAGGGGACCATTTCTCGTTAGAGGAACAGCGTAGCTCAAGGTGTGTGGCTCACAGTGTGCTTGGAGAGCTGCGTGTGTGTGTGCAGGTGGCATTTATCGAGAGCAACAGCACACGCACTTCTGTGGCCCAGCAATCACAGGTCTGGAGCTGGCAAGGATCAAACAGAAATAGAAATTAATTCAGAATCACCAGACTCAAAGACAGCCCAGTGCAGCGTCTGCTTGGACTGGAGGCTAAGTTTGTAAAAACGAAACAAAACAGACCCAAACACCACAGGCAGCCCCCAGGCTGGAGTCTCAGCACCTCTGGGAGCCTGCGGAGGCTGGGGCAGGGACTGCTGCAGAGCGTCTGTGACCGCCCGGCCTCCTCCTTCCCGACCTTGCTGGGGTCCGTTTAACAAGAGCAGTGCTGTGACCCATAATTGTGCAGGCCCACAGCAGGCCTTAAGCAGCGCTGCCCTGCCGCCTCCATCTGCTGCAGCCTCCTGTGTCTCCCAGAGGGCGACCCAGCTAATTTTTCAGTCAATTAGCAGAGGGCTGCCTTTGTTCTCCCAAGCACCCCCTGGGCTCCTCCGCTTTCACCAGGAGCTTGTGTTCAGATGGGTCGGGTTGGGAGAAGCATATTGTGTTGGTTTTTTCCATGACCCTGGGGCAATGATGGGCAAACGCTATCTGTCTCAGTGATCTAGGCAATTTGCAGAGGCCTGGTGGGGCTGCATGTGCACTCTGAGTGTGCGCGTGTCTGAGTGTGTGCGCGTGCAGAAGGCAAGGCTGCGAAGGAGCTGTTTTTAGTAAACCACGTTTTGTAACCCTCCGTGCCTTATATGGAGTTTATTCATTTGAAAAGGAAAAAGTCGGGTGCCTTAACCAGGGCGTGCTGGGTTCACAGGAGGAAGAGACTTACTGGCCAGGGGAGAGTGGGCTCCTCCGGGCTGCGAGAGGTGCCTTGGAGTTCGTGGGTCTCCCGTGAGGCCACTGCAGGCTGCAGATCCCTGGACGTCCACAGCTGTGGTCTCTGCTGGACTCAGTTTCCCTGAGCAAGGTGGGAAACCCTAGAGGCGGTGAGAGCACGCCTGCCCAAGTGTGGGAGGAGAGGGAATTTGGGCCTTTCCACCACCCTGTGCTGTATCCAGTGGCCCAGCGCACCCTGTTTCCCTAGTCCAGGCCGCCGGAGATTGTCCTGCCTCAGCCGGCTGCACTGCCCACCAGACCTCCACTGTCCTTTCTTCTAGACAAACTTGAAACCACAGCAAGGCCCCCAAGGTGACATCCTCGCGAATCTCTGCAGTAGGGGGTGGGCAGGCCTCCGGCCGGTCGTCTCCTGATTCCTCTGTGTCCTCCCCCTGGCCTGCCAGGGCTCTGTGCAGCCTGTGCCTCTGAGTCACTGGAGGTTGCCGTTGTCTCCCTCAGAACAACCGTCTTTCCTTTCGATCTGGATTGCAAGTGACCGAGTCCCGCACGCCTCGTGGCTTCTCATTTTCCAGGCAATATTGTGAGAACGCAGCCCCACTGTCTGCCCCACATCTGGATGCCACAATGGCTGCCCCACGTCCCGCAGGCCTGCCCAAGCGAGCTCAGGACGGCCGCAGCCGGGAGCCTGTGGTCCTCCGAGTGTCCCTCGCGAACCCGCCCGGTTCCTCTCCCTCCACGCCGGGTTGGCTGCTCTGCACCTGCTGCATTCTGGATGCCCGGCTGGAGGCTCACCCTCTTCCTCCTCCCATCCGCGGCTCCTGGTGCCCGGGCAGGTCGGCTCCTCCACCTTTCTCTGCCTGCCTCTCTGCTGGATCTTCCTGGCTAGTAAATACGCTTTCCTCTGTGTTGGGCAATAAAATATTCACTGGGACTGAGCTGGGGTTAACAGATTTCTGAAAACTTCATGGCATGACAGCCCATCCCGCATAATCCCCCAGCTGCCTCGAGTCGGGCAGCGATGGGCTTGTGTGTCACTCTAATAGTTGAGCACATGGGCTGCGTATACCCCCAGGCCCAGATCCTCTCTTTCGTGGCTTTTACAGTGATAGCATTTGATGAGGCTGGCTTCTTACACGGCGGCAACAAGGGGCCACCAGGGGCCTGACCAGTGGCCAGCCAGGGCGCGCCTCACCGGGTCACGAGGCCTCATCTTCCCCATGTGACACACAGGGAGGAGAGCTGCTCCCCACACAGGGGCCCCCAGGGCTCCCAAGAGCTCATGTCCGGGACAGTGCCGGGTGGGCGTTGAGCAGGACGCTGTTGGCAGAGGACGGGAGGACAGAGGGGCTGTGGTGCTGGGGGTGGAGACAGAGGCAGCAGCAGAACAGCACCACCCTGGGTCGGGGCCCCTAAGAGTCAGCCAAGAGCCGCTGTGTTAGCTGGGGTCATGGGTGGGAGTGATGATCAAACCAAGGAACAAGGCCCCAGCCTAGCAGTCCACACGTGTAATCCCCGAGCTGTGGAAGGCTGAGGCAGGACTGCAAGGTTGAGCCCAGCCTGGGCCACTCAACAGCTAGTAACTCAGTGAGGCCCTGCCCCAAAATACAAAAAGTAAAATAAAGTAAAAGGAGCTGAGGATAGAGTTCAATCCCCAGGACTGGAAAAGAAAAGGAGGGAAGTGCGTAAAAATACCAACAACACACACACTTTAAAAGAGGGATAAACAGAACGGCTGCTGCAGGCTGCAGTCTGAGAGTCTGGCTGAGTGTCTGAGACAGTGCCACCCTTCCAAATGCAGACACCTGGCAAAATCCCGCGTGAGACGACGGGTCCAGGGTCACCCGCTGTCCCCTGCTAGAAGTGTCCAGTGCCTCCCGGAGCTGTGGTCTGCTCCACCCTTGGACACTGCACCCACAACAGGGCTCTGCCTCTCCCTGGCTCCTGGGCTGGGCATGGGCTCTGTGGGCCTCAGCTACTGCAGTTTGGACCCTCTGCTGCCTCTGCTTTCTGGAGTCTGGAGCCCTGCCCTGCAGGCCTTGAGTGCTGGCCAGAAGAAGGGAGCCACAGCCACAGGCTGCGGTAGGACAGGGAGGTAGGAGCCGTCCTCCCTGATTCTACACCCAGAGAATCGCTTTATTTGAAGTTGAAGTGCAACTAGTAATCTTAATGCAAACAACTCAGTGGTATTTACTGTGTCCACAATGCTCTACATCCTCCACCTCTGTCAAGTCTCAAAACACTTCTCATCATCCCCAAATAAAGTCTTGCACCCCGGAAGCAGCTTCCCCTTCTCCCTCCCCATCCCTGGGGACCACCACTCTGCTTTCTGTCAGGGTGGAGACACCATTTGGAGAGTTACTCAACACTTGGCCTTTGTATATGGAGTCTGCTGCTTGGTGTCACACATGCTGGGACGAATCCTGTTCTGTGACCTAGATGTGACACACTGAGGAAGGAGGATCACCACAAATTCCAGGCCACCCTTCGCTACATAGTGAGTTCAAGTCCAGCCTGGACTGGTTAGATGTGGTTGTTCGCTCCCTAGGGCTGTGGTGGCTTACGCTACTGTGAGTGTTTGTGCACTTATTCGCTTTTGAGCATCTGCTCGAAGCTCTTCGGGCGCATGCCTGCAGGTAGAAGTTGGGCCTGTGATTGTTCCGTGTCTGAGTTTTTGTGGAACTCAGAATGGCGTTGAAAACCCCCCTCCTGCAGCTGGAAGGGGAGCTTGCTCTGGGCAGCTCTTGCGCTTCTGAGGGAGGGAGAACCCCACCCGCCGGCACTGTCTGGCAACTGTGGACATCAGCTGCTGCTCTGCTGCTGTCAGCTACACGGGGTTCCTGGTCCCCTCCGGTGTCCTATTATGGGTACAAGGTCTCAGGGCATTATCTGCAGGGTCTCAGTATCCTGAGCAAAGCACTGAGCAGGGCACTCAGCAAGAGCAGCGAGAGCAAGGTGTATGGAACTCGACAGAGGCGCAGGTCCACTCCTTAGGGTGGGAGTGTACAGGGAGAGGCACTTGCAGCTCGACAGGGACAGGCACGGGGCTCTTAAAGTCCTGGGGTTATGAGGGTCCATGGCTGGGGGTGGGAGAAGTTGTGGCCCAATGGGGTGCCTCACAGGGCCCACCCATCGGGAGGGGGGGTTGGCCCGACTGAGGAAGACTGGGGTCCTAGAAAGAAGGTGAGGCTCAGAGCTCCTGCTGCTATGTGAAGGTGCAGCAGGGGTGGCCGCCTGCCAGCCGAGAAGAGGGGCTTTGCCAGGACCCACCCCTGGGGGAGCCTTAACCTTGGAGGTCCAGTGTGCAGAGCTGGGCAAAAGGAGGTGCTGTTCTTTAACCACTCATGCCTGCCACGTTGTCCTGGCAGCCCCAGTTGACGGGGAGGAGGCTGATGGGCTGTAGCAGCTGCCCTGGGCACACATGTGGGCCCCTATGTAACAAGGAGGTGCAGATTTTCCTGCATACTCACTTAGCGAATGTTTGGGTTGTCTCTGTGTTGTTTTGTTGAAGATACAACTGGATGGTTACAAATACAGTTTCAGTGGTGTGGCTCGCACGTGCACTGATTTCTTGTGGGCTTGTACTAGGAGAGGGCTCTGTGGTACCGGTGCATGTGTACCCGGGGGAACCCAAGTTCTGCCAACCTGCACTCCAAACAGGAATGTGTGTGAACATCAGATGCTCCTGTTCTCATCAACACGTGGTATGTTGGTCCTAATTCCAGTCATTCTGGTGGAAGCGTATCTGGTAGTGTCACACTGTGGTTTAATTTGCATATCACTGATGTATAATGACATGGAGATTTTCATAGCTTGAGATTTGGATGTTATCTTATGAAGTGACTGCTTACTGTCTTTCATCCTTAAAATAAATGAGTATTATTTTTGTCACTGATTTGCAAATTTGCGGTTAGCCACCCCCCCCTTTCTGCATGTGTGTTTTCTTTTGCATGGGAGGCCTGTTAATAAAATATCTTTGGCTCTACTGCAAATACTTGATCTTTTTCTGTGGCTTGCCCTTTTATTCTGTCTGGTGGAAATTTTCAATGAAATGAGCTTCCTCATTTCAATGAATTACAGATTAATAATATTTTCTTTTATTATTATTTTTGGGTCCTTTTAAAAAAAACTTGTTTACTCCAAGGATGTGAAAATAATACCTTTTATTTTCTCCATCAGCTTTAGTATTTTACTCTTCACTGTTCATTCTATGACTTTAAGAAATTATGTTCATGTTTTGTATATGAGTCTTGTATCCAGCAACCTTGCCAAAATTCACTTATTAATGTCAGTAGTTTGTAGATTCCTTTCAGTTTTGCTTATATCCAATCTAATCAACTGTATAAGTAGCAGGGTTATTTCTTCCTTTCCTATCTTTATACATTTTACTTTTATTTTCTTCCATTATTGATCTAGCTGGGATTTCCAGTACAGTGTTGAGGATAAGGTTGAGAGGGGACTCATCTCTTCTCATCTCAGAGGAAAAGCATTAAATATTTACCATGAAGATATATGTGCTTTATGCTTCTGTTTCATAGATTTCTCTTATCAGGTTTCAGTCATTTCCTCTGTTTGAAGGTGTTGAATGAAGTCTGTCTCAAAGCTTTTTACACACAGTCAATTAATGATTTTTTTGTCATTTTGATAAAAAGGTAACTTACATAGTTTGATATTCAATATTGCACTGGCCTTACATTCTCGAATAAATTTCACCTGGTTATGATATTGTATTCATTTTTATGTTATCAAGTTCAATTTTCTAATATTTTGTTTAGCAGTATTATGCCAGTACTGATAAGAGATATTTTCTTCTGATTTTCTTTTCCTGTGTTGTCCTTGGCAACTTTTGGCATCAGGATTCTGGTGGCCTGAGAAATGGATTTTATTGTGCTCCTCACTTCCATCTTTGCTGAAAGAGTTTGTATAAACTTAGTATCATTTCTTAAAACATGTAGAAGAAGTTAGCAGTGAGGATCTGTACCATTTTCTATGGAGATTTAAAAATCAAGCGGTCATTTATAAAAACAGATACAGGACTAATTTGGAGGTTTAATTTGGTGAAATATTTTTAAGGAGCTTGTTCAGTTCCTCTAAGCTGTCAGATTCAGCATAAATTAGTGTATAGTATCTTTTTATTATTATGACATACTTTTCAAAGGACTTTATCCAATCGCATTTTTCATTCCTCATGCTGCTAATTTGATATTTTTCTTTTAAAAATCTTTTTTATGAATCATAGATTTTATTAATCTTTTTATAGAGGCTCCTTTAGGTTCCACCGCATGCTAGGTTTTTTTCTCCTTAACTTCCGTATGTAACTTTAATTAAGTCATCCATATTCTTTCAGCCTCTTGAGTTACTACCATACATCATTGATTTTATACATTTCCTCACTGCCAATACATGCATTTGAAACTGTCAATTTCCCAGTGCCAGCTTAGTACATCCCAAAGTCTTGATAGTGTTGTACATTCAATATAGTTCAGCTCAAAATACTCGTCACTTCCCATTATGATTTCTTCTTTTACACATGGGTAAGTTAGAATAATGTCTCTTAATTCCAAAGAGTTGTGCCTTTGTTGTCTTATGTTAGCTACTGATTCTTAGTTTATTTCTACTGCTTGCAAAGAACAAGCCTGTGTTCCTGCATCCTGTGAAATGCATTGGCCTTTGTTTTATGGCTCACAATGTGGTCTGACTGTGAGATCTTCCATTTGCACTGAAAAAGAACCTTCTGTTGTGGTCAAGATTAGAGTATGAGTTAGGTCATCTTGGCTTATTGTTTTATGCAAATCTCCCTTATATCAGCTAATGAGGAAGTATGCTGAATTCTCCCACCAAAATAACGAATTTGTTCTTTCTCTTGTAGTGCTGTCAATTGTTTTTTGTTGTTACTGTTGTTTTGTTTTTGAGGCTCTGTGATTCAGGTTCTTCTTGAACTTACTATGTAGCCCAGACTGGCGTTGAACTCATGGCAATCCTCCTGCCTCAGCCTCCCAAGTGCTGCAATTACAGGTGTGTGCCACCATGCCCTGTTAGTGCTGTCAATTATTGCACAAACTAGTTTGAAATTTTCTTTTCAGGAGCAGAGAAATTTAGGATTCTTGTGTTTCTCTGTTGACCTCATCTATTATCATCATAAAATGTCCCTGTCTCTTAACCTTTCAGGTCTTGTAAACACCTTTGTCTAATACTGTGGAACTACATGAGTTTGTTCTGCTGAATACATGTACTATGTCTTCTTGCATTCTCCAGTTTCAGCAAACCTATGTTACATTTGGAGTATGTGTGTGTGTGTTTGAAAAGAATACGTATATCATCTTGTTTCTCTTTATTTATGTAACTGGTAATTGTCTCTTTCTTCTCAATGGGATTTGATTTACTCACTGGAAATGAAGTCATTCCTACAGTTCGGTCTCCCTCCACGTCTCTCTATCTGGGTCACCTTTCCATTGCTGGGACACGGTACCAGAGGCCCACAACTTCACAGAGGATAGACTTATTTGGCTCACATTTTCAGTCCGTAGTCGACTTGCTGCAAGGCATAAACTGGGTTGCAGAGGGGACTGGTGGAGGAACCCAGGCAACCAGGAAGCAGGGAGAAAGGAGGAGCCGGGATGAGAACCCACCCTTCCAGGTCTCCCATGACCACCTGCAAGCAGGCCCTGTCCTGACAGTGCAGTCAGCTCTGAGCTCCCCCCTGGCAGGTCCATGCTGAGCACAGCGCCCGGTGATGGGACATTTAAGATCTAGACCAGTACGCTCGCTGCTTATTCTCTACGTTTCCATCTGTTTGTCCCTTTACCACCCCTCAATCTTTCAGATTGAGTCAATGTTTTACTTCCATTTCTTCTGTTCTATTTTCTCTTAAATTATATGGTCTGTTATTGCTGTTTAGGGTTTCCAGAGAAGTTTCAACAACCATCCTGTTCTGCTACAGCCAGATGGAAACTTCTGCCTTTATAATATTCTGGAGAAGATGAGAATCCTTCTGGTGTTGCTTTTCTTCGAAGGGAAGTTTTTTCTTTCTCCTATTCAATCCCCCCCCAATAGATTAGAGTTAGAGATAAATTCATTCAAAGCTTTGCTTTCAGACAAAGTGAAACAGGTGTATGGAGACATTATAATATCCAGTGAAATCCAGTTCAAAATAAGAGTTGTACTATAAAACTTCCTCTTCAGTTCTCCAAAATACTCTTGTGCTTATTTTAAGTCATTGTTGTCCTTTTTTGCCCAACCTTTTACACGTGCTGATTTGTTTATAGTGGCAGAGTTTGTAATAGCTAAAGCTTGGAAACAGCCCAAGTGCCCATCAACTGGAAACTGGATAAAGAAGAAGTGGGGTTTTTTTATAAAATGGAGTACTACTCAGCCATAAAGAATGAGAAACTAGAGACATTTATAGCTAAATGGATGCACATTGAGGCCATCCTCTTAAGTGAAATAAACAGGACACACATGTGTCAATACCGAATAGTTTCGCTAGTGTGAGAAACTGAAAGGGTAAATAAGAATTAAAATGATTAAAATCAATAATTGATAATTTGAAATAGGAAGAAAAGGTCCAAAGGGGTACAGGTGGTGGGAGGAGAAGGAGAAAGGAAAGAAGGGAAAGGAAAAATTATGAGAAAAGAAAAAAATGGAAACAAAATCTATGTAAATAGGGAAGGGTGGAGGGGGTGAAGGGAGGACAGGTAATGGGGAAAAAATAAGAACCAAGATACATCATGTACAGGTACAAGCACCCAGTGATAAATGTAAATGTATTGTGTACCTAAAATGTACCAATAAAAGAATTTAAGGAAAAAAAATAAAATAAAAAGAAACATGCCTACAATTTAAGAATTTTAAAATACTAACTGTAAAATGTGCAGCTGGTTATAAGAACTACCATTTATGCAAGTAAAATATTCAATCAATAAAAACAATTCTTAAGGTCTGGGATTTTAAAAAATGTATAATAGATAATGTAAAATAGGAAGAAAAGGTCCAGAGGGGAAGGGGAAACGAGAAGGGTAAGGGAAAGAAAAGAAGGGAATGGAATTAATATGAGAAAAGGAAAAAATGGAAATAAAGTCTTTGTAAACAGGAAGGGTGGAGGGGTTGAAGGGAGGGCAGGGGAAGGGGGATGAAAACAAGAACCAAGATACATCATGTAAAGGTACAAATTTCCAATGATGAATGTCAGCATATTGTATACCTAAAATGTACCAATAAAACCAAAAATAAATTATATATATTGTTGTTTTTATTGTAACAGATTTTAAACATATTCTAATTATGAATTCCTTGTCCAATGTAGATTTTGCAAACATTTTCTACTTTGTGGCTTCTCTGATTATTTTTATAATAATGTCTTTGAAAAATAGGTACCACTTTTGTTAGTAATAATAACAATAAAGATTTTAAGGAAAACCAACAAGCATACACATACATATTTCCTAAGTTTGTGTTTTTCTTACAAAATTATAAATTTTTGCTCTGTTCTCTCCTAAAATTTTAAATTTTAGCTTTTATTTTTTTGTTGTTGTTTCTAGTTAATTGTTGTAAATGGCTTAAAGAGATTCTTTTCCACATGGTTATCTAGTTTTTCCTAAGATAATATATTAAGGAGATATTATTTCCCTATTAAGTTACCTTGGCGTCTTCATCAGAACTTGATCAATCACATATATTTATATATATTTCTAGACTACTTAGTATGTTACATTAATTTATAAACTCATATTATATAAATATTCTGTGGTCTCAACTTTTAACTTCAAAATAATGTTTGACATCCTATTTTATAAATCCCCTAAATTTATTCTTAATTTTTAATATTTACTTGATTATTTTAGATTTTGTTTCCATATGAATTTTAAAATCAACCCATTGATTTCTACAAGAGTTTTGTTGGATTTTGATTGTGATTACATTAAATATATCCTCCTTATTTCTTCTTATGTTATTATAAGAGGAACTTTGAAAACTTCTAATTTCTGAATATTTATGTCGTGTGTAAATATATCATCAATTTTCATATATTTATTTTTTTATTCAAATGTCTTGATAACCTTACATTAACTCTAAATGGTTTTCGGTGAATTCATTAGGACTTTTACAAAAATAATTATGCTATTTATAAGTAATGGCAATTTTATTTCTTTCCAATTGGAATACTTTTTTTCTTTTTCATGTCGTATTGCACTGGATGGATCTCTAATTAAATAGTTAATCAAATAGATGAGAGCAAATATTTTTGTCTTGTTTCACCTAAGGGTCATTTTTCACCATGAAGAATATTTGTTGCATAGTTTCACAGGTGTCCTTTATTGAACTAAGATAATTCCTTTTCTTGTGTATTTGCTAAGGCTTTATCAGTTAGATAAAATTAACTCCTCTTTCTATTTGATTGTGATTTTTAACAAGTCATAAATGGACATTGAATGTTTGTAAATTCTTTTCTGCATCTATTGAGGTGATCATATAATTTTTATATTTTCAATTTGTTGATATGGTTAATTGCTTCACTTGAATTCCAAATGTTTCTCTCTGAGGTGAATCACAATTGATTATTATTTTTGTTAAGACAAGGTCTTGCTATGTAGTCCAGGCTGAACTTGAACTTGGTATGTAGCCAAGAGTGGCCTTGAACTTGTGGTTATCCTCCTGCCTCAGCCTTCCGAATGCTGGGATTACAGGTGTGTGCCACCACACCCAGCCCACAATTGATTATGAAGCATTATCTGTTTCATATATTTCCAAATCAAATAAAAGTTTTCATAAGAACTTTTGTATGCGGTTTTATTTTCGTATGCAGTCTTTGTCTGGCTTTGATGTCAGGGTCATTCTGGTTTTGTAAATATTCATATACCTGGTCTATTTCCTGAAAGAGTTTGTGTAGGACTGTGACTCTTTTTCCCTTTCATTCCTGGTATAATTCACCTCTGAATCAATTGAGTTAAATATCAATGGATTTTTGTAATGGGAAGTTTTCAATTCAATTTCTATAAACATTACTGTGTTATTTTAATTTTTTCTTAAGTCATATTTGGAATGTTATGTTGTTCAAGAAATTCATTTCATCTTAGTTGTCAAATTAACAGATATATAAATTAATTTCCAATATCTTCCAATATTCTTTTGTTTTCCTACTTTCTTTTTTGGTACCTGGGATCAAACTCAGGACCTTATGCTCCTCCTGAGCAGCCGGGATTTCAGGTATGCGCCACCAGCAAATCTAGTTTTGACATGTTTTACTCTTAACTGATTTGTGTGCCTGGAGTTAAAGTACATTTCCTGTGGCCACCTACATTTACTTCTTCAGTATTTAAACAATCTGAAAACTTTTGCCCTTTATTTGCAATGTTGAAAGCATTTAATAAAATTATTGATGTATGTTTAGATAGGCTATATTATTAACTTTCTTCTTTTTTCTTTTAACTGTTTATTCTTCCTTTTTTCCTATTTCTTTGCCTTTTTTGACTTAGTGTTCAGTGATCTCATTTTGTCTTTGACATTACGGTTTTCTATACAGTGCGCACTGCGCCAGTGAACTGGCTCTTCTGTCTCTTGTTCTGTTTTTGTCTCACTTAACTTCTGCACATCATAAACCCCACAAGATATTGTAGTTTTTTCTTCTTTTGGTACAAAACAGTTTATAAATTAAGGAGTGCTGTACATATTTATCTATGTGTTTATCATTTCTGGTTACTTTATATAAATCCAAATTTTTATCTGGAGTCATTTGCCTTCTGCCTGAATAAATTCTTTTAAGATTTCTTGTAGTGTATGTCTGTTGTTCCTAAATTTTCCAGCTTCTTAGTTTGTAAGTTTTATTTTTTTATTTATAATAGATATTTTTACTGGGTAGAGAGTTTTCAGTTGCCCTCCCTCCCTCCCTTACCTAAATGATACTATCGCTTTATTTCCTTTGGCACACACTGTTTCTGAAGCAAAGCTGCTATTTTCCTAATGTTTGTCCTTTTTTATGTGAAGTGTCTTTTTTCCTAATTTTATAGTGAAATACTAGCTTCCATAACCTACTACAATCCACTTAAAATGGAATAGTTCTTAGATATCCAAGTTTGTAGGCAAAAATATGCTTAATGCATCAATGTATTTTCGAACAGGTTGTTAATTCCACGAGGTAAGGCCGATCTTCTACTTGTATAAGACAATAATGCAAATGAGGCAGAACATATAACTTGAATCCATCAGAGTTTGTCCCCATCCACAGGTTCCCATACCCTGAAACTCTGGGGCCACCTTCCCAACTCCCCCTCAGCATACCTGCCCTCCTCATCCCCTTGGAAGCCTGGTCTTAGCTCACCAAGGGATGAGGATTGAGCAGAAGTGCTCATAATAGAAGCAGAACACAATACTTTGGAGAAACACAGAATCCTATGAATGTCCTGATAAAGGAGGGTGCAAGGCTTCTTAGATGAGGGAGCATGGGACACAGCTGAGACATAAGTGAAGGAGGTACTGATCAGGAGAGAGAAGAGGTTTCCAGACAGAAGGAACAGAACAAGCCAAGTCACAGAGTCCTGTGACACAATCTAAGATGTCAAGTAGAGAAGCAGAGATGCATCAAGAGCTTTTCGAGACATGTTGTTCTTGTAGGAAAGGCCTCGTTGGCCAAAAGGAAAATCTAACAGTGTCCCATGGCAAATTCCAATGCTCTGATGCTGGAGAACATTCCTAGTTTTCACTAAGTTCATGGTTGAGTAGCAATTACACGGATGTGGTAAGTTCTAAATTTAGCATGGAAAGTTAAATTGTGAACCACCAAAATTATCCTTTAAAAAATCTCTTCATTCTCCCTTAAAGCACAATATACAGAAATGCTGTTTCTTAAAAGTGTAACGTGGCCACTTTTCTTCTGGCACTCTAATAGATTTCTGTTTTGCAGAACGAGGTGAAGTCAGGGGCTTATGGATAGAAGCCATATTGTGTGCATAGTTCATAGTCCAGTTGGGGATTTAGTAACATTCACACATGTTAATTGCACATCAATCATGGTTTCCCAGGACCTCCCCAGATGGGTTATGCAAGATATTGCACTTGAGGGGATAGATGAGGAGGAGCTCATGACTTCTAGGCAAGAAATACCAGAGATTTAGCTTTGACACAGACATTTGGACACACTTGACAGGTTATTTGGTTTGAGTGCAGAGAATGTGATCAGTGGGACAAGGCAGAGTCCTGCGTATGGGAGTTTGATGGAGACCCAACACAGAGGGGTCCAGGACTGCAGGAGCTTTCTGTGGAGTAGGGGGATTGTATGTTGGGAGTCCGTGGAGTATGGCGTTGGACGAGCTTGGCGAATAGATACATGCTGGCTGCCAGATGGCTGGTCCCTTGGGGAACCTTCCACACAGACCAAACCTGGAACATAAATAAGACAGTAGGGACCTACCCAGAGGTTAGAATCAATGGTCAGGGAAGCTGGGGGCGCCTGGGCCATGCTATCTTGGCCTTGATGGGCCACATAAGTTACATCACAGACCAATCCATAAGACATCCTGGCTCAGTGGCAGTGCTGATCTCCGCCCTCAGTGGGGCTCTGACTGGGAATGTTCGGGGTTTACCGAGCCTGATCTTGCGTAATCTTCATGAACCCCAAAACGGTGGTGTGCCCTGGGGTGACAAGGCCACTCCACAGGGCTTATGACAAGTGCTCATTTATCAAATATTAACTGACCACATTCAGATGTTAGCCATCTACTGAAGAACCAGGCCTGGGAAACCAACTGACAGTAGAGTTAAGCAGAAGGTGTGAGGGTTGGTGCCCGCTGGAAGATAGGTCATGACTTCATTTTATTCAGTCGGAATGGTAAGAGAATAATGCAGTGTTTCCTTTGTACAATGGCTACTTTTCAGTATCTCATTATATATGCACAATTCATTAAAATCTATGCTACCTTTTACCTAATTATTCCTTTTTTCTGCAAAGTTACACAATTTATTTTTATTGCATTTTAATGTGAAAATAACACCATATTGTGAGCATGATTTCATAGTTTACATAATTCCCTTGGATTTATTGCTTGTGGTTTCATGTATAAATCATAATAATATCATAAATTAAAAATTACTTCCCTCCCTTGTCCATTATATTTATAGAGAGGTCATAATTACTAAGGTATTCATTTTCAAAGTCTCCTGGTTTGACTTGATCTCATTTATTATGACTGCATTATTTCTATAATGTGGCTGATTAGCCAGTGCTAGTCAATATTATAATACATTTGCTGTGTTGCAGCCAAATTGTATAAAGATGGGAAATTCGGTGAGTCATGTCCTTTATTACCCTCTCCATTGCCGGTGAATGAAACTCATTGAAGAATTTTTCTGTATGTATTTAAAGGTTGCATTTATTTACAATTGGCATGGTGAGCAAAAGAAGAAAAAGAGGGAGAGAGAGCGAATAGAGAACGTTTTTGTCAAGCAGCGGGCCTTGTTTTGATCATATGTAAAATAAGATTAGCCCAGGTCAGGTTTTGGTCTATGGGGCACAGAAGTCCGAGTCTCCTTGGAGATGTGGGGGGTTCTGGAACTGGGCCCCTCACCTCTCATGCCAACGAGACTGGCTTGCATGCCTGTTCTGAAACTGGGTATCCCCGAAGAGTGACACTTGAAAAGAAGTTGATATTGATCTAATATTGTGTGATTCCATGAAGCAAAATGTCTAAGATCGACCTGGATGAGACAGAAATAGTGATCCCCGAGTCAGTGAGACTTTGGGCCTGGCACTCTGACCTCACTGGGACAGAAGGCAGCGGGGCAGTGTGGAATGAGAGGGAGATTACTAACCCATGGGTGTGTGGTACAGGGCAGAAGAGGATGCCAGGTGCCTGAGGCAAATGCTCAGCCTGGATGGCGGGAGAGGCCTCTCCCAAGTGCAACCATATGCCTTGCCTCCTGAAGTCATGCTGGCTAACTCCCATGGCATTGGTTCCTGCCCTCCCACAGCCCGCATCATGTTGTTTAAAAATGTCATGGATGCTCCATGAAAGCTATTAAGGGAAAGATGCCCAGGAAAGACACAAAGGTAGCGGTGTAGGACAGTGAAAATAGGGCTGAGAGGCACTAACACACTTGGGAGACTTTTTCTAAGAGACACAGACTGCCCAGGTGACCCTGGTCCAAGCCCACCCTCACCTGTGCAGTGTGGAGTGGAGAACCTTCCGGACCAAGAGATCAGGGTGTGTCCAGACCATTGGGATCGCCACCTCGTCCTGAAGCTAACGAACAATGTGATGTGTTTGCTTGGCTCGTGTGTGGTGGAAGATCATGAATGTGCAGCAAATAATCCTGCAAGATGCGAAATCCACAGGTGGGTTAAGGCATTGATCTTCATCAGTCAAGCAAAAGGAGGAGGTATTTTTCTTTTAAAAAAATTTTTGCTAGTCTAGGTTTGGGATGCTTAATGATTACTTGGGGAATTGGTACATATCATATCACATCTTGATCATGTTACTGTCACACCCCCCACCCTCTCTGTCCCTGCCCCAGGCCCCTTTCCATCTCCACAAAATCTTCCTCTCTGTTTCCTACTGTTTCAGGGCTCTCTAGAGAAACAGAATCAGTATAAAATACATGCATAATTATGCAAGGGACTTATAAGCTAGGCTCACAGCTACTTTCCATCTTCCGGCCATGTGTTGGTCACATCTAATGAGCCCAGTGGGCCGAGGAACACCCACATTCCCAACCAAGCCCCAACCCCTCCCCACTCCCCTGTTTCCACTTCTTCTAACCCCTGTTCCCCTGCGGGGGTCTTGTATCTAGACCCACCTCCTTAATGACCTCCCTTGTATCTGCTTTTGTCAGTTCAGAAATACAAACGGTGGCACCTGGCCAGCCATCTTCCTTTCCTGTATGAAGCTTCCAGAGTTGGTGTCCTGTCCTTCTCCCTCAGCACCTCCTAGTTCCTCCCCAACAGAGAAGCCCTCTGGGGTCCCTCAACCCCAAGCTGTCTGCATTCAGGAAGAGGGTTTGGTAGAAAACGATCACACAGTCAGCTTTCAGAACTCAGTACTGCTGGCGGACCTCGGATGCTTTTATTTCCCCAGGCACATGGCAGAAGTCACGGCCTCCTCTGCACGGTGAAGGATCTGGTGTAGGAGCCCCAAGGATAGCAAGCTGACTTCTACGGTTCCTGCACCGGGTCCACAATGCCATCTGCAGGACTGTCTCCAGCCCTGACTGTCTGTGCTGCCCATGAACCACACTGACCACCAGCACCTTCCCAGAGAGCTTCTCCCAGGGCCAGGGTTCTGCCACCCATGCCGCTCCGCTTGGCTAGCACCCTCTGAGGCTTGTGTCCGCCATTGCTCTTCTAAAACAGCCGGCTGTCATGGTTCCCTTGTGGGGCTGAGAACAGGCACAGAGGATTCAGCAGCTGCGTCGCAGGTAGGTCGGACCCAGGACACCTGAAGCTTCTATGCAGAGCCTGAGTTACCCTGCTCGGGAAAACAGCAGAGTGAAGACGAAGAGGCCAAACTGGTGCCCAATCCACCGCAGAGTGCTCAGAGCTGTCACTGTCAGGCTGTGCTTCTGTTACGTCTACTCGGGGTCGGCCTTGTGCTGTAGAGTTTGAGAAGAAACAGCAAGCAGCCCTAGGCCCTCAGCTGTGAGCCACACGGAACCTTACTGTCTGTGAGGCCTAGGACGTCGCCTCCACAGCTGGGTGGCCATGCTGGGAGAACACCACGGCTGACACACTTCGTAGAATGTGTGCATTTGTGTGGAACCCAGCTTACTTGCGCATGCTGCACACGAACTCAACAGCTTTCTTCTAACATGCCCACGCTGTACAGCAGACCCTGGGCACACTCATAGACTGTCATATGTACATGGCGTGGTCAAAGTATACGGTGCTTATTTAAGTTTAAAAAACATCATAGTAAAAGACGTATTGCCATCAGCCCCCTCAAACTGCCCCCGCTCACTCTGAACATACTTATCCCCTTATCAGGTGTGATCAAAAATACAGTGAATGCTGCCTCCAAGCGCCACCCAATGGAAAGGCAGGCTCGTAAAAACACGACACTGTGTCCTCACCCACCTCTACCAGATCTGGCACCCTGCGGCTCTGGCTCAAAATGACCATGGAAGGGAAACATTTGGAGTTGATTCAGGACATCAAGGCAGCCGTGACTTCACAGCTGAAGACACTCAGGAAAGCAACTCCTCAGATGTCATAGGATTCTGGGCCCCCATCAACAGAGTCCCAGCCTGAGGCTGCACCCGTGGTCACAGGTCCTCTTCTCGCGAGGGCAGGCTCTGGAGGGCTCCACACATCCAGGCAGTTGCAGGTTCCCCATCAACTCCAGACTGAGAAACAGAATTACACACCACATATTTTGTTCTGACTCCAATGTCAGCAGCAGTGCACATTTAAGCACATTTCCCCTTTCTTTGGTATAATTTCATTAATTTTTGTCCTCTAACCAGCACCTTCACATTGGGATTGTTCACTGCACAAATCTCTTTTTTCCAATTTTTTTTGCAGTAGTGAGGTTTCCAACTCTTTTCCCCATAAGCTTTGTTCTACTGAGTATTGGGGAATAATCTATCATATCTACAAGTGTGCCGAGTTTTTAGTCCTTTGTTTTCCAATTTACTCATTTACCTCCTACCTATTTTTAGCTGAGAGTTTCCTCGGGGTGTTTTCTGGGCAACTGTGTGAGTCACCCCATTTCTGGATTGTCTGCAGCGTCTTCCCTTAGCCCTGGGCTTCCCCTCTGTCCCTGTCCTGTCCACTCCACATGCTCCCAGTGAGGGTCCTTATGAAGGCCAGGCACTGGATTGCTGCCCTTCTTGTGCCTGAGAGAGAACACCATGTGTGTGTGCATCACGGGGCATCCAGCATCTATTCCACACTCCTGGGGATGAGCTCAGGAGTTGCAAATTGTGTCCCATTGAATGTCTGGGAGACTGTCTGTCCCAGATGCCATCGTTACTTAACAAAGGACATCTGACCCCTGCACAGTGACATTGGGGTTGGATGACTCAGTGGGAGGGCCAGCCCTTGCACTGCAGGACCCCTGGCCTCTACCCACGAGACACCAGGAGCATCTTCTTGCCCCAAGGATGACAATGCCAATGTCTCCAGACATTGCCAGGTGTTCCCATGGCAGGGTGGGGCGGGGAGGGGCAGCAGAGTCATCCCCAGTTGAGAACACCTCACCGAAGAGTAGCTACTAATTAAAGACAGCAGTACAATGCCAGCGTGCAGGAGAAACACGCAGAAATAAAAGGAGCTGAGAGTCCAGCATGTTGACGACTGTCAGAATACATTAAATACATCACATTATTCTAAGGCAAAACATTCCTTTTGAGTGATTTTGGTATGTGTCTGCATAACAGTGGTTTCAAAGGCAAATAGTTTTGCTTGAAGTGAGAATTTATCCAAAGGTGAAATGAGAGGATCACATCCAACATTTACCCTGGAAAGATTCAGAATTCTTATTCTCTTGACAGCAGAGAGAGGATTTTTTTTTCTTCGTTTTTAATTTTTTTTTTCACTTTTGGTCCACCAGGGATATCTCAGATTCAGAATACAGTACTGATATTCCACAAAAGACAAGTAAAAAGGACTAGTGCTCAGCTCTTGGTTGCAAATGTTGTGCAAAATGATTTCCCAGAGTGCCAAGAAGAGGAACTTTTTTCTTTTTAGCAAAAAGTGCAGAAACCTCAGTTAACTCACAGAAATAAAAGGGATAGAGGGACCCGCCTGTCACTCAAAAATAGTTGCGAGAAACCAAGGATCCGTCGCAGCGGTGGCTGTAGGTAGCTTCCTCTGTTGTTCTTTGCTCAGGCGCGGTCCCCTAGGAAGCAGAGGCCTGGCTGGGTCTGCGGAAGGAAGAGAGCATGTGCTCGGCTCCGGGAAGTTGAGGGGCTCCGTGCACAGAGCGGCCTGGGGGTGTCAGGGGGACACAGCACTGCTACTTTGGAAATCACTGACAGCTCCTTTCCTTTGGTCCTGTGCAGGGGGCAGAAAACTTGCTCCCAGCGCTGCTCTTGTCCAGACCCTGAGATGAGAAACCGCTCATTGTGAAGTGATGGAATTACGTGGAAGAAGCTGGCATGGCTCCGGGTGATGAGGCCCTAGTCAGCCCCACCCCTCAGGCCACGAGTGCGGCTCCAGTCTGTCCCCAGACCACTGCCGTCGGCCTCCGTGCTCATGGGTGACACAAGGCCTTTTGCCACCTGAGCAGATCTGTACCTGTCACTTCGAGAAGAGCCCAGAGCAAAGCCCATCCCCGGGTGTCACCCAAGGCCATGCCTGCTCCCCTCCTGCAGGGCACAGTAACCCTGTGGTCCTTTCTTCGCAAATCATGCCCAGGCGTGGCCATAGTGGGTGCCACCGTGCTGGCAGTGGGGGGCAGGGCTGGGGGAGGAGGACTTGGTTTCCTGGACCGGGTCATCCCCTGGCAGAGTCCTCCCTGCTGGGGCTAGCTCCTTTCTGTCCTGTGAGGCTGATGACTTTCCCCTACTTTTACTCCATCTTGAATAAGAAAAAGAACAAAACCAGAGCAGACTGACGCACGCCTCATTTTAGCTCTGTTTGCAGCCTTATTCTTTAAGATCTTTGCTCTGGGCTCTGTAATTGGAAAGACTCTTACTACCTTCAATTTATAACTATTATTAATTTGAAATCTACATGCTGAATGGGAGCAAGGAAAGGCTCAGATCATTATCAATACTCTAACACCCACAGAAAAATTTGTCCGGTACCTACGAGCTATAAATCCTCTACTGTAGGAGAGATCTGCTGCTGAGAAGATGAACCTGATGTAATGGAAGCATTTAATGTAGAAAATGTGGTTCTATTTCTCTTCTTGATAGCAGCAGACAACTAGGGTGTTGAGATGGGGAGAAAAGCTGCCCAGGAAGGCTGCCCAGGGAAGCAATACGTTTGCTGGGCGGATCAATAAGAAGATTAACTTAACCAAGTAGAAGACGCATCAGTCTTAATATTGATCAGTTTAGCAAACATATCGGTGTGCTGGTGTGTGTGTGAGAGGGACCCCAGACTGCGCCACCTCCCTGGCCTGGGCTGCGGGGCCTCTTGCTTAGGACGCACAGTGTGGAAGGGGTCACCGCTCCTCTCCCTGGGTCACGCCAACTCTGGAGGGTCCCGGGCAGTCGGGCGTGGGTTTGTGTGGGGAGAACGCACGAGCTGTCTCCAAACGTGATCTGCAGCCTCTTGTTTCTCAAAGAACCTCTGAGATGCTTAATTTTAAAAAACGTTTTATATTTGAGTATTTTGTGAAAGCCCAGAGAAAATTATTTTAAATTATTTTAACTATGCACATTTGTGAGGGCCCCAGTAGCAATACTGTTAAGAAGGAGCATAAGCACATCCTTATTTCATTCTTAAATAAAAACCTGTGGTTTGAAACTTTTGGGGCAAATGTCAAATGCTTCATTTGGAGTCATTAATACGAAGTATTTAAGAGGTTTTGAGACAATATTTATGTAATAATAAATAAACAATAAATATTCTCTGTACCTGGAATCCAGGCTTCTGATGTCAGAGCAGTGGACTCCAGGCTTCCCCTTTCCAGGCTTCCGGCAGTTTTCCTTCCAGGGAAAGTGGAAGCCGCAGAGTGGAGGACAGCACTCCACGGGCTGAAGTACTGCAGAACTAAGGAAACAAACTCCTCAGCATAACTCGTTACAGTTAGTATCATCTGCAACTCAAGCAGGTGGGCTGGACATCTGAACTCCTTCCAACTCAGTCTCCTCGCTTCACGAGGGACAAGCTCTAAACTGGGTCAGTCGCCTCCGACTCCCTTCCAAGCCCTGAGCCTGCAGCTCTGCTCCAGGTGCTTCAGCGTCAGTCACAAGACAGTGGAGAGGGGCAGGCGCAGGAGCGGGGAGGGAGACACAGAGCTCCCCTGGGAAAAAGGAGGTGCTCGGCTTTTCTCCAGGCAGCTCTCTGGGGGATTCCTGTGGAAACCCGGCTGGAAGAGGTAAAGGCTGCCGGGTGCATGGTGCCACACAGGAGTCTCTGGGTTAGGGCAGGGCACAGTCACTCTTTTAAAAATGAGCATCGATTACTTTTATGTAACGATTATGTTTAGGATGTGATTTTGTAGGCTTGAACAGAGAAAATGAGGGGCTCGCCTCTTAGTCAATTCACTTGAAAATATTTGCTGGAAGCTGTGTATTTTGCCTCCCTCTCCAGCGTGAGAATGGACATCCTCAACCTTCAGAAAGCTGAACTTCAGTCTGGTGAGGAAGAGGGGAATGCTGTGGCTTTGCGGGGAGTGGTTCAGCCCAGCACTTCTCCAGCCCCGAGAGGGGACCCTAAGACCCTGGCCTGCACCTCTTCCAAGCTTGCATGGTGGGAAATCTCAGGCCACACAGCAGCGTGGCAGGCTCACCCTGCCCTGGGCTCCAGGGCAAAGCAGACTCTGCACAGCTGCCCCGCCTGGGAGATCTGGCTCTGGGGAAGGTGGGTTGGGCACGGACAAGGTGCTGTGCAGGGAGGAGAAGGAGGTAGAGGAGGAGGAGGAGCAGGAGGAGGAGGAGGAGCAGGCGGCCCGCAGTAAGGTTCTGGGTTCTTACAGAGCCACTGCAGTGTGTAGGTAGGAGACAGCCAGCCGCAGAGTATGGGCCCTGAACAGAGACCCACAGGAGAAGGCCTGGCCGGCACCCTCCCTCAGGGCCAACCAGGGCTGCAGCTGAGGCTGCTGTGCACCCTCGCCCATCACAGAGGGAGAGAGCAGCCCTGTCCACCCCTGCCTGAGGATTTAACCAACGCTTACTGCATGTGTGTGGCTCAGCGAAGTCCGAGTGCAGCGAGTGTGGTCACAGCACACACCAAAGGTGAGTGTCCACGAAGTGCTGCTTTGTCTTTCTTTAGTTCCTCATCACGGAAATTATAAATTGGTTTTGATCTTAAGCTTTGAGATTTAGAAATATTCAAGGGAAGGGCCAGGGATTTTGCTCAGTGGTTCTGTCGCCTGCCTCATAAGTACAAGGTCCCTAGTTCGATCCCTGGTACCAAAAATATTTTTAAAAATTAAAAAAAGAAATATTCAAGGGAAGCACAATTATTTTAGTGTTTCTTGATTCAATGGATTAGTTTTTAAAAACTGATGATAAAACAAAATGTTTAGCTAAGGAAAACACGAGGAGCCTGTATCATAAAACGCTTCGATCAAAACATGAGTTACAAGTCACCTAAGATCAGATTCAAATGATGAGCTTATCAGGAATTCTGACCTCTGGCCCTTGCTCCGGATCTAAGGAATTAAAATCTCTAGAGCAAAAACACACAAATTCTGAATTTTAACAAGTACCTCTACTCATACGTGCACCCTTTAAGGAGTTAAAGTCTTGGGGTCACTTAACAGGTTTGTGTAGGTTTATTAAGTATTAGCATTGTCGAGGAGCCTGAAGATTTAGACACAAGCTCTGCGTGTAGTGGTGAAACAGGGATGCGGGCTCATAGGCGTGCACACAGAAGGCGGGAATCTCGGCGTGGGTCTTACATGCCGACCTGAGCCCTAGAGCCCCTTGGGGACCCAGTACTGACCTGTGAAGCATGCGTGTCTCGACCACCCATGGGCTCCCTGCCACTCCGTGGGACAAAGAGGCAAAGTCACAGAGCCCCAGCCTGGCCTCGCTCAGAACCCTTGTGCTGTTTGTGCCCTGCTCTTAGCAGTGGGAAGGAAACGCAGGACTGAGGAGACTGAAGCTGTCACAGTGGGTCCTCCATGGGCAGAGCTTCACTTGCCAAGTGCTAGGGGCAAGGGGAGGTGGCCCTGCTCCTGAGGTCAGCGAGTCTTCTGTGCTGAATGTGATGCCAGGGGCTGGCCAGGGCTTGGAGCACATCCTGGGGACAGTGCTCTGCATCATATTCTGTGAATGTGGCCCCTTTCCTTTGGAAATTTGGATCATTACCTGTAAAATCCATCCCCCAAGGGATGTGGGTACAAAAGGGCTGATGCCAGGCCCTGAAGTCAGGCAGGGAGGCCCTGTGTGGGTGTCTCAGCGACCGTGAGACACTGACCTGCCCCTGCTGCTCACCAGGCAAACCAGGCTTGTATGGGAAGCCACAAAGGTCAAGCTCCATGGTTTGTTCTAAACCCAAGAGTGGATTCTGCTTATGACCACTGCGATAAACAAAATTCTATTCAGCAGGTTGTCGATACTGTGGGTCTCTAATACAGCAGTGAAACTGGCTCAGCAAAGCCAAGCTGATGTGGACGAAATCTCCAAGCTTCCTCTTATTGGAATCCCCAGACTCAACCAAACACAGTGCTTGTCTGCATTGCTTGTTTGTCAGCCCTGAACAGCATGACGCCTCCTAGCCTGCACATGAGGATCTTCAAGTACTCAGCCACCTTTCCATGCTGCTGAGGCGGTCATGTAATAAGCTATCCCCTCTTGTACCCCACTCCCCTGGGGTCCTCATACACACTTATGGAATACCTAACTGTGTTAATGGGGTTTCCTCTTTGCATAGAATTAACTGGCCATGAGGGGCCCAGGTCTCCGTCTTGGTCTCATTAGCACTTAAGTTTAGCTAAATGGTCAACTGACCCGTGTGCAGAGAACTGTCCTCATCAAATGGCAAGTTGAAAGTCATCAGTGGAATCTACCATTCATTAACACTTGCGTTAAGATTGCTGAGGCACAGGAGGCGGTTGGTCTGAGGGAACCCTGCTGGAAAACTGCTAACATCCCTTCAGCTTGGCGTCCTGCATTTTTATGATATGCCAATGACTCCTGAATGAGGAAGAGTGCGCCTGGTAACGGAATGGAAGCCCTATGGTGGACATAATGTGTGTGTGAAAGATGGGCCCCTAGGAACTTGAGCTGAAGAAGGTAAAATGTTGGAGACCACACATTCTTTTTCAGTAAATGCCATCCATTGGGTATGGTGGAGAGGAGGAAGTTGTGTGGCCCACTGGACACAGGCCTTGAGATTTGTGTGAATGGATTTTATGGAAGTGGCTGTGGGACAGGACCTCATTCATTCATTCACCCATGCACTACTCCCTGGACAGCCAGCCAAGGTGGATTCCAAGACAAGAGTGGGTCTCTGGGAGCCTGGGCTGGTGGGATAATGGGCAAATACTGTGGACCACCCCTGGGTGCTCCACCTATCTTGCTTCCTGCAGTTGTAGTGTGCGTCTTCCTCATCTTGGTCTTCTTACCTGGTAATTCCTAGGTGCCTCAGTGCCTCCCCAGCAGGGTATGGAGGAGAAATGGACATAGGAGTCCAAGAGCTTCTCAGAGAGCGGGGATTGCTCTGGCTGTCATCTCCCGGTGTGTGAAGTAAGCTGCGATTGATGTATAACAGTGCTCCCTGGCTGGGAAGCAAAGCCATAGTAGAATTGCAAATGTCACGGGCAATTGGGGCTTGCCTCAGCCTGGGCTCTGTACCTGGGCTCTTTGAGAAAGGGTTGAGTTGCACTGCAGGTAGTTGAGATGGATGTGGACTGGGGAGCAGCCCTGCCATGCAGGTACAGACAAGGCCTGGACAGTCCTGGACCTGGATGACCCTCAGAGTTGACCAAGGGGCCAGGGTTGTCTTTTTTTTTTTGGTTAATATTTTATCACTTTTCAGATGAGAAAACTGAAGCTTAGAGAAGTTTCCAAATCACACAATTAGTAGCAAAGCTAAGGTTTAAACCTAAGCAATCAAACTTAAAGGTTAATCTCCTGTCTTCAGTTTGCAAGGATATTTGCTCTTTTATCTGGGACAGCAGACATCAGTTAAATAAACCATTACATTATACTGAGTTCATAGGTTTTTTCCCACTTAGTAAATTCGATAATAGAATATGTTAGCTATGGCACATGATGTGTTATATCTTATATTATTAAGCAAATAAAATTTCTATATTTGAGATTATCATAGCATTTTTTCTTGTCCAGTAGTAAAGCATCATGTCTAACAGCTAAAAGTTTATGCTCCAGTATATCTAAAATGTACCAATAAAATTAATTTTTTTAAAAAAGTTTATGCCCCAAGGTCATAGAGACCTAAGTTTGATTGATTGCTCTTCACTTTTCTATGAAATGTGTGTAATTGTACAAATCTCTGAGGGCAGTTGTAATAATTAAGCAAGGTGATAAAATACACAAAACTTATGTTCTAACCAGTGTCAATAAGGCCTGAATGTCGGTATTATTTATTATCATCACTTGTGTGTGTGCGTGTGTGTGTGTGTGTGTGTGTGTGTGTGATTTTTGTTTGCTTGCTTGTTTTCTGGGACAGGATCTCACTACATAGCCTGGGCTGGCCTCGAACTGACTATGTAGCCACTATGTGGCCTCCTCCACAGCAATCCTCCTGCCTCAGCTTCCTGAGTGCTGGGATTACGGGTGTGCACCACCATGCCCCACGATCACTCTTTTTGGTCTCTTGATCTGCTAGGGGAAAGATTAAACGAGAGCTGGCCTGCCCCTCTCACTGTTACCGTTAAATGCTGCCCTTCCTATTCTTCTTAGGACTCATTGCACAACTCTGACCAGGTTCCCAGTCTTTCAGAAAGGATGGAAGATGAGCAGTGAACAGGTAACTCTAATGTGCCCTAGTGCTCGTTGCTGGAAGGTAACTTATGCCCTGGGACAGTGACAGGTGAAAGAATCGTTAAGCTGATTCCTGCCACACTGGGGTACTCTAGATCAGGAGGCCCTAAGACAGCTCCCTGCAGAATCCTGAGGGATGTGACGAAGCACTGTGGTTTGAAGGTGCTGGCAGGGGAAGCAGCCTGCCTCTTGGGCTCTTGTTGGAAAGGGTTAATTTCCTGGCTTTTTGTCCCCGGAAAACTGAGCGCCATCACACAGAGGGTTGGTCACAGCCCCAGCTCTTTCATTTTGGGCATCTAAACAAGTCTTTTATAAAGAAGGTTACAGATGCGTCACGATTTAGTTTTCCAACTTGGGGATGTGCTGTGCGTTCCGGCTGTTCTCTTCACAGTCTCTCCTCCCTCGCTTCCTCTCCCAGCACTGGTCTGTCCATTCCTCCTAGGAAACAAACTCTTCTGTTGGATTCTGGGGTCCATGCTGTCCCTTCCGTTAAGCAGGACTCACAGGAATTCTGCCCTCCTGGTTGTCTCCTTTCCCTCCTGAGCCGCATCTCCTTGCACACACACAGATGCTTTCCCCATGAGAATGCCTCTTGGGAAGTGTGTCATCTCTGCTTGAAAGAACACATGAGGAAATCCGTTGGGAGGCACTGAGACTGCCACAGATGAAGAAATGCCCAGGGTCATCAAGCAACTGGCTCTCCCCAACGGCCCCCCAAAAGCATGTGTCCTTGGCCAGGGCAGTATGCTGAGCTTTCACAGCCAATATTCCCAGCATCTAGAGGGAGGTCCCTGCATCAGGAGGTGGGAACATGGGCGGAGAGCTGCAGAGTCCACTTCAGGGGTTGTTGCCCAGGTGTCCATGTCATGGGTGCATCTCCCATGCCACCCCTCCGAGAGAAGTCACCACCTGCATCTTGGAGCTGTCCGGGATGGTGGTCCCACCACTAGGTGATTCAATGTACTCTACTTTAGCCTGATTATGGAGCTCCCAGCCCTGTGCTGCTATTTCTGAGCTAATATGCCTTTCTGTGACTTTCATCTATGGGGGACAGAGAGCCAAGAACTGCAATGAAAAAGACATGTTTGGTTTTATTGTCATAGAGTAAATCTATTCTTCTTTCCACTCATATCCCTTTACAGAGTCAATTACAGTCATCATGTCCCCTTTTTCACTTTTCTCTCAGTTGACTAGAGAGTTACAGTGCCCCAGAGCTTTCCTGCAGGAGTGATTAAAACTAGGGAAGAAAAGAAAATCCTTTAGTTCAGGAAAATGAAAGGCTCGAGTGCTTGGGGAGAAAGAGCCAGTGTAAACAGCCTTGCCAGAACAGAAACCACTCCACTCCATGGTGGCCAGTAGTGGGCATGGGGTGTGGCATGGAATTCTTTCATAGCACACCATGGTGCTTGCCCTGAGTGACTGTACTGGCCAAGGGATGGACCACCCTTCCAGTCCTGAACTGGAGTTGGATTCACCTTGGAGACACTTCTCAGAAGTGAGTCTAATCATCCCAGTCCACCCTGAGTTAATGATCATCAACCTCTCACTGGTCTACGAGGCTCACAGATGTAACTTGACATGTTAATATTTATAGCTGGGGCATATGATGCCCTGACCAGGCATCTACCAAGGAGATGTGCTCTAGGACAGAAACATGTTGCTTTCTTCTATAAAACTGAAAAGTCCAAAAAAAAAAGAAATGACATATTCTGCCTCCAAGACAAGGCTGTTTTCCTTCCTAGCTGTGGCTTCTGTGGCTGCTCTGGTACAAGCCTAGAATGAGAAAGGCAGCCCTGAGTGAGCAAGACACAGCTCTGTATCCCTCCCTGTAGGCAGCTGACACAGATACACAAGGAGACAGCCTCTTAACACCCACCCTTAGAACCCAAGCTTTCTTGAAAACAAAATGGAAATATAAATAGCTCAATGAACCTCAGTTTCTTCATCTATAAAAGGAGGAAGTGGGACTAGGTGGTTTTCAGGTGTCTTCCACTTTAAAGTTCTTATAAAATATTTTAAATGCACACATGCATTTCATCATTTCTCTCTGTACCTATCTGTCTTTATTGGTCATCTTTCCTATCGATGAGACATAATACCCAACAACAACAACTTAAGGCAGGAGAAGTTTAATTTAGGTCACGGTTTCAGGGGATTCAGTCTATGATTGCCTGGTCCCATGGCACAGGGAGGGTTGGGCTGCCCTGAAATTTCCTCTGTGTTGCCATTAAACTCAATCTCCCATAAAGTTTCAGACATAGGCAAAATACAGACAAGTTTATTTTCTTCCCATGGTGCAACATGCATGGCCTCTAGTCCAGTTCCCAATAGATCTTCACTCTCATATGAAACTTTCTGAGCCTAGCCTTTACTGTCCACATTCCTGTTGACATTCTGGTCTTCTCAACTCTCACCAAAATTGCCCATCAGGCTATGCTTACCACATTTTAAAGCTTCTATAGCCCACTTCTCCAAGCTTTTCCAAATACCTCTTGCAAGTTAGTTCCAGGGACTTCTAAACCAAATGGTTAGGTATAGTCACTACAACAACCCCATTCTTAGAACCAACTTTCTGTGTTAGTCAGTGTCTCATCACTGAGACACAGTGCCTGACACCCACAACTTAAATGAAGGGAGTATTAACTCAGCTCATGTTTTGAGGGAACTCAGTCCACAGTTGGCTGTCTCGAAGACAGAAACATCATAATGAAAGGGCACGGCATGGCAAAGCAAAAATCCTTGGTTCATGGTGACTAAGAAGATGATCAGGAAAACAGTGCCAGAGAGAGAGGGGCCATTAGTCCTACATAGTACACAATGTGACACCTCCACGACCAGCCAGACACACCTAAAGCTGTGCTTTATTAGTCTCTTGGGTGACTCCTGAGGAAGTCAAGTTGACAAAATTAAGTTTAAGCACCACACCACCTGTTTATCTGATCTAAAACAGGTCACAGTAATACCTAGAAAATAATCTGAACAGACTATCTCTAAATCTAAAAGTAGAATAATTAGTCAAAAATTAATTCTGGTTATCAAAACAGCTGTTTTATTTTGAGAGGTGAGCTCTGCTCCTGGTGATCCCTGCCTCTCCCTTCTGGTCCATACTTAAACACTTTATCTGGGGCCATGGGCTAAGATGATGAGGGAAAGGAACTAGTCCAGCCTGGCCAGGGGTCCAACTGAACTCATCAGCTCAGAAGGAGTGAGCACAGCACACCATGGCCTGCTCTTGGTCAGATGCAGGTCAGTGTTGGGCTGGTGCTCAGGGACAGTAGTGGCCACTAAAACCCCTCGACACCTGTGCATCTATTGGTGGAAAGACTCATCAGGACCACCTAGTTAGTGCAACCCAGCACACGAGTACTCTGTGGTTCCCCTCTCCACATCACATCCGGCAGCTATATCAATGAATCTGATCCCAGAAGCCCCTAGACACTGCTCTGGCATTGAGGTAGTATCCTTGTGGCTGGTCAGTGGCCAGTGTTTAGGACTGTCCACAGCTGTCCACTACTAGCCAGGAATAGAGTGTGGGAGAGCCTGCATGGCGAGATCACTGTCAGTCCTTAGAGAGGGAGAGTTGGGGTGAAGGAGTGGACAGAAGAGTGTTTCTTGGCCAGTTCAGCAGATTTGTGTCTTACCAGTGGGACTTGCATCAGTATTTTTGCATTTCTAAACCTCCGTTTCATTACGTATAAGAAGGAAAAAGGTGATTCAACTCTGTGGTATATAAAGTTTACAGTTAGGCCAAAATAAATTATGAGCATATGGATTTTGCATCTATAAATTTCCTGCAAAAACAGAACACAGGGATGCGTGTGGTGGAGCATTCTGTTATCACAGCACTCTGGAGGGCTGAGGCAGGATCTCAAGTTTGAACCCAGCAATATGAGTTTGCATGTGTCTATACAGGCACCAGGGAGTTTCTCACCGCTGCGCCCTCCAGTTTTGTCACTCCCAATCCAGAGTCTCAGTGACACCATCCCTGATGTCCACCAGCTACACTCTCACACTGAGATGGTTCCCAGTTCTCCGCTGTTTGCAGAATAGTGGGGATTCTAAACATTAAAGAGGTGTCATAAGTAAATTAGCATCTAAAAACTCATGGGCTATTTTAATGCAAACTTATATACTGGGAACAGAAAACGAGAGAATACATTTGAAAAGTACTGTATTTTTAGTTTTTAGAAACACTATATATACATCACTTGTATAGAAGACATTAGAAACATAAGATTAAGTAAACATTATTTTACGAAACAAGAAATGGGGCCTCAGTTTTATGAAAGAGAAAACTAGATTTCTCTTAAAATTGAGCTATTTTGAGCTGAGCATGGTGGCACACCCCTATAATCCCAGTACTTGAAAGGCTGAGGCAGGAGGATCACTGTGAGTTCAAAGCCAGACTAGGCTACATAATGTGTTCAAGGCCAGACTGAAGTTCATAGGGAAATCCTGTTTCAAAAAGCAAAACAAAACAACTGGGCTATTTGTAGAGTAAGGCATCCATTATATTTTATAACTGCAAAAATTAATTGCTAACATTTTCAGTCATGAGCACATGCAAGTGATTCAAGCACACAAGTTCACTTGTGGCCCAAAGTTTATGGATTGGCTGCAGTGTGCTGCACTCACACCCATGCCAAGAAAGAGGCCTCCCTGCCTTCGGGGCTCACAGTGGTGGAGCTGTCTGAGCAGACTCGGGGTTCCTGCACCAAGAACATCCCCTGAGTCAGCTCGTTAGGAAAGCATCCCCCCGATCCCTGCTCGAGAGGGGAACCCGAGTTTCCAGGAGGCCCATGATTGCCTGAGATCGGAGTTCGAACCAGATCTAGCCTTCTGCCTCCAACGCTGATGATCTCTGTTTAGTTAACTGGTGTCACCTGTGTTTCAGCAACATACCAGGCTCTGTGCCCAACATTAATGATATTCCGGCAAACCAGAAAGATGGGGTTCCGGTCCCCCCACCTAGACCCACCTTGGTGCTGTCAGCCGACCTGACTCAGCCACGCTTCCTCCTGTGTGAGTGTGGGGCTGTGGATCTAACCAGAGGTGAAGTGCAGTTTGTGAAATTAAATTGCAGTCAGGATGTGGAAATTGTGCCCTAAGCCCATTTCCAAGTTTTCCTTTACCTAAGTGGCAACATCTGTATGATGGCACAGACTCCTCCAGAAGGAGTTAATGGCCCGAAGAACTCACCTCTTTCTGCAGAGATACACTGGAATGTTTACAAGGATTTTATTTCTCTGGTGGCCCAGAAGGTAGACATTAGTAAATCAGTAATCAGGCTAAAATAAAAAAATTTAAAAGAGCAGGGAATTCAGCTCAGAGCAAAGGCCCTGGATTCGATCCCCAGGGCACCAAACAAAGATACAAATGAAAAAGAAGCTCCCAGCCTCATGAGTGTGGCAGACAGAATAGTAGCCCCAAGGACCTGCTTCTGCAGCTTGCCTGGAACCTGTGCACATGTTATGTCCATGGCTTGGGGGTGGAATCGCAGTCGCTCATCATAGAGCCTCACAGCAGGCTTTCTTCTGGGCCCAATTTCATCACAGGGTCCTAGTAAAAGAGTGGGAGAGAGATGCATGGATTAAAGCTAAGCGTCCCCAGTAGCCGGAAAAGGCAAAGAGCATTCTCCCCATGACCTCCAGGAAGGAGAGCAGCCTGCTCACACAGCACCTGGAACATGTCGAGGCTCACTTTGCGTTTCTGACCTCCAGAGGTGCAAGATAAGAAACTCGAGTTGTTTTAAGGCAGTGCATTGCAGGGAGCCTTTGCAGCAGAGTCAGGGTCCTCGTGCACCAAGGCAGCCTGCTTCTCCTTCCCTCAAAGCCCTTTAACACCCTGCTCTCTGAGAAACTTCTGCGAGTGTGTTTCCACCTTGCACACTTGGTTCTTCTTCAGTCCTACTTTTCCTCTTTGAGAGAGTCCAGTGAACTCCCTTCTGTCCTAAGCAATCCCTTACTGCTATAAACAACTCACTGAAATTTTCGCATTGCAAAGGACAATCACCCAGGTGTGGTGCTGCACACCTGTAATCCCAGGACTGGGTAGGCTGAGGCAGTAGGATTGTAGTTGAGTTTGAGGCCAGCCTATATTAGAGATCTCTGCCCTAGGTTCTGATCTTCTGCTCAGTGCTACAGTGTAAGGTTGAGAAAAAAATGAAAAGACAGAACTAAAGAGGCAGAGAAATGGAGGAGCCAGGATGGCCAGTGCTGAGCAAGCAGCATAGGCACTAGCCAGTCCCAGCCACTGATTTTTACTGGTAATCAATTGGGGTAAAGGTGAGCTACATGCAAGGATGTGCAGTTGTGCAGTTTCTATGGAAACTAATTCAGGTAACGGTTGTAAAGGACAAGACAAAGCATTCTCAAATTAGGAACAGAATAGACAAAATATAGGGTTGTAGTTAGAACATTGTCCTTCCAGTTAAGAAGATTTTAATTGTGGGAATGAAATCTGGGTGCAAGTTACTCTGACCTTGGCATGTAGGCTTCAGCCAGACTCACTTCTCAAAACAAGGTAATTGAGGGATCAACTCTTCACAGCCTGCACTGCTTACAGCCTGCTTTGGGTGTAGTCAGCATTGCAGTCCCCTACAAGCCTAGGCTGCACAGTGAGTTCAAGGCCAGCCTGAACTACAGTGAGACCCTGTCTCAAAAAAAAAGTCAGTACCCACAAAGCTGCAATTCGACCCTCTCAAGCAATTGGCAGCACAACCAACTTAAAGAATTCTTGGAAGCTGCCTGTGGTGTGCAGAGGTGACTGCAGCCACACAAGTCTTCAATCCCCTCGTTGGGGTGAAGGCTCCATGAACAGCCTCTAGAGATGAGGGCGGCCCTGGGAGTCTGAATGAGTCAGGTGGGACCGAGCCCTGGGACCAGTGCCCCACCCACAGGGCCTCCAACTCCAGCTGTCAGTTTGCTCATGGAACAAACCAGTTCAGACTCCTCAGCAGGCAGTGGGAGGTAAGTAACAGTTCGGTCTTCAGTTTCCCGTTGGCTTCCCTGTGGGTTAGCACAACCATGGCTGTGACTCCAGGCCAAGCCCAGGCTAATTCTGTAATCCCTCCTTGTATTTTATTATCCAGTGAGGGCCTCTAGAAACCTGTGCTCCATAGATATTCAATAACTGATGAAGACCAAAGCAAGGTAAACTGGGGACTGGACTGCAAAGTGAAATTAGACCATTTCACATGGGACAGCATCCTCAGGGGCAAAACGACAGGAGGACCTGGACCAGCCAGGGCCTCTTCCGAAGTGCAGGCTGAGGACACCATAAGGGTGTGGGAGCAGCTGTGCCCAGGCCCCCAGGAAAGTGCCAGCCCTGGTGTGGAGGCCCTCTGGTGTCCACTCTAGTCAGCTCAGGCCCCATAGTCCACCCGGGGCACATTTGTAGCCCTGCGAATCTTCTCCATGTCAGTCCCCAGACAGGGCACCCCGAGGACTTACCAACCAGAGTTACCCGGGCTCTGCCAACCTGCCTGTCCTGGAGCCTACACCTCATAAGTACCAGTGGTCCGCCTGGGGATCCATGCCACCGCCTTCCCAAGTAGATCACAAATCCAGCCTTTTGTCTGGGTGAATGACTGAGATTCCAGATGGGGAGATGGCACAGCAGGACCCTGCTCCAAACACGACCTAGCACAGACTCTGGGGAAAGGAGGTAAAAGAGGAAGGCAGACATCGGAAAACAGCGCTGCCATAAACGGAACTGTCAATTATGGAAGCCTGTCCGAGGCTAAGCCCTCATACAAAATTAAAGCATGATTTTTAGTGACCATTTTATGAGAAGACATAATGCTTAAACTGCATGTTTGTTTGGACAGGAATTAGGAAAACCTGAAAATATATGTGATTATTGTTGATAGTGGTGGTCAGTTTACTGTACCAAAGCTCAAACTGGCTTTGGATAAACATTGGCCATTTATTCACTCATTAAAAACTGAGGACTGGATCGCACCCCTGTTTTCCATGAATGGGCACCATCCCAGTCAGCTCCCTGGGCCACAGAGCCCCAGACCCAAGGCCGTGACTTGACAGCGGTCTCCCCAGCCAGCCCGGCTCCAGACTGGTCAGCAGGAAGACAGTTAAACACATCCAGCGAGGGATACTCTGCGCTGTGTCCCCAGTGGAAACCCTTGGCAGTGCCCAGTCGCACACTGCATCCCCGCTGTGCTGCGTCCACACTGCAGCCCACCCCCCACCCCCTACCCACCCACCGTGGACAGAAGCCACAACCAGTTCTGTGACTGGCCTGGGAGATGCCATTTAGAAATCAAACAACATGTTGCATCACAAGCACACTCAATGTTTTAAACTTTGTAGATGCACATACTTTGAAAACCTAAAGAAAGAGTCTAAGAAAAATAGATATTTTTACTTCCTTAAAACAGTATGACTTATTGAGTGATCTGTTTGAGTTAATAGTATTAACAATTAGTTTTTCTAAGTGAAGAGGAAAAGCAAAGAATTACAGAACTCCAGTTGTCTTCCAAATTGATCTTATTATCCAATGATTCGATTTTCCTGTATCATCCCTGGTGTTTGATCTTGAACATCAGCCGTGAAGTCTTCTGTGTAACAGAAATGACTTTGCGAGTCGTAAGTTATGTAAGGGTGGTCAGTGATGAAAGGCCAAAAGAAGTGAAATACTCCAAGGCAAGCAGGAGGCGCCACGCTGCTGAAGGCAGCCACCACTGCATTCAGGGTGCTTTTCCGGGTGTGCACCTTGCTGCAGTTTACCCAGAGTGAGGAGCCAGGGTTGGGACTGACCTGGGCAGGGCACTGGTCTGAGGACACAGGGAGGCACTGAAGCAGCCTTGGCTGAGCACCAACTGTGTGCATGGGGGCTGCTCAGGGCCCCTTGCTTCTCAGTGGGGACCAGGATGCCACCGGGAGCTGGGCAGCAGGTGTTGGCTCAGGCAGGGGTGGGCAGCTGCCCCTCAAGGGGATCCCCGGCTACAGAGGTTGGAGGGGACTCCAGACACATGCTGGAGGGGCCAGGAAGACTGCAAAATAGACACATGAGGAGGCCGGGGATTTAGCTCAGTGGTTTCGCTACCTGCTGCGCAAGCGCAAGGACCCGAGTTTGATCCCCGGTACCAAATAAATAAAGAAAGAAATAAAGAAATAAATCCTTGAAAAAAAAATAGACAAGTGAGGGCTATGGGAGAGACCTGGGTGGCCCTCAGTGCCAGGTGTGACCTCCAGGCTCATGAGGGCTGGGGTGATTTTCCTGGGTCCGGAAGGCTTGAGTGTTGGAAACTTGATCTCTAAAGTCTCTCGTTCCTGGTTTCAGAGGTCCTTAGGGTGCATGAGGTCACAGAGGCGTGGAGAGACCCGAGTGTGTGTGCTCGCCCTTTGTGTGCACGTGACACTGCCATGTCACAAAACATTCAGAAGCCCCTCCCTGACACCCTGCAGGTGCAGTCTTCTCCCGAGAGGTCCCTATGTGTGGCTCGGCCCCAGCACCCACCCCTCCTACATACTCCTCTCCCCCACCTCACCTGCCCCTGGGTGCCCAGCCTGTCTCGTGGGAAGCAAAGCCTCCATGTGGAAGGTGCCACAGTGCAAGAGCCCTTCGCAGTGCTGCCCATCACCTGCTGCCTGTTCTCCGGGCTCCTGACCTCACGTCCCAGCATGCACTGCACATGGCCCCATGTCCGCCTGGAACAGACCCCTCTCCGCTGGCCAAAGCAGCACCCCAACCTGCAAATCTTCATGTTAAAACACACTCTGATAGAGAGCTCAGGAAGGAGATGACAAGCACAAGGACACATACATCAAGTGTCACAGCCATCAGAAAATGCTGTCTGGTGGATCCAGGTGTCCCATATGCAGACGTGGGGCGGTGCTCAGAGGACCCAGCTCAGCGCCCCTGCTCAGAGCCCCTGCTCTGAAAGCTTAGGCCTCTGACTTCATCTCCCCTCCCACAGCTCCCAGGGCAGGGACTTTGCTCACAAACAGCAACTAAGGGGCTCCCTTCATTAAACCCTCATGCAGTGAAAGCCTCCCAAGGCGCTGCAGAGCCATCTCCAGTGCGTCTTCCTCATCGGAACTCTGTGTGACCCACTCCCAGCCCTGGCGGTGCTTGGACTGCACCTCTGGATCTGGAACCTCGTATCCAAACCTGGGTTTTAAAGACAGCAAACCTGTGGCTGCAAATGTGCACTGCAAAGCTCTGAAGGTGACGGGACAGCCACATTCTGTTCAGTCACAAGGCAGAAATGACAAAAGCCCGAAGTGGAGGAAAATGACATGGAGAATCCAGAATGGAGACCCCGGAAGCTGCTGTCAGAGGGCACAGTGCCAGCCAGGGGTAACCCTCAAACCGAGCATGAGAGGTTTCCCCGGATGGGTTACCAGGAGCAGCCCCACGGCCGACCCTCAGGACAGCCACTGAGGTCTAACACAGTCTGCAGTTACCACACATCTGGCTGCCTCCTGGCCCAGGGAGCGGGGACACAGTGCAGAGGGCAGAAGGGATGGGTGGCCCACAGGCCTGGGCACTGGGCCCGCCCTGCCATGCCGGGCGTCCACAGCAGGCTGAGTACTTTCCATCCTTCCTGCAGCCTGGGCCCAGGAATCCTGTGCCTCCTTCGGTACCATGGAGACACGCCTGGCGCTTCCTGAAGAAGCTCTCTGACCCTACTTCATCCACAATTAAACATTCCAAAATTAGAGCCGTATTTCTATCTCAGCATTGATTTCTCCCAGGCATGTTTAAAATTATGTTGCCTGTTAACTTGTTTGTACAAATAGGCAGAGAAAATCCCCCAAATCGCTTCACCTGGAGGAGGATTTATGAAACGTGCAGTCCAGATAAATATTTCCTGTTTTAAAAAATCAGGCAATTTACACATTGCCATTACAGCACAATGGGGCAGTTTAACTCCATTTAGCGACTGAGTCCATGTCTAGCCCACCGTCACGGTGTCTCCTTAGAATCCCAGGGCTCTGGCATCGCTGAGGTGCCGAAAAGGTTAAACTGCATATCAGCCATGGAGCATCCCTGACAGGACAGAGCCCGTGAACCCCCCAGCCCGCTCTGCTCCCAAACACTGGCTCCCCCGCCCCAGGATGGTCTCGGGGACTGGAGGGCGGGCCAGCGCCTGTGCCTTGCGTCAGGCCAGGCCCTGGTGATGAGAGGAGCCTGATCCCTCTCGATTAATCACCCTCCGCCGCCCACACCTGGGACTGACTCCAACTCCCCGGCTGCTATATCGACAGTATTCCCTGTTGATTTCCTCATTTTCTCAGCCAGGCTGGACCAACCTCTTTAAAATTCTTTATAAACGTCAGTAATTGCTGCATCCAACTTCAATTCATTACTTTCCTGGGCCTCATGTATTTTGATGATATGAAAGTTGACCGCATTTACATGCAAATTGAAGTTTTATATTAATAAGGGCCAGTGAAAGGAGATCGCATGGTAATGCTCCATTATGACTTTTAAATACATTTGCCCATGTCTCGACTGGCATTAGCATGGTCAGGCCATGAGGAAATCATGTTGGTCTGATTGCAATTTTGTTTTCCAATTGAAAGTACAATTTCATCAGGTTTCCCTGTCATTTCTAATAATGACTTAAGTTTGCTTGCTAAATTGGAGAATTTCTCCGGCCTTTAGATGGGCTGGCACACAGGTGAGGCGACCGCTGTCTCAGGCGGAGGGCTTCATTCCGGGGCAGGCAGCCGTCCATCCCCAGGGCTCCGTTGGTGACAGGAGCAAAATTACCGCAGGCTCCATGCTGCGGAGACTGATGACTTTAAGCACACGAACTTCTACCTCAAAACCTTGAAGGCCGGATGGTTGGTTTCCGAACACACGGTTTAATACAGTGATCAATGGCTGCCTAATGTGCAGGGTTGCAGATTTTCATCTTCAGCCGTGCAGTTGTGCTCAGTGGAGATGAGATGCCTTTTCTCCCTTCTTCCAAAGTGAATTATCTGTAGACATCAGAGCAGTGCTACACTCCCATGTCAGGAATAAGACGATAAGATCCAAGACCCTTCCAAAAACAGGTCCTCGACAGGGACATTTTTCTCACTTACCCCCATTAGATTGGAAGTGGATTGTGTGTCTACATCCACTCTGGTTTGTCAAGATTCAGAAAGGAAGCTGCGGTAACATCTGGCATGCCAGAGCAGTGCGAAGCTAAATAACCTGATGTGTTATCGGACGCACAGTCAGGGGCCTCCTACAGCCTGGCCGAGTTGTCGCTGAGCCCCCTGGGCCCCACTTCTGCCTGAGTGCTTGTTGGCATCACATTTGCAACATAATGGCCTTGGCACCGAGGACACCCCGCGTGGCCCGGGACCCCACTTGCTGTCTTGCCTGTGTTCTCTGCTATCACACAGCCGAGCCGAGCAACTTGCTTACAAACACAGTAACTCTCTATCCAGCACATTCCTGGGTTCAACTTCTATCTGAATTGTTTCCATCTTTGAGTAGATAAGACATGATAGCAGGTGGAATGTGAGAAAGGCCACTGGGTATACAACAGGATTCTATTGTCTCTGCCCAGCGCAAATATTTACCGAGAGAATTGTCGAAATTAACACCTTCCATGCTCAATTGCCTTGGCAGTCCAAAGATAACTCGGGCTCCTGTGAGTGAGGCGGGGTTTGCAGGCCTGGAAACAGCACAGACCATGTTCATCTCTGTCCAACAGCGAGGGGCTGCCCGCCAGCTGACCTCCTTCTGGCTTTGCAGTGAGGTTAAATCCAGTGTGCACAGGGTTGCTATTTATTTGTATTTTCACTCTTAGTAACTACACAAATGTTCCCAAGAAAGTGACACTGTAAGCTGTCTCTGTATGGAGCCGCAGCAGACTGCCTGGCCGTGGACAGCGTGGCTGGAGGGCTGCTACTCGGCAGAGGTGCAGGTCCGAGAGCTGAATACCGTGACCCGTGGGCGTCCCTGGCGTCCCTGGCGTCCCTGGCTTCTGCCGGCTCAGCGTGGTGAGGGAAAGCCACCAAGAAACCTGAACATCGATGGGAGCTCTGGATTCTCCCCGGCACCAGGAAAAGCCTCCACCCAGTTGGCAACTGCATTCCAAATGATGGCAGGGGATGATGCCTCCTCCTACAGCAGCGCCTGTGCGTGCTTTTGGTGCACAGCAAGGCAGAGTGAGGGTCTCAGTGGCATCGGGGTTGCTGTGCAGCTGACTTCAGGATGGGGGAGGAGCGAGGGCTGCCCAGGTGGGTCCAGTGTCATCACAGGGTGGAAGGGGACAGAGGAGTCCGGAGGACACAAGGGAGGCCGGTCCGAGTGGTGTCGGGTGACAAGGACTCCTCTGGCCATTACCAGCTCTGAAATCAGAAGAGAGGATGCGAGCCAAGGGAGGTGGCCCCCCAAGGAGGACCAGGCCATGGCTTGTCCTCAGGGGCCCCAGGAAAGAGGGTGCTGGGTCTGCTTTAGTCCATCTGCTGACTCCTTGATGTCACTGAATAGACCGGTGCCAGGCTTCTGACTGTCTGAATCTCACACACCAGGCTGGCAGCTGTCCTCCTGTGAGTCGCTGCTATCCAGGCACCCAGCCCTGGAGTCAAAGCCGCCAAACGCCACCCCTCCTCCTCCCAGACCCCTCCAGAGAACAAACTAGAGGCCAAGCCTCCTGCCTGTGTCTTTCCACCACAGGACCCTGTCTCAGCTCGGGTCCCCGGCAGGTCCCTCTCCCTGGAATGTCCTTCCCTTTCTTCCCCTGCAAGATTCTCTGCCCCGCGCCCAGGGCTCCCTTCAGATGTCCTCTCCCCTGAAGGCAAAGGCGTCTCATCTCGGATGGCCCTCCCCAGCCCAGGGCTCTCTCTGCAAGGACTTAGCTTGCTTCCCCAAGGCACAGCAGACCACACCCCCCATCCTGCACTGCCTCCTTCTTTACTTCTAGTTCTATTCACTGTACTTCGAGTTGCTTGAGGGTGGGACTTGTCCTTGTGTTCCTACCGCTGTGTCTCTGAGCATAGGTCACAGCGAGCGGCATTCACCCTCAGATCCCTGCACCTGGGCTGAGGCCCTGATATTCTCCCATGTGTGCCTCGGGTTCCTTCTGGCCCCCCCAGAATCCCAGGAAGCTGCCACAGGTCCCTAGACTTCCAACAAAAGTGGGCACCACAGGCACACATGGGAAGGGTTGCAGTGGTGGGAAAGGAGCAGGTGCAAGGACGCAGCGCTCTGTGACCTCATCAGGCTCTTCCTCCATGCCTCCCGCTAGCCTTCAGCCTCCCAGACTGGCACATCCATGGGGCTTCAGGGGGTTTCATTGCTCACTAGCTCACTTGGTCAGTGTTCTAGACAATAAATTTCATGGGCAAAAGCCTTCTGGTGGCCAGCTGGAGCTGGACTCACTGTTCTTAGGAAATGAATGCTCCCATGAATTGCTACACGAAGATGTCATGAAGCCACATAACACATGGGTGACGAATGGCCTCAGTTTTCCCAGAACTGTCCAGTTTTAGTTAGACTGTCCTACAGCTCAGGAATCCTCAGTGTGTGGGAAAGTGGGCCCCTGTCCCTCTAGGGGCACATCACCTTGACAATGAAAAGTGTTTACAGTAAATTCCCAAACAATCGTAGCAATTAACCCATTCTTCACAAAGGCTCAGAAGAGAGATGCTGTGTGTATTTGAAATGGCTTGCAAATCAGAGGTTAATCTTCTCAGAAATGGAAATGATACTTCTTTTTGGGAAAATGGCGTTTCACTACCTGGAGGTCCTGAGCAGCCACAAGAAACTGCAGTTTGTAGTGGGCAGGTAACAGAAACATCACTTGAGGAAATGTTCAGCTTGTACTCATTTAAGTCTGTGCGGGACAGGAGGGGGTGTGGGCAGCACACGGAGGAGGTCAGCTCCTGGTGGGGCGATTTCAGGGACTTTAATTCTTTCTGTCATGGTCAGGTGCTCCGAAGATGACTTCTCTAGTGACCCAAGAGGTAAATAATTGGTACAAGTACAGCACTTGCCACCCAAATCTCTCTTTCCACACTTTCTCCCTCAAAACAGTGTAACCCACTTTAAAAAAAATGTCTTAAGCTGAGCCCAGTGGATACACTGGCCTTGTGCCGATTGGAACCGGGTGGGTCATGGGCCAGCTTCAGTCTCTCTCCTTTCACCAGTCACCCCCGGGGCTGGGGCAGAGCTCAGCTCCATGGAAGACCCCAATCGAATGGAACCTCAGGAGGAGTCCAGGCTGGGGGTCTGGCTGGGGGAGCACCACAGCTTCCTCTCCGTGTGCTTGGGGGAGGTGGCTCTGGTGTCCTTGAAACTGTGCGAGCTTTCTTCGACATTCGGCAGAACGCAAAGGGGACCAAAGAGGAAATAGCCACATGGCCGAGAAGTATTTTGACCATTCTGTTAGAGCGAATCCCCCATCTTTGCATGCACAGAATCCTAAAACATAATGGGCTACAGCGCAGTGGGGAGCAGCAAGCATCTCAGAGAACAATGTCACCTTGATACCGCAGACAAATTTATGCTGCCTTATTGTTGGGAGAATCTAGGAGAGAGAAGAGTACCCCTGACTGTCGTCTTCTTTGGCCAGATGTGTTATTTTATCATAAAATTAAGAGTCACTGTGCACCACTTTGAAACTTTTAAGTGTTTCCTTGTTCAGTATCTTATTTCATCTGTGAAGCACCCCAGTGAAATGGGCAGTTTTGCTGTAATTAGCCTCTGTTTTTTTCCTGAGGCAATTAGGGCAACAACAGGCTGCTGCAGGCTGAAACCCAGTGCTCTTCCTCATTGCTCTTCTTACTCCCTCACAGTGTGAGCAGCTGCAGGACAGAAGCTGTTTCTCTTTTGGCTCTCCTTTCCAAAATTGGCTTTGCATTTTATAAACCACAGGAGAAAGCTGAAGTTTGGCTTTGGGGTTTTCACTTATCCAAACTGCATATCGACATTGACTGTGGCTGTTGGTTAACTCCCTGACATTTTCTTGTGCAGAAGCAACAGCTGGCTAGAACACGTTGTTATGTCAGGTAAGTCAACTTATCCAACTCCTTCAGTTCTATGGAAAAGTAGAACAAAGTATCCAGGCAGGTGTAAGAAAGCAACCGGAGAAATTTCTCTATGCAAGGTCCCACAGGGTAGTGACTTACACTGTCTACACCACACACACACTGTCGCTTCTTTCTTTTGGCATATATATCCAGAGGTGCAATTTCTGGATCACATGGTATATTATCTGATTAGTTTTTTTTTTCTTTTTGAGGAGCAGCTAACCTATTTCAAGTGATGGTACCATTTTACATTCCCGTCCTTATTGCATGAGACTCCAGTCTCTCCACATCCTCACCAATACTTTTTATTTAATAATACCATCCTAATAAGTGTGAAGTGGTATTTCATTATAGCTTTGACTTGCAGTTGCTTAGTAATTAATGATTTGGACATTTTTTATGTGGTTGTTTCCCATTTGTATATCTTTGGGGGATGTCCATGAGAGTCCTTTTCCAGTTTTAATTGTTGTTTTTGATGTTGAACTATAGATGTTCTTTATTTATGCTAGATATTAACCCCTTATCAATGTATGCTTTGGAAACATTTTTTCCCATTCCATGATTGACTTTTTACCCTGCTGATTATGCCTTTTGACACCCAGAAGTTTTTAATTTTAATAACTAAGACTCTGAAGTATAATTTATCTTCTTTTTTCCTTTTGTTACTTATGTTTTTGGATGTCATGTCCAAGATAGGACTGCCAAATCCAGTGCCATGAAACTTTTCTCTTGTGTTTCCTCCACCAAAGTTTTAGTTTTTAGTGTTGTGTTTAGGTCTTTGATTCCTTATTTGCTAATTACGTATATAGTGTAAGATAAAAGTCCAACTTTATTTATTTATTTTTGGATGTGGTTATCCAGCCACCCTGACATCATTGTTTAAAAAGTCCTAATATTTCTATTGAGTATTCTTATCATCCCTTTCAGAAATCATTCCACCATTAGGTAAGGATTTGGTTCTAGGATCTCTATTCTATTTATTGATTTATTCCTCTGTCTTTATGATACAGCATACCATACCGTTTTTATTGCTATGTCTTTATAGTAAAGTTTGAAATTGGGAAATGTGAGAATTTCAAATTTATTCTTTCTCAAGATTGTATTCACTGTTCTGGGTCCCTTGAGATTCCATTTGAGTTTTAGGATAGATACTGTATTTCTATTTCTGTAGAGAAACTTGAAATTTTGGTAGAGATTGCATTGAATCTATAGATAATTTTCATGGTGTATTAACATCTTAAGTTTTCTAATCCACTAATAGAGAAAGTCTTTTCATTTTTTAAATGTCTTCAAGTAATATCCTAAGTTTTTACAGCACAAGTCCTCTGTCTCCTTAGTTTATTCTTAACCATTTTCATCTTTTTGATGCTATTGTTCATTGAATTACTGTCTTAATTTTTTTCAGATGATTTACTGTTAGTGCATAAGACTAGAACTGGTTTTTGTGTGTTAATTTTGTTTCCTGCAGTTTTGGTGAATACATTTATTCTCTCTGCAGATCAACATCTGGGCTCTTTCATAATCCCCACATATAAAAGCATGCCAACTTCAAGCAACTCTTTTTGTGGAGTGATAACCAATTATGTGCTGTGCGAAGTCATCAGCCTCCTTTAATTAAAATCAGTAGAAGGGCAGGAAGACCTCTTCTTGGGCCACTGGGCTCCTGCTCGGGGGCACTCACCATCTGGCAGCTGCCCCAAGGCATCAGTGCTTTTCTGGGCAGGGTTTTTAGGCTGCTGTGGATTGGTTCTTCCCATTGATGATTTGCACTGATGCTTTTGTTGTTCTAACAGATCATTAACATGCTGGGCCTGCTGTGTGTAGATGTCCTAAGCCTGTTCCCACGTGTGTGTGGTAGTCTCTATGGCTTCATTTTGCAGAGAGGCCCAGACCCTAGACTTCCCTGGACATGACCCCTCTGCATGCCCATGAGATCACACGAGTGGCCCTGTCCATCCTCTCTTCACCCTGGAAACGACGTGGACCTTAGTGCAATGTTCAGTGCCCCGTGTGTGGCAGCAGCACCTACACATGGGGTGTTACACCCTAGGCTGGCAGTGCACTGCCCTCCAGATAGGATTGCATCTCATGCAGCCGTGGCCCAGCTGGTTCAGTGCTGGCCTTTCTTGGAGTCAGGGGTCATTACGGTGCAAACACTGAGAAAAAGCACATTCTAGTTCCACCTTGCGCAGCCAGGTCCCTGGGGGGAAGGGAGGGCAGCTGGGAGCTGGAGGGAAGGAGAGGCTGGGGGTGCAGGCCCAGGCCCCGCAAGCCAGCAGGCTGGAGCCCTGGAGCCCTGGAGATGGCAGCCCACAGCTCGGTGACCCCACATGGCCCTGCCTGTCCTGCAGGACCCGCCTCCCCTCTGTCCAGCACTGAGACTGCCTCGCCCATGCAAGTCCTGTTCCTCCCCAGGCTCAGCCTTCTTACTCTGCACGCCGGGTTGTGGGATCCACGCGGCTGCTCTCTGAGTCCTGCCTTTAAGTTGCAGTCATTGCTTTAGACAGACCATCCAGTAGGAAAATCGAGATAATCTTTTGTTTGTTTGTTTGTTTTATTTGCTCCCCAGGCTGTGCAATTCACTGCCTAATAATTTCATTTTGAAAGGAACAACTGTCACGGCACTTTGCTCTACTTACTATTAAAAGAGGAGGAAAAAACTGATTAAATCTCCAGCTGGAGCAACCATCCTCCTAACTTCCACCTCCCTCCTGTCTGTCTTTCTAACATTCAGGACCATCATGGAGGCATGGCCTGAGCCTCCTCAGGAAAGACCCAGGAGTGTGCTGCCCAGGACCAGGTGCTGCGTTCACCTAGGATACCTGTTCCCGTTTTCAACACAGGCATCTGCATGTACACTAGGGTAGCAGAACTTATCAACCTGGGCACCTAGTTCATTTCTGCAAAGTCACACTCGGTAAGTGCAAGAAAACTGCTTGTTGCCACGCCCAAATAGTCGGGGCTGAACTTGCTCCCAGGCCAGGCAGCCTACCATGTCTGCTGCCTGTCGCTTGCCGTCCTCAACCATTCTTTGTCCCCCAATTCAGGGGACACAGAATGAGAGGCTTCAGGTCCCCACAGATCAGGGTTGCTTTCAACTGCACAGGGCTGGGTTCCAACTCAGGTCTTGGACTGGAATCCACTCTTGCCATCAGAGCTTTGCAGAGTCCACAATATGTCCCTGCTTCCTGAGGCTCAGGCTCCTCAGAGCCAGTGAGGAGTTCTCTTCTCCTAGCTTCAAGGGGAGATCAGCTGTGACCACAGTGCTCAGCCTGTGGTAGTTGCTTCCTAAAGGATCGCCACTTTGAGTCCTGGTGCTGAGTGATTCCTTTCGAGGGCCCCCAGAAGCTTCACGGGGTTCAGTGAGGTGTGACTCCTGGAGGTGGTGGAGAAATCCAGGACTGCTCTTCCTCATTTCACCACTCTGAAGTCCTGGGTGAACCCACAGGTTCCCATGAGGTAGTCACCCGAGTTGCACCGCTACCTGCCCACAGGTGTCTTCTCCACCCGATCCCGTAAGACTCCATCCCTTGAGCATAGAAGGCCCTGCGCTTGCTGTGTCTGCATGCAGCCAGCAGCCAGCTTGGCTTATGTCACCACGGGGTCCCCACCCCACCTCCCTCAGACCTCCGGGCTGCAGGTCAATGCAGCTCAGTGACAGGGCTGCCTGGAGGACTGGACACACGGCTGTGGTCTGGAGTTCTGGTGACAGGAGCAGAGCGAGGGTGGCAGTGCACCCAGCAGGAGGCTCTTTGCACACCCAGGGCCCAGCTTCAGCCTCCTCCCAAACCTGAGAGCTCCAGTGACTTCGCTTTCCGCTGTGAGCTGGGGTCCAGTCACACGGGGCGTGGGCAGAAAGCGGCCTCCTGGGAGCAGGAACACTGTCCTCCAGCAGCCCTGTGCCCTGGCTTTGAGGTTGTCCTGCCGCAGGCCACATCATGGGACCTAAGCAGCCTCCTGTCCACACTTCTCCTGCATTGTTCAGTTTCCCAGATCCTGACACTGAGGCTGCAGGACAGGGCCAGACACACCTCTGTGTCTGGGAAGCAGTTCTTTTCAGTCGCCTAAACTGAGACAAGAGCACATCTGGAGGCAGCTGGGGCTCTCGTGCTCTTTCTCACAGTGCCAAGACTGCTGTGGTCTTCCAGACCCCACATTCACAGAGTTCAAGCTTCCTCTCTCGTACAAGTTCTCTCCCAAATTCCCATGGAGGATGGAGGAGTTTTCTCACTGAATGAGCTGGTTCCGGCTCTGAGAAAATTCCCAGCCCTGCCTGGGAGGGACATCTCCAGCCCATACCAGCTCCAACTGCAGCAGGAGGAGGCCGGTGCCTCTCAGAAGGGACAGGCCAGGTCTGGGAGAGAAGCTCAGGTCTGCTCCGACAGATGCCACCGTGGTCGGCCCTGGGTACAGGTTCCCAGAGCAAGCGTCCCTCAGGGTTCAGCACAGGCTGCAGCACAGGCACCAGCTTAATGTCTTCAAGACCCTTTCTTTATGCTTCTGTGAAAATGCACCTTTGCCCACAATCTTCAAGAACTTCTGTGACATAAGTCACTTTTCGCAGGCTAACCAAATGCCCCCTGTGCAGCCCAGGCCATGAACCAGCTGTTGTGGGGACCCCTGAGCTCTGGATCGGGTTGTAAGATCAGGGCACCTGTCTTCGTGGTAGGAATCATACACAAACCCTTGTGCATGAAATGTTTAGACTCGCATTTTTAATTCTTCATGAAATGTAGGGAAACACGGTTCAGTGCACAGTTGAGCAGAACCTGCTAATGGCCCTGAACGAGTCATAAACACCTCACCAGGGTTCCTGGGCACAACACATGGCCCCGGTCTGCTAGAGGCTTTATTATACTCTGCTAAACAGACAGAGCTCAGGGTGACATGCTTGGACCCCGCAGGAGTGACCCCCAGCCAGCTTCCTAGGCTCAGCGTTCACATCAGGTCTCGTGTGAGGAGACCACACAGGACACAGGTGCACTTTCGTTTCTGTGCACGAACGCAACTTTACCTTTGCTCAGTCTCAGCTGCACCACAGACCGTCTGCACCGAAACGGAAATACCAGCTAGAGAGACCTGAACCCGGGAGAGAAGGAAGCAGAAACACTCACGTGATAGTGTGCACCAGACTGGGCATGAGGCTCAAAAAAGAAGAAAAGCTGGGCTGGGAAGACAGGAACAGGTGTCCACATGAGGACATGTAGATGTACACATTCTCAACGTGCAGAAAGACCTGGCGTATACCTGTGAGCCTCGTGGCAGATATTTGTTGAGCTCCAACTACTATACTGTGGCCTTCTGGATTCAGAAAACGTAGCCCTCAATAGACAGATAGTCCCTGCTGCATGAGATTGTGCTGTAACCACACAGCGTGTCAGAATGCACAACAGGCAGAGGGGTATGGGGAGGGCTGGGCGGGCTCAGGGTGAAGCCGCTGAGCATGCAGGCAGAGGACAGCAAGCTCCTGCAGGACGCTCTGGGTTTCCGGGCCCAGCAGGAAGTGGTGTGCTGTGAGCAGAGGAGAAGGGAGACAGTGACTAGCCGTGCGGCCGGTGAGAGGGGCTGAGCACGGCTGGTCTCCGTGCGAGCTCTGGCCAGATGGAGCCCTGTCCACGGTGCAACAGGGTGCACTGTGCCGGGCTGGGTTAGTCATGCAAAGCTGCCTGGACCCTGCCGTGCTGCATGCCTGTAAATGTGTCATTTTGCTCTCTTGCTGACCAACAGGAGCATTCACCCACACTGCGGTCAGGGCCTCGTCCCCCTCTCCAGAGAGCACTGAGGGCGTGGTCCTCAGGGTACGCCACAGCTCCCTGGAGCGCATCCCAGTGAGCACTGCAGGGGCCCAGCCTCTTCCTCCTCCTGCTCACAGGGAGCAGCCCTGCTGGGCCGCATGCTGACACCTTGGCGTGCCCCCTCTCCGGCGGCTGAGAGCCAAGAGGCTACTGAGCATCTCACCACACCCTCCAGAGCCATGGCCGGAAGAGCCCTCTCTCCTTGTTGCTAACTGCTTTGTCCTCAGGGCTACCCACCAAGCACGCTGCATGGACATTCTCCACCCGTGTGCAGCCTGAGTGGGCGTGGACACTCAGCAGGCAGCTGAAGTGGTGACCCTGGCTCGGTGCACATCCCCAGCAGTCCTGGGCCCTGGCAGTTCTCTTCAATCACACCAGTCTGTGGGCATCCTGGCAACTCATTGTGGCTTTAGTTATTTATTTATTTATTTTGAGACAGTGTCTCACTATGTAATTCAGGGTCCTGCAGGAGCTTGCTCTCCTCTGCCTGCATGCTCAGCTGCTTCACCTTGAACTCACTGTGTAGCCCAGGCTGGCCTCAAACTCACAGCAATCCTCCTGCCTCAGCCTCCCAAGTGCTGGGATTACAGGTGTGTGCCACCATGCCCAGTGTGGCTTTTTTTTTCAAAGATGGTGATGAATCATCTTTTCAAACACTTTGTTGGCCATTGTACTATTTTTATCAGGTGTTTACTGAAAGTCTCTTGATTCATTTGTTATTTGTTGCTGCTTCTATTTTAATCGGTAGTGATTTCTCTCTCTCTATTCTGGATACCAGCTCTTTGGCAGATATTTGTGTTCTCTTTCTTTCTCTTATTTTAAATTATTAAACAGTTCCTTGATTAAACTGACAGACTTATTTTCAGTGTAGACTGATTCATCCATCTTCTCTTTTATAGTTAGCCTGTGTCTGTGTGTGTGTCCTTACGTGCTCCAGCTACCATGAGTTCTTACTTCTGTATCGCCTCCTAAAGAACTATTGTTTTACTTCATATTTATACATTCAAAAGCACTATGAATTAATTTATGAATGTAGTATGAGTCAAACCTGCCAAATCTCTCTCACACACACCACACATGTGCATGCGTGTGCATGTTGAAATTTTTATTGGGAATGGAGTAAATCCATGGATCAACTTGGGATAACTGATACAACTGTGGTATTGAGTCCTCCAACTGTTAAACATTTATGCCCTCAGGTTACTTGGGTGCTTTCAAATATTATCCTTCAATAAAACATTATGAATTTTTGATAAGATAATTAAAATTTAGCTGTATCTCTTTGTATATGATGCTTTTTTAAAAGCTATATTTAATTAGAATTTTTATTCATAGAATGTAGCATTCACAAAGGGTTGCTGACAAATTGTTTTTTTTTTGGTACCGGGGATCAAACTCTGGTCCTTGGGCTTGCAGGGCAGGTGGTGGAACTACTGAGTTAAATCCCTGACCCCTGCTGACAACTTTTTACAGGGTCATTTTCCTCTTGGACTACAGACTGTGAAGGGCTAAGAAGTCAGTGGGGAGCTACTGCAATAATCCAAGCCAGAAATGGCAAGTAGGTGGAGGGGCACTCCTCTAGGTAGAAGGGGAAGTATCGTTTCAAGTCTGAATACAATTTGATGGCAAAAGTGGCAATGTTTTGGTTATATTTGGAGTAGGGGGGGATTCATCTTATTTGGAACAAATTAAAGTTATAAAGTTCCAGGATGAGGAATTCTGTGGGAAAACAAGGTTTAGGGATACATTTTGAGAGACTTTTAAGATATTTCAATTAGGGTGTTTTTCAGACATCTCAGTGGAGAGGTTGAAAAGGCAGTTGGATTTACAAGAGTGTAGCTTAGGCGAGAAGGTAAATTGTAATAAAACTGGAAATTAGCAACTAAAAAGTGGCTCCATCTCACAGTCAGTTATGCACATATATGCAAAAATCGTGTAAAAAATTATAGTAAGACAAATTTAGGAGAAAAACCCAAGCCAAATGCAACATTTTAAAAAGGATAATAACAGGACCCAGTGTCTCTACAATGTATCAGGCATAAATTTCTGCATCTGTTGAAAAATAATTATTCAAAAGGCAAGAGGCATCAGGGAACCAAGAGATAAAATAGATACTAGAAACAGATCAACTCCAATGTTATCATTAACAAATGGACTTCAAAATCACCATGGTTAATAGAGCAGAGGATGACATAAATGAGTGGCTTAGAGTGAGCAAAACTTACAAAATGTTCATTTTAATATCTGAGAACCATAATCCCTGAAATTTTTTAAAGTGAAGTTCATTTAAAAGCTCAAGCAGAAGGCAGAACTTTTACGACTTGAAATAAAGCCACAATATAGTGTCTAAACTGAAAGAGAAAAAACAGAAATCATGGAGAACAGCATTAGAAACATGTGAACATTGTGTGGATTTAAAAAGAACAGAACAGAAGCAATTTTGAAAAATGATAACCTAGAACTTTCTGAAGGAAGACAAACACTGCCTCCGAGAGGCAAGAAATTCAGAAGGCAGAAACTCAGAGCAAAGTCCTCTTCACCTCTGCACCGAAATAAAGCGAAAATATTAAAAGCAGCTGGGCAGGCAGAGCAGACACCTTCCCCAGAGGCCACATGCACATGACCAAGGCCGATGGCGTGACACAGGAAGCTCAGTGAATGTCGCACTTCGGGAAAATATTGGTCTAAAACTAAAGGGGAAACACAGGTGCTCACAGAATAATAAATCTGAGAGTATTTACTTCTGTCAGATGTGGCACTACAAAAATATTAAAGAACCTTCTTTATGTGACTTCCCCCCCAGCAAAATCCCAGGAAGAAGCAGAGCCCTGCAGAAAAAGAAAAGGGGTCACTGGGAAGGAAAACATAGGAGATATTTTCTGTTTAAGGCAAAAATAATGACAGAGTCTTATGAGACTTGTAGAGGGAAATAAAACAAATAAAAACAGGAGCACACAGGCCACAGTAGGAAGTGAAGCTCCACCGCTCACAGATGCTTTTTTGCTTGGAGCGGGTACAGTACTAACTCATGGCAGGCAGCAGTAGATTAAGAATATTTTTAAAGGTATTCCGATGACAACCAAAAATACTAAGCATGGAACAAAAATCAAATTGAGGAAATCACATAATAGTTGATTAAAAACAAATTTGGTAGTAATTACAACAATTCATTACTGTGTGACATTTATCTCTGGGATGCGGAGATAATTTGACAATGCATATAATCATATGTGAAGAGAGGAAAAAATAGACCATAATCTCATGGGAGGAAAGAAAAAATTATAAAAGTCAATACCCACTGAAGAAGAAAACATGCTTTCAGATAAAAGACTTCCTTACCCTAATAGCTCCGGCGAAGCTGTCCAGCAAAAGCATCCAAAATCCTCTTTCTTGATAATAATTTAGAATGTAAATTAGGAAGAAGTCAAGTTTGCCTGTCTTCACCCTCTTCTATTTACTATTTTACAATCACCAAAGCAAAGCAATAGCAGAAAAAGAGAAAAATATGATTAATAGCGATTGGTAGGAATCAGACACTTTTTTCCTTATTTGGAGAAGATATTAGTACCTATCCCTGAAAATCAAGGAACTCAACACTTGAGGACCATATGGAATCCACCAAAATTTCTAGATAGAAGAACAGCCTACCAGCAACAAAATGTTATGTACCCACCCCTCACACACACAAAAGGAGGATAACCGTGTGACTTTAGGACAGCAGCAAATTCCATAAAGCACGCGGCACTAAATCTAGCAGAATGCGACTCACAGCTCTGTGCGGAAAGGGTCGGTTTGCCAGTCTTTCCCACACAGCCACTCAGCGGGGCTTGTACTTCGCACGTGGCTTCTTTCTTGGGGTGAAGGCTGGAGGCACTGTCTGGAAACCCCCAGCAAGAGCGGGTAACTGCTGGTTTTAGGTTGGGAGACTGCTAATTGTGCACCCCATACAAAGTACCTCACTCCTTTCCGGTTCCAGCTTCTCTTTTGGGAAACAGATGACAGCGTTCTTGCGGGGCCAAGTCTCACGGCACCCAGAAAGGACATCATTCTGTTCTTACCACACACATGGTGCTGTGCAAGCATTAGTCTCTACCTCGGGATCCTGTGATTTGAAGACACTCCCACGCCATATTCATTGTTTTAAACCTTTACACAAAAGATTTTAAATTTCACTAGGAGGCTAAATTGATAAGGGTCAGCAAAAAGTTATTTAGAAACAAGAATGGCAATGGGTCCCTGCCCGTCACCATGGAAGGTGACATTGCTTGCTGATCGGTAGAATGGGGCAGACTCCCAGCCACAGAGCCCCACAGTTTGTGACTAGACTATGAGGTCACCCAGAAAAGATTTTCCCAAATAATTATTTGAAAAAAGAGACAGACACTCAAATTATATCCTTGGGAAAAAAAGACAAATACTCAAATTATATCCTTTGAAAATGGATTCTCCAAGTAGATGAAAGAACTCCTACAGAAGGAAAGTGGGCTCTGTCTAGCATGAGGAGGGACATTTGAAGCACAGTTAGCTCAAAGGGGATATCGTCCAAAACACCCCGTGGAGAAAGTTTCAAACTTGGCTGTCTTACAATTCTTAATAGAGTTTCCATGGAAAGTCAATGAACAGAGAAAGGGAAGGGCCCCATCAAGTCCTGAAGCTGCCACCTAGCGCTGCTTCATCCGCCACGTGGGGAGCGAGAGCCCCGGTCTGGCCCGGGTGTCCCGGAGCTGAGGCTGACCTTCCAGAGTGTGCTCCCACTTTCTCTCAGACCTCTCAGAGTGGGACTTCAAACTTGACACACACTTTCTGCTGAGCTTTTGCCAGCACAGAGTGAAGAGTGTTGGCATGATAGACAGTCTCGTGCAGTAATTCCACGAAAGGAATCTGTCCCTGGAGGGGCCTCAGGGACCTAGCGGGTCCCCGGTGTGAGCAAGCGAGTGAGCGAGCTGCCTCAGGGCACAGTGAAGGTGTGAAAGGCTGGGGTCCGCCCGTGCTTCCTGCAACAGGGAAAGATGAGACAGGGTGTCAGAGGCAGCCCTGAGCATGGTGACTCCAGCACCAGCACGCTCCAAGGACCGGCGAAACCGGGAAGCAGGCAGTGTGTCGAGCACCGACCAGGTCTTCCTCAGAGAGAGCCACGGCTCCATTTCAGACAGTAATGTGATATTCCTGAAGTCAATAAACTTGTGAAGGTAACGTCAAGAAGGCCTGGCGTCCCTTCGAGCACATGTACGGGTTTACCTGGGGGAGCGAGGGCGCCTAGAAGATGAGGCTGAACGAGCAGTCGCTGTGGGGGGTGCAGCACCCGCAGAAGCACTCGCCTGGCCCGGGACCTGGGGGAGGGCTGGGACCTCCTGTAGGAAGCCACACACACATCCTTTGGTGGCCTCCTTAGTGAGGCAGATTTTGGGTAGAAGCATCAGCTACAGACCAGGGCTGAGCAAGAGGCTGGTGGTTGGCCGGCCTTGCGCCCCAAAGCCCTGTGTCTCTGTGTACTGAGTAATCTCCAGGACTGCCAGGGTGGCGCTCTGCAGCCTCCAGGGTCAGGGCCCAGCCAGCGTCCTGATGAAGGCCCTGCCTCATCACAGTCCCAAAGGAGCCCGTGGTATGTTTGGCAGTGCAAGGCCAGGTCCACCGCTCTCTTCAGCTGGACAATTACTGAGCTGCCCTATGAGTTTCACAGGAGTAGCGCTTCCTTTCTACTCTGACCTTGGCCTGCTCTCCTCCTGCCCCAGGGAATCCTCGTGGTGGAAGAAGAAGGGGACTTCAGGCACCAGAGAGGCAGGAAGAGAAGCTGCAGACTGGGATTCAAAGCAGGCTGTATGCTCCTGGCTGCAGTTGAGGCAAGGGGAGTACTCCAACAGACACAGAGATAAAGGAAAAGCTGCAAAATCGAGGTACTGTGTGGTCACTGTAGAGGGACTGTCCACAGCTGCAGCTCACACCTGTTTATTTAAGGAGCAGCGTGCAAAGGAGGAGGTAAATCACAGCTGAGCTAGCAGTGGGGCACAACTTGTGTGCTGCTTGCAGGATAGGGGCAGGGCCCTGGTTCCCTCCTGGAAATGAAGGCGCCCTGGGCGGAAGAGCCCCCTTAGCAAAGCAAGGCGAGGAGAGGCTGACTTGGCTTCCATCTTCACAGTTTTTGTTCCTTTCCTCTTTCCTCTTCACTCTGCTTCTCAAGACAATGGTTGGAGATCTCAGGTCACACTTACCCAGGCTCTCCAGCTTCCGTAGGCCTAGGAACAACCTGGGGAACAGGCAAGATGCAGCATCCAGGACCCAGGCCCGGGCCTGCTGCATCGGCACCTTGGGGTGTACAGTGTGAGTGAGGGTCTCATCTGCCTTGGTAGATGAGGGGCTCAGACAAGAACAGATTTGCTGTACTTAGACAAACGTGATTATGGTGAACAGTGTGAGCCCAGCACTTGGGAAATGTATGCAACCATTCATTTACGTGATTTAAAGATTATTTGTAAAATCTGGAAAATTCGACATGGTCGAAGTAACATGTACCCCGGTTACACCAGTGGAAGTGGGGAGTTAGCAAGTGGACCTCCACCGGTATTTCTCCTTTTTCTTAATGTTATTTATTTATTTTTCTGAGATTCTTTCCCTTGTTTTCTTCCCTTTTGTTTTGGTTTTGTTTTTGAGATAGGGTCTCCTCACGTAGCCCAGGCTGGCCTTGAACTCACAGAGATCCCTGTGCCTCAGCCTCCTGAGTGCTGGGATCACAGGTGGGCGTCACATGCCCAGCTTCCACCAGTGTATTTCTGAGAATGAAATGCATTACCCTTTTTATCAGAAACCTGGTGAAGGCTCACCCGCCAGGCATGATATTCCCAAGCAGGGCAGTTGGGAGGGTCGGCAGGGTTGTGGATGTGTGTGAAGTTCTCAGAATGGCGCCTCCAACTAAATAAATGCTCAGTAAATAGCTCAGAAAATTCGCTTTGGAGGGGAACTATGACTTGGCAGTAAGAACGTAAACAGATGTCAGACACATACGATTGCAGGAGGTTGTGCATGGCTTTACACTACTGTGCAGTGGGCGCGACACCCAGGCCGTAGCGTGATACCCTTGTCACGACTGTAACTATTGTTAGACTCTTCTCATTCCTGCCGCCACCATCGAGCCCCAGTCTCATGGTCTCTCAGTCGGGCCGCTGGACCTCGCCTGCCTCACCATGCTCCCTCCCGCTCCCCGCACCGGACCACCGTCTGCAGTTCACCTGCACGACCTGCCTTGTTTCCCACAGACCTTCCCACCCTACGTTGCTCTCCGGTCCCTCTCTAGGTCTATGCCCTGTCTGTAACGGCCAGGCCCGTTTCATTCCCCTACATTTTCTGTGTCCTCTATACCAGACCCTGAGTGCACATCAGATGCCTAATATGTAACTCTGTCCCTGACACTAAACTCGCAGTGATTGCATGACGCCTGCTGCGATCAGTCCCGTCTCACAGGTAAGGACACTGAGGCATGCACAGCTAAGTCGCTTTCTCAAGGTCTCACTCACCACTGTACCAAGCCGGGATTCCAGAGCCCAGCCACGGCCAACGAGGCTGGTGTCCACCATCTCCTGTCCGCCGGGTCAGTGGCTGCCTCGAGTTGGTCCGTGAAAGCTGGGATCGTGTGTGTGTCCTCTGCTTGCCGGGAGAGGAGCAAGCATCGTGTGCCTGGCTACGAGGAACCTCCCACTGCAGCCCTGAAACGGCGAGGCCCACAGCTGCCCGGTGAGCCATCTGGCCCCACTGCCTCCAGGAGCCTGCCTCCATGGGAAGAAATGGGATCTGACCTTCCTGTGTCTCCCCGTAAGATGGAAGTCTCCGATCCATCCCCTGCATGGCCATCCCAGGCCCCTGTGGTCCCACGGCACCTGGGGCCCTTCACCTTGTGTTGGGGCTCTGAGTTTGGGCTCCAGGATTCCTGGGCAGGTCCTGGGCAGCTAGGCCACACTACCTGCCCCATGCCCCCCGGCCCCGCTGAGACAGAGCCTCGCTTCCTCACCTCCTCAGGAGCACACGGAGAGCCAGGTATGGTCTGGATCATGCTGTGATCCCAGCACTCTGCAGGGCTGAGCAGAAGGATCCCCATGTCCAGCCCATCCAGGGCAACTTAGTGAGGCCTTGTCTCAAATTAAAGATAACAGAGGGCTGGGGTGTAGCTCAGTGTGAAGGTGCTGGGTTCAGCTCCAGCACCCCTCCACCCAGAGCACACTGAGGAATCGAGGAAGCTGCCTGCATCCATCCCACCCAGACAGGCAGATCCGCCGGCCCTGAGCCACCTTGGCCTGCCGCCCTGGACCCAGGGCACATGGAGCGTGGGCTGGTGTTTACGCCAGACTGTGACAAATGGTAGATAATACTGCAGCTAGGTATGAGAGACCCTCTGAGTAGAGGACAAGGAGGCTGAGCTGCTGTCCAAGTCCAGGGACGGCGACCCGAGCTCGTGGTCTGGCGACTCCGCCCTGCACTCTGGCCGCGGGCACGGGCAGCTTCCGCAGCCAGTGTGCGCCCTTCCCGGGCCAGAGACTGGGGCTGTGTCTGGGCGCCAGTCACACCCTTCCTGGGTGACAGTGCAGGTCCCCACCCACTCCGGCTCTGACTAGCGCAGGACTCGGTAGGTCACGGCACATCCTCTAGAAGGGGCAGTGCAGGCAAGAGTGCTAAGAGCGTGTGCGCCCTGCAGGCTGCTTTTCCTCCTCCTCCTGCACACGTGTGCATGCTCTGGACCCTGGAGAGCTCAGGCTGCCACACGTGGCTCACCCGCATGTCACCAAAGGCCTCATGCAAAGACTGCGAAGGGCGGGAATGAAGTGTGTAGAAACAGTAGCACTTCCGTGAGGAGCCAGCTTTGCGTAAGAAACCAAGAGCCCTCAATGGAGAGAGGGAGAGAGGACAGAGTGAAGTGGACGACCGACAACGGCCCACCTTGGTCTTCTCCTCGCCCACCAGCAAAGGGGCCCTGCTGCAGGTCTCGGCCACTGTGTCCCCGGCACATGTGTGGACACAGAGTGTGCATGGTGAGGACAGCAAGCAGAGCATGCCTGTGCCCACACAGCCCTGCACTCGTGGGGGGCAAGGGAATGGGCCAGCACTACAAGAGCATGAAACTTACCCGATCTGTGAGGGACACTCACAGGTTGTGGCTTTTTAAATGAATAAATGCTGGCTTTTTAAAAGCTCATTATACTTGGGTTTCAGTTGTCTGGTTTTCTTGGTCTGTACAGGGTGACAAGCACGTCTTAGTAACACCATGAAAACAAGACCCCCAGGCCCCTGCTCTATTCGGAGAAACGAAGCATGCTGTGCACTCGAGTAGCTTGTACTGTTGTTCACATTTTCAGATCTGGGCTCTGCAAATCTTAAAGCCCATGAATACCTTGTCAGCATTTCTGATGTCGAAAACTACACCAAGAACAAGCTGCCCAGGACTACAGTAATTGTCCTGATAAGGAGATGGTTGGATTTCACTTCCATACTCCAATTTTGATTTCCTTCCTTGGTGGAGCAGCCCTGTCAGGTTTGCACGCCCAGGAGTCCAAGCACAAGGAAGAGTATTTGGAAGCCTGGTCGCCCTAAGAACAGGAACACCATGAACACCGCGGGATTCCTTATCACAAGGCTCTGCAGAGCAGTTGCTATGTTCTTATGTTACTTCCAGAATACTTGGCAAGATTGATATCATCATTATTTCTGCCATCAGTTTGTTGATGATGTGATAATTATTATTTATTAAGAACCACTTGGATCAGACAGATACAAAGAAAAAGTGCCCGCTGCTCCACTCACATTCAGTAGGAAACTTCGACAACGTGTCACACGCATGGCTCCCTCTCACCACAGATGCCGGTAGGGGGCTGGCACGGCTGTCAACACCCGGCTCCCTCCCTGCCACCCAGGACTAACTCGGATGGAAATCCCCAGCCTGCTAATTCTCCCTAATGGAAACTCGTTCAAGGACATCGGTTCCTCGACTGGGATTTGTAACTTTTTTTTCTGTTGCTAACTTGTTTGTCCTCCCTAATTAAAGAAATGCAGTATGTTTGAAAGCCAACAAAGACTAAATCAGATATGCTGGTAGGAAAACTGCTGGGCCGGTCCTGCCCAAAGTATGGAGGGTGATGGACAGGAGTGGGCTCTGCCTCCTCCGTTCAAGGCTGCTGTAGTCACATGCTGAGGAGGCAGAGCCAGGCTGCGCCGCTGGAAGGGTCCCGCATCCCTCTGCTGGGCGGCGCGTACTCGGCGGGCCTCTGCAAGGCTGATCTAAGGGCAGGGCTGTCAGCTAAGACTCAACTGTCATTCTACGCTGGCTGCAGAGAAAGTTTAATTCTGAACTGTGAAAAGATTCAATAAGTCACCACAAATCACCCAGACTAAAGCCCAAACTGAGTAATTTACACAGCACTTTGTGATCTTCAAACAGTTCGCAGGGGCAATTATTCATGCCCGACATGGGGCCGCGGGGCCCAGCTCCCTGTTTGTTCTAAGGCCGAGGAGAGGTGTTTGAAACCTGCAAGAGACGACCAGAGGGCTGGGGATCAGGGCTAATGTGACACCCCCAGGCCTAATCTTCTTAGAGCACTGGGATAAAATAAGTATCCATTACAAAATCAGCCTTCATCCTGCCCCCTTCTGAGCCTGGCCACTCTGATAGCCAGCTCGGAGACAATTGGGTGATCCTGGCCTTAATCAGGCCTTAGAAGCCGGGGCTGGAGGAGAAGGGTCTAATCTCCATATTTAGTCCATCTGTACTCTCGGACCTGACTCGCCTGCCCCTAGTAGATCAAAAGGAGTTGGCAGAAATCAGATTAAGGCTGCAGAAAAGGGAGGGAGGGAGGGTGTCTGAACTATGTAACAGCCAAGGTTTTTCCTCCCAGCCTCGGTTGCATATACATTTATTAAGACCATTCGGTTAATCCCATTGGCTTCCAGAGCATTGTGTTTGCCTTTTCTTCGTTCTCCATCTTTCAACCAATAAAAAGCCACAAAGGAGAAACACTGGATGAACCGTAAGAGTATGAGCTTCGCATGCAGGCGCGAGTTCACTGTGCTGCCACACTCAGCCGTGTGCTCACCTGGGAAGGGGCACGGCCGGTGTGTCCTGGGAGGAGACAGACACACGGCTGCGCAGTGTGCAGTCCTCGAAGACACAGTGCTAATTATCAGTGCAGGCTGGCACGGGGCAGGTGCGACAGCGGCATGGGGACATCTGACGCTGGGCCTGGCCACCGAGCGCGGAGAGCCGAGATGGAGAGAGCATATGGGATTCGCCAATTAAGGCGGCGTTTGTTTCCTTCTCGTGAACACACGGCAGCATCAGGCGAGAAGAGGTCATTTCCTTCCCTCTGTGTGTGCACGTGGGCGTCCATCCGCGATGCCCTCTCGCCTGGTGGCTCTGGCCATCACACGTGCCCTGGGGTCCTTACGGCTCAAGACGCATGGACAGATGGGTAAGGAGAAGGGACCAGGAGGGATTCGCACTCCCGCTGCTGTTGGCAGCCGCCTGCTGATCGTGAACAGTGACGCGGCCAGCAGCCATGTCCTTCAGCCTAGGAGAAACCGGCACGGCACTCGGTGGAATGTGCAGTTGTCCACCTGGAGCCCGTGCCCACCTCACGATGGGCACGGGGGGTGCCCAGCAGCCCCGGGCAGGGACGCCAGGGGAACTTTGTCAGAGCCGCCCGGCATGTCTCCTGGAAGGCTGACAAAGCCCCTTCCTCCTCGGCTTCTCACAAGCCCCACGCGGTGCCGGAAGACAGCCGCGTGGCTGCTGGGCCTTGGCAGTGATGCTCCCCTCATTAGGGTGGATTAAGTCATGATGCTGGGAAGGATGAAAGGTGAAAGGCAAACCCAGGAGCGCTCCGGGGCCCTGTGTGCCCGGACGCCGTTATTGACGAACGCCCGTGCGGTTCGCGCTTTTCAATTACCGGCAGGAAAGGTGGCGGGTAATTGCAGCCGCTCAGGCTCTCCCCGCCCTCCGCAGCTTCCCTGGACGCTGGGCCCAGGATGTTCAAAGACAGAAGTCCAGAGCCCTCGGCCCCCCGAGGACGGACGTGGGGAGGGGCGAGACGGTCAGTAAAATCAGCAAATGAGAGGCAGCCTTCCGGGCTCCGCGGCCGGGGAGCCTGACTCTGGGCTTCCTCACCAGAGCGAGGCCTGCGAGCAGACAGCCCGGGGCTCCCTGCGGCAGCCGGCACTGGCCAGGCCCGCGGGACTCTGGTGTCCCGCGTGGTCCCCCTCTTGCTGGACACACTTTGGTTCGGCTTGGGTTCTGGAAAACGAGGAAAATGGACTCCAGACAGAAAGCATTTTATGAACAAAAGGTTGAGAAGTTCCATGGGGTTTGTGCTTGCTGGGAAAACAGGGCCTCCTAGGGCAAAGCCAGGAGGGACAAGGCGGGCCAGGCTCCTCCTTCCCTTTAGCTAGCTGTGCAGGGGGATCTTTCTAAAAAGTTGGGGCAACGGGGACTTGGTTTCTTGGAAAGATCAGGGAGTAAAGCCCGTCAGTGCTGCGTGGACCTGCCTGAGGGTTGGCGTGTCCCATGCTCAGTCCTCGCAGGGGCTGTGGGCTCTCTGAGGTCCACTTCAGTGACCCCACCGTGACCCACCCTGGGCTCCCAGCCACAGGGCCTTCTCTCTGTGAGAGCCGCTGAGTTTGGAGCAGTAAAGAAGGTTCTGTGTGGATGGCAAACACCACCACGTGTCCCTAGGAGATCCACCTGTATAGCCGGAGGAGTAGCTCCCCCCGAGTTCAGGGCCAGCTCTGCGCAGGTCAGCTCTGTGAGGAGCTTTCCCGACACATACTGTGTGTGTGTGAATGTGTGTGTAAAGGCTAAGCCAGTCCCGTGTGTGTGTGTGTGTGCACAAGGCTGAACTTGCCCTTCTGTGCTCATGTGTGTGTGTGTGTCTTTGTGTGTCAAGGATGAACTTGGGCTATGTGTGCATACATGTTGTGTGCACTATTGTGCATGAAAGCTGAAGCCCTCCTGTGTGTGTGTGCACATGAGTATTTATGCCCGCATGTGTGTGTTGGACACGCTTGAGCCTGTTGTGTCTTGGAGACCCAGGATTCTGCAGCCTTCCGGGGCCAGCGCTCCACACTGCAGCCCTGATGCTGCTCCCATTTCTCTCTCCAAGACCAGCCTCCACCAGGGCCTGCGCGGGCCCTGCGGACAGGAAGCAGGGTGTGACAGCTGGCTGGGCAGACAGGAGCCCCTCAGCTGGAGGCAGGGAGCAAGGGGCTGGCAGCTGCCTGTCCTCCCACTGCAGCGTGGGGACAGGGTGGCCAGGTGCCTTCCCAAGGCAGTGACTGGAACACCCACAGGAGCTGCCAGGTGCGATTTCCTCCTTGCATCCCTGATGCCACACACACTCGCATGCGGCTGTTTCCTGGTTGAAGCTGAGTCTCTTGCTCAGCCTTGAAGTGAGCGGGGCGGAAGCCAACTGAGGTCAGCACCTCTGTGTCTCCTTTCTGGGAGAAGCCTCTAATGACAATATCAGACGCAGGCCACCCGAGCCGCCTGATCCCAGGCCAGGCTCCCACCCAGCGCTGTGGGTAGACCTGGCCTGAGTGTGTCCTGGGGCTCACATGTGGAGTGTGGGGTCCCCAGGGTGGGGTGCTGAGCCCATGGAGTCCTCGAGCAATGAGGCCTGGCAGGAGCTCATAGGTCACAGTGTGCTATCCTCAGAAGGGAGTGCCTCAGTTCCCCTGAGAGTAGTGGTCATGGAGGGGCAGCCGGCCCTGAGTTCTCTGGCTCTGTCTCACCAGGTGACTCCTCTGCCACTCTGCCTGGGATCATCTCCCTCACCCTCCGCTGACCCTGACCTGGCCAAGGTGACCCCTGCATGGGCTGACATAGAGGACTTGTGGCCTGTGACGTGTCAGTCAGTAAACCTCTGTCCTTCATGTGTCGCTCAGCCTCTGGTGTATGTTACAGCAGCAGAAAGTGGCAGATGCACTGCTCTTGAAAAAGGGATGGGCTGGAGGAGCTTGAGCTGCACCCAGTCTGAGGGCAAAGGTCTCTCCGCTGGCCCTGCTCGGCCCAGCCTCTGTCTGCAAGGCCAGTGCTGCAGGCTCTGGGGACACATGGCCACCACCGTGCACCGAGGTGGACCCAGCTGTGTAAGTACTACACCCTTGGTGTCCAGGGAAAGTGCATCATGTCTGGAGAGGAGCACAATGTGGGGAGGACCTGCAGAGGAAGGGAGGAGGTGCAGATGCCAGTTGCCGGCCTGCAAGCTGCTTCATCAACAGAACGGGGTGCCAAGGTGCGCTGGGGCTTGCTGAATGGACAGTGTGTTGTAGTTAGTAAGCAAGGGTGGATATAGTCTCTGACATGTGATCAGGGGACATATACGCCAAGGAAGGCAGTGTAACATGGAAATGTGCACATCCGCTGGATGACGAGGACACCATGTAATAACCTAGGAACATGGCGTCACTGTGCGCATTTACCAAACACGCATGGTCCCGCTCCCAGAATGCAGCATCTTTCTCAGGCCCGCACTGCCAGATCCATTATTGGAAACAGATGAAGAGAGTGTTAACACTTGAGTGGGACAATTGATTGTTCCCGTCCATGGCCGTGAACCCTTGTGTGACTGACCCTGCCACCCAGGGACCTCTCAGAGATCTGCGGGGCCCACGCCGCAGGCTGGGGCTCCATCCCTGCAAATGATTGCAAGGGTCCCACAGCCAGGGCTGCTCAGCACGTCCCTTACATGTGTGCTTGCTCTTTCCGGGAGACCCCTGTGTCCTCACCCAGCTCCATGGAGCCTCCGGACACGGAGTAGGGCTGTGGCTTCCTGCGGGAAAGGCTGGGGTGCCATCAGGCTTGCAAGGCAGGGGTTCCTTTGGGACAGCAGGCTGTGACCTGCCGTGGACATTCAGGGGAGCCCCCTTCCAACCACCTCTGGCCACCAACAATGTCAATAGGAAGTTGTGCACCTGGCTCTGTGCCTAGGTTCAGGATAAAAACTGAAGAAATAAAAGGTACTATTTAACCTGAATTAGCAAAAAACTACTAGGTGTGTGTATATATGTGCATATGATAATATATAGTGTATGTGTGTGTTTGTGTGCATATGCATAGGTGCGTGTTTGTGTGTGTGTGTGTGTTATGTATTACCTTTCACCCTTCTCAGAGCCCTTTATTGCTAGGCAGCCCTTAAGGAGACCACAGAGGAAAATTATCCTAACCTAAAAAATCAACCTAGAAAATCAGCAGCTAGTTGATGCTCTCTTACTGATTGCATTCATATTTAAATTTTTACAAAGCAGAAAGGGATCCTAAAAAATCACATTTCTGAACCAAGATATTCTAAAAACATCTTACCTGGCTGCAGCCCCCAGCAAACCCTGTATCCTACAGGAAGTTGTGGGACAAAAGGAGGAGGGCGAGGAAGCTAGGGTCCCTTCATGGTGCACAGGGCAGCCGAGCCCCTCCACAGGCTCCGCTGGCTGCAGAGGACCCGGGCCTGCCGAAGGACCCTGCCGAGTGAGCGAGAGGGATAATTTGAGCTGCGGAAGAGGACCTCCAGGAGGGGAGGAAGGAGTGTCTTCCAGCCCCAGGAGCAAAGGCGTGCCCCTTCTGTCCCACGCCTGCCCTCTCACCAAAGGTGAGAACACAGCACTCCCAGCCCTGGGGACAGACGGTGGCCTGGATGTCCCACCCCAAAGGTCCCCAGAGGGACTGAGCACTGAAGTGCATCCACCCGGCCCTTGGTCCTTCCGCGGTGGCTCAGTGAGGAAGAGGAGCTCGGTCCCTGTCCTCACTCTGCAGAAAGGACAGGGTAGTGGCAGTGCAGGCGGTATGAGGCTCCTGGCCCAGCTGTGACGCAGGGACTGCGGGGTCAGCCCGAGGCTCATGGTGCATGGGGCAGCTCTGTGCAGGAGGAAGGGACCCTGCCAAGTCGCCGCGCTCTCATGGATTCAGATGGACTGCAGTGCAGGTCACACCACCCAGCTCCCCTGCCGTGCTGCACCCTGAGGCAGGGCAGCGCCTATTTCCACTTTGTACACAGTGACTCCGGGCTGAAGCTGTCCTGAAGCTGTCCTGGCTGGTGCAGGGCCAGCGCATGCTCTTCCCTGCCAGCCTCTCAAAGGGGAGCAGTGTACCAGATGGACCATGTTCCCCAAATGCAGACTCCATCAGCAAGTAGCACTGCCATGTGCACCGGAAAAAGGTTATTGACTGTACATACGGGATGCTGGGTCTCTTCCCGTTCCCAGCCGTCCTCGGGGCAGGGCCATATTTCAGCCACCCACTCAGGCATGGGAGCAGCGGGAAGCACCCAGGGCCCTGCCCGCTCCCTTCTGGAAGGTGATTATTTAGCCATCTTCAAAATGTTTTCAATGGCCTCTTAATTATTCAACCGATGCTTCGGCTTCTGAGTGTGCAGTTTCCCCAGCCCGGAACCATCTGACGGTCCATTAGCACATCCATCAGAAGAGAGAAGCAGCGAAAAGCCCATCCATCCCCCGGAGTTACTAATTACCGCTTTATATAAGGTTGCTAAATAAAAGTCACCAGCCGCCTGAGGATTTCGCAACACTCTCCAGCTTTGGGTTATAGTCCTGGTACAACTCCGAAGCCAGCCTGGTCCCTGTGCTGGCCTCCTGAGGGGCTGTGAGCACAAGTTCTGGTCCTGCTAAGGAGGGGCAGTGATTTCGTGTGCTGCGTGGGGCTGAGGATTGGAAGAGGGTGTGCACGAAGTGCTGAGCACAGGTGCCAACCCTTTACAGGGAGTCACTGAGGGAGAGCCCCACACCCTACACATCACAATAGTCTCAACGACAGCGATGTCCTTACACCACTGTGAGTGTGCACTAGCAGAGTAAGAATGTGGGCTTCGTCCCCGGTCATCCCCACACTTGGCAGAGGGGGGAATCAGCACAGCCCCGGACAGTTGAAGGGGCTGCCAGGGGGTCCTCAGCCAGAGTCTGGGCTGCTGTGTGGCAGCCCCAGAGCTCTTGCCCATGGTTCTTAAGAAACATGCATTCTGTCTGTCCTCAAAGGGAGCAAACACATGTGTCATTTAACGTCACGAGAAGGCGCTCATCAGTTTGGTTCTTGCCACATCTGGAATTCTTGGAGCCAAGCTCTGGGGTGGAGGCAGCTGGATCTGGATCTTTGTTTTGTTCCACCTTGTGGAACCCTTGGTGCCTGGTGTTGAGTGTGCATAGTGTCCACGTCCACGGTCGTGTGCCCACGGCTGCATCCCCAGGAAAACGTGTGGTGAGTCCAGAGGGAGCCAGCTGGGCTGCCTGCAGGAACAAGACTAGGGTCTGTCACACAACTGCCTCTGAAGCAGTGACCGCCTCCACATCCCACATGAGCTCCTTTTCTTACTGCACAGGAAAGGACACAAACCCCAGCTTTCCTCCCCGAAGGGAGAGCAGGCTGGCTCCTGGACAAGGCGACAGCATCTGCAGGTCACCCATGCTGCCCGCCCGCCCGCCCCAGGACGACTTTGCAGAAGGTCAGGCGCGTGCACCAGCCCCTCCCTCCTGGCCTGGCTCCCTCCGGTCCGGCCGTGGATTGGATGACGCCCTTACCCTGCTAAGTGCTGCCGCTGCCCCCACTTGATCGGCCGTCGCCAGTGGGCTCAGGGGAGAAGTGCTATCTCTTATGGCTGTGAAAATTGATATTGGACATGGGAGGAAAAATCTCACGAGCTGATAGCAATTAGCTAAAAAGGGTTTGCGGCTCTGTGATTCATCACGCCAGGGACCAAAGTCATCTACACACGCTGTGTGCCCATTTGCACAGCAGTGCTGCCTCCGCACGCCTAGCACGGCTGTGACATTTGGTCACATCTCCACTGGCCCAACGTGAGAATGGAAGACGCTGGCAGAGGCTCTGCCTGTTTAGAGTCTGGCTCCTGCGAGGAAAAGGAGAGCAGTTTCTAGATGGGTTTGCTGCGATTACTTCTCCCTTTCCTTTGTCTTTTTTTTCTTTTTTAAAGACATTCACACCTGTAATCCAAACACTTGATAGGCTGAGGCAGGAGGATTGCAGCCAGTTCAAGGCCAGCCTGAACTACATACTGAGAACCTGTCTCAAAGAATCAAAGCAAAACAAACAAAAAGAAAAGAAATGTGACTTGGATCAGTAGGAATATTATACCTAAATTAATTAACAAAAATAATACCGTTAATGGCACCAGATGTGTCTAGTATATTGTTTGAAAGATGGCCAGCAGCCCCCTGATCCTGCTGCTCTGTCAGAGGGTCCGGCCCCAGGGTGGGCATTAGGACCACAGCTCACAGGCACCCTGTGGAGCAGAACCCCTTGGGCTGGGAAGTGGCCGCGGTCTCTGTGTGGCAGGGGCAGATGCCACCAGGCGTCGCAGCACCACAAGCCACAGTTCCTTAAATGCGCACAGCATTTATTCCTAATTTTGCAGAAAATTGTGCTTCTGTCCTTGCCACGGTTCGTGCTGTCTCTGAAGGAGAAGTGAGACCCAGACCAAATGTGAAAGACAGAAGCTCAGCAGCTCTGTGACCTTGAGCCGGCCTCAGACCACGAGGAACGACCTGAAGGGAACAGTTTATTTAGGAGCCTTTTTGCTATTTATATACGCACTGAGTAGCAGATCATATAGCACTTCACATGTGTATTAATATGCATTTATTTGTGCACACACACACACACACGCACCCTGAAAAACAGTAAAATTAAAAGCTTTTTAGAAGAAAAATGCCATGCAGAAACCCACTCCACCAGGTCTCCAGCAGGGACTCAAGTGCCCACAGTGGCCCCTGCCTGAGCACCCGGGTGGCATTGCTTGATCTCCCAGGGTCCGAGGGATGAGGACCTCTGTGGAGGCCACGCTCAGGTGAATGCCAGTGGGGCCTGACAAGGAGAAGCCAGAGCCGCCGTGCCTCCCACGCCTGGCCCTGGCCTCTGCCCCTCAGCTCCAACCACCCGAGCCCGGCATGGCCCAGCCCCTCCACCGCTCCGTCTGCACCTCGAGGCCTGTCGGTGTGCCTCTGATGCCCTGTGCTGGGAAGCCACACCTTAGCTATGGCTCTGCAGCCAGGGAGCACCCACTGTGGGTGGAGAATTGGGATCAAGAGGGATGCAGGTGACCCTCGAATGAAGCCCACTGCAAGTCGGGAAGAGGGAGGGAGGAGCAGGCATCCTCAAGGCCGAGGGGCACCCAGCTGGCACTGGACTAGAAGGCCTGAGCTTCCCATCTGCTCATCAGGGGCCCAGGACAGGTGTATGGAGTGCCCGCTCCTGACCAGAGCTGCACAGCAGAGCCGAGAGGAGCCGTTTCTGCAGCACGGAGAGCCCGAACAGAGGGCTTTCCTTCAAATACTGGGTGGGGACTGCTGAATGCAAGAGCAGAGGAGGCCAGTGGCAGCACAGTGACTCTTACTGCACTGTTGAGTCCAGGACGGCTCCCGGGACCTTCCTCTGTCTCTCCTGCAGCCCTGGCGCTCTATTAATTACCAAATCAATGACATTCGATTTAGGGGACTGTGCTGCTTCTTAGCTGCAGAGACCCCTCTCCCAACTTTGCTGAGTCCCAGCCCTCAAGGCATCGTCTGGGGAAGTGCTAAAATCCACGCCCTGTGATTCTGTGGGATTGGGAATCTGCACGAGCACAGCACCCTCAAAGCAGCTCGCCTGGCCTCTGCCTCTCGCTCCTCCTGTCTCAGTGTCCCCAGGACTGAGCCCCTGCTGCAGACCCAGTACTCAGCTGCTCTGTTCTCCCATGCAGGGAGGGCGGCCCCTGGGTCTCCGCAGCAAGGGAGGACCACGGCATATTGAGCTGTCCCTGCCTCTGCTCTGCCCTGTGGACAGGCAACACGCGTGCTCCCCACGGCCGAAGCTTGGACTTGTGAACCACTTTCTCCCCAAACCAAACACAGTCTCCACAAATGGTGCTCTTAGCTGGGCAGATGTGCTGCAGGCGGAGCCCAAGGGCCTGTGTGTCCCTGATCCAGCCCTGAGGAGAGGAATTCTACCCAGCCCGACCTAGCCCACAACAGGTCACATTACAGAGGGGGATGAGAAAAGGCCGGTACCCAGACGTCCCTACATGATGTTCTGATGCCCAACGCCAGTGTCACTGAGTGTGACAAGCACTCGGCAAGCCGCTGAGAACTGCTGAGCAGGGCGCTATGGAAACAGGCGCTGGATCTGTTACTAGAACCTGATCCCACAACCTTTGGTCCCTGCAAGGTCGAAAGCAGAGCCAAGAAGGAATATGCAAATGCAGAAGCGTTATTTTGGGAACAAGTTCCTTCAGGCTTTGCCAGCGAGCTTGGGATAGGATGGCGTCTGGACACCATGGAGTCCCGGGTGCCATGCCAGGTCTGCTTGCTTTGCCCTTGAGCAGGCCACCTCCCCACTGTCACCGAGAGCCAGGGCTGAGAGCCTGAAACAGCGCTGGACAGCACTGAGGGCGTGGGCACCTCCAGCAGAGGCAGCCTGCTGGCCCCCTGCTTTCCCTAGGAAGCTTGGCTGCTGGAGGGGACAGGAAGACTCTGAGTGGGGTCCTGGCCTCAAACCCTGCCTCCAACTCCGCCTGCTGTGTGGCCTGCGAAACCTCGTGACCCCTGTGTGCCAGGCTTCTCAGCACTAATGGACCTGACTGTGAGTCTCTTCCCAGGGTCTTGCTGAGTGACTTAGTGACAGTTCACAGAGTGCTTAGGGCAGTGAGGAGGCGGCACGCAGAGGTGACAATACTTGTTAGTGAGAACTCAGCCGTGTGTCTTTGTCCTTCCCGTGCCCCCAGAGACAGCAACACAGGGACCCCAGAAACACCAGAGCATGCAAGGCAGTGAGCGGGCCCACTCTCCACAGCCTCTACCCTCTGCATCAGCTACAGGTGGCCAAGGGACAGCCCTGGGCACAGAAGGACCTCAGGGGGCCCAAGTGCCCCCAGTCCTCTGCAAGGCACACGGCAGACTCAGCCTCAGGGCCACACGAGTCTGCAGCAGACTTGGAGTTGCCTGCTTAGCTGCAGGAGCACCAGCTCCCAGGCCCTTCTGGGCACCGACCCCTCTCAGATGGCCGTCTTCCCTCCTGTGTGCTGGTCAAGAGGGCCCCTGAAGGATGAGCCTCCAGAACCCAGCGTCTGCTGCGTGGACGCCACCCACTCAGCCACGTACCCATGCGGCGGCTCTGCTGCCTTCAGCACGAGGTCTCACCATCTGCTCTCAAGGAACCCGGATGCAGCAGGCCGTGTGGGAGGCCCTGGTGTTCTCCGCTGAGGCCCAACACACAGGCACAGGCGGCTGCTGGCTCTGTCACTGTGAAAGTGACCACTGTAAGCCTCAGAGAGGCCAGGAAGACTGGGCTGCATGCGGCCTGCTTGCAGCACAGGTGGGGAGAGGGTGTGAGCGCTTGCTCTACAGCTTTGCTGCTGAGAACCCCGGAGAAAGCTCAGGGCCTGCCTTATGGCAAGGTGGGTGGGGCAGGCATTTCTCCGGGCATTGATCAGTCATGGGGTGACCAGCAATCCTCCTGCCCTCTTGGCATTGTTTTCGTGCTATCTTGATTTGTTACCCCAAGAATGGTCACAGACGTGGGAGCCCTGCCTGTGACTGATAAACCACCACAAAGAGATGGCTCAAAACCAGAGAAGTCTGCTGATGCTCTCCGCAGTCTTGGGGGGCAGAAGTCGGGGTGCGGGTGTCGCAGTGCCACTCCTGCTCCAGCGCCTCTGTGGAGGATTCCCCTGCCTCTCTCGTCTTCTGGGACTCAGGGCCACGGCCCTGCAACCCCTGCCTCTGCTGTCTTTTCCTCATCTGACTTTGACAAGAACACTGATCCCTGGATGTCAGTCTTCTGCAGATAGTCCCAGATGACTTCATCTCAAGATCTTTAACTTCATTACATCCTCAAAGACCTTTTCTCCAAACGAAGTCATGTTTCCAGGCTCTGTGGGCTGAGACGTGAACAGGTCTTTTCAGACGTCTCATACAACTGCTCACAGATGTCTTTCCAGCCATTTAGGAAGCAGAGTAAATCTGAGCTAACTGTTTTGAAGAGCATTCAGGGAGATATAAATAATTTGCTGTGTCTGATTCTGGAAGTCACATGAGCAGCAGCCGTGGAGCCAGACGGGGAGAAGGCAGGTGAATTCTTCTTAGAGGTCTTCATGATTTATTTGACTTTTGAACAAAACCCATTGTGTATTTTACCAAGTTTCATTTTTATTTTTGTGAGTACAGCACAGACTCCACATAAATCATGGGGAATCCTGGTGTTATCTGCTGATTTTGCAGTGCCAATAAACCTTATATTAACAGAATTTTGATTGTCTGAGAGCTACGTTATTTTATGGCTTAAAGCAAACAAAAGCCACATCCTAACAGCAGACCCTGTGCAGACGCATCTTTCTCTGCATGGAGAGTGACATGCTGACCCTGTGTCCTCACTCCTCCCTCAGGTTCTTGTCCCTCACCCAGACATCAGTGTAGCCTCAGAGGTTTGTTGAATGACTGCCTTTAAGAAATGAGTGTGGAGAGGGACATGAAAGTGGACCCAGGGAAAAGGGGTAGAAGATGTGTTTGGGAAGGAGCTTGGGCTTTACGAACCATGGGTGGGTCCTTTCCAACTCTCTAGATAACAAAGGACTTTAGAAAACTCTGGGACAGGCCAGTCAAACACTGGAAAAGAGAGTCGAGTACACCCTGCATGTTATCCACTGAATTGTGTCACCCTTCCCAGTTCATGTGTTGAGATTCTGACCTGCGGAACCCAAGACCATGACCCTGCAGGTGGGATTTGTTAAGAGGGAGCCCCAGTAGAGTGGGCTGGGCCTGCTGTCCAGTAGGACTGGGGTCCTCAGAAGGAGACCATCATCATGCAGAAAGAAAGAGCCGTGCACAGAGGGAAGAGGAGGAGGAGCTCCAGGAGCATCCAGAATGTAGGCAGCACCGGGCATGGCCAGAGCCCTGAGCCAGGCTGGGAGAGAACAGACTCCTCCAAGGTGGCCGAGCCTTCACCAGACCTCCAGGATGAGACACTGTGACGCCAGGGCCCTGTCCCAGCCCTGGGAAAATCAAACTGTCATCGCTCACCCAACACGAGGCGGGTCACTGGAGTTGCTCCCAAACTGTGAGGCGCACACAAATCCCCAGGCCAGAGGGTTGTAACGGAGAACTCTAAACTTCTGAAGAAGAAAAGCTCCAATTCTACGGATCCCTTCCAGGAAGTAGGAGAAATGCTCCCTAATGCATTAGGTGAAGATAAGGCAGTACGCATGTGCAAAAACGCATACAATGCTTATCTGTACAGATGAGAGATGTGATCAATAAATACAATGAATATTTAAATGTTTAAAAATTACATTCAAAGAAAGATATATTGCCTTGAATCCCCTCACAACCCTTCCCCTGCTTTGAACACATTCATCCCCTCCTCCCTGATGCTCTCTGAAGCAGGTCCAGGGGTCTTTTCCATGTCTGTAGTTGCGCTAACTTTGCAGCTGCCTCAATGTCCTAAATGGATTCAACACGTTTCCCTCTTATGTTCATTCTGACTTTGGGGAAGAACCGGAAGCCAGGGCGTGACAGATCTGGTGAATAGGGTGGATGAGGACACAGCGTAATGTGGTCAGGAGCCTGCTGACTGTTGGATGGTGCTCAGAAGGAGCATTTACCATATTGTTTATCATCCCTGAAGATACTCAGGAAAGAGGACTCCAAGAAATAGCAAGAACAGTGGGATAAGTGTGTTCAAAGCCAGGGGAAGTATTTTGAAGGGAATTCCTGGCCATGTGTCTTTTACTATACTTTTTAAATTTAAGCTTTCACCATATTTTTAGATCATCCCTTGTACGTTTATATAAATACACAAAATGTGTGTATATATATGAATATTTTAGACACCAATATCCCTCATTAATATAAGTGCAAAATTTCTCAACCAAACATTATCAAATAGAATCCATCAATACATATAAAGAATTACACACCACAATCAAGTGGGATTTATTCTAGGCACACAAGTCTGATTCAATATTTAGAAATCAATCACCATAATGCACCGCATCAACAGGTGAAAGGATGAAAGTAACTATTATATTGATTGATGTCGGAAAACAGGTTGCAATATCCAATAGCCCTTTCTGACTTAAAAAACAAGCTTAGTGACAAAGAAAGAAAGAAAGAAAAAATGTCAAGAGGTTCCCTGTGATTGTTTGGACAGTGTTCTTGATAGCAAGATGGTGGCCTTGGGACAACTGGCACCCAGAGGCAGGGCGGCCACAGAGAGGGGTCCGCCTGGACCAGGTCACAGGCTCTGTGATGAAGGTGGTCACACAATCCTCACTATGACAAAGCAGTGAGAGCCTGGCGGTGTCAGTGGGGCTAAACTTCGGGCCTGGGCCAGCCACTTCCAGAGCCTGTGCTCACAGGGGAGGAAAGGGATCCAGGGCCCCTCTCTGCCCCCATGGCAGCTTCTTGTAGATCCACAGCTGACCCTGAGAAGAGCAAAATGCAGCAAGCATGAGCCAAAACAAACAAAAATGCACAGCAGCTATGGAAAGTTAAGCCACAAGCCACAGGAGCTATAGCTCCAAAGGTGGGCTACTGAGTGCAAAACGCAGGCTGGTGAACGTGTGTGTGCGTGTGTGTGTGTGTGTGTGTGTGTGTCACTGGGGATTGAACCCAAGGCCTTCACACATATGTTGATATATCTGCATCCCCAGCATATGTAGATGTAGGTACAGATACAGATACGGATACAGATACAGATATGCATTTTTTGAGACAGAGTCTCACTATATGGCTAAATTGCCCAGGCTGGTCTTGAACTTGAGATCCTCCTGTGTCAGCCTCCTGGAAGGCAGGGATTACAGGCCGGTACCAACCCACCCAGATGAATTTTATTTAAGACTTTAAAGCACTTTTGAGGAAATGAGACCTGAAAAGTGAGTGGTTACTACAAATCGTCGCTTGTGTTTTTCTCCGTACTTTATAGTTCATGAGCAAGAGCTAGAGGAAAGAGGCAGCAGGGCAGGGTGGAGGCCCTGATCCGGACGGCTGGTGAGGATCGCTACAGCCCCCATCCCATGGAAACAATAGGAGGAGGCCAGAGCGCAGGGCGGGGATGAACCACCAGTTGCTCTGGAATCGCATCGCAGGACTAGTGTCTCAGCCAGAAGCCACGCAGTGAGTGCTGTGTGGGCTCGGGAGGAAGGCAAGGGCTGTACCCGCCTGGTTTGTACTCAGGGTGCTGAGGGCTCAAACCCACGGAGCTCCAGCCAGGTGAAGGGGGCATCTGCAGACGGCCCCCAGACAGGTGCCTGGCTCCAGCTTGCTAGGGAGGAGGCTGGCGGGAGCTCACTAAGACAGCAGGAGAACACCAAGTCACAGTGACCTAAAAGCCCTGTCCAGGCTCAGATGCCTGGGTGCCACTCCCTTCCTGGGATTCCCCTTAGCCTCTCCAGGAAGACACTGCTGCTTCGGATCAGGACCTGCTGTCTGTCCAGGGAGCTGAGAACCCAGACGCCGCCCTGGGGCTGTGACACGCCCACGGAGCCATCCCTGCACAGGGTCTGAGCCCTGAGCCTGCTGTGCAGAGCAGGTGGTGCCCTGGCCCTGGGCCTCCGCACTCCACTCGCACTCGGTGAGGGCGGTCGTGAGCTCACAGACAAGGCACACCAAAACTGAGCTGTTGCCGTTTAAAGAAATACTTCACAGTGAGAGAGAGACCCGGTGCCCTGTTCCTCTCCCTCCAAACGCACTCATCCTACTGTTCTTGCCACTTCCTGAAGCAGTTCTGGAGTCCTCCTTTGTGTCTTTAAATTCAGGAACTGCTGCTGCTAAGAACCATCCAGGGGAAAGGCAGATTCATAAACACCACGCTGTGGCCCCGTCCACCATATGCTCTGCATCTGGCACTGCGACTACTGGCTCTTCCTGAGTCCACGTGACCATGAAAGGGGGACGTCTGAGTCAATGCAGGACGTCCAGGCCGCCAGGACAGCTCATCTACAAACACTCAGGAGAGAGGCTCCAGAGCTGCTGCAGGACGCAGTGAGGGCAATGGGATGAGGTTCAGAGTGAGGGAGAAGAGTCGGAGGGGGTTCATGCCAGTGTGTCTTCTACTATAATTTTTAAAACCCTATACATTCACTGTATGTTTTGACTGTTCCTTGTATATGTTAGGTGCACACATGGTACGGCATGTACGTGGTACATGCACAAAGTATAGCACAGGCACACACTCACACAACACATGCTCAAGGAACAACACACCAGAGCCCACTCGACTTGGAGCAGCTCTCCGGAGGAAACTTTGGTAAAGAACTTAGCAACATGGAACTTGTTTGTAAAAACCAAAAAACAAGCTTATTTGAAGCATTGCTTGTTGCGTATCGGAGGCCCTCACGGGAGATGCTGTACAATTGCTTCCTCAGAATGAGCGTGTGGGGCAGGCCTCAGAGGACGGCCCTGGCCGAGGACCTGCCCTGAGGTGCTGGGCCCTGTGCTGTGCGTGGAGCTGCCCTGGGCTGCCAGAGCAGCGGGAGGCAGCCTCCAGTCCTAGCAGCTGTGATGCACGAGTGAGCCAGTGACTAGGGCCAAGCCGGGGTGCAGTGCAGTTCCCAGTAGAAGGTAAGTCCGCAGAGAACCCTTTCTCCCCTTGCTAGATCAACCCAGAACCATCGGGGCCCTGGTCACGTGTGAGGCTCGTGACCCCACTCTGCCTGGAGTCCTGCCCCCTCCCAGTCCCCGTTCAGCCCCACTGTCCAGAAGTCACACTCAGTGATCACAACGCAGGGAAGCGGGGTCTGCTCCCCGGGGTGTGGTCAGAAATCACAGGGCTGATCTGACTTGCTGGGCAGGTTCCAGTCTGGCGCATACTGGCTATGTGATGTTGGAGTATTTTATGTTCACCCAGAGGCTCTTTTCTGAATTACAGAGCTTTTCCCAACACTGAAATAAATACACAGAAATGCTGAAAAAATTAAAGAAAACATTTCCATCTCCTGTGGTTCCCTTTGCAACTTGCTGCTGGGCTGAGCTTGACAAATATGCAAATGTACATCCAATTGCAGGCACGCTGTGCATTTCACAGGGTTTAGAGTTTCTTATCAAAAGGTATGCAAAGGATTCTGGGCAGTAGATCAAGTGGTTGGCGCTGACAGCCTGACTTTGCTAGTGTTAGCAGCTCTAAATTAGATGTAAATAAACGAGCTGATGGAACAGAACGGCTTGCTTTTTTGCTGCTGGCTGCCTGAGTCTGTGACTAAGACCCTCAGCTGCTGAGAAGCAGTGATGCTCTCCTGGACCCTGTGGCTTAGCAGCAGCAGGGGGATGAACTCCTGGGCAGGGAGGCTGAGAGCCAAGCCATGGGCACACCTGGGCTGGGGCTCTGGTTGCAGTCAGCCAATGGCTGCAGGAGTGAGAGCAGGGAGCACCGTCCCACGGCCCCTGGGACAGGTGCCGGCTCCCCGGGACGTGAGCTCACCTGGACAGCAGGACCACAGCAAGATCACAGTGACAGACAGGGGCACAGAATGGCCCCCAGTGCGGCCCCCAGGGGCAGAGGCTGGGGGCAGGTAGGCCTTCTGGGAGGTGACCCCAGCAAGCGGCAGGAGAGAGAGGGGGAAGTGAGAGAGAGGGAAGCACTCTGGGAAACCTAGCAGGGCGGCAACACTCGGAAAGGTCCCGCCCATAGCCTTGATCCACGAGCTCCCTCTCCCACTGCTGGGGAGCTCCCAGGGCAGAGGGCTCAGGCAGAAGCCTGGAATTCTCCAAACTGGTGCAGGTTCAGGTGACACGGGTGGACACCAAGGGCATCTGCTGCAGTGGCTCAAAGTGCAGGTGCCCAGGCAGCATAGGGCACCTCCTTCATTTCCTCATCCACTCAGCTGTCGGATCCTGGAGCAGCTGCATTCTTCCTTATGCTGGGCATGCGGGATAGAAGCTTCCAGCAGGATGAGTGTTTGGGGCGGCTGGAGCAAACATGGGCCCCGCCAGCCTCTAGGACTTAGCACACAGCGGCGGACGTTGGCCCTGATGGTCAAACACTGGCCTCTCCTTCCACCAGCACCACACCTGGCACAGCAGATGCCCCATGCGAATTTGTGGAAGGAAAATGCATTAATACATAGAGGAGAGAAGGGAGGATACAGTCCTGTGGTGTGGAGGAACGGAAGAGGACTTCCAGCACACGTGTGGGTGAGGCCTTGGGGATCCCTTCAGACAGGAAGCGGCCATAGAAGAAGAGTTTGGTGCTCTCGGGGCTGCCGCTCTGAAGCTGGCCACCCTCTCCCCAGGCATGGCCCTCCATGTGACCCCATGTTGGGAAAGCCACAGGAAGCATGGGATGAGAGGTAGCTCGGGAAGCTCCAACTTCAGCGAGATTTGTATTTAGTCAGGGCGCCATGACGACAATTTTTTATTTTCACACCTGAAAAATCAGAGCATTAGGCTTAATGCTTGCTATTGCTTGCCACTGTTTAGGGCTAAAACAATCTGTGGTTTGGTTTGAAATGGATAAACATAATGAAACAAAACCTCAAAAACACGTTCCAAAAATTTTTCTCTGTTCACTGGAAAACTTACATTCTTTAGATCATTATTTTACCTTTTTCTGTCTATTTGCTATTGTTGGCATTCCTTACTTCTTTCTCAACACCTGAGTCTCTGTGTGGAAACATTTTTCTTCGGATGGAAGAATACCCACTAGCTTATCTCTAAATGCATGTCTCCATGTCGGTCATCTGGCAAGTATCTTCTGATGTCTTTCCTCCAATTTTTATAAGAATATACTCATGGGCCAGGGGTTTAGCTCAGTGGTGCTGCTGCCTGCCTTGCAAGCACAAGGTCCTGAGTTTGATCCCCGGTACAAAAAAAAAGAATATACTCATTGCGGTAGAGCTATAGCAAGTTAAAGATGCCCTTCGTGCCGAGTCTGGCTGCTTCTGGTTCAGACTGGGCTGGCACCCTTGCTGACTGTGTGTCCTCTCCCCTTTCTTTGGCTGCTTCCCAAATCCACCCCTATAGACTTCCTGTCCAGCCACTTGACTCTGGGCCTAGCTGCAGCTTTCTCATTGAGTCTGGTCGAGCTTCTCGAACCTATAAATTAATTCCTTTCCATCTAATTTGAGATTTGGGCTGTTTCTTTGCCCCGTCCTCAGACTTCTTTGCAGGGCATGCCTGCATGTGTTTTAGAATACATGATCGTGTGTGAGGTACCAATGAGCTCTAGCTTCCTTTTCTTTGTTTTTTCTTAAGGCTGGCTGATTTTTCAAGTTCTACCTGAAGGACACTGACCACCTCTTCTGCCTGCTGTGAGGTTAATCCACTGAGCGTTATTTAAAATACAGGACACTTCAGCTCTGCATTTTCTAATACTCCAGTGTCCCAGCTGACACTCATTTTTCACTCAGCTTACGTTCTCTTTAAGTCCTTGAACATGTTTACAATATCTGCTTTAAAATTTTGTGTCTGCCAAACCCAATATCTAGAACATCTCAAGGTTCACTATCTGACTTTCTTTGTTGGCTTTACTATGAGTCACAGTTTCTTATTTCTTTCAATGGAAAGTATTTTTTATTGTAGACGATTCACTATAAAATTGCTGGATTTTGTTTTATTTCTCCAAAGAGTGTTGAATATTAAAGACTTTATTCATATGACAGAAAGCCTAGCTGTTGGCGGATTAAGGTGGCTGTTGGAGGCTGGTTTTCTTCTTTGCTAGAAGGCAGCAGTGGAAGGAGCAGATGTTCACCAAACCCGTGGACGCCTTGTCCTCTGAGGCCTCAGGAGGGTCTTGAGGTCTCTTCATTCCTGCTGAGTCCGAGCACTGCTGTCTGTCAGTACTGCCCAGCTGACACTTGGGCTCTCAGCCCCGAAGGGGACACCTCGGAGAAGTCCATCCCTGTATAGCCCAGCATCTGTGGCTGAGGCCTCTGCTGTGGAGACTCCTGGATCATGGCTTCGCACCAGCTGCTGCACAGTGCCTGAAACTGTCCAGATTTATGGTTTTATGACAGGAGAGTTCATCCAATATCAGCCACTCTGTCTTGGCCGGGAGGGAAAATAAGGTCATTATTTTGTTGCAAAGTATACAGTCATGAATTATTAGTATTTATATTCTATATACTTATATATTACTATATTAATATTAGCATTTATAGTTATATTTCTATATCTGAAAAATAAAAAGGTTTATATATATGTAAACATGTGTGGGTGAATTTTTTCAATTAAATATTCTCTGTGAAGTTGGGTCATGAAAGCAAGATCTGTGGGCAGGGAGGAGTGTTGGGAATTTTGGAGGGGACCGACGTGCGGTCATCCCTCAAGGTGTGCAGTTCAGTCTAAGTACAGGAGAAATTTGAGTTAGGGAGAAGGGTGAGGTTCATCTTGCTATAGGAAAGGGGCTGATTCTGGGAGGGGTTAACGAATATTAGGTGGTCTGACACGGGAAATGGAAAGCCCAACACTCCATATGAATTCCCCAGCAGGTATTTGCCCTGCGTCTTCTGCATTCCACGATCCATGCAAGGTGTAGGAGCTGTGAGGCAGGCAGGAAGTGGACTTTCATGTGCTCCTGGAGCTCAGCGTAGAGGGCAGGGGTGTGGGAGTGAGTGCCCCGAACATTAGGGCATCAGCCCGTGCCCAGCAGAACTGGGCTAAAGTGGAGGGGTGACAGGGGGAGAGCCAAGTAGAATGAAGGGCCGGTGAGAAGTAGAACTAGTGGGGAACCGATGGAAGCGGAAGTCACAGGAAGTGACCCGGCCAACTCAAGGGCCCAGCAGCAGGTGGACATCCGGCCCCTACAAGGGTTGGGGAGAAGCTGTTTGCGGAAGCTCAGAGAACAAGAGCAAGTAGGGAAGAGAGTGGTATGGAAGTGCAGTCAGCCTGGACTGGGCATGGCCCTGGGGCTGTGGTAGGAAAACTGATCTTTGTCCTCAAAACAGCAGAGAGATGGCAGAGCAGAGGCACACACTACGCCCAAAGTCCTGTGGCTGAACACGGCAAGGTTTCTTTGGGCAGGCTGGTGCCAGCGGGCTCCGCCAGTGGGCTTCCACGCTCCACGCAGCCACAGAGCCTAGTACGTCCTGGGGTGCCTGCCTCATGCTGTGGTGGGCAGACCACAACTCTCCTATCACCGGGAGGAGAGGCTGAGGACGCCAGCTCCATGCATCAGCATGGCCAGAACTACCCATGGGTCCCACCCACGGCTCAGGCCTGAGACTCACAGGAGGGCGTGGAAGGTCCCAGCAGCTTCCAGCAGATGGAATGGGCTCCCTGGCCAGGGGCGCGTGACGCAGGCTGAGGCCGAGGCCACCCCTTTCCGCAGGTGTGCACCCACCTCCAGCACCGTGGGCACCCAGAGGCCCAGGCGCTAATTTTCTGACTTTTTAAAAAAGGACAAGAACCTGAATTTTTTATAGGAAATTTCCACATGTTGAATGCTGTCAGGCTATTTTCATCTGATGTCTGTGTCTCCAGTGGGCCACCGCGGGGATCTCTGCCTTGGGGTTCCTCCAGCAAGGGGCAGAAAGAACCGGTGTTTGGGTGCAGCAGAGGAAGGAGTCCCAGCTCTTTGGCATCTTAAACCACAGCTCCCTCATGCCCTGCAGGCCCCCTCCGCTCAGGACCTGCAAAATGCTCACCAGTCAGTGGCTGAGGTCCCCATGCACACATTTCCACCTACGTGTGGGTGAGCAGGACCCGGTCCAGGCTGAACACGCCCTGGCTTGCAGGCCTTGGACCTGGGCATCCACTTGAACAGTGCTCCTTCTAATGTTTTCTCCTTGAAGTGATTGTTACGTATCTTTGAGACTCCATTGTGGTGATTGAAGATTTCCAGACATTTGCAAAGCCTTTTGACATTTGCCAGGTAAATCCTGTCCCAGCAGTTCACTGCTCAGCTCTCCGACTGCCCCTCCTGCACATTAACCCCAGCCTACACATTAAGGCAGGGGCTCAGCTGCCCCTTCCCTCTGTGGGATGCTGGGAGAAGATCATAAACTTGCCTCCATGCTGCAAAGGAACTGATGTGAGAATAGCCCTCTGGTCAGAATGCTGATGGTGCCGTCGACGATATTACACTCCAACACGGGTCTTACTCTGGGAAGCCCCTCAGTGTTCTGCCCTCTGTGAAGGCCAAGGGACTTCATCCCACCATGCAGCACGCTTTATTATCCACGAGGTCACTGAATCCCACAGAGGCTCTTCCAGAGCCGGAAGCAGCCACCTTCAGAAGGTGTGGGAAGCTCGGGCTGGGGAGGAGGTCCCCAGAGACCCTTCAGGAGAAGCCGGCTGAGAGTCTGATGCCTCCCTCACTCCTCCCACTCGGTCAGCCTCAACCATCCCTGTGCCCCCTCCCATCCTCCTGGTAGCCTGCCTCCGCCCCCCATCTCCCGGGGTGGGGTCCCTCTCACCCCAGGCTGCACTTGCTCCCTCAGGTCCTGCTGAGATCCCTGATCTCGGAGGACGATTTCCTGAGCCCCAACCCCCCTCATCCCGCTTTCCATCTCCTCCACACTCTCTCTGGCCCTTTCTCCTTTCTCCTTTCTTCTGGCCCCCTGCTTCTAGAATGCTGGTTCTCAGGGGCAGCTTGCACCAGGACTGGCCCTCCCCCAGACAGAGTTGTGGAAACAGCTGTTTCCTAGAAAATCCCCAGGGGCTGAGGTGCTGCCAGTCTGGGGACACCGCTTAGGGAACCACTCTTCCCAAACTCGCCCTCATGACCAGACACAGGGGCCGAGTTTGCCCTGCCTCCCTCTTTGAGGTCTCTGCACTGATTGACATGCTTCACTTGTACCCCTCAGAACCCACCCCAAGTGCATTTCTCACAACCCTGCCGGGCCTAACCTCCGGGCTGCTCCTTCTCACCCATTCTCTAGCAAGGGCCCTCTCGGGAGCCCAGATCTTCTGCTTCTTACTCAAATCTGTTCATTTAGGAAACATTTGGGCCCTGATGCCAATCTCTGCACTTCCGGGACGCACACACCGATAGTGCTCCTGAGTCCCTCTGAGCCCTCTGCAGTTTCTGCTGAGCATTTCCGACTCCGTCTCTCTGGCGTACCCTTCCCGCCTCCCTCTAGCTGCCTTCGCCCATGCGCTCCTCCTGGTCTGGAATCCAGTCCCACACAGAGCCCTACGTCTGCAGTGACGACTGTGCCCAAGATGGATAGCCCGGCTAAGTGCCTGACAAATTTCCACCTGGCTTCCAATAAGGCCCTATCCCATTTTCCAATAAAGCTGATGAAACCTGATAAAGGAACATTAGAGGAATCAAAAGGCCCCCGGGCTAAGTGGAATCATATCTCGTGAAATTCCACATTCAGCAACATCTATATTGGAAATATTAAAAAATTCATATATAGTGAAATGATAGATACTTATGTCACCATTGCAAAAAGTTAGGCTGACGGCACCATCCCTGTCTCCTGGAGGAAGGCGCTGCCCCTGCTTGTTGACAAGCAGCCCTGGGACCATGCTCGTAGTGCAAACGATGAGCCCTGGATGGTCTGCGTGCTCCCCTGGCTGGGCCCTGCACTGGCTTGTGTGGCTGGGTGTAGCTGGGTGACCCAAGGCTGTGGGACCTCCCTCAGCTGTGAGGACAGGTGTGTTTGGAGGTCCAGGTGGCAGGCACAGGAACTCCCAGCCCAGCTCCCTTCCATGGTGCCACCTTGAGTCTCTGTGGATTGGCAGCTGTTCAGCTGGCTGCAGGGCCAAAGTCTGGATGGTCAAGGTTGGCCCTGTTCAGTCTCTGACTAGCTCCTCACTGAATGATGTCTGTGTTACTTACTTTTCTTGCTGCGAGACAAAATCCCCAACACTCACAAGCTAAAAGAGAAAAGGTTTGTTTAGCTTACAGTCTGTAGAGGTTTCAATCCATAATCGGCTGGCTCCAAGGCAAGGTGGTATGGAAAACAGGCATCACATCGCAGAGGAGAAACAGTTGGTGGTGGGCAGAAGTTAGCAAAGAAAAAGGAAGCAAGGGATGACCACAGCTCTTTCTGGACCTTATACCTTACCCAGGCTACTTAGGCCAGGCGGTACTCACACCCTTAATCCTAGCACTGCACCATGAATCAATCCCAGCGTCACATACTCTAGATCCGGCCACCTCTGAAAGCCCCACCTATGACCACTTGCAGCTTTGGGGGGACGTGGAGACACAGCCATGGCTATGTCCTTCCCAGGGTGCTGGAGATGCTACTGTCTCCTGCACTGGCTGTGGCCTTTGTCTTCCTCTCCCAACTGTGAGTGCCCAGAGATGCTCCTGCATTCCCAGAGCCCAGATCTTGGGGCTGTGCTCGGTGCTTTGTGGCCATTAGGGTGCTCACAGTGGAGCTGAGAGGGGCAGCTGCTTGGCTTTGGGGTCCACCCAGAGCATTAGTGGAATAGCTGTGGGTGTGTCTGGGTGGGTCAGGGAGGTGTAGTCCTGGGGTCCAGGTCTGGTTCTCACCCCTTCTCTGCACTGTTTCCCTGCTCCACTCCCTGGCTGCCCTTCCGCCATGATGCTCCTGACTTGGAGCCAGAGACCATGAACTGAGTCCTCTGAAACTGTGAGGCAAGTAATCCTCTCCCCCATTAAGGTGGTGTCAGGCTTGTGCACCAGCTCTCCTGGGACTGGTGCAGACATTCCGGCTGGAAAGCAGAACTCATTAAGTGAATTGCCCTGTCATTCTCCTGCCACAGTCAGAGCTTGCTGTCTGCACCTTCCTCACCATGGCAGTCAACACCACCTTGTCCCATGTGAGACCAAGGAACGGAAAGCTCAGTAAGCAGTTCCTGAGGGGCACTGCACCCTAAGAGAAGCTGGGTGAGCTCCAGTCCTGGTGCCCCATGTCACCAGAGCTGCTTCTGTGCCTCGTGGTGTGGGTCAGCTCTGGGCTTTGGCCTTCTCAGTGTGCTCCCAGGCAAGGAGCCCAGCTCCTCCTCTGCTGCTTGGACCCTGCACCTCCACCTAGGAGGGCCATGATGTGCAGAAATCCATGCAGTGGCACTGTCCTCAACAGACTCCCAGGGCATAGGGCTGAGGTCTCAGATAACATCCAAATCCACCGTGCCTCAGAGCCTCGGAGAGGGAGCCTGGAGCCACGGGCCAGAGGCTTCACAGTTGCTCTTTCAGATGTGTGCTGCCTCACTGTGCCAGAACCTGAGCAGCTCGGGACAGCTGGACATGCCCTGCACCTGGCCTGGGAGGCTCAAGGTCACCAGCAGACATGGCTCTGTGAGAGGCTTAGGGCTGGGGTGAGGTGGAGGGGATCTGCCTGCTCCTGGGCTTCACATCTGCACCAAACACATCTCTTCCGGTGCTAGCATGATGGGCTTTGAACATGACTTTTTAGGTCAGAAAAATCTAGGATGAATTTTTGTCTTTAGTTGGACATGGGAACAAATAGAATATTGTCACCAGGTGCCAAGCACTTGCCTGCCACAAGTAAACTGTGAAGGAAGACACAGTACCTGGTGACAAGCAAACCAAGCAGAGTGAGTGCTGTGGAAGATCCTTTAAATTTTTACAGTTACAAAATAATTCCTGGGTCAGTTTTTAACAAATTCATATGCTTGGCAAATTGTGACCTATAGTAAATTATTAGTATATTAGATGATATATAAGAACATGCTTCTTGATAATGTTAATATTATATATATAATTCTCTGTAATGATGTTAACTTAAGATATTATTTAATTATTAAGTACCTATATTTTTGGTGGCTGGTGTGTAGATTTACAAAGGATGGTCATCTCAGTTAGCTTTCCATCGCTGTGACAAAAGGCCTGAGAAGGTCAGCTTTCCGGCTCACATCTCAGAGGTTTCCGCCCATGGTCGCTTGGCTCCATTGCTTCTGGCTCGGTGGTGAGGCGAAGTGGCTCCCTTCATGGCCAGAGAGAGGGTGCTGAGGAGAAATACATCCTTCCAGGGCGCAGCTCCTGGTTAGGGTTTGCATCCGGGTGTGCCCTGGCTGGACCCTGGGGCCTGACAGCTCTGAGGAGGTGCGGCCTGGCCAGCAGGGTGGGGCTGGGGCGTGGCCCTGGCCAGCTCCTCCCTGGACTGTGCTTCCTGTTCGCCCTGAGCAGCTTTTCTCAACCTGTCCCTTCCACCAACTGACTGCAGACTGAAAGCTGAGCCCAGATGAACCTCCGCTCTGTGAGGTTGCGGGTGTCGGCACTGTGCCGCAGCGGGGAGGCTGGGTGCGCTGTGACCCACTTCTCCACGAGGGCCCACCCCCAAGCGTCGCCCTCTCAGCGGTCCCCGCATCACTGAGTTAACCCACCTGCTGCCGGCCCCAGGGACGAAGCCCCCCACCCCTGGGACCGGGACCATGGGCTGCACCCTGACTCAGCCTCAGAAACAGTGCTGGACAGCACGGTGTCCATGCAAATGGCAGACACGTCACACAGACACCTATCCCACTTCCTGGAGCGAGGCCATGTGACGTGGGGCGTGCAGCTGGCAGATGTGGCATGGCTCCTCCTGGAAGCGCAGCCCCTCCCGGGAGAGCTGACAGCCCTGGACTAATCACAGCTGGCAGGCTGGCCTGGCCCTTGCTGCAGTGATAGGTGAGCAAGTGACAGGTGGGAGAGACCCCTGCAGAGAGGCGTGCAGGTGGCCTCATTCCCTGGTTTTCATGAAGGAGGCCAGGTATGGCCATGCTCTCAAGAACTCATTAGCAGCCCTGAAGCATCTTGTTAGATGTTGGGGACAGCGTGTTGAGCAGAGCCAAGGACACAATGTTACCCTCTGTCCCTGAGATATTTAGTCAGCCTGTGCTCAAGCTGACTACAAATATGCTGCTACAAATAAGGTCCTGGGACCTTCAAAGCTCACAGCAACCCGCTCTTCCAACTTGAACCCCCTATGCTCTCTGACTTCTCTTGACTTCTAGATTGGTGGCCTTGCTGTCCATGCCGTTGTAGAGGCACTGAGCATGGCTGAGGTCAAAGAAAGCTGTTTCCCTAGCTCCCCCAAGCAGCTTTACTTGGGGACTTCTCGAGAGATGCAGATGGAAGCATCTTTGACAATTGCCTTCCAAACACAGGAGGCATCCGAGCACCCTAAAAAGCCCACTTTCTACTTCTCTGGTCCACCTGGAGATACTGTGTGGGGCTACCCAAACATGTCCTGGTGAAACCTTTGTAGTTTTCCCCTATAAACTAAGCCTAAATTCTGCAGGAGATGACAGATGACTTCATATACCATGCAAGCAAGCTCAGACAATAGCTTTAGCCATGACTGATTACCTCGCAGTAACCCACTTTATGTTAAATGCATTCTTGCTGTTCAATTCCACCACTGTAATTTTGTTCTTCTGCATTCCCCAGTCCTCTGCGGACTAACCAGGTTCCTTCAGTAATGATTTCTTTTCTATTGTATTGTTTTCTGCATAATCAAGTTGGTAGGTGGGGGTTTGGGTGACACGGCCATCTGTCAAGTTCATTTGCTCTGAAAATGCAAGAAATAATGGCCTCTACAACTTGGGGCTATCCGTTATAGGAGCAGCAGATCAGCTTTTACCCTGCACTATCTGCTCATCTCTCCAAATTATTCTTCCCCTTTCAATAAGTCACAAGACACTTCCTCCTACATGATGGGTTGTTTACATATTTTGTTTCTTTTTAGGCAGAAAGAAATGAATTTCCCCCTCTCATTGTCCACTCTGTCTTGTAATTTATGCGGGCAATCCAATTAAGGAGAGCAGCTCACACCCCGGCCAACGTGCCTGTCTTGACACTGAGACACCAGCACTTCTGGCTGCTCCTGAGTCCTGCCCGCCAGGCCTCGTGACAGGCTGGAGACACACCTGGAAGTCTGCAAATCGCAAGTGCATTGGAGACACTTGGTGACACCAGGAGAGGGAAACCAGCCTGGCTCACTTCCCCTCTCCCAAATGAAAAGGGGGTGAACTCTTCTTTCTTTGCATTTGCTGAAATCCACACTGATAGGTTGTCCAGAGAGAAGGAGAAGAGTGATGTGAGACACGAAGGAAGGAAGCAGTCTGAGATTGCAGCATCCTTCCTGTTTAAAGGAAGCAGAGTAACTTCAGAAAAATGACTGTACATTTCTCAAAAAGGGATAGTGTGCATAATAGGAAAAGCGGATATTGGAGAGCAAACCTCTCTGCGATCGACAGCCCTTCTGAATTTACATACTACGCTTAACAACTCTTGTCACAATCGGAGTGCATAGTGCTATGTTCTGTGGGTTCTCTTGCAGCCGCTGCCATCTCCAGAGATCCCTGGGCGGCTCTAAGTTGCTCCTTCGCCTTGAGCTTAGTATAAAGTGGACGCCTCTGTCCCAAAGGTGGGCAAGGACAGGGCTGCCCTTTGGGTCTGGAATGTGCCAGAATCCTGCCTGGAAGGCTCCGTTCTCCATTTGGTCCCACTGGGAAGCAGTGAGGTTGTTAGGCGGAGCTGGGTCTTTAGGTCTGAGAGGACACGCCCCGTGGAGCTCCTGCCTCTTCCCTTTCTCCTTCACATCTCAGCCCTGCCAAGCCCGCCCACCACGATTCACTGTCTCAAGGCAGGTCCACGGCAACAGAGCCAACCCATCCCTGACCAAACCCTTCGAAATCACGGGCGGGCCCTGGTCAGCTCTTTCCCATTATAAGCTGGGTATTCTAGGAGTTTCTTTTTATTGAGCCAGAAACTGACCACTACCCATGTTTTCCTCTTTGGTGTTGAGAAGAAGCTAGATGAGCCTCCTACTAGGGCAGAAGTGGGGACTTTGGCCAGTAGCTCTTGGGGCTCCCACGTGGGGCTACCATGTCACATCGGGGAAGCCTTTCTCAGGGGCAGCGGCATAGGTAGACTCCAGAAGAACACTGCTCTGAGCATGACACAGAGGAACTTAAAGAGATTAAACAGGGGAACTGGCTGACATGGTTATGTGGGCTGAAAGACCCAAATTCTGCAGCCAGCAAAAGGGAAACCCAGAAGACCTGAAGATGTAAGATCCAAGTTTCAAGACAGAGGAAGGCTGCATCCCAACACAGAGTCACTCAGACAGAAAGACTGTTCTTCCTCAGCCTTTTATGCTGGTTACACCTTCAGCTGACTAGATGAGTCACCCTCACTGGGCAGCCTGCAGTCTGGATTCAGGTGCTCAGCTCTTCTGGAAACACCCGCCCAGACTCACCTGGGACCTGCGGTCCAGTTTCTGGGCATCCGGTGCCCTGTCAGGAGGACACAAGGCTAACTATAAGCACCACAGGCCACATCACCCTGGTCATCGCCAGCCAGAATGCAAGGAGACCCGTCTTCCTCCAGGATGAGAGCAGCCTGGGAACTCCCGGGAGTGCGAGCTGACCACCTGGCTCGGGCCTTGCCTGATGCCCGCTGCTGGGAAGAGAAAAGGCAGCAGAAGTGGAAACAGACTTTGTGCCCCTCAGAAGGGGCTGGAGTTCTTCTCCCAGACGAGGGAGAACTTGGGAGAAACCCAGCCTCCCTCAGTGCCACCAGGGCCACCTTGCGGAGCAGCCTTGCCGCCCTGGTGGCTGACAGGAGGCCCCTGGCGGAGATTTGGCTTCTACTTGCTGGTGACAAGCTAAGTGCTTTGAAAACACATTCTCCTCCAAACCCCAGCCTCAGCCAGAAGCAAATTACCCAGAAGACACTCTGGCTCACGTTCAGTCCTGAGACAGCGTGACATGGTTCATGAAGTGGATTTTTAGTGAGGTGCTTTCTGCACACTTGGTGGAGTAATTGCCGGATTCTAGTAGCCCTAATCCTGTAGCAACTGAGGGACTAATTCTCCACTGCTTTTATTTTTTCTAAAATGAAGCATCCCTCAGACACATTGGCCTTAGGAAGAGCAAAGAGGACACTGTCTGACAGGATTGAAGCCTCTCTGAAGCAGCAGGCTAGTGATGGCAACATCACAGCAGAGGCACAGCGCACAACGTATGTGAACTCACTCAGAGTATGGCTCGGTGGGATTCTGCACACTTAGACAGCAGAAGAGCTCTTCAGCTCGCCTCCCGGCCTCCCTCCTTCAGACGTTCTATTGCTCCTATTATTGTAATTGCCAACATTCCTGTCCACCCAGGAAGTGGGTGGACAGAACAAGCCAAGTGGTTTTAAGCTCTTAGAGATGAGGTTCTTCTCACAGCTGCGCCTAAACATGTCCCGTGCTGTGGAGAGAGAAAGAGAGAGAAGTCCCACAGAGCAGCTGGCATGACCATGGTGAACATGAAAAGTAGCATGGCTTCCTGCATGGCATCTTCTGCAAGGGCGAATGCTGCCCTTCTGAAATGTCCTCCACTTGCTTGTGCTTCAGCGGCCTTCTTTGCTTCAGCCATGTTCTTTTACTTTGGAAAGCTCACTTGTCAATAGCGAAATGTGTACATGAAACAGGAGTAGAGCACCATCGCTGCTTTCCAAACATCTTTGAATCGGAAGACGTGCCTCAGACCCTTGGGAAGGTGAGCAAGAGCCACCAGCGCTCCTTCCTTCAGTGAGGAGAGTTGGCCGGAGCCCATGCATGCAGGAGGAGGGGTCTGCAGAGGCCCAGGCCCCCCAGACACAGTGGATTGTCGCTCTTATCATCACCCTTAGCTTCTCCTGGCACCCAGTGTCCCTGCCTCCTGATCATGGCCTCCATGCAGGCCCCTGCTATGCTAAGCAGCCCTTGTCTCCCTCCGCCCAGCAAATGCCCACTCAGATCTTGGTGAGTGGAGGACAAACGCAGCCCACTCGGTGCTGCATCAGCGGAGCCCTCTCAGCTCTCAGCCCACTCACTGGCTGTGCTCACGGCTTCTCCCCTCCCTCTCCTCTGCTCCTTGGAGCTTCCTCTGGAGCTGCCAGGGCACTGGTGGGAAGACCTCGCCACTCACCAGGCATTAATTAATTACCTCGCACCGTCTTCCTGCCAACACCAAGCACTAATTGCTCCAAGTTTCTCCCACCTCGGTTTTTCTCTCTCTCCGGGGAGCATCTGAGTTTTCCTTTCATCCTCTTCCCTTTCTTGTCCCCAGGAGGCTCTGACTTGCTTTTGAAAGGCAGCCTGGGATCTGCCCTGAGTCTGTCCCCGGGGGTCCTAAATGCTCTCATTTGTCCACTGGATGTGGGCCTAGCTCCATTCACTGCAGCCCATGAGGCTGCCCCAGCCGCGGGGACACAGCCCCTCGCCACCCTCTGCAGTGCTCTGGCCACTGCAGTGCTTCTGGGAGTCACCGCAGGTGACGCTGAGGAAGAGGACGCTTGTGGTAGGCACCTTGCTGGGCCCAGGCCTAAGGAAACCCAGGCAGTGACAGCAAGATGCAGAGCCAGGCAGGCATTCTCCCTCCGCCTCTGCTCATACCGTCCAGCCTCCAGCCTCACCCAGAGTACTCTCCCCCTCTCTCTCTCCCTCTCTCCCTCTCTCTCTCCCTCTCTCTCTCCCTCTCTCTCTCCCTCTCCCTCTCCCTCTCCTATTTATCTTCAGCTTGGGGTCAGGCATGCATATGCTGAGTGCAGGGATTTTTGTCCTGTAATTTATAATTGAAAATAGGACAAGGTCTCAGTGGAGACTTTCCTCACACTCTCTGCCTGTGCTCCGCCTCCAACCCGGGGAGATGCTTCCTGCAGGAGGCGCGAGAGCAGACAGCTGTGCATCTGCCTCTCGTGGCGACGCATGGTGGCTCACGCATTATGTGGCGACCTTAATGCCACTGGGTGCAGTGGGTGAAACGTGCGCCCTTGGAAACGCTCCATGGGAAGCTACGCCCCACTTCGAGAGCGCTTGGATGGACGTCCTTCCATGAGAGCATGCACTGAGCTACTCTCAGACGCGACACTTGCAGATCACTGTGCAGGGGAATAGGGCAGGCCTCCCTGTGGACAGCTGGAGAGCTGGACAGCTGGACAGCCAGGCCCAGGAGAGGTGGGCGTGGCCTGGGAGGCATGGGTGGCGGCTTGGTGGCCTCCAGGTGTGTCCAGGGAGACTGGAGACCCAGGAGCGCAGGTGGCAGCCATGAGAGAATGGGATGTTGACCGAGTGTGGAGGACACAGGCCAGGACTGGCTGGACCCAGCAAGCTCGGGGCAGAGAGCTCCTCCCTGGGGCATTTGGAAGGCGAACTGCACTTGGACTTCTTGCCCCAGAACGGGGAGGGAGTAGAGGCTGCTGCTTAGGCCACTCAGCTGGGGCCAGGCCTTCCCAGAGCACAAGCAGCTTGGGCAGCACGACTGAGATAGCAGCTGGGGCCCGGCAGCTCCTTGCAGACGAATCTTTGCCACTGTCGACGTGGAGCTCTGTACAGGCCTCCTGTGGGACCTGAGAGCCAGGTGTGGCACGGCGTCGGCCGCACGGTCACCAGCCCAGCAGTCCTTGGGCCCAGCACAGCTTCCCGCGTCATCAGCCGCCCCTGCTTGCCAGGGTCCCCGGGCTCTCGCTGCCTTCTTTCAAAAGGAGCTGCCTACATCCTCAGGGAGACCGCTGGCCCTGTCTGTCCAGAGTCCTCACCCCGTGCACCCCACGCCCCCCATCGCCCGTGCCCTGTGGGGATCCCTGAGATGTTCCTGCGACAGTCCCCCTTGCCCCCCAGGCCAAGTGAGCTGGCTGCGTCCGCTCTGATGAGTAACAAGCCTCACACACAGACCTCCACACAGGTCAGGGAACTCGGCCCTCGAGAAGCCCTGCCCTGTAGGTGCCCATGGGCTGCAAGATGTCAGCCCTCAGCACTACCAGGAGGGTGTTGCCTCCCCAGAGCCCCATCTCCTGTACCCGAGGCCAGCACTGGGCTGCCTCTCAGCCCCAGCAAACCCAAGGCTGCCTGTGCATGGTGGCAAAACCTGCAGCTGGAGCATATAGCCGCTGCTCACTGACACACACCCACATAGGTTCTGACTGGGCTCGGTGCCAAGTCTGAACCAGGCTGGTCTGACTCATTCACTGGCCAGGTCACTTTGGATCGAGTGGCATGTGGCCTCCTTGCTTTTCCCACCTCGTCTGGCTCCAGAGAGCAAGACCTGCAGGATAAGATGGCAAAGGGTGTGAAAAGCAAAGTGGCCATAAAGATTTCCCAGCCCCAGGGGCCACAGGTTCCGCACTAGGTCTGAAGGAAGAAAGAGGAGATAGAGCTTTGCTGTCAGAGCCACGCGCTGTCTGCTGACTGCCGTAGGTGGACCCAGCAAGCTCGAGAGGCCTGTGCAGCCCAGGAGGAGGCCGGAGCCACCAGGGCAGGGACTGTCACGGGGTTCAGACTTGGGGAGACGGGTGGAAGTAGAAGTCGGAGGCTTTTGGGAAACTGGGCCTGAAGCCAGCAAGGCTGACTTTCCCCACGGTCCTGTGCGCGGGTGGAGCAGGAGATAGGCTTACCACACAGGACCCTGCATCTCTGAAGCCGACGCTGGACTCCTGGCTTAGGCAGCCTCACCTGCACCCCCTGGCTCACCGCATCTGAAAGATGCTTGCTCGGCACTGCTTCAGAAGAAACTGGCGCTCCACGAACTCAGCAGGCACACCTCAGCTGGGCCCGCCTGCAGATGTCAAAGCCCCTCTGTGGACCAGGCTCGGGGAGCCCAGGCCTCACCTGCAGGGCCGGGAGGTGTGAACAGAGCAGACACAGTGCGGCTGGTCAGCTCTGGGGCCCAGGGCCAGTGCCCTGCAGGCTGGTGTCTCCCGGGAGGAGGGCAGGTGAGCCTTGTCAGGATGCTCACCTCCCCCAGGTGTGCATGTGTGCCCAGGAGGCACAGAGATGGGGAGGGCTGTTTGCAGGTTGTATGTGCAAACGTGTGTGCACAGGACTGATTGAAGCGTGTGTGCGAAGATGTGCAGATGGAGATGTGAGTTCAGGAGCTGTGTGCAAAGTGAACCTCCTGTACGTGTGCAGGGATAGGGGAGTGGCTGCAGGGCAGGGAGCACAGGACCTGCACAGAGCCCTAATCTAGTCACCTTCCAAAAGCCCCACCCATGAGAACAGCGGTTTTGGGACATTCTAGGGCTAAACCTTGAGGAACTCTTGTGGGGTTGCTGACGACCCCGAGGTGGCTGTGTGGACTGGGGAACAGGCTCTAGGTGCCTGCTGGAGGGAGAAGAGCAGATGAGCCCTGTGGGGGCCGGGCAGCCTCCTCAGCTGGATAGAAGGAAGCTTGGGTCCCCGGTCCCTGAGTGATGGCAGATGACGGTCCCTCGGTGGTCCGAAGGAGACAGGGCCGGAACCGGCCTCTGGGGATAGGGAAGGCACCCTTGGAGATGGGCCTGCAAAGGAGAGCTGTCGCTGCACCTGCCAGGGGGCCACCCTGCACTGGCACATTGCTGGGGGTCCCGCTGTCCTGCTGCTGGGCCTCTGTCCAGCCAGGGCTCCTGAGATCAGTCGAGATGATGCAGCCACAATGGCGTCACCTCCATGGGGAGGTCAGCAGGCTGCCCCCCACCTCCTCCCCCCCAGGGCTCTCAGCCATGCAGGAAGGGGCCCTGGAGGGACCGAGCGTGCCCAGCTGACCTGTGGCCCCGCTTGTCTGGGTCTGCAGCCAGCTGCCTGAGGTTCTCCCCCGGGCACATGCACCTGGAGGGGCTCCTAGGAATCCCGGGGTGCAGAGCCTCCTGGCAGTCAGAACCTGTGGGGTGCAGAGTGGGTGGGAACCGAGGTGCTGAAGAGATGGCCTGGGTGAGGAGCACATCTGGTAGCCAGAGACAAGGGCTGGTGGCCCAAGGTCCCGCATCCGTCCTGGACAGGGAAGGAGCGCTCGTCTCCTGGGCCTGGGCCTGAGGGCCTGAGTTCTGGGGAGGTTACCATGGAGATGTCCCCGGCGCTTTTGCTCCTGTTGGCCTGCTGGCTGGGAATTGGCCGGACTCTCCGGGCTGAGTGCTGATGTCACCTGGGAGCTGGGGCCTGCCTGGGCCAGGCTTCAGTTTCAGGGTGGGCTGGGCAGAGAACTCACTGCTTTCACCACAGGGTTTCTGGGCCACTGCCTGCGCTGGGGGACCAGGGACGCCCTGCTGGGACGGCCTCTGCATCCCTCACCATCACCACCGCTCTCCTGTAGCCAGGCTGCTCCCTTCCTCTCAGCGCGTGGTTAGAGCGCGGGACCGGTGTCCACCGCAGATGTCAGCGAGGTCGCTGGGAGCCTGCCTGGCAAGGGGGCGAGGGCCTCCGATCTCCCCTCCTGAAATCGCCTGTCAGCACCTGGGGGGGTGGTTCTATGAAGAGTGCGGCCAGTTATGAACCTGGGCAATTTCCACTTTTGAAAGGCTGAGCCCTTAGGGGCCTCTCATGAAGGCCAAAGGCCAAGGGACCTCCCTGGAAGCAGCACTGTCGTCCGTTTAGCAGAGGGTCAGCTATCTGGTAAGGGATTTGGGGCAGGTGAGATCCCCATTATGGTTCTACAGTGTCTCCCCCAGAATATGCTGCTGATGCCTCGTTGATTTCTGAGATGTCTTGAGAAGTGTAAGGAGAGAGGGGTGTGTGGGGCCGGGAGGGTCTGCAGTTTCCCTGGAAGGTAGGCTGTAGACTGGCTGGGGGCTTCTCCCCACCAGGAAACAGCCTTTCCTTGGGGCCAGGTGTGAGACCCAGGTCCTGAGTGTGGAAGGGCGGATGACAAGTATTTGTGACTTGGGCATTGCCCTGGTTTGAAAGCCCCCAGCCTGAGACATGCAGAGAACTCAGTGGCCAGTCTGTGCTCTCGCTGGAAGAGTGGATTGGGTGGCCTATGGGAAAGCTCCCAGGCTGAAGGTGGTGGGGCAGGCAGAGGTGGGAAGGGGCCAGGAGGAGCTGCTTGGCCTCCTTCCTCTCGGGGGGCAGGGCAGGGAGGACGGAGGAAGGAGGCGGAGGCGGCAGAGGAGCTTCGGGAAGCTGGGTGTGGGAAAGGGTGGTTTGTTTAGTGGATTGAGGGCAAAGAAGGACCTGCAAGTAGAGGGATGGGGCGGCTGGAACTGCAGAGCAATGTCCAAGAGCAGACCGGGGTGTTCAGAAAGAGCAGCCAGACATGGCTCTCCGCGGGCCCCCCAGACTGCGTCAGGGGCCCCGGGGCCTGAGGGCAGAGGCTGCAGTGCATCCATGGGACCCCACCTCTGGAAAGCGGGCCTCACCCTTTCCCTGAACACCCTCCAGGAGTGATCCCCGCTCCTCCAGCGCAACCCTGGACCTGCCCGGGGTGTCCGAGCCTGAAAGACCTTGCCCTATGCTTTGCTACAGGGAATGAAGGAGAGACACAGGCGGACCGCAGAGTGGAGCCTGATGACATGGCCATGACCACGCCTCAGCCCCATGTGCCAAGACCCTCATCACAGGTGTGCGCTTCCCCCCTGTGCATGCAGTGTAGTCGCTCTGGGGACAGTGCTTCTGGACGCTCACCGGGTTCCTCGTCACCTACTGAAGAGCCTTTCAGATGCTGTACAGTAGCTGCTCCTCTGCAGAGTTCTAATAGCACAGAGACTCCACCGAACAGTCTGGTACAGTCCTACTGCTACGACTGAGGAAGAAAAGGGGTCAGACACTGACTGCCGGGACCCACCCTTGTGCCTCAGAGAGGCCTGGGTGCCGTTTGCACCCGCTCGTCCTCCCTGCATGTGCAGCAGTTACCTGGGCCCTTGACAACATTAAAAACAAAGCCCTGGGCTGGGGTTTAGCTCAGTGGTTCTGCTGCCACCTGTCTCACAAGCGCAAGGTTCTGAGTTTGATCCCTGGTACCAAAAACAAAACAAAACAAAACAAAAAAACGAAGCCCTCAGTCCACTTCCAGGACCCCCCGAGACCACCTCGCCCTCTTTCCTCTCACGAAGACTTCACTCTCTTCCCACAGCCACAGACCCAAGCATGGGAGGAGAATGTCAGGCTTCCAGAAACAAGTGCAGGTGTCTGAGGTGGTAGCCTAGTAGAGGCCCCCAGTTTGGTGTCTTGAAGTTGTAGCCATGAGACAGTAGAAAAACCAGGAAAGAGAGCAGAGCAAACACATCACTGTCAATACCAAGAAGCCGAGGAAGCAACTTCTCCATGATCCAGGGACATTTTTCTTCGCCATAAACAAAACAGGTATTTCTGCATCACAGAGAAGGAACTGGAGCTGAGCCCCAAGGCCAGCACACCCCTGCCAGACAGGGTCTGAGTCGCCAAGCCAGCAGGTCATGTGCCAGTTGCCCGGGGAAGGCCGGGGAGAGAGAGAGGCACCGCAGGCCCCTGGGAATGCGCCTTCCCTGGGAGGAAGGAGAGCCCCTGCTCCTCCTCTGCTGTCCCTTCTCCTCACATCAGCTGGAGAAGGGCTTGGGAAAGGTGCTGGACTCCAAGGACAGGACTTGGTCCCCGGGCCTGGGCCCTGCTGCTGGGGGTCACTCCCCATGGAGAAGCAGGGAAGTAGGAGGAACTGGCCCCGGGCCGAGACCAGAAGCCCGTCAAGACGAGGGTGGGGAGTCTTCAAAGACTGACGGTTGAAGTTCTGTTCCACCACTGTCCCCTCTGGTTTCTCCTTGAAAGAGCTAGAGACAGCATATTGCAGTGATCCGTGCACACCCTTGTTTATAGCAGCACAACTCATATGGGTCAAATCAAGGCACCGGCCGATGTGTCCGTCCACAGACGAGTGGGTAAAGAAAACGTGGTATTTATACACCATGAGATACTTCTCTACCATCAAGAGGGATCGATTTGAGCCATTTGTGAGAAAACGGATGCACCTTGAGACCATAATGTTAAGTGAAATAAATTTGACGCAGAAGCTTAAATATTACATGGTTTCTCTTATGTGAAGAACCCAAAGTATAAATAAATTAAAAAACAAAATAAAAAATAGATACTAGGAGGTGGGGAGGCAGATATTTTGCAAATAGGAAGGGGACCAAGAAATAGAGGCAGGGGAGGCAGACAGGGGAAAGAGACCTAAGAGGAACGAAGACATGCTATGGGCATGCCCCAGCTCCCCGGACGAACGTGACCACCGCGTCCTGCAGACACGCACCAGCGGAAGAGCCAGAGGCGGAGGGGACACTGCGCGGGGAAACAGTCAGCAGACAGAGAGCCACTTCTCTACCCTCAGAGCAAGCTCGGGAATTTAACTGTAGAGCAGATCTGCAGTTTTCCAAATCTGAGGGGTGGCCACGTAGCCAAGACAGACTTCAGCAACCACCGGGACCGAGCCCACGCCAGGTGCACTGTGGACAGTCTGCCGAGCTTGCGTGAAGAGAAAAGACAATTTTGAAACTTACTATACCTTTACCTCATTAAATTATTTTTTCTTGTCCTTATTTAGCCAAATCGTGCCATGCACTGTGGTGATTGGGATGTCAGGTATCGAATGCCCCGGGAGGTGGGGATCCCAGTGCTGGCTTTGCCTGAGTGTGAAGCCCTGCAGACCAAATTGCTCCTCAGCAGTGGGTGCCAGTGGGGCGGGTGCTTCCAGACTTGGCTGGGGACAGGAAGGGTGCACATCCCAGAGGAGAGGTGGAGGCAGTGCACAGGGTGCTGGAGCAGCAGCTGGCACCCGAGAACCAGCCTCTCCGAGGCCGGGACAGGAACGACGAGGTGACCACCAGGGTGCTCTCCCTCCCACCTCCGGGAGGGAGAGGGCCTGGGGGCGCTGGCCAGGCTGGGTCCAGTAGGAGCAAGTAGGAGCCCCAAGCTTCCCTAGCTACCCCTGCCCCAACCCCTGCTCGGGGGCAAAGGACCCTGGGAGTGGGAGGAGGGCGGCAGTGGCCCATAGAGGAGAAGCAGATAGCTTGAGTCGGAGTTCGAGGGTAGGGCCCTGTGCCACATGGCGTATGTGCAGCACAGTGTGTGGTGCAAACCTCTCTGAATCTTAGAGCAGCTCATTCACTCCGGGTCCTGAGCCACCTACGGCCCAGAGCCTGGAGGCAGCACGAGTGTGCACAGGGTCCTGGCGGGCCTGGCACTGTGGCTGCCACACGGAGTTTGCTGTCCTTTGACCCAAAGAGGAAGAAACACCTTGGACGCAGCAGACAGCTCCTTCCTTCTCTGTTTGAGACCTGCAGACCTGTGGGTGCAAGGTCCCCACTGGCCCCGTATCCAGAGGAAGGGGCCTTGTGGCACAGAGAGGTCACCAGGCTGCAGGTCCCTCGTGCTGACAGCCGGGTGACTTCTGGGAGCACCCTCGGTCCTGGGGACGACCCTGCACATTCAAGAGTGGGGACACTCCTCCTTGCCCGGGGCTGGACACTCCCAGGCAGGGTGGCAGGGGCCAGACAGGGCCACATGCAAGGTCAGGCCCTGAGCTCCGCACTGGTCTAGTGGTCCATGTACGCCGGAGCCCTGTGCAAAGACGCTGAGCAGAGCTTTGCCAGAGAGCCCTGCTCTCCTTCGATGCTAAGCGCGGGCTCTCACAGTAACCCAAGTCAGACTTTCTGATTCACGAATGATGAGCTCACCAAAAATTTTGGCAACAGGGTTAAGTGTTATGAGTATTTATTGTTTCACATGCAGATGTGCACACACACACAAACACATGACAGGAAACTCTGGCAGAAGAGAAGCCCTTGGTGTGTTTCCAAGCTGAACAAAGCAAGCTTCACTTCCTGGCCGGGTGACACGCCCACGTTTTTGCCCCTGCTGTCTCGGGGACCCAGGTCGCTGGCTCCCATGTTCATGGCCGTGCGAGGAGCGTTTCGCAAGTGAATCTTTGGCTGTGGCTGAGACTGTTTGGAGAAGCCAAGTCTAGTAATGAAGGGTTGTTGGACCAGTGGTAATTACCACCTAACCGACGTTCATTCTCAGCTCCTCTGCTCTTTGTTCGTGGCATGTGGGGAATTCCCTGGTACTTTCTGTTCACTAAATCATTCCAACTCCTGCTAACGGGATTCTGGGACGAGCCCTGCCACCCACCTGCCCACCAAGCTCAGTCCGAAACCTGTTCGGCCCCGTTCTTCACGCCCGAGGAGAGCGTTCGGGGACATGGCCGGGTGAAAGGGGCCCCGGCGGAGCAGGCCCTGCCCCAGTTTTACCCCCGGCCCCGGCCCGCTCTCCTCCTTGGAGTGTCTGTTTTTGTCTTCGGTTCCCTGCAGTGGACTTCCACTGGGCCTGCTGTGTACAGTTTGTGAGCTCAGAGCTGGGGTTCTGGGACGCCTCAGGGACAAGCTCAGATCACCGCCAGACCCTCAGGGGCAGGCATCAGAGCCAGAGCTCGGGCCAGAGGAGAGGAGTGGGAGCCCCGGGCAGGAAGGGAACCCACGGACAGGAAGAGGGGCCCGTGGGTCTCCCTGGTGAGCAGCAGGCAAAGGAGGGGCATGGGGACCGCAGGAGGGAAACGGCCTGAATGCAGGCGCCCCCATGGGACAAACCTCCGGAGGAGACGGAGAGACACTGTCAGGAGGCCCCTGGGCTGGACGGGGCGGGGGGCCAAGCTGGGAAGCCGGGGAGGATGAGGAAGACACAGAGCCCGGAGCCAGCCCAGGGCCTGGCTGGGGCGGACTCAGGAGCAGGGCACAGGAGCCACGGAGGCCTGCAGACCCCTCCGGGCCGGCGCTGTGGGCACCTCGTCCTGCACGGTGCCCAGTTGCTTCTCCACTGCGGGTCCTGGACGAGGCACCTGCGCTCTTGGGGGACCACACCCACGCTGGTGGCCTGGCCGCAGCCTGGGGAACTGGGGCCAGGCGGCCTGGGAGCTGGGAGGGTGCAGGGCCCGCATCCCCCAGTCAACGTGGAAGTTGCCCTGACCCACGGAAAGCCACACATGGCTTTTCTTAGCCCAATCTTGGAAAGCAGCAATACCTTACCTCAAAATCCTTCTCATGGAAAGGGCATTGGATGAAGCATCTCCCTGAAAATGTCAGGTGTGTGTGTGTGAGTGCATGTGTGGGTCGCTGGGGACCAAGCCCAGGAGCTCCACACTGACCTTCATCCCCAGCCTTCATTTATTTACTTGGAGCTTGGAATTCTCCTGCCTCAGCCTCCGAGAGTGCTGGGGCTACAGACGTGCACTGCCACACCTGGCTAAAACGTCGGGTTCTTGAAGACTTCTGTGGAAAGTCCTCTGAACCCACCCTGCAGGAATCTGAGTTCGCTTCCTGGAGAGCCGCAGGGCTGTGAGCCTTCAAGGAAGCGCACCCCCTTCAGAGGTCCTGGGCCCCACCTCCAGGTCCCTGTCACTGTGGCTGTGCCCTCCCCGGAGGAGCCCTGAGTGCAGAGCATTAGCTAGCAGCGCCCACAGCTCCACAGCTCGCTGAGTCAGGGAGCCCTTGGGAATCACACAGGTAGTTTTCAAACTTTTAGACACAAACACCCCAGGGTATGTGCCAGATATTCTTGTTTGTGGAGCAGCTGGGGGTCCTGGTGACCTCTCGCTCGCTCCCTGGGTTTGGTGGGGCTTGGGCGGGGCCTCCAGGGCCCAGGGGCGTGGTGGCCTAGGGGACAGCAGCTCCTCCATGCCCCTGGGGTGGAGGAGACCAAGGAGAGGGAGACCAGGCAGAGGATGGAGATGGGAGACCCCACAGGGCCCCAGCAGGGCTGCCCCCTCCTATGGCACCTCACTGGGTGCACATGGCTGGGAGCCCTGGGCACAGTGCCCCGGGCACAGGCCAGTCCCCCTCTTCGCCCTGCCAACAGGATTCTGTCCTGGGCCTCCGGTGCAAATAAAATAATAAAATAAAATAGTAAATAAGGCTTCCTGCAGTGCACGTTTCCCTGAAAGGGAAGCAAGAAATATAACAAGAGCTGCACGGGCTGGCACTCACTGTAATCCCAGCACTGGGAGGAGGGCGGCAGGGTGGAATGTGGCCTGGGCAGCTGAATGACCCTGTGAGACCCTGTCTCAAAGTAAAGGGAGAGGGCTGGGTGTGGCTCGTGAGAAAGTCCTAGGTCCAGCACCCACACAGGAGACACAGGAAGCTGGGTGGCTCTGGACGAGACCCAAGGACCATGCTGTGTAGCGGGAATCAGCAGTGGTGGGGCCTCCTGACAAGGAGCCCAGGCGCAGGCTGGGGTTTGGCCCTGGCTTTTGCTTTGTTGAGCCATGGAGGTCCGGGAGATCCTGCCTTGGGACTCATGCAGCAACCCTCCACCCACTGCGTGCTCGGCACAAGAAGAATTTGAGGGCCTGCAGAGAGAGCAGGCGCCCTGGAGGGTGGCCTTGGTGCCCCCACATCCAGAGGCCGGCAGGCAGCAGTTGAGTGAGGACCAGCCAGCCTGTCTGTGTGCCGGCGGCCACTGGGAAGACCCAAACCCACATCCCACAGCACAGATCCAGGGCTGCTGCTGGACGGCAGGGCTTCCCAGGAAGAGCAGGGGGAGGAGGAGGAGCAAGAAGAGGAGCAGGAGGAGGAGGAGGAGCAGGAGGAGGAGGAGCAGGAGGAGGAGGAGCAGGAGGAGGAGGAGCAGCAGAAGGAGCAGAAGGAGGAGGAGGAGTAGGGGGAGCAGGAGGAGGAGGAGTGGGAGGAGCAGGAGGAGGAGGAGGAAGTGTCCATCCTCTGCAAGTCAGGAGGAGTCAGGAGCCCGCTGCCCAGAGCCTGGTGGGCTGAGCACTGAGCCCAGCGGGGCCCCTGGAAATCAGTGACTCTGTCCCTCTAGGTCAGCAGGAGCCTCGCAGGGGACCTTAGAGCAGTGTTAAGTCTCCCCACAGAATTCAATGTTTTACATTATTTTAGACTTTAAATTTTGAAGGATTCATGATTTACTAGTAACTACAGATTCATGAATCTGGAACAGGATCAGAATGAGACCAAATGCTCTGTCATACATGAAGAAGTGGGTTTTTTCCTTTACTTCTTGTGATTATCAATTTTATGAAGCAGATTGCCCAGAATAATTATTTCCAAGTTAAAATTGTTTTTTGTAATGCCTCCATCTCATGATTGTGTGTAATAACCACATCTATTTATTTTTTCTTAAGTAATCATGGTATTTCCATCAAAATTCATTAGAAGCTGCTTCTAGAAGGACATGCTTTTAAAATATTCAAATTTATAGTTAATGTTTTATTAACCATATTTAGCCTGTAATTATTTTTCTAATGAAAATTATCCTGACTGCACCATTGGATGTTATGAGGCCAACAGTTCAAACAAAATGCAGAGAAACATTTATGCACAAAGGGGTGAGCATTCGTCATTTGGAAGGAAGGATTTATGTGTTATGTAATTAATTGCTGCCTGGGTTTGACAGCCCATATTTTACTTCAATGCATTATTTACACTGGGGGAGGCGAAGTGGCTCACCCTTTAAGAGGTTGGGAAAACATAAACGTACACATTATCTGAATAGTGGGGTTGCACTGCAATGGGCAGCAGTGTGTGGGATTTGTACAGAAAATATAGATATTCTGTATGCACATTGAATGTATATTCAACCTTTTACGGATGCTGTAATGGTTGAAACATGAGTTCATGTTATGCACGTGTGTGGCTTCTACAGTGGTACCTCGGTTCACGAGCTTAATTCTTTTCACGATTCTGGTCACAAACTGAATTGGATGAGAATCGAATCTAATTTCCCCATAAGGGCAGCATTGAACCTGACCACTGGATTTGATTTAGTTCTCTCGTCCGGTTGGGTTGTGAGGGAATCGTGGAGAGAATGGCCGTTGTGAACCGAGGTATTCTCTCCGTGTGTGCACAGATTGCATAATTTCCCCCGTGCGGTGCAGCACACATGCACACGCCGTAGGACAGTACCGCCATTCAGGGGTGAGCCGGAGCGGGTGGGCGCGTGGCTTGGACGTGGAATGTGGGGTGCACGTATGCTACACCTAAACGGATGCCGACCTGGCTGGTGCATGGGTATCGTGGTTGTGCACACAGCACTGCGTGTGTGAGTTCACACTCAGACACCAGCCACTCTAAGGCCTCCCAACTGCCCAAAGTCTCGGGGAACGCAGGCGACAACAGGCAGTGCGTGCAGCGGAACCACGTTCCTGGGCTCGCAGCACGGCCGGCGGATGTGTGCTTCGTGTGTCGGTGAGGACAGAGGCCGCTGCCCGGGCGAGAGCTAGTTTGGTGCCTGGGCACAGGGGCTGCGCTCTTCTGTGCTGTGCAGCTTGGTCACCTCCGGGGTCACCCGGCAGCCACCACTGTGGTGAGGATGGGCGGGAAGGTCCGGGCACAGGCAGGCTCTCCCCGCGAGGACGTCCCACGCCGGGGCCAGGAGGCGGGAGCCCCGTGACCATGACCCCTTCCTTCCTGCAGTGGCCACACCTGTTTGCATTTACCTTTCGGCCAGGGGGAGGCGCTGTGTTCACGATTCCTGTGCCGAGTGGTGCTGCTGGCTTTGCTTACCCTTACAAAGCAGCGTTCCTTCGGAAGGGACATTTCATACCCTCAGGCTGTCTTTCTCCACAGGGGCCAGCGAGCCTGGTCTTACTCCGAGACATTCCAGGGCACTTAGAAGCCTGATGCACACCACACAGTGGAACAGCGCACACTGGGAACCCTAACTTTTCACTACCCCTTCAATGACCTTAGTGATAAAACTGGGAGACACTGATGTGACCAAAGGAAGCCTTTGATTGATGCCTCATGCAGAAGCAGGACACAGAGTGCCTGGCCTGCCCCGAGGAGCCAGCGCCAGTGCGGTGCCCAGCTCTCTAGGGGTTGGCCTTGGCCGGAGCAGGAGCGGTCTGCAGCCCCACACACCTGCGTGCCGTGGTCCAGCCCTGTCCCTCAGCACTGGGTGCCACTCAGTGCCACGCTCAGAACTTGGCTTGGCGGCTGGGCTGGCTCCCACAGACACAGCCGGGTGCCCTCGGCTCCGTCCTGAGCAGCAAGAGGGCACAGAGGCAGCCTGGGCCCGGGGCACCCACCAAGGCCGGCTCCCTTCCAGCCATGCCTTGGCCCTGAGTCCCAGTGTTTGTCACCCTAGGAGGACTGGAATCCAAGTGTCCCCGAGGGGCTCCCTCCACCCGCATCCTCACTGACCTGGCCGGAAGTCTCGGGCCAGTCTTCCGTGGCTTGTTACAAACTCCTCTTCTGGCTTTCCAAGGAGACTGGATTCTGTCCTCAGCCTAGACTAAGACACCAGAAGAAACCTGCTCTTCTGTCCTCGGCTGACCTCAGCTCCCGGGCGGGCGAGTCCTGTGTGTCCCAAGGTCGCTGCACGGGAGCGGGTGGCCCCGCCAAGTGGATGCGAGGCCTGGTTTCCCGGCTGCCTCTGAAGCAGGCTGTGCTGCACAGCACTGGCCTCCGACGGAGACCTGGGCCAGGCCCAGAGACGGCGAAGGCCGCACGGTGACGCTGGCGGCCCAGGAGTAGGAGAGGACGGGGCTGCCGGGCAGGGGAGCGGGGCGCCCGGCCCCACCTGACTTCCCCACCTTCCACGTGGTGCCGCACAGCTCTGTCCCGCCCGGCGGCGCTCCTGACCCGCGGAACAGTTTTTTCTACTTTTCAAGTTAATCAAAGTTAAAGTTTCCCTAAGGAGCCGTGCCATTGTGTTCTGGGTGCCACATGGAGGATCCGGGCTCTTGCTGGGATCTCACTGGAGGTGTCTGCCCTCCGTGTCCCTGGGCAGCTGGCGTCCGCCCTCCCGGAGCACTCTACCCTTCCCGGGAGGTGGCACCGTCTTATGTGAGGTGACACACCTCAGTCCCCACCTCTGGTGGCGGAAGTTTGGGGCTCAGTGTCTTCCCAAGCTCCCCAAACCTTGGTCAGCCCTGCCGGGACGCAGGTTGAGGTGGTGCCGGACTGGGTTCACAGGGAGGTGGCTTCAGGGACAGACGTGGGCAGTGAGGGACCCGGTGTCCTCCTGAGGCTGGGAATTGAGCCAGGCATCAGCATTGCCTCGAGATGCACACAGCTGTGTCTCCTGCTCATACAGAGCTCCCAGCTCCCTGGAGGAGAGAGGTGGCCCTGGGAGGGCGGCCTTGGGGAGGATTAGGGCCCAGGGTTGGGCTCTCAAGAGTGAGATTAAAAGAGACACCAGAGCCAGGCACAGTGGGACACGCTTGTAACCCCAGCACTCTGGGAGGCTGAGGCAGGAAAATTGCTTGTTTGAGCACAGACTGGGCAACTTAACAAGACTCTGTTTCAAAATATAAGGTAGGCCAGGGATGTAGCTCAGCATGAAGGTGCTGGGTTCAACCCACAGTACTGTGAAATAGAGAGAGGGAGGGAGAGGCCAGGAAGATGACCACCCTTATCTCAGTGCCTCCAAGGAACCATAATGCGGTTGCCAGCTCCAGACAGCGTGGGCCTTCACCAGGAGCCAGATCTCCTGACACCCTGACCTTAGACTTCCAGGCTTCAGAATTAAGTACAAAGAATAAATGTCAGGCATTAACCCCCGGGGAGTGTGTGGGTATAGCACTCCACATGGGTGGGAAAGCAGAGCGAGCCAGGGTCCTGGCCCAGCGTCTCTGCACCCGGGCACCGTCTCTGAGAGCATGACGAGGAGATGACCCAGCCCAGGCACCTGCTGGAAGGGCCCCTCATGCCCTTGGCCTGGGTGGAGTTCTGAGCCGGTGGCAGGGTGGAGGGGTCCTGCACCCGCAGCGACAGAGGCTGGGCCTCCTTGGCTACCCTCCAGTCAGCCCTGGGATCCCTCGCCTTGCCCCGCTGTGAGTGAGGCCCCCTGAGAGTCAGTTCTGCATCTGGGGTTCACGTGAGACTGCGGGCGATCCTGGCGGCTGCAGCAGGCTGACATGGAGGCTGAGCCTCCCGACCGTGGACTCGGGGACTCTGAGTTCTCCAGGGTCCTGCCCAGCGCAGGCGCTGTGCACTAGGAACCAAGTAACAGCTGTTTACTCCTTGCCACTGCAGAGCCTGGACAGTCAAGAGCAAGAGGCAGGGGCCGCAGGCTGGAAGGAGCAGGTCACGGGCTTGCCTGTCACCTCCCTTGCTGTTGGTGCTGCTGCTGCGGTTGAAGGCTTTACATCATGAATAGTGTCCTCTTTTATTTTCATGAGGAATTTTTCGTGAGACAGTCTCCAACGAGGCCTGGGCTGGAATTGAACTCCTGGTCTTTAGCAATGCCCTGGCCCAGCCCCCGGAGCAGCAGTGCCACCGATCTCTGAAGGACGTGGATGGTGTATGTAGGCATGTGCTGGCGAGCAGAGATGCCCCTCAGGGCGCATGCTCAGGGCTCCAGCACAGCGCAGCAGCACAGTGACCCCGGACCAATGCCTTGCTGACTGGTGAGAGGGGACAGCCAAGAAAGGTCACCACCCTGACACACGACCAAGCATTTGACCTCGGTTTGAACCCCGCACAACAGCTACACAGGAGTGCTTGGCCTTGCATCTTCCTAGGCCACGTGGACAAACCAGTGGCCAGGCCCACACCACACATGACGCACCGGACCAGGACGGGCCCACCACGGAGCCTCAGGTGCCCTCCAGACCAGGGTGCCCCTGGAGTCCCTGCCATCCCCGTGCTCAGCAGGCTTGTGTTCCTCTAACAAATGCTCCCGTGTACAGAAACCCACGGCACAGAGTCACGAAGCCATTGGACTGCTGCCCACAGGGAACGGCAAGGAGGAGCAGACCTGGTGGCCAGGTTGTGCAAGGGCCAGGAAGGATTCACGGGGCAGCCAGGTTGAGCTGGGAGAGGGCAGAGAAGGAAAGGAATCTATGTAGGAAAATCTGTGTGTGCCAGAAAACCCACTGTGACACAGCGCCAGGGAGAAAGTGCTCACTCAAAATAAATTCATTCCAGCAAGAAAATGGACAGTGAGTTACAAGCGCACACACATGGACACACACACGCGCGTGTGCACGGACACACACACACTAGCACACACATGCGAGCATGCACACACATGCAGGCGTGGGGAGGGGGTGTTCCCAGCCCACACAATGGCAGGCTCTGTGTGAGTGTGGGGCTGTGCATCTTTTTCAAAGAGCACGAGAAAATCCGATTCTAACCCTGAGGCCCACGAGAACACTGCCTGGGCCCCAGGGGAAATCAACGTCTGGGGCAGGAGGAAGCCGGCCCATGGTGGTGCCCAGGCTGTGTTGGGAGCAGAAGGGCCAGGTCCGGACACACAAGGGAGCTGTCAGGAAACCGGCCCGCTGCCCGTTGCCGGTGCGGAAGACCCAGCAGCCTCACACTGTTTGGTGGGCCTCACAAGGGTCTGCAAGCTCGTCCTGGCCTGGAAAGCTGCACTGGCCCTCCTGTGCAGGGCTTCACACCCAAGAGGGCGGCAGCTTCCCGGTGACACCCAGACCAGTGGAGAGGACACAGGGCCCTCTCCCGGAGGCCACTGCGTGCGGGAGCTCAGACATGAGCAGAGCCCAGCACCCTTGTTAGCTGCTTTCCCTCCCTGGATTAAAAAATTGAATTATGCACTCAGCCTAGTTACTGAGCCTGTAAAGTTTATTAAAGTTTATCGACCATGTGTACACGCGTCGGGACCCTGCTTCAATCGCGGCTCCCAAGACGGAACATTGAATTAGGGGCAGCGCTCACCGCAGCGCGGCGGACTCCAGCCGAGCCACAGGTAGCAGAAGTCTCCTTCAATTAGACATAATCATCACTCACAGTCAATAATTGTGCTAAGGGCTGCTTTCAAATCTGCGAGGGATTCGCATTTAATGTACTGATTCAGCTTGTCTCGGCCAAATTCACTGTGTACTGAAACCAAAGCAATTTAGTTCTTGCCTACGGCCTTTTTGGCAGTTCATCTAGTGCTGAGCAGCGTCAGGGCTCGAGATACAATTTAATCGGAGACATCTGTGCGAAGACAGGACCCTCTCCACAGTGGAGAGGAGGGACAGCTAAGCCTCCTTCTGGTGAAGAGCTAGGCCTTATCTCACCTCTGAAAAATAAAGCATTTAAGATACAGTAAAAAGACAAATCAAAAAATATTTTTTTCCTCAGGTTTATGAAATGTATGCTGGAGCTACCGACAACCTCCCGCTTCCACCCCCAGACAGCACTTGAGCTGTGGTCCAGGATTAACCATTTAAGGGTATTGCACTTTTCCCGGGCTGCAGCTGATGGCCGAGAGCCTTATTAAACAGGAAAGGGAGCCACCAGCTCTTTGTGAGTTTGCAGAAACATGGAAATTCCCCTCTGCGCTGGGAGCTGCTGCAGTGTTCAGCACCTGCCGTGCCCTTCAGAGCACTTGGAAGGCAGAGGTGCCCTTGGAGGTCACGCTGTCCCCAGCCTTTGGGGCCATCCAGCAACTGGGCATGGAGTGGCCTGTTGTGAGCACAGGGCTTGGGTGAGGGGGACGCGCGGCCAGCGGGCCCCTTCCTCTCAGCAGGTCCACGCCTCTCGTAGGGCATAAAGGACCAAGAGTTTGCTTTTCCAGAGCCGGGGGAGGGCGGAAATGCTCAACCCAGAGATGCAGTGTGGCAGTGCTGCCGGGCGTCTTATTTTCATGAAAGGAAATCAGACATGGAAAATGCACGTGTGATTGTAGAACTGAGATGTCGCAGGACGGCAGGCGGAAGGTGAGCCCACGCCCCTGAGGTGGCACCAGCTGATGTCCAGTTCCTGTGCCCAAATGGCCAGGGGCAAGGATAAGGCGGTGAGGGCTTGAGCCCTGAGAGCCGCGGGCTGGGAGAGACATGGGCAGCCCTGTCCGCGCCCAGGAGGGGGTGCCCGCCTGGGCTCAAGGCGGGGTCTCGGGGGGCTACAGAGGGGCTGCTGGTGGCTGAGAGCGTGCAGGCCTGCAGGACAAGCACTGGGCCTGGACCACCCACTCACATGCTGTACACACTCCACACATACAAGCCATGGCAGCACACACTGGGCACGACACACATGACACAGCACATGAACATTGCACACTGCACCCCTCATTCACACCATACACAGAGCATACACACACAACACACACATCGCACATGCACACATGCCACATGCATGGTACACACTCACACTGTACACACAGCATACTCGCATCACACACAGCCACTCACCCCACATACAACATACACATATATGACATGCGTGATGTATACAACACGGCACATATAACACACAGCCACACCACACATGTCATAGACACCAACATATCCCATGCCACAACCATACCTAACTGCAGAGCATTGCACACAGTACACACATCACACAGGTCGCGCGCACACTACACAGCACATCACATGCTCACAGTCCTACACACCATCATCCACCACAACACACACATGCGCCAAACACCACCCGTGACACACAGCACACTTCCCTCTCTCACCTACCTCATGTCGCAACATCCATGCACACACGCATGCACACACACACACACACACACACCACGTCTATCCACCGGTGCTAGTCAGGCCCCCACCCTGGTCCCTCTGGCTGAGCCCCCAGCGCCAGCACCGCCCCCCACCCAGTGTCCCGAGGGAACCAGAGCTGAGCCATACAGGCAGGGACGTGGTGCCCGTCAGCCCACAGCACCCCAGAGCCAGGACCAACCCCTGTCCAGCCAGCGTGCCTCGATGCCTCTCTCCTGCTGGCAGCTGGCACAGGGCCTCCTTTCTCCTGAGCCTCTCAGGGGCAGATCTGGTGGCTTAACCTAGAAACCAAAGCTCCCGAGGGCCTGTGCAGCACAGCTGACAGCTGCAGCCACCTGAGAGCTCCCAGTTGCTGACTTTTACTGCGAGGCTCATTTTGGTCTTTAGCTGCTCACAGGAAGAGCCAGCAGCAGTGGCCATGAGGCCCATGGGAAGGAGCCCTCGACTGCTCTATTGGATTTGCCTTCTGAATGTGGGTTTCATTAATCCAGCAATGACACGGCATCTTCAGATGCCTTACTGAGCAGGTAACAACCAGCTGGGGAGTCCCGTGCTGAGTAAAGCCAGTAGCTCTGAGCACCAATCCAAGCCAAGTTCTTGCACCGTCCAATCCACGTGGCAGAGGAGCACAGCAAAGGAAAAACAGCTCATGGCATGGTGGCAGGAAACAGAGAGACGGCGGACCAAGGGAGGAGGAGGAGACAGCCCTTCCAGGCCACACAGTGACTGCCTCCTCCAAGCAGGCTCCACCTCCCAACATCGCATCCAGCTATGAACTCCCCAGTGGGCCAATCCACTCATGAGCATCCACCCATGGTCCAATCACCCCCCAAAGACCCACTATGAGCACGAGGCTTTGGGGGGCATCGAGATATGAACCCCAACACCCATCTTCTACCAAAGGCAACTGCTCAGCAAGGTAGGGAAGAGGGCTGGGGATTTAGCTCAGTGGTTTCACCGGCTGCCTTGAAAGTGCAAGGTCCTGAGTTCGACCCCCAGTACCAAAAAAATAAGGGTAGGGAAGAGAACCAAGAGATGAAGGGAGGGGAAGCGGATGAAAACCAAGCTAAGATGTGTTATGTACGTGTATCTACTCCTACAATGAACGTAAACATTAAGTACTGCAAACACGGACAAATAAAACAATTTTAACTTAAAAAATGAATAAGAGGATTGTCTACATGAGCCAAAAAAGAGGGAAAGTAGCACTTTAGACCTTGAATTTACACCTGGATACGGTGGCTCAGAAACCGGGCCCCTCGGGACACCACTGCGGAAAGTGAAGTCCACAGATGCACATCTGCTGTTGAGCCACGTGGCCAGAGTGGGTGAGTTGGAAGAAAAACCAGCGGAAACGTTTAGGGTCCAGTTTTCACCTGAACATGCTGCCTGCCCAGCTCCTCACTTCTACAGAAAACGTGCCTGGCATCTAGCGCTGGCTGGAGCTCATCTGGAGACGAGGGCGCTCTGACATGGGCCTCCCGGAGGGCCACCGGCCCGTGCCAGGGCCACCTCCACCCTTGCTGGCTTCCCATCCGAGGCAAGCAGCTGGACTGTTCTCAAGGTGTTTGGTTCGCCTCAGTGGGAACACGTTGTCAGGACGAAAAGGAAATAAATAGTTCTCCCCACAGCAAACCTCTGGGTCTGTCCCACAGTGTGCCCAGGAACCAGAGTCCAGGCCAGGCACAGAGGTCATGTGTGGCAGGCTCAGGAGTGAGTCGTGGGGGAGCTGATGGGTGGTGGGCTTCTGCCCCTACGGAGCCACACACGACTCCCTTGCACTCAGACAGATCCTAGGAGCCACCCCCAGGAACACCCTGGGACGAATCCCCTTGGGGGCCGTGGTTTCCATAGCCGTGGGCGGGCATGCTGCGACGTGGAGTCTGAGGCGTCCACGGCACTCCCCGGCCCTGCTGGCCCGCATCCAGGTGTTTGATCTGCATGAATAGCAGAGCTCACACTCGCTCCATTCTTGTGCATTTTGCTCCAACTCTCGACTTTTATGACTGATTTTTTATAGGTAGCTTACTCTGTCTTCCCACGCAGGAGCCCTCCTGTGGCGGAAATCATCCCTGTGAAACGAGAGAAGCACAAGAGAAGGCAGCTCGCTGGGACCCTTGCTCCAGGTAAACTTCCACAGGCCCCTCTTCCCGTGGGGCCCAGCGATTGGCATTCTGCCAGTGTTTCACTGGGCTTAAACCTGTAGCCTCCCGGAATCCCCGGGCCTCTTGGGACAGGAGGTTCTGGCTTCTAGATCCCGCTTCTGAGTGAGACACTGCAATTGTTTTGTGTATGGAGGTCAAAGACTTGGGTCTCCCATGGCAGAAACCTGAGCTTTGGGATCTGAAGTTACTTACTCAGCCCCAGAGGTTCATGGCAATGAAACCCATTTGAGGAGTGCATGCTGCATCTGAACTGTCTGCTTTGCTCCTGTGTTAGTTTCATTGTTTCCTTCGTCCTTTTTTATTAGATCACGTTTGCAGCACATACTGACTCCTTTCATAGTGTGGAGTTGGTACATGTACGTGATATATCTTAATTCCATGTTTTAAATCCCTTTTCCCTCCCTCCATCTGTTGGACACCGTTGGCCTTGACCTTACTATGTAGCCCAGGCTGGCCTTGAACTCATGGTGATCCTCCTGTCTCAGCCTCCTAAGTGCTGCAATTACAATCATGCACCCCCATGCCTGGCTGTTTTATTTTAAATGAACAACTGTTTGACCACATGCACATGTATAATATAAGTACTTCTTTTAAACTTTAGGACAGTTATTTTATTGAAAAAATAGCATCATTAGTAAAATACTACCAGTACTTTTTAGTAGTAAAAGTGAAGAATTTAAAAACTTCTATTATCTCTACTTTCACTTTTATGGTTATTTAACTTTTGATTTCTGTGAATAAGAATTAACTGCATTCAGTCAAGATTGCGACATTCACAGAGCAGCTCTGCTCATTTTGAGGTGGAAGGTAATTTTTCTATAAAGTATAGCTGCTCTGGACTCATTTAGGGAACCAGTTTTTAACAATGAAGGTCTGAACTGGCTAATGGAAAAAAAGAAATGAAGAGATGGGGGATACGAGGTTTGATCAAAAGAGACGATGAACGTTCGAACTTAAAAAGTGTCCCAGTAAAAGACACATTGCCATTCATCCCCCTAGAAATCCTACTCCACTCATCCCATCGTTCCTGCCACTTTCTGAAGCAGCTCTGGGTCTTCTTTCTTGAAAGTCTTTATTTGGGCTGTGGTGCTTGCTGCAAGGGCCTTAGTTGATTGAAAATGTTTATAGAAATTTCCCCAAATAAAAATATCACGCATGTCCTCACCCACCTTAGCCGCCAGATCTGGCACGGCGTGACTGGCTCCTCCCCAGGCAGCACGACCGTGAAAGGGAAACAAATTGAACCAGTCAGCCCTCGTAGGCATGGGCATTTCAAAACCAGAGTCAGAACACGAAGCATGTCGATATACTCGCTTCTAAACAAGGTTCTAAGGAAACGCCTATGACTGTTTCATTTGCATTCGCTAATTGCTACAAAACCTTGGGAAACAGTGTTCAAATAAATACTCTGCTAGGAACAGTGGCACTCTTCGCACTGATGAAAGGAATAACTGAAGTTCTTCCCATTGAGTAGGTTTTGGAATGGCTGGGAGGATGCTGAGAAATAAAAGGAGAAAAGAGACCCACTCCAGCTCCGGGGGTCGCTGGTGCAGCATCGCAGGGCAGGCTCAGGACGAAGGGGTTAAAATAAGGACCCCTACCTGGACGCTGCCACCAGCCGCAGCACCTATGACACATGGTTAGTCTCTAGGGTACACATGTGAGGGCCAGAGCCACCTCACCTCGAGAGCTCGGAGCCTCGACCTGTGGGTTAGCTATGACTGGAGATGCCTCTAATTACGGGAAGTATCAGCTGACTAATATTCCGCAAGATCGTTATCATTAGGGACTGATGTGTGTGTGGCACGGGATTTGGATCACAATGCACACAGTTTAGCTAAATGCGCTCAGCTGACCTGGGAACGCCAGCTTCAGCAGGAGACTGCTCCTGAACGTCACACTGGGCTTAGCCAAAGGGCTTCTGTGGTTTCAGCCCAGCTCCTCAAAGAGAGCTGAGATTTTACAAATCCAGCACCTTGCATCCGATGGCCAGCAGTGCTAGACGCATAACCAGATCTGGGCTCCACACAAGCCCATCCCGCCCACGTAGACCCGAGTCTTTGGAAAGCTCTGGGGTGATGAAGTGACTACGCTCGGGGTTGGCTGGCGGGTAGTTAAGTAGTCACGCTCATACCTGAAACTGTCAGTCAGAAGATTATTAGCTGTGCTGTCTGAGTAGGGGTCTGTTTCTGGCTGTTCGCTCACTGGCACCTGAGAGTCGGGCAAGTCTCTGACTGCCACTGGGTGTGACGAGGGAAGGTGGCAGCGAGTTAGTGCCAGGCCTGTCTGGGGCCCTGTGTGCAGAAGAGGAAGACAGGGTCCAGAGGGGCGTGTTGCTGGCTCCAAAGTGGGGACACCCAGAGATTTCACAGTGACAGCCACTGGGGCAGTTACCCAGACCCCCAACCCTACAAAGACGTACACATATACATGCCCTTGCACTGAGCTACATCCTCAGCCCTCTTTATTCTGAGACAGTGTCTCCGTCTGTCACCAAGTTGCCCACATGTGGATCCTGGTTCAAATGTGTTGGCTTCCTGCCTCAGCCTCCCAGAGTGCTGGGCTTGCAATCACCCACCGACATACCTGCTATGCGAATGTCTTTAGCTGTGCAATGTACGAAGGCGCTTGTGAGCGAAAGGTTTTGCTCTGTTCATCCATGACCCCCCCCCCAGCACTTGGAGCAGTTCCGCTGTCTCAGTGACCTGAGTGCAGGGCACAAAGGGCTGCATGGGGTGAATGAGATGCACCCAGGTGCCCTCGAAGACACTGGCACCTGGAGGGGCCACACGTGGCCCACGGGTGGGACATGGGAACAGAGAGCTAGGGCAGTGCCAGGCTAAAGAATGAGAGCATCTGCCCTGGTGAAGAAGCGGGGAGGAGAGCACACCCAGGAAACAGGGCTTCAGCCAAGACCGGAGGCTAGGAAGGAGCCGCTGGAGAGAGGGCCAGGGCCAGAGGGGCGATCCAGGGAGCCCCGACTGTGTGCCCCACTCTGATCTCCCCCAGGCTCAAGATGAGAAGACGCTGAGCCGCTGCAACAGCCCCTGGCCTCTCCTGCAGGAAACCAAGATGAGGGCCACAAGGCAGCCGGGCCGCTGGACTGGACGTCCTCGGAGCCCCACCTCCCCACACCCGGGCAGGCACCGGGACCCTCCCCCGGCCCTGCAGGCAGCACACGCCTTCTCGTCCTCCTCAGTGCTGCTTCCCTGCACCCTGCCTCCTCTCCCTGGCGCTGCTGCACACCTCTTGCATCTTCATCCCACTCCAGAGCAGCCCAGCCACAACCTGCTCCTGTGACCCTGCTGATCAACACCAGCCCTTAGAAAGGCCAGAGCCCGGGACATCAGCAGCAGCAGACGCTGGCGAGAATCTGCAGCAACAGCAGATTCTCATTGGCTACCATGAACGCAAGCAGTTTGGAGGCATCTGGCAGATCCCTAGCGCTAGCACAATCCAGCAATTCTCAGTATTTACCCACATGAGCGGGAAACTTGTGATCCTAAAAAAGCCTGCACACAAAAGTTTAGAATGACTCTATTCTCAGTTGGCAAAACTGTAGAAGTGCAAGTTGTCTTTCACAGGTGAATGGATAAATGGAGGGACATCTGTACAATGAAATACTGCTCAGCAATGAAAAAGGAATGATGAAAAAGCAAAGAGCTATGAAGACACAGAGGAACTTGACTGGTGTTACTAGGTGAGAGAAGCCCTCTGAAAAGACTGCATCCTGCATGATTCCAATGAGGTGACTTTCCAGAAAAGGAAACAGAGTAAAAGATTAGTGGGTGGGCTGGGGATTTAGCTTAGTGGTACTGCGCCTGCCTTGCAAGTGCAAGGTACTGAGTTCAATCCCTGGTAGCACAAAAAAAAAAGATTAGTGGTTGCCAGATGAGGGACATCTCTGGAGGCCACGCAGTGTGGACACACACGTGGCGTGCATCTGTCAAAGTCCACAGAATGTTGAGCACAGAGAGGACCTCATGTGGACATAGCCATTAATCCTCATCCATCGTGAGGGTGAGGGTTCATCAGTTATCATAAGCAGCCACGGGAAGCCAGGGTGTTAGCTGGGATTCTTAGCCTGAAGTGTCAGCTCCCCTGGGCTTGGGATGCTAGGATGGCTGGAAAACACTGTTTCTGGAATGGGGTGGATGAAAGATGTCGAATCAACAGATTAAGGGAGGTCTGTCCTCAGCAACATGGGGCAGATCAGCCAGTCCTTGGAGTCCTGCATAGAACACTGCAGGTGGGGAGCAGGAACTTCGGCTCTGTCCTCCTGAGTGGTGGTATCATCTTCTCCTACCCGTTGGCATTGTGGCTCTGGGTCGGGGACCTGTGGTTCTGGAACTTCACCAGACGCCCTCCCCAGAAGGGGCTGCTGGAGGAAAGCTGCTCACATCATGGTGGCCAGGAAGCAGAGAGAAGCAAGGAGCCAGGAGGGAGATGCCCTTTCCAGTCATACCCCCCCCAGTGACCCCTCTTCTGCCAGGCTCCCCCTCCCAACACCAAGCCAGCAGCAGCACCCCAATAATGTGATACCTTCCGGAGCCCTGCCTCTGAGCACATGGGGCTTCAGGGGTACATCCAGACAGAGACTGTACCATGGCAAGAGGTGGAGCATGCAGGCTGCATGCAGATGGCATGTACATTCTGGGTATACTGTGTGCAGGCTACATGTGGACTATATGTCCACTGCGTGTAGACCCTCCCAGTTACATGCAGACTGCATGGAAACTATGTGGGCTGTCCATGGACTGTGTGAGGATGTGTGTAAAGTGCATGCAGGTTACATACGGGCTGCATGTGGACTTTATCCCGGTGAGATGCAGGCTGTGTGCAGTGCTGTCAGGTGATGTGAAGGTGTTACCCACTGTGCCTAGGTTCTACGGAGACTCCCCACACATAGCCAGCATGGGGACCAGCAGACCTGTCCTGCCCAGCACCGCATGGCCTCGCGTTGGTGGGTTTCCCCAGCCACCATTGATGGCCATGTGTTCCTCCACGTGGACCCAGCCCCTGGACACTTGGGGTGCAACAGCGCCACTTCCCCCTGGTGAGTGCGTGCTTCCTAGACTGCTTCCCAGGCCTGCAGCAGCTCGCCCAGCTGAGTGTTGTGAGCAGAGACAAACTCTTGCCACGGATAAAGCAGACACTGCAGCCTAACCGGTCGGGAGCCTCCCAGTGTGAACACAGCTCTGCTCTGCCACCCCTGCTGGTCCCTGGTCCAGGGGATGCTTTCAGGGACCCATGGCATCGGGAGTGACTCAGGGCGACCAGGGCAGAGGAGCTACTGTGGGCCAGAGCCCGCGTCTCCAGGAGGAGGGGGCCAGACCGTCTGCACCAACTTGTCCCTCCCTGGTTCTGGTCCCTGGAGGCTGACAGTGGGAGGAAGGGCGGGAACAATGGTGCAGAAAGGGGAGTGGGTGGAGACCAGGACTCCCTAGACTGTGAGTCACTCTCCAGAGTGACGCCCGGGCCGAGCCTGCTGTGTGAACGCGGACCCCAGGATCGAGGCTGTGTGCCTGGGGGGCCAGGGTGGAGGGACCCAGTGGGTCAGAGGGGCCTGGCTTTGGCTCGATCAGGACTTGGTAGGAGGAGGCCTATGAAGGGCCAGAGAGCAGCACTGGGCCTGGCTCCGCGTTTGGGGTGACACAGGGAGCCTCCCAGGTGGGGCCAGCGGAGTGAGACGCCCAGAAGTCTCAGTGCACCCTGCGGGGCTGCGGGGCTGGCTCGGCGCCCCCACCAGGAGCCTCCATGTGCACAGAAAGGCCTGCGTCCAGGCCGGAGGCCACAGGATGTGCTCAGGAGCCCCCTTAGGGTCTCAGTCCTCCGGGACAGCTTGCTGCCAGGCCACAGGCTCTTGCAGACTCCACACCAGAAAGCAGCCGTGGGTCTCCATGGTCTCACGGCCACCTGTTGACACTTGTCCTCCTCAAATCCAGACATTACTAAACCTGTCCTAGGTGAGCGCATAGAGGCCTCCGCTGTTCTCAGGCCCATTGTCTCCTGTGTGGGCCTCTGCTAAGGCTGCTGGGGGTTTAACCATTTCCCACCAGTGCACCAGGCTGACTCAGGAGCCTCGGGCGCAGCTCCCCTGCTCTGCTGAGTTCTGAGTGGTCCCCCGCCTCCCAGGAAGACTGAGCGCCTTTATTTCAGACATAACTGCTGCATGTGCTCACAAACACCCCTTGGCCGTTATTGATAAAGATGGTAAATGCTGAACTATACCTCCAAACTGCAGCCTATTAGGATGGGCGAGGCCCTCGTTCTACTTCATGGCACTGGGGTGATGCCCTGTCGCCCCAAGTGAGCGCTGCGCATTCCTGCCTGGTGACGCAGGGCTGGAGGTGTTCCCAGCCCCAAACCTCCACTGAGTTAGTGAAGACTGCAGCTTGAGTTTCAGGGAGCGGGGCAGACACCCCACTCTGGCGTACTTTGCCTTCACCTTGGTTGTGGAGCGCAGGATTCCACAGTCCAACCTCTACCTAATGAGCCTCTCTCGTCTGTGGCTGGGGCTTTCAGGCCAGTGAGGCAGCAGCTTGTTGCTCCATGGATTACATCTTTCTTAGCTTCCGTCTTCAGCGGGTTCCCCATTCCCACAGACTGTGGGCAAGAGAGAGGCAGGAGCACAAGGACAGGGGTGCAGCTGCCACACATGCCCGGCGGGAGCCCAGAAGACAGAGCCCATGGCTGCAGAATTCCCTGTCACTTCGGTCACGGAGGGCTCTCCACCCCAGGCGGCTGGGAGTGCAGAAGCTAAGCCCAGCTGCTGCCAGGCACCCTGTGCTGTTTACTTAGAGCAGCTTCTGCCAAGTGCCTCTGTCCTGTCCTCAGGACGGTGCTTTGGTCCTCCCTACTCACTCCACGGGAGGTTCCGAATCACCCGTTTCTGCCCAGGTAAGGCTGAGCTGAGCTGGGAGCTGCAATGCAGGGCTTGGAGTCTCCCACGTGAAAAGCATGCCCTCAGAGAAAGATAAACCAAGGTGCAAAATGAGCATCTCAAAGGCAACTTGCCGCATCTGCGAAAGCTGCAGCACTTTGGCCCACTAGGGCACCTCAAAAGCAACTTCAAGCTGGAGAGAGCTCTTTGGAGGGGACGCTTTTGTGCCGGGTGGAGAAGCTAGCAGGCGCGAGGCCACGTCCCTTTTGCTCCTTAGGCGTGGAAGGGCGGGACTTGCTCTGGGAGAGCCACGCCAGCCCCTTGCTTCCCTGGACCCTCCAGAGACAGCAAGGGGCAAACTGAGGCATGGGCAGGAAGAGCTTGCGGCTAGTAAGGTGGGTCTCTCAAGGGCCGCTCCCGCCCCACATTCACTGTGCGGTTGAGGGCACGGTGGGTACAACTTGACACACAGTAAGACCTGTGAACTGGACGGGCCGTCACGGGCGGGAGGTTTTGTCCTCTCTGGCTCCGAGGAGCAGCAGGTGCGCATCCCACTGCAAAGACACAGAGGATTCCCGGGTGTCGGGAGGCGCAGGAGTGGAGGGAGGCGGATGCCTGCCTTGCGGCTCCCGTGGGGTGGCTGCTTAGCCCTGGCCAGCGCGGCGACCTGGGGTCCAGGCTTCAGCCTTGTGCTCCTGAGGGGCTGGGGCGGAGCTGGGGCGGGGAGAGTAGGGGCCGCTTTGTTCTCCCAAGCTGTGCTCCTTCGAGTGCTTTGCTGTCCCGAGGCCCTGGCCAGCTCCAGGATGCCACAGGACCCTGACATCACAGTGCTGGTTCTGGGACTAAAAGACGTGGTCCCTCCTGGCAGTGCCCGGCAGTCCTGGGCTTGAAGAATCATCACTGATCTCTGCCTTCTTCATCACAGGGGCCCCCGTGACAGAGGCCACAGGGGCTCAGGGCCCATCTGTGTGACCGCCTGGGACCTGGCCTCTTCAGTGCTCTTCTCCACACGGTCATACTGGAATTCAACAGCTAAGCAGGGAGACGAGGAGCACCGGGCACACTCGAGGATCAAGCGCCTTCTCATCCACAGTGCGGCTCCCAGGGTGCCTGGGTTCTGAGCCATTCTGGAAGGAAATGACTCCAGTGGCTGAGCACGGGCTGAGTAGCTGAGAGCCTGGGAGGAGGCCTGGCCCCGGGACAGTGCGAAGACGCTGGCTGAGTGGCTTGGGCACCACGTAGGCAGAGGTGGCCTTGGGGGTCACGGGCTGAATTCCACTGTCAGACAGCAGGCCTCTGCCTCCTTCGGCCTCCCAGTGGGAAAGAGGCCTGAACCTTGTGACCTGGACCGAGGACCAGCCAAGCCAGGCCTGCACGGCTGGGGGAGGATGGAGTGTGGCTGAGTGTGTCCCTCAGGAAGCTCCTCTGGGACTGGCCTGGGCACACAGGAGGGAGGGAGGCTCACAGCCCCTGGGCACACACGTGGCTCAAAGCCCATCGATCCCGCTGCCTTTTTTACTTTTTTGCAGAGCTGGAGACGAGAGCCAAGGCTCCTGCCTTGCTAGGAAGGGCTCCACTGCTCAGTCCCCCCCTGCCATTTTCCAGCTTTTATTTTGAGATGGGAACTCACCATGTTGCCAGGCTGCCGGCCCCATGGTGTCCCCGAGGATCTGGTCCTGAGGTCTCACTAAGGGGGTCTGGGCAGTGCTGGCTGCGGGGTGCATGGAGGCCAAGTCCCGCCTGCCTTGGGTGCAGGCCCAGGGCTGGTGCTCTTTCGGCTCACACAGTGCAGCCGTCAGCCCATCGTCCACTTCCTTCCTCTGCTCCTGTTTGCTGCCTAGGAGATAGCAGCTCTGACTTGGACCAGACAGAAAGCTCTGCCATCCACAGTGCAGGGGTGCAGCACTCTGGAGCTGGCACTGTCACCCTCACCCAGAGAAGCGCTGGCAGCAGACGCCTGGGACAGCTGCAGGCTCCGAGCTTGGCTCTGGGGCAGAGGATTTCTTATGGGGTCAAGAAGGACCTCCCACCACTCACTGCCAGCTGCCACATCCTCCGGAAGCATGGCCATCTCTGCAGAGCCAGCCACCCAGAGGTGTGCAGGGGCTCCCCACCAGGTGCCCAAGGTACCCCAAAGCTGCGACTCACCCACCACAGCCCATGCAGACCTGACCTGCATCCATGTTCCCACTCAAACCATGGGTAAGGAGCCACACAGGGTGCCCAGCAGTTCCTGCCCACCAGGCCCTGGCCAGCTCCTCCTCCTCGGGAGGCTGCCCTGCTCCATCTGGATGTGTCTCATCGCCCCACCCACCGCCTGGTGCGTCGTCCAGTTGTAAACGTGTGTGATGTGCACATTTTACAGTTGAACATTTTCCCACAATGCATCCCACATGCAAGGGGTAGTTAGTAGGTGAGCACTAGGTAGTTAGTAGGTAAAGGCTGGATAGTGAGTAGGTAAGTCCTGGTCAGTGTGGTTCCCTGAGGTTTGAAGTCTACCTGTCACCCTGGAAGGACTCTACTTCCTTACACCCCTGGGCAGGGGCTGGCCAGTGGGAAGCAGCCCTGCTCGCTCTGGAGCCCTGTGGGGCCTTAGCAGATGTGTTCTGCAGGGCAGTGGCAGACACAGCAGCTGCCTGGAGACCTTGCCCACTGCGGATTAGCTGGAAACTCCCAGGTGCGAGCCAAGGCCGATGGGTCTGCAAACAGCGCAGCCCTGTAAAGCAAGCCTCATGGGAGCTAGGGCCCAAACCAGCCCGTTTTCTGGCACCTTCATCCTAGCCTTGCACACAGAGTGCAGATGTATACAGAGCTAAGGGGCAGAAGCCCCCGCTCCTGCAGGGTGCACCTGGCTGGGGCGCTGTGTGGCCTTGGGATTAAGGACAGAGAAGCTGCAGCGGGTCCAGATTCCAACACCCAGGAAGCTGTGAGGGCCCTGGGCCCAGGGCTGGGCCCTGCTGAGACAACGACTCTTTCCCCACAGCATGACAAGCACTGTGACAAAGACAGGGACCGCAGAGGCTGCGCTCTTCAGGTCTTGGCTACGGCCTGCTGTTGGTTGGACTGTGCATCCTAAAAAGACACTCGCAGGCGTGCAAGCCCTGCCCCCACACCTGTGCCTGTGACTTCATTTAGAAATCAGATCCTTGCAGATGCGCTAACTAAAAAAAGGTCACCAGATGAGGGGCCCGACCCCCATAACTGGTGTCCTTAGGGTGAAAGCACAGGCGGAGGACACACAGGCAGGGAGGAACCCACGTGACCACACCGGCAGAGACCAGAGCACTGCGTCTCCAAGCCAAGGACGTGGGCCAGCAGCAGAGGCAGAAGACCCAGGAAGGAGCTCCCCGGAGTGGGGGCCTGGGGGAGGCCCTGGGAGAGCATGATCCCAGGGTTCGGATTCCAGGAAATGTGAACAGTGTTCCCCCCTTGCTTCCTGCAGGCCTGGGCTGTCTCTGGACCTCAGTGGCCACCCTGCTGGGAGCCCCTGCCCACTCTGAGAGTGAGGAACAGATGACAGCAATCGCCAGGTCCTACAACCATGCAGTGATAACCTGGGAAAAGGAAGACATGTGCACTACTCCAGTCAGGAGTGGCGAATGTTGGATAAAAGGGTAGTAAACAATAAAGTTGGGAGCAGAATTTCTTAAGTCAGTAGTGCTCACCATGTTTTGTTTTGCTTTGGAAATAACCTTTTGTGCATCCCCAGATTGTACCAACCACCACTGTCCGGGGCTTCTGACAGCAGAATCGGACTTGTCACTCATGGCTTCTCCATTCTGTGCCCTGATCAGTGGCACCTTGCTCCTGCCCCTCTGCAGTTACCTGCATGCCAGAGGACAGCCTGGGTCAGGTGAGGGCTAGCAGGGCAGCAGGGAAGGGATGGACAGCCAGGGACAGGCAGGGAGCTGAGCACAGCATCCCCATCCTGGGTGCTGATCCGTCTCCATCCTGCAACTAGACTTTCCCCACTTGAAAGGAGAGAGCTGCTAGGGCACAGTTGGCCAAATCGAGGCAACTCTGAAGCCTGGTCATTTAAGCAGTAGGTCCATTGACCCGGCTGTGTAACTGGTGATCACGAAGGCAGTAAAACCAGGGGCAGTTGAAAGGCCAGGGGAGACACCTTCCAGCGTCCTGTCCCCCTCTGGGAGCAGGAGTTATGGGAAGCCCTGGGGAGGCCTCCTGTTTAACCTCCAGGAGGCGAGGGCTGAAAGAGGGGAAAAATCAAAACCAGAGGAAATTAAAGAGGACTCCCGCATTGTCTTGTTTTCTTTGTTGTTGAGAAAAAAAAAGTCTGGGTGACAAGAAGGAAGTAAGAGGAGTGTCCGCAGAGGCAGCGCTAATGTCGGGTCCTGCATTCCGCAAAACATTAACCTCATCGCACGCCCATTACTGCTCCGAAGCCGCCCGCCGGAGGAGAGGCTCCACCTTTTCACCGGTGACCAGTGACAGCGCCTTCACTCCCTGCAAAGGCCACACCCGCCACGGACCCAGTCCTCGAGAAACGGGGTGCTGCAGCCCCGGGCCGCGTGCGGGGCGGGGCGGCTGAGCAACGGCCCCTGCTTCACGTCACGCCCTGGCGCGCCCAGGGAGGGCAGCACCTCTGCGCGGCGGGCGGTTTTCTCTGGGGTCCAGTTACGCTTTTCTGTCTCTTTTGCTTTTTAGCAACATCTGCACACAAAACACGGAATTTTACTGCGTAAAAGTCCCAGGCTCCAAGAATTCCAATTACATTGTAAGGAAAAAGACACCTAAGAAAAGTTTGCAAAGAGTATGTTACCATTTGGCTTCATTTCTATGGAGACCAAAGCTGTTCAAGTCATCATATGGCAGAGGAAATCAATCAACAAATAAAACAGCGAGTCATCCGTACGTACCGTGCTCTGGGCTGGCCCTGCCCGCAGCTCCGGACCTCTGAAGAGTTGGGCTTTGCGAAACGGAGTGGCGGTGAGCTCCCGGGGCGGTACTGGCCCCACTTGCCACGGAGACCGGAAGCTCGACTCAAAGAGCGCTTTTCTAGACGCCCAGGTTTGGGGGCCTCTTCCCAGTGCCTTAAACTCTCCTCCCTGCTCCCCCACTTGCAGGAGGCCACACAGCGAATCTCCCTGACTGTCCCTTTCAATGGTGCTCTCTGTCAGCCTCTGCAGTCCTCGGATGCTGCTGACGGTCCGTGTGGGCGGCTGTTAGAGGGGAGTCCCCACCTCCCCTCCCGGGGCCGCTGTGGCAGGGAACTCAGATGGGTGGGGCACGACAGGCTGCCCTTCCTTGCCCAGAAGAGGACTTGGGCTGGGCATGTAGAAACACGCACGCGCACACACCCACACACACGCCGCAGAGGGACACAGCGGCCGACCGACGCCTGTCCCACTCCCACGGAGTGCAGCGGGAAAGCCGACTCCTAGGGCAGATGGAGGAGGCTTTGTCAGAGGGAGCCGCCCAGGTGTACCGCCGTCTCCTCCACTGAACACCAGAAACAGCTACCGAAGCACGGCTTTAAAACCGACAGCTGGGGAACATCTGGGCAGCTGGGCGAAGGGACGCCCGTGTGCTGTGGCCTCAGTGCCCCTGAGCACGCGCTACAGACTTGACCCCCGGCTTCACAGCCAGACGCCGATGCCAAGGCCTCGGGCTTCCCAGCCCACAGAACCCTGAGCCAAATATGTAAACCTGTTTCTCACAAACATCCAGTCTCTGAGATTCTGAGACAGCAACAGAAAACAGTCTAAAGTATCAGATTACATTTGCAACTTCCTGTGAGCTGATAATTATCTCAAAATAAAAAGTCAATATATGCATAACTCTGAGATCAAATGAAACGCTTCCTAGGGAAAGGGAATTGTTTAAAAAACAAGTGGTTCAAAGGAGAAAGGAAAGAAGGGGAAGAAAAAAGTATGAGAAAAGAAGGAAAAAGATGGAAACAAAGCTTTTTTTTTTTCTGGTACCAGGGATCGAACTCAGGACCTTGAGTTTGCAAGGCAGGTGCAGCACCACTGAGCTACATCCCCGGCCCAGAAACAAAGCTTTTGTAAATAGGGCGGGGTGAAAGGGAAGGCAGGGAATGGGAAAAAACAAGAACTAAGACATAGCACGTACAGGTACAAATTCCCGGTGATGAATGTGATCGTAATGTATACCTAGAATGTACCAAATAAAGTTAATAATTAACAAAACAAGTGCGTTTGGGCTTCGTCTAGTGTGGCAGGCTCCTCTGGGGCCGAGAGCCCTGCTGGCTGATGCTGTCATCCCAAGCCCAGCCAAAGAGAAGCGAAACAGGAAAAAATAATAAAGCCAATCAAACCCAAAGGCTCTCAGGGATGCAAATATCCAAATAGTCCAGAAACTGTAAAATACGTTTGCTGGGAGTTACAAAAAAGAGAAAATAAAATAAATGGCATTTTCTCAAAAGTGAAATACAGAATTGCTATGCGATCCAGCACTCCCGCTCCAGTGTGCACCCCAGAGGAATGAAAGGCTGGTCTCTTCCAGGTATGTGTACACTGCTTTCACTTTACGGGGTCTGCTAAGGCCTGAGGGGGCACCACCCAATGTCCCCTTGCTCAAAAAAATGTGGCCAATCACAGGACGGGATGGGTTCCTGCCTGGAAAAGAAGTGAGAGAAGACAGCATGGAGGAGATGTGAGATGTTACTAAGGATAGGAGCCAGGCGGAAAAGCGCAGAGACCATACAGCTGTGCTTACGTGAAACGTCCCGCGAAGACAGGGGCCCACACAGAGGAGGACAGAGGTGGGCAGAGGAGGACAGAGGTGGCAGGGCCATGGGGCTGGGAGAGCTGCTCAGCCCATGAGCTGTTGAGTCGGATTTTCAGAAAGCTCTGTCCTGCAGCTCCGGAGGTCAGGATGTTGCCAGCAGAGCGGTTCATCCTTCCCACTCTGACCTGCACAGCTCAGGTCAGCCAGCCAGTCTCGGCCTCCTCTGATTGGTGTGCTGAGGGACTGGCCTTGTCCTCGCCCCCTGAGCTGGGGGTGAGGCAGCATGAGCCATGGTGGCATTGGGCTCCACTGCAAGTCGCCGTGATGACTAGTGGCGGGCTTCCCTCCTGGTGCCTTCACACACAGGAAGGGTAGAGCCAATCCCAGAGGCCGGGATGGGTCCAGAAAACTCAGCCCTCATCTGGGAGACTCCGCAGCTGGGTTTCCACAGAGACCACGGGAGCTGTGCACAAGTGGACATGAAACAGAGGGAGAGAGCGTGCCAGCGATGAGGTCGATTCGGGGCAGAGGGTGGATTGAGGGGTTCAGCTCCCCAGGGGGTGGCCAGGCACACCCCAAGTCTGTGGGCTGGGACTGGGCTGTCAGGGGCTGGCTCTGCTGCCCACAGAGGGAGCCTGGGCCTCCTCCTGGTGGAAATACTGGTTCTAGTCAGAAGTCCTCTCAGCTGAGGACTGGGTGCCAGCTGGCAGTGTCACTCACACCTGTGTGACACTTCGGCCAGCGCTTGGCTGAGTGACTGGGCACTGCACTGGTCACAAGGCAAAACTGACCAAGCAGGGAGAAGCAGAAACATCGTGCACACACAGCCCCTCCACGCTGACCATGCCCACCCCAGGGAACCAGGGCTGGGCTCCTTGAGTGACCCTGGTCCTGTCCATTAACACCACACCCAGGCCACACACACCTGCCCAGCACCTGCCCAGCACCTGCCCACGCAGGGACACACGTGCACCCACTTTCCTGAGGGCAAGGAAGGGAGAGGAGGGCTCTGAAAAGGATCGAGGTGCCTCGTGGTGTACCAGCTCCCCCGAACACAGCACCGTTCTGTGCAGCAAGCATACACTAACGAAACAAGTCCTGTGGCACTGAAAGACAGACTCCAAGGGGAATCCGCTGAGTTTCCGTCTGTCTCCCGTGGCAGGGCTGGGCTCCCACTGTGGTGGACGTGGGTTGTAGCAAGAGCCCCATGGAGGGAGCTCCAGCCCCAAAGCCGGAGCCCCCTTTTGCAGCCAGCGCCTGGAGCCCCCTGGGCCCTGCAGAGACCCTGGGCTCGCACCCTGTATGGACAGAACATGGTGGAGTTGATGGCTTCCTGCCATCCTCGGGTGCACAGGAGCCCTCAGGAGCCTGAGGACATGGGGAACAGGCCAAGCACTGGCCTCCCCAAGTGGCGTGGAAACAGATCCTTGGCCACAGGCCACCCTGAGCAACGGTGGGAGGCGACACCGGAAGCCACTGAATGACCTTGCACAGGCAGCGTCCGAGCTCCTGAGCTCACCAGGCTCCTGAGCAGCTGGGTGTGAGAAAACGCAGCACCTTGACTGATGCAGGGGTGTGTGCAGGTTTCCTCCCGAGACCAGCACAGCGAACCTTCCAGAGACAAGGGCTCAAACTGCAACCCAAAGCCCACTTCTACATTGCAAAGCTCCAACACCACAACTAACCCCAAATACTGAGGTTTTAGTGCAGAGAAAACAACTCATACATTAACATCTTTGGTCTTAAAAAGAAATAACACACATGCCGTAGATTGGCCACTGCTGTTTTAGACCCTCTGTAGGCCTGCAGAGATTTTACATCCTCAGTCTTCCTTTATGTTTTTTTAAATCGTAAGCTTCAAATTCCTGCAATTCAGACACCTTCAAAATTCTTCTATAACTCTCCCATTCCAGCCATCAATGAGAGCCTTACTCTTCGTACAGGTTACTGGGGATTTGACTAAATGTTTGCAAAATGAATGAACGCATTAATGACTGAGTTACTTTATCGTGTGAGAAAAAGTGCATTTATGAAAATGAGCAAACCAATTAGTTTCAACAGGCTGTGGCCATGTCCCGGTGATGAGCACCGGATTGCAATAAAACCATCTGTGCTTCGGCCAATTGCTTATTTTACCCACTGATTGGTTTGCCTTAAATCCACTGATTGCTTTTCAAATGACTGTATTTTTATTCCACCAGAATTCTCTTTAACATTATGTGGATGGACAGTTCATTTACTTACTGGGGCAAGCTATTCCCAACACACTTCATGTCAATTCCCCACCGGACCTCTGTGCACAAACCTCAAAGGATGGCCCTGCCCCTCACGTCCCTCCAGGGCCAGGCACCCAGGCAGCTGGCACGGCCACCCATGTGTCCTCCTGCTTCTACCCTGAAAACCTGAGAAGCAGCTCTAAAAACCACTGATTCCTCACAGTGTGAAGGATTCTTGGCATTTCCCTAATATATTAATGTGGATTCCATGACTGGCACCGGACTGGCAGGAGGAAGATAAGAGAGGGCCTTGCGTGCCTTCATTTTTACCAAAGCAGAGCAGTGGTTCTGAGCAGGTTCCTAGCTCAAGATATGTTTAAACGGAACAGAGTTATAGGAAAACATCTGCTTTTTACTTCTGTAATTTTTGATTTTAGTGCGTGATGTTCACATGTCCTGTGGAGAGCCAATGCATCTTGCAGCAACACATGCACATCCGTGTTTTAGCTGCACAACTCATTCGTTGGATCTTGGAAGCAGCCTGTATGTCCATCAGCCGATGAATGAATAAAGAAAGTGTGGCATTATACACAGTGGAGAGCTACTCAGTCATAAAGAAGGATAAACTTGCGTCATTTGCAGGAAAATAGATATACCTTGAGACCGTAACTGTAAGTGAAATATAGCAGACAGGCTCACGGTGCGGAGCCCACAGGTCACATTTCTGGTATCACTCCAAGCCTCCAGAGCTGCTTGGAACAGAGTGGGTGGAGCCCAGCTGCCCTCTGTGGACAGACAACAGACAGACAGAGAGACAGATAAATGCCCAGATTTGCCTCACTGTGCTGATGCCGTGGGACCGGCCCCCAAGGAAACCCCTGGAAGATTCAGAGTCTGAGGCCTCCACCTGGGAGAGCAGGCCACATGTGCGTTCAGGCCCAGGGTGCTCCCGCCTGGCGCCTGGGCCCCAGGCCGAGTCAGCATCGTGTGCAGATGCACACAGGCCAAGCGGGCTCGGGCCCACTTCCTTAGGGCCCGCTCTGAGAGCCTCCGGTGTCGAGGCCCCACCTGTCCCCGGGCTGAGCAGGGCAGTGCTGTGCACCCAGGAGAAAGGGCAGCAGACGCCAGTCCATGAAGCCCCGTGCTCCTCGAGACCCGACTTCTGGGGCAGAAGCTGCTCCCCTTGGACCACGGCCCAGCAGTGGCCTCATGGATCCATTTTTGAGTTAAATTTTTAACTTGGACATAAATGGTGTCGGGGCTCCAGCTTTGAGCATCTGCTGTTAGTGAGCTTCAGTAAAAGTCCAAAAACTGTCTTCACGTTTATTAAATTGCCACATGGTGGCTTCCCAGAGATTTCCTTTCCCAGATCTGCTTTGAATCAGAAGTGTGAGTTTCCTTTTGTTCTGGCAACGTGAGAGAACTCCTTAACCGTTTTAAAGCCCAGCTTGGCTCATGAAGAAAGCGTGATGCAGAGCTGGCCTTTGGCGGCCTGAAGACGCAGCATGAAGCTGGGTGACTTCCCTGCCTGGATGTCACGGGCATGGACGTGGCCTGCACCAGGTCCCTCCTTAGAGCTCACGCAGCAGCACCACATTGCTCCCAGCACCAAGCAGCTGCTTCTCAACTGGACATCAAGGGTGTTGGTAAAGGTAAAATTAGCCCATCTCTCCTAAGATTAGAAACTTTCATTTCGCAGTTACTGGAAGCCTGTTTTTATTCTGGAAACAAAGAAGTTGCGCCTTATGCCTCGGAATGTCAGAGCAGGCAGGTGAGGCAGGTGAGCTCAGGGTAAGGTGCTGTTTTCTGACAGTAGGTCTTTCCAGATGCGCACCAGCTGATAACGGTTAGATGCCCCAGAGCACCTCCCTCCGTCACCTTGTCTAACCCAGATGCAGACCAGGGCCAGCACTGTCAGCAGCACCCGCTTTTGCAGGGGAGGATCTTGAGGAGGGCCCTGGCCCCCACTGGGGTCACACTGCCCAGGAGCTGTACTGGCCCTGGAGGGGAGGTGGGCAGTGTGGGAAAGGCAGGGGCGCAGGAGGCTATGGGATGACTGTCAGGATCAGCCGCCCTCTCCCGTGAAAGCCTCCTGGGCCAGGCCTTGAGAAGGGATTGAGAACGGCAAGCGGAGACCAGGGGAGGGGGCTCGGCATCACACCTGCTGCGGGGCTCGGTGGGCAAGCACCCTCGCTGGGGGCTCAGGGGCCTGGGCCAGGAGACCCGGCCCTAGGTCTATATTCTTTTCTTCCTGCTAAATTTTATTTTATTTATTTATATATATATTTCAGTCCAGCGTTTAAATTTTGCTTTGTAGTGTTTACTTTCATTGCTACACGTCGGCTGTAGGTAAGGCTCGCCACAGAGCCTGGCGGGAGCCCGGAGGACTTGACTCTTGCTCTCTCTGAGACTGGAAGACTGTCAGGTGTGAAGCTTGTCAGACCTCGGACCTCAGCCCCAGGCCACACGGGGCTCCTGGCACAGCCGTCTCGGCCAGGAGGCGCTGTCTGCATTTTCACTACTGCGTTGATGCCCAGGGGCGGGTGGACGAGCATGCGGGTCCTAGCCCTGAGGGAGGGGCAGCTGGAGAGGGCCTGGTCAGGGGTCAGGGCAGGTCCTTGGAAGGGCGGCCTGCTGCTGGGTTTCCTGAAGGCCTCTGCCTCCTGCAAGTCACTGAGCCCGCCCCTCGGCACTGCTTGGGGATCTGGAACTCAGTGTCCTCCCCTGGCTCTGAGCAGGGCGTGCAAGGCTCCAGAGGTGTCCTGTGTGCACGCAGGGCCAGCTTCCCTTGACCACCACACCTGGAGTGGAGCAGCAGGCCCCAAGGAGGAGTGAGGGGCTACCCACCAAGGAGCCCCTTCCCGTCCGTCCTTCTGGGTTTGGAAAGCTGAGTTCTGCTGGTTGGCAGGGCACGAGCATTCCTGGCTGCCCTCCTCCAGGGAGAAAGGCCGGTCACTGCCAGGCCGTGACCTCACCAGCCTGGTCATCAGAGTCACACGGAGGGGGCGACACGTGCTCTGCGAGGCTGCAGATGGCCAGGCTGCTGCTTCCGGAAAAGCCTGGCTCCCAGCAGCCCTGGCTGCAGCCCTGAGCCGCTCTTGGGCCTTGTCTGAATGCTGGGCAGATGGGACTCCATAGGCCAGGCCACCTCCATGAGCAGAGCCGATGGGGGTCTGCGGTGTAAGCCAACCTGAGTTCTGGCCCCAGGTTCCCACAGAGGAGTGGCGGCCCACTGCCTGTCACTGGGACGGGATAATTGGGGTCCTGGCAGGGCGGGCACAGTGTCTGCAGCACGGTTATTACCAGCCTAGTGATGGGAGGTTAATGACGGAGTCCGCCACTGGTTTAGTGGGTTGGTTGGGGAGGCCTCGACCACTCCCTCCCACCGTGACCCACACTGTCTGGGCTGCGCTGCCGCTGTCCGCCCTGTTCTTCTGAAGAACACAAAATTCTATGTGTGCCAGTGTCTGTGCGTGGGACTCGTGTGTGTGTGTGCTTGCCTGTCAGGCTGCACATGCATTCGTGTGTGCATGAGTCCTGGGAGCCCGTGCATGTGTCCATGAGCATGTGTCTGTACCTGAGTGTCCAGGTGTCTGTGTTCCGTGTGTGCACATCTATGGTTGTGTTAGTGTTTGCACACATCCTTGTGTGCCTGCACATGTGCTCACGTGTGTCCATGTCTGCGTGTGCAGATGTTCCTGTGTGGCCATGTGCGCTTGCTCATGTGTCCCATGTGACCTTGCATGTGTCACTGGCCTAAGTGTGTAACTGCACCTGTCTGTGTGTCCCTGTCTGTCTGGGCACGTTTCTGCGTGCACCAGTGTCCGTGCATGTCGTCATATGCACAACATGCACACACGTGTCTGAGTGTCTCTGTGTGTGTCCCTGTGCACACATCTGTGTCTCCAGTAAGGACAGCAGAGACAGATGAGCTCTGCAATGGGACGTGTGATTGTCTCCGTGCCCTGAGCTCGGAGGCTGAGGCTCCACCCCCAGGTCCCTGCGTGTCTGTTACCCACAGGCCTCTCCCGCGGAGGAGCCATCTCGGCTGTGAGGCTGAACACAGGAGAAGCTAAGCATTTACAGCTTCTGGGATCAGATTCCAGACTTCCTGTCCGGCTTCGCAGGCCCGGGATTTCTGTGCAGACAGGACGTGTCCTCTCCCTCAGGCCATGGAGCCTGGGGCCATGCCATCTGCACCCATATCGGAGCATCACTGTGCCTTCTTCCCTGGCATCACCCAGTCACCCATGCAGTGACACTGGCATTGGTCTCTGAGCATGTGACGCAGATTCCAGTGCCATGTCTCAGACTTATGCACGGAGCATCTGGTCTGCAGAGACCCAAGGCTCCTGGGTACACCTGAGCAGCATCGGCAGGCCCAGCTCATGCCTCTGCCCACCCAGCGCAAGGCACCTGGTGTGGGGCAGGCAGCCTGCACCTCGCTGTTGAAAGGAACTGCTAACAAGCACTGCTGCAGACAGGGAGGGGCCTCATGGGATGCCCTAGGATGGGCTGCGACCACACCCGAACAGGGCCTGGGGACTTTGTGATGCCACACACATGACTCAGTGCACCTTGGTGCACACTTTGCTCCTCTGGAGTGCTGGGCACACCCCAGGGAGAGGGGGCCTGCAATGCCACCCCTCCACCATGGGGACTGCATGTGTGCGTGTGTGTGTGTGTGCATGCGTGTGTGCATGCATGTGTGTGCATGTGTGATTGCTGTGTGCACCTCTATCAGAGACACTGCATTGGGTAGACAAATACTACCTTATCTTGGAGATCGTGTTCTGCTCCTCTGAGAACTTGTGTGACCCCTGAATTCTAGAAATGATCATCACACATGGGAAATAAGCTGAGAACAGAACTTGGAATACATTTTGTGCCTTCCTAGAAACACACAAGCCCTGATCTGGCTCACACTGGTCGGGCAACACTGATGCAGGGACACCCACTAAGTTGGTACCTAAGTGGCAAACAGACTCCAGGGCAATGCCAGCCGCTCCCAGAGCAGAGATCACCATGAGGACATCATGCATCTGAGATGCTGTCCTCTCTCAGTGGCTGACCCCACACATGGTCCCTTTCTGGCTTTGAAGGACGATATCCATGCTGGGAAAGCCACAGTGCCCGTGAGCAAGGCTGATCCAGGTGCCACAGTCTGCTACACCCAATTCCGGTGTGGAGCCAGGCCCCGGGCCCGCTGGGATCCAGAGCCATGTGGAGATGAATTCTCCCCTCCACCCGAGCCACACACAATCTGGGATGATAAAAACACACGAAGGTGTCAATTTCCATCTCGACACAGCAAGAGAAAATGAGTTCACTCTCCGGATTTCAAAACGTGTTTGAAGACCTGAATCATTAAAGAAATCCCAGGACAAATCCTCCCACGAACTGAAGAGACTGCCGACCCTTCCTGAATCTTCTGTAAATGAAAATCCTCAAATACTCACCTTTTTAGAGCAAAATATTCTTTTTCATTGGAGATGTCTATTTCTCATAGACATGACCTGGAAAAGTATGTTCATGTGTATGTCTAAGAGTCACACAGAATACAAATTCTTCTTGTCATGTCTGTAAAGTTCCTGCAGACTAAAGTTACTTTTAAATTAACTGTACAGTTCTTCAGTAAAGACAGTGGGATAGAATATTTTGACTATAATCACCCTTGCATAATTAGGAAGGAAGGAAGGAAGGAAGGAAGGAAGGGGGAGGGGAGAGGGAGGGTGCAGGAAGCAGCATCCCCTACCCGCAAGTGGGACGCTGAGTGTGTTTGCTGCTGATGGCGGGGAGAAGGCAAAGCAGAGTTTTGTATTGCAAGTCACTAAGCCTCTTCTTCCATCTATGCTCAAGAGCAGCAAGCCTAGAGGATTCCGCAAAGTGCGCCTGCACCTCTGGGCACTTGTGGAGCCTGTGGCTTGTGCACGTGTGTTCTCATCTTCAGCAGCAGTGTCTGAAAGCTCAATGCAGGAAACCAGCTACATTAAAGCTAATCAGAGCTGCATCGCAATGCCCAGCGCAGCAGATAATATTCCAGTGCTCCATGCGATTAAATTCTTCAATTACTCTAAGTGTTATTATGCTAATTTAAGAGGCTAGGATTATTAGAAAAATGTATAAAGAATTATGCTCAGTTATAGCATTTTGTTTATGTGATTTCACATTAAATTATTTAAGGTATGGAAATTCTAAGGGTTGCCAGGCTGTGACTCCAGCAGTCCCGGGGGCAGTGGCAGAGCTGAAGGGAGGCTGGCCCTGTGCAGTCTGGGGGTGGGGACCTCTCAGCAGGAAGCGAGGCCAAGCTGGCCCCGGTGGAGGGCTCATCATGCATGCAGCGGGCTGGCCCTGCTGCTGATGGCTTCAGAGGCCTTGTCCCCAGGGGAGTGCCCCTCCTTTGTTGGGGGACCCCCGCCTTGCGTACCCTCCCTCATGCAGAGGAAGCTAAGAACCCTCTGGGGCTTAGCTGGAGGCCTGGGTGCTGCACCCCAAACCTGCCCTGTGCTCTGGACACGACTGTCCTTGGACGCTGCTCGCTGAGTGGCTGCGGGTTTTTATAGACAAAGAAAAAAATCTGAGCTTTAGGTAAGAGCTGCTTGGTTTGTGCCATGTGGAGAAGGCCCCAGTGCACCTGCGCCCGCTGTGCACCTCCTGCCCTGTGTGCCATCCCTCCATCCTGCCCCTCAGAGCACCGCCCTCTCTCTGTCCATCTCAGCCCCTTCCTGCCCTCCTCCTGTCGCCTTCTTCCCTCTCTCTCTCCGCCTGTCTTTCCCGTGACCTCCTGTTTTTCCCTTGCTGCTTTCTCCATTTTTGCTCCCAGAATGATGCTCTATTTAGTTTACTGTTATCTCCTACAGGATCTTTCGTTCATCAAAGAGCCTCGCATTTTTCTTCAAAAACATTGAAAATAAGGAGGCAACATATCTGCAAAGGCCTCCTTCCCATTTCTCAGCTCCACAGCCTCCACCCAGTCGCACCTGTGTGGGACTAGGCAGCTGCAGCACCCAGAAGCCCTGCCTGGAGCTCTCCCCAAACCAGCCACCAGGGAAGACCTGCTCCACCCCAAGGCAGGACCTTTGTCTCCTCTCCTGCCGCTGCTGCACATGGACGCAGTACCTTCAGATCAGACCAACATCCCCAGATTCCCGGCCCTAGAAATGAGTGGGAGTCAGGGTCCCAGCCCGCCTGAATGCAGGAGACCCCTGAATGTCAGAGTCTGGGACCACCTCATGCTGCCACACCTGCCAGTCCTCCACCAGGCCTGACTTCGCAGCTGTGGCATCCTCAGGTCCTCTTGAGGACAGCAGAAACCACCACTGGGGCCATGCTGAAGTCTGCTCTGCTGAGATGCTCCTCCCCAGCCCAGCCCAGCTCACGGTGGGCACAGCAGGGGCACTGAGGTAGGCACGGGTCCTGGGAGACTCACATCCCGCCACAGCTCCTGCTCTGCCTCACCTGAGCTCGGTGTGGTGTGAGCTCTTCTTGCACTCCTATGTGTAGAGCCATTCTGTGGTGAAATCACAGCTCAGTCCTGCAGCATCTGCCTCTTTGGGTGCCTTGTCACTTCTGTGGGAGCAGCATCTATAGCTCCGTCCTCCCTCCCCACTCAACCTCCCCACACAAGGAACAGCACGTGTTTCAGGGATGACCCCACAGAGATGGCAGGAGAGCTGGGCGGCAGCTCAGCTTCCGTTTGCATCTCAGAGCCACAAGAGCAGGGGCTAGTGCCCGTGACACCCTGCACACTTGACCTGGGGCTGCACATTGGTCCTCAGCTGCCATGCACCTCTGGTTAAACACAGAAAGCCTCAGGAAAGCACCCTCCTCTTAGTGGGCCATGTCAAGAGCTGCTGCCGCAGTGATCCCTCGCACTATTGGAGTGTCTGTATCAGTCACTTTCTTCTTCACTGAGACAAAATGCCCAGAGCCCACAGCTTCGAGCCAGAGAGGTTTATTCTGGCTCACAGTTTAGAAGTCTCAGTCCTGCATGGTCAACCAGCTGCAGGCAGAAGCAGCGTGACAGAAGGGCCTGGGTGGAGGAGAGCTGCTCCTCTCAGGGCGGACAGGGAGCAGAGAGAGAAAGGAGCACCAGGGAGGGAGATGGTCCCTTCAGCCTCACCCCAGTGATCGCCCCTTCTGATCAGACCCCAGCTCCTAACACAGCTACCAGCCAAATAATCCAATCACCTTCCAAAAGCCCTATCTCTGAGCACACAAGGGATGTAGATCTAAACCTAATGATGTCCCACATTCCTGGGCCAGGAAGCAAGTGAGGACAGAGGGGGCGGACAATGGAGTGGGGTCCCCAGAACATTCTGATGCTGCCTGACCCGGGGGAGGAGGAGGCACAGGCATCTCACTCCCTCCCACCACCCAGGACGAGTGGGTGAGGGCTGGTGCCTCACGGCGGACACTGACCAGTTTCTCCAGCTGCCTTTCCAGCAAGGGGCTCCAGGAGGCTGCCAGGCTGGGACCAGGAACCCGGGCATTGCCCAGGCTACCCTGATGACCCATGGGCATGGGAGGGCAGAGTGCTCAAGCAGCCAGGCTCACCCTCCTGAGCAGGAGGACGAGATCCAGAGCCTCCTCGCAGGAGAAGCCAGGAGGCCAGTGAGGACAGGCGCTCACCTGACTACAGGCTGGGCCGTGTGGACTGGGTCCAGGGAGCTGGCCGCTGCCTTCTATCCTCCCCAGGAAGAACGGGCCACCGGGGCCAGCAAGGGCAGCTGACGCTCCACTGAGGAAGGTGGGGAGGAAGAGACCTGAGCAGGCAGAGGGCCTGGGTGTCCAATGGTACAAGAAGACAACACGTCGAAACAGGCACCAGTGATTGGAGCACCAGGGTCCCAGGAAGGAAAAGGTCCTGTCACTGGTGGATTTTAAAAGACGCAATGAAAGCTGGTCAAGGGGTGTGTGCCTATGATCCCAGCACTCCGGGAGGCTGAGGTCAGAGGGTCTCAAGTTCCAGCCCAGCCTGGGAAGCTTAACAATTTAATGAGACTCTATCTTGAAATAAAACAATAAAAAATGGGCTGGATATGTAGCTCAGGGCCAAGGGCCTACGTTCGATTCCTATTATAAGAAAAAAGGAAAAGATGAAACCAACACGTGACGTGACGTGGAGCCCAGGGGAGAGCTGAGCGAGGAAGCTCACTGATGTGCCGGTGGGTGGGAAAGTCTACGCCCACCTTCTCCAGGGCTCACTTCCACCCAGGCGGACAGGGGCTTAGGGCCTGGACAAGGGCTTAGGGCCTGGACAAGGGCACAGAGCCAAGCAACCAGGTGCCCGGAGCTGCCTGCTGGAGTTCCCAGAATCAAACACCTGTCCCTACTGATGATGACGGTGGTTTCCATGCTGCGATTCATCACCCACACTCCAAATACAGCCTGTAAAATGGGATCCAAACTTAGCCTCAGTACATCCCTCTTCTGGTTCTCTCTGCCCTGTCCAGCAGATTTCTTCCCCAGATGGCACTTTTTCCCAGCCCAGGTGGGGCGAGAGGACAGCAAAGAGTCCCCTGAGATCTCTATCTGGTGCATCTTACCTCCAGCGAGACCGTACCCAGGGTCCAGGCTTAGTCTCTGCAGTGGAATTCATCTTCACACCCCCATACTGATTTCCATACTGATTCCCATACAGTGGCTGTGCTAATTTGCCTTCCTATCACAAGGTAAAAGGCTTCTCTTTTCCCTACATCCTCACCAACACTTGTTATTTTTAGTCTTTCTAATAACAGCATTACTACGGGGCTGAAGATGTCTCACTGTGGGAAAGACCCTCGGGAGGGAAGGGACCAAGGGCACCCGTGAACCACCTGTCCCCTCTTTACACTCTCTGCTCCTTCTCAGGACTGACTGGGTCCTAGCACTGCCGCAGTCCAAGCCACCAGCTCTCCCTACCCTACATCTTTTGTAAATTTTTTTGCTTTTTTAACTTGAATTTATTTTAGCAAAACATTTATTGATACATTTTAGATATACATCTTGTTTTTGGTATGAGCATAACTTTATACTTAAACTTACAATGCATTTTAATGGTTGTAGATTGAAAATAAAATATACCATATAAACAATTATAAAAGGATAGGGCTGGGGATTTAGCTCAGTGGTTCCATCGCCTGCCTTGACAGCTCAAGGTCCCGAGTTTGATCCCTGGTACAAAAAAAAAAAAAAAATTATGAAAAGACATCTCATTGTGATTTTGGTTTGCAGTCTCTGATGATTAGTGATGTTGACTATTTCTTCATATATTGATTGATCATTTGTTATGTCCTGTTTTGAGAAATGTCTCTTTAAGTCTATTTCCCCCTTTTTAAATTGTTTTTTGTTTGCCATTAGGTTTTTTTGCATGTTTTATGTATTCTCAATATTTACCCTATGTCAGATGTACAGTTTGCAAATATTTTCTCCCCATCTGTAATTGTCTCTTCTTTCTGGTGATTGCTTCTTTTGCTGTACAGAGCCTTGTAGTTTTATGTATGAGGCAAGATCTCAAAATACTGTGAGTGTTTAAATTAAAAATTATACAGTGAAAGACACCTTGCTCCCTCCAAACACCTCCCCCATTTTGAACACAATTATCCTGTTACCTTTGCCACTTTCTGCAGCAGTTCCAGAAGTCTTTCCCGAGTATCATTAGCTGTGCTGTCCAGGCTGCCCTGATGTCCTCAAATGATTTAAAACTTTTCCCTTTCTTGGTCATTTTGATTTTGGGGAAGAGCCAGAAGTCACACAGTGCCAGATACAGCAAACAAGGCAGAGGAGGACACACCAAAATGTTTTTATTTGACAGAAATTGCCATAAACATTTTGAGTCAATTCAGGACATGGAGGCAGCCATAAAAAGATACTCATGAGAGAGAACTTCCAGAACTGGGTCAGATGTAGCAACAATGAAGGGATGGTGTGTCCAAAGTAATGTGGAGTATTTTGAAGGTGATTAATGTGAATGTTTCTTTGGCTGTAATACTTTATAAATGTAATCACACTTTATTTTTAATCATACCTTCTATGTGTCTATTCTTATGGCAATACCATGCTATTTTGAATACTGCTTCTTTGTAGTAAATTTTAAAGTCATGTATAATTCTTCTTGTTCAAGATATTTTAACTATTGGACTTTTTTTGTTCTATATAAATTTTTTTTTGCAAGTCTGTCCAGAATGTCATTGAAGTTTTGAAAAGGTTTACATTAATTCTGATGGTTGCTTTTGATAGTATGAATATTTTAACAATGTTAATTCTTCCAACTTACGAATACAAAATGTTGTTCCATTTTTGTGTATTCCTCGACTTCTTTCATCAATGTTTCACAGTTTTCTTTCACTTCTTTGGTCAAATTTATTCCTAGATACTTTTTTGGCAGCTATTACAGATGTAATTGTTTTCTTGATTTCTATTTTGGATACTTCACCATTAGCATCTACCAACACTACTGATTTTTGCATGGTTCTATTTCTAGCCACAACTTTGCTAACTTCATTTATTTAGACAAAGTTTTCGGGGGAGTCTTTGGAGTTTTATGTATGTGAGATCATGCCATCAGCAAAGAGTGACAGTTTAAATTCTTTTCAACTTAGAAGCTTTTATTTCTTTCTCTTGGATGATTATTCTGGCTATGACTTATACTACTACATTGAATAAAAGTAATGAAAGCAGGCATCCTTGTCTTGTTCCAGACCTTAAAGAGAAAGCTTTCAGCTTTTCTTCATACAGTATGATTTTGGCTGTGGGTTTGTCATATTCATAGCTGTCTTAGTGACTTTTCTCATGCTGAGAAAAAAATACCTGACACCAACAAGTTAAGCAAGAAAGGTCTATTTTGGCTCACAGTTTGTAGTGGTTTCAGTCCATAGTCAGCTGGCTCCACAATAGGGCAGCATGGCAGAAGGCATAGCAGAGGAGAAACAGTCCATGGTAGAGCAGACAGGAGGCAGCAGCAGCAAGCAGTAAAGCACCATCAGGCTTCCCTTTCCCTTTTATCCCATCTAGACGATAAGCCTTTTGGGTGGTGCCACCCACATCCAGGTAGGACTTCCCATTATCTACACCCAGAACTATGCTAAAGCAATCACACACCCTTAATCCCAGTATCACACACCCTAGATTCAGCCACCTCCAAAAAGCCCTACCTGTGAGTGCACGAGGCTTTAGGGGAACATCTAGATACAATCCACAACAATAGCCTTTGCTACATTGAGGTACTTTCCTTCTTTACCGAATTTTTTCTGCACTTTCATTATAAAGGGATGTTGACTTTTTAGCAAGTATCTTTTCTGCATCTATTGAAATGATCCTGTTTTCTTGCCCTTCCTTCTATGTGATGCAGTGTGTCCTGTTTATTGATTGGCATTTGTTGAACCATCCATGCACCTCTGGGACAAATCTCATGTGATCAGAAGAAAATCTTACTTGTGCACTGTTGGATTCAGTTTGCTGTATTTTGTTGAGGATTTTTGCATCTGTGTCCATCAGGAATATTGGCCTGTACTTTTATTTTCTGTTACTTCTTTGTCTGGTTAGATATCTGGATAATGTTGGCTGTATAGAATGTGCTCGGAAGAATGATCTCCTTTTTAGATTTTTAAAAATGATTCCGGAATAATTTGTGTTTTTTAAAAATGTTTGGTGGAACTCAACAGTGAAGCTGTCCAGTCCTGGGTTTTTCTTTGAGGATAGACTTTTTATGTAGATTGCATCTTGTTAATTGCTATTGCTTTGCTCAGGTTTTGCATTCCTCATGATTCACTCTTGGTAAGTTGAATGTGTCCAGGAACTGTCCCTTCCCCTAGGTGGAACTCCCCCATTTTAATTCCCCATAGGAGTGATGCAAAGAGTTGAACACTGCATTCTGCGAGTTTACACTGGACCTGAGGAAACCACACGTGCGAGGGTGTGCAGTCTCCAGAAGGAGCCAACCTGGGGAAAACTCTCAGAGCCTTTGTCCTCTGCCACAGCTCTGTGCAGCCAGATCTCAGTGCGCCTGGGCCTCCCGGGGTTCCACAGCCATTTCTGTCCATGCTCAGTGTAGTTTTATTGCTTTACTTTTAAAGGTGCTGGCTAACTTTCTGTTGTTTCTTTACACATTGGACAAAAAGACACTTTCCAAGGCTCTGCCACTTAGCGCGGGCCCCTTGGATGTCAACACGGTCTGGTGCTTTGCTGGCAGAGCCCTCAGACCTCACTGGATTTGGGGTGTGCATGAGAAGGTCTGATTAGAGCCCGTGGAGGAGACGTGACCTTGAAAGTTTGCCCATGAAGGTCATAAATCTGACCCGAGTTGCAGCATCAGCGGAACCCCAGGCCTGGAGTGGGCTGGAGCAGTGATTTATCCTCCCCACAAGGCAGGGACCCTGCACAGCCCCAACTGTGTCAACAGCGAGGGCCGGAGTGTGGGGGCCGCAAAAGAACGCATCTCCACCAAAGGATGTGCAAGTCCCTCGGAGCCGAGCGCCCGGGGAGAGAGCTGGCATCCGTCTTGCTTTCAGTCGTTGGAGTCTGCTGTCTGCTCACTGCTGACTGCAGTGAGCTCACTGCCTCGACTTAGGTCACCTCTCAGAGAAGCACACACACTGCCACCTCCTTGTGTTCCATTTCAGATCCTCAGCGAATGCTGCCACTTCGTATCTGCACAGCGGAGTTACTGTGAGGAAGACCCTGGAGCTAAGTCTGCCACAGCACGCCTGGATTTCAAGTTTAACTGGAAGCCTCACTTTGGTTGCTAAGGCTGGAGAGGCCTGTATGCAAAATGTGGCCGGCACACTCATCACCACTCATGACGGGAGATCACACCCTCCTGTGCAGCTGAGCCCATGCCTCACAGGTTGGTCCCCCTGTGTTACCCTGACACTTTGCACAACGTGTGCCCCAGGGCAGTCAGTTTGCAGCAGTTTACAAAACGTGAAAGTGCCTGGCACTCCACGAGGACCGAACCCACGTATGTCTGTGGGTGGCCTTGGCTTGCTCTGCCTGCTCCTATGAAGTCCGCAGACCCAAGGTCTGAAAGGAGGGTGCCACTGTTTCAGCACTGCAGGTCAGCACACTGGAGGCTGTGCTCCCTCTGGGGCCTCCAGCAGGGGCTGAGAAGCCTCTCCCTGTTGCTGTGCTGCCGGTGGACGCTTCACCCCAGGCCTGCCTTCTCTCCAAAGCATTCAGCCTGCATGTCCTAATTGCCCCTTTCCTACAGCAAAGAGCACAGGTGGAGCAGGGCTACTCTCATGACCACCCTTGAATTCAGTTGGCTCTGGGAAGCGTCACATGTCCAGGTAGAGGGGATTTTGCGGGGTACAACTTCAACCACCACAGGACCTTGGATACCAGCTCTGCTGTCCTCAGAAAATACACTGTGTGGACATTGGTGCCCTGACCCTGACTGTGAGCCAGGGCAGCCCAGCCTGCCCATGCCCCTCTCCTCCTGTGCCAGGGGTGCCCAGAGCCCAACCGTGGGCCCCTGGAGGACAGAGGGGCCCTGGCGCTGCAGGGAGGACCTTCCCTCCCACTGCCCACCTCATAGCTTCAGTCACACTTCCTGAGCCTTCCACCTTCCAAAATGAGGGGAGGATTTTCTCTTCTAAGACTGGATCTAGAGATGTGCTCTGCAGACACTGCCACTCGCCCTGCCCAGAGCGGCTCCGTGGCAATAGAGCTCCCTTGTGGAGGTGAATGTGCCTTTCATGGGGCTCACAGCAGGGCAGGGATGGCATGCCCAGATCCGTGCATCTTCTGGTCCCTTGTGAGGCAGCCTGGCCCTGCCTGCTCCGGCGACTCACCTGGGCCCCATGTCTGTGCTCCTGCCCAGAAGACTGCCCACCCCACCCCAGGGTCGGCATGGGCAGCACTGGCATGCTGGTGGCCTGGTTTGGAGGAAAGAGGGCGGGACTTTGATGTGTGGCTTTGGGAAACTTCTCAGGCTCTCTGACCCCCTGGACCAAGCTTCCATCAGGCTGAACCTGGCAATGATGTTTACATCAGAAGGATTGAGAGATGAAGTAGACAGCTTATCTGTGAGGTATGAACGTTCATTTCTAGCACACAGTGATTACTATTTTTCAGCTTTTTTCTTAGGCATTATCTTCTCCAATTTAAACAAGCATGGCAGTGAGTTCTGGCCAGAAGCCTGTCCACTGTCTGTGGCACCTCCGTCCCTGGCCAAAGCCCCCTGGAAAAGGTCACTCTGAGCCCTGCAGGAGTGAGGGCCAGCACGAGCGCTGAGGGTCCAGGGCCCGCGTCTACCACCAGCCCCAACAAGGGGGTTTCCTCTTGGCCTCCAGCCAATCCAGGCCCTGAGGGCAGCAGAGCTGGGCCCCGGCCAGCCGGTAGGATGAGATTGCTATGCCCTGAAAGAGCTGCATCCTCCCACAGAGTGTCACCACCCAGCTTCCCTCCAGGAATCAAACAAACCCACCCTGAAGAGGCAGAAATGGAAGTGGACACCCATGGGGACAGCAATGATGGAGACCAAGAAGCCTGCTGCCTCCTCGGCCCCATGGCCACAGGCGCCGCCATGGGGCCCACGTCCTCGTGGGCTCAGCCAGCCGGCAGTGCACACGCGCAGGCTGATCCGTGTTAACATAAACCCTCATTAGAGGGGATTAGGAGAGAAACAGTGGCAAACAGGATGGACACCAACCCTCCAAGGACCCAGGATGTGCCGCACACTGATTACCCTTTCAAATGACTCCGAAAGGGCGTGAGGCTGTGTCTGCAAGAGGTGTGTGGAGCCGAGCTGTACAGACAGCCTGAGAGTGTTCCACAGCAGCTCTGTGCCCCAGGCACATAGGCATGCACACACAGAGCATGAGCTCACTCCACCTGGGATGCAGAAACCCACAGACGCTGCCCAAGGAAGGCGCAGAGGAAAATGTCTTCCTTCCTTCTGGCCATTCATCCAGGGTGAGGGCTCCTTCCTCCTAGGTGCCTGTCCATAGGTGCCCTTGAGCCACCTCTAGGGCCTTCAGCTGGCTCTGAGGTGCCGGAGAAACCTCAGGACCCAGGAGTCTGGGGCTGGCTCTTCTTTGGACTCCACCATCAGGTCGGCTCCACAGCATGTTAGGGTTTCGTCTGCTGTGTATGAAAGGTGACAGATCACAGGGTGCTGTGCTCATCAGTGGATCCATCCATGGGTGAGTTCCTGGCTGAATGTGCTGTGAGGAGGCGGGGCCTGCTTGGAGGAGCTCACTGGGATGTGACCCAGAAGAGTGGATTCTTGTCCTCGCTTCTTCCCTTCTCTCTGCTTCCTGGCTGCCACGGATGAGCAGCTCTCCCCCACGGTGGCTGCCTTCCCCCATGCTGTTTCTGCCTTAGAACCTCCTGACCATGGACTGAACCCTCATGTAACCATAAGCCAAAACAAACCTCCTCCCCTTCGGTTGCAGGTGTCAGAGGTTTTTTCCCCAGAAAGGGAAATGTATAGGAGATAGCCATTTCTTACAGTACAAAGGGATTTCTAGCCTCCTAAAAACACATCTGTGTAGATTCCGAGGGGTAACTCTGAGGACCTGCCCTATACAGGGAGAGGCCTGTGTCAGTCCCGTGTGGCCCTGGGAGGATATTCCCTGTACCCCTGCCAGCCTAGAGCCTACTGGAAACATCAGCAGGAGTGGCCTCCTTCCCGGCTCCGGGGACCCAGTGTTCCCCTGGAACCTGCATGGGCTGCTGCTGCAGGAGTCTTCTTGGGCGCAGAGTGGAGTCTGGGCTCTTAGCAACTCTGCAAGTGACCCCTCCTGGAGGAGATAGCAAAAGGGTGCTGAGGCCTCATCGCCAGTCCTGGGATGAGGCCCCAGATGCACTGGGAGCACACGCAGAAGGCAGGATCCACACAGCTCCTACTAGTCAGGCAGCACGCAGGACGAAGCTGAGAAGGGCTTGTGGGTCCTGTGCAAGCCTGGAGTCCATATGAACTTGGCATGTGCAGGAGCTCAGGTGGACTACAGAGGGTCAGTGTGGCTCAGGAGGAGGTGCTGAAGACCAGCAGGGGCAGAGGTGGTGCTGGCCACCTGTGGAAGGGGCTGGTGGCTCCCGGGAGTCATAGCCACGCAGCTGTCCTGCCACACTGGATTGGCTGTGTGTTTGGTCCTAAGAGCCACAGCACTGATACCAGAAAGATGGGCCCCAGGGCCCATGAGCTTGGGTTATGGACAGGCGGTGGAGTCCTGGGCAGGGGACCCTGGCACAGCCTAGGTCACTGAAAACCCCCCAGAGCTCTCTGAATCGGACTGGTGAGACCCAGCACAGCTGTGTGGCAGCAGAGACTGTCCAGCCCACACATGAAGAGTGGGGACTTTGATCCTACTTCACCTACACAGGTGCAGCCAGCACAGGGCTGGGCTCCCTCCTCCCCAGAGCAGGGATCCAAGTGTGGCTGTTGATTGATCACCAGCAATGCCCTGCACAGCTTCATCACTAATGATAGGTTGATGGGATAAGCTGGCAATCAGCCAGGAGATAAATCTACCCATAAGCCTACTCAAATCTGCAAAGAAAAACCAGGCATGCACTCTGTGCAGGCTTCCAAGCCAACTTTTGGAAGCCAAGTTGTGTAACTGTTAGGCTTGTTGTGTTAACTTGGTTGGCTTGGGAAGGGACTGGATGCCTCTGGGTGGGTCAGGAAGCTGTGACCGTGGGGTCTATGTCTGGTTCCTGGTCCCTTTCTCTCTGGCCCTGTTCCCCTGCTTCCTGGCAGCCATGAACCGAGCAGCTTTGTTCCACCACACTCTTCCATCATGACGTTCCTGCTTTGGAGCAGTCAGCCATGGACTGAATCCCCATAAGATGTGAGCCACATTAAAATTCTCCTTTAAGTTGTGTGTATTAGGTATTGTATCTGCAATGGTAAAGCTGACTGACACAAGTTATCTTCTCTGCTTGCACATTAGACTAGCCTAGAACACTAAGAAAATTCTTATCCTCAGGCACCATGCCAAGCAAACTATCCTAGAACCACTGGGGTGGGGTCCTTGCACCCCTGTGTTTCAAAGCTCCCTATGATGCTAGTGTCCAGTCAGGGTCAGGATGGAGAGCTGCTAGCTGAGCCTGTGGTTCCTGGTGGACTGATTTCCTACGTCAGCCGCACTGTAGGTGGGACCTGTAGCACTGTCCTCCTGTAGTGAGGACATTCCCAGCGGCTTTATCCTGGCAAGCCCACTTCTGCAGAAAGCAGCTTCATCTCTGTTCAGTTTTGCCCACGTGCAAAAACACACAGATAAACCGACTCCTCTAACGTGATGTGATGTGGCTTCTTTTCACAAGAGAATTGACACTAATCTTAGGTAAATACCTTTGGTACGCTGTGGGTGCGCTGATGGTCTTAACATGCCGTTTAAATTTTTCAGCTACACTTAACTGCATCTTAGGAGGGGAATTGCATTCCATAGCGATATTTGCGAATTTGGTAATTCACTAAGGTCTTAGACTCTAGCTGCCATGAATATAAAGAATGTGCTGCATCTGGAAAGCTATTGTCTGAGAACAGAACCAAAGAGCTAGAGCTCAGACTGAAGACAAAGAGGGAGTATTATCATAAATCAGAGGGAAAAAGTACTAATTACTAGACAGGGCAAGAGAGAGCTTCGGACGTCATCTAATGGCAGTGCTTCTTGGGGCCGAGTGTCGGACCTAGCGCTGGCTCCAGAGGCTGGCTAGGAGAGGCTGACAGGATTGGGAGAGTGTAGCTCCTGTGGCCGGAGGGCAGAGCGGGGGCTCTGCAAGCCACGCCTTCACCCATCGCTGCAGTGGCCACCCAAGGTCCTCAAGGTTGCACAAGGTGTATACAGGTACGATCACAAGGTCTGCACACAACCAGCGTGCACAGGGGAGCAATGGGCATTGCAAGAATTACCGAAGTGCATGGGGCCCTGGGGAAATTCTGACTAAGAAGCGGTAGCTGAGTAGCTCACCCCTACAGAATGTCACAAGTAAACTGGACTCTGGAATAATCAGGGGGAGCCACTGCCCCAACCCCAGCACTGCCAGGCTCCACTCAGACCAAGCCAGTCCATACCCCGCCTTGCACCCACTCACAGAGAGGCCTGCAGCTTGAAACAAGACACTGCACACACCCCATACCTCGCCTGTCAGTGGAGGGTGGGTGGTTCTCGGCACTGTCATACTGGATTGAATTTTTGCCCTAGGAGCTGGAAAACCTTCCTTCACAGGATCAAAGGAGAGTTATGTCATTTTGCAAGCCCTCCATTAGGTTGCCCATTAAAAATGAATGCCACTAATAATTTCATTTATATGCATTAATATTTTGGAAAAAAATACCTTCACTGACCTTGCCTTGAAATTCTGAATGCTATCAGGAAGCACCATGACCAGTCATAATATCATAGCATGTGCCAATTTATCTCTATTTCCTGATTGTAATATGTTGTTATTATGTGACAAAAGCTTGGCCTTGGGAAAAAGCATATATTTTTTTCCTCCTTGAAGTTAAGCCAATCTGTTTCTTTTAGTTTCAAGCTTGTGCTAATGGGGGCTTTTCTGCTGGGACACAATGCTCACCTAGTTGGGAAGTTCGTTTGTTTAGAGCCTAGATAATAAAATTTAGAATGGGGTGGAGAAGCACGGTGGGTTGACACATTTCTGACATCAGGTTTTTCTTCCTATTGTCACGGCAGCAGTGACAAGTATGTGGCTCCTACCCGTGTTTGCTGATGGTCACACCCACATGCCACCTTTGGCCCATCATAGAATGGCCCTACAGGCATTGCGGGTTAAGGTGATTTAATCCCCTTATGCATGCATAATGTGACAAGCTTTGCATAAATAATAATAAATAATTGGTATGTATAAATAATTTATCATTTAGTTTTGCAGCAGAAGTAGAATTCTTAGACATATTTTAAACAAAGGGAACTGCAAACATGATCTCAATCAGAAAAGGGGTTAAGTCTTTTTCAAACAACTTTTGCAGCTCACATACAGCGAATGTATATTTGCAATTTCCTCTAAGACACTTTACCTCCCAATTCTTTGAAACATGGCACAAAAAGCAAATCTGTGCCCTGAAACAATAAAAATTAAGTTCTGAATTGGAGACTGCATTTCACAGTAAGGTAGGCAATGTCTCTTATGACGAAAATGATTCCCAGGAGCCAGGGGCAGGGCTTAGTGGTAGAGCGCTCAGCCAGCAGGGATACAGCCAGTTTCATCCCAGACACAGAGAGAGAGAGAAAGAGAGGATGGTTTTCTTCCTAAGAGCAAATCAAAGCCCAACTTTTACAACTGAATACATTACCTGATGAGAAGTCACTCTATTTAGTTCGATAAAAATTGCAGACTAATTGTGGGCATTTAGATCTCAGTATATGCAAAAATGCTGAAAGATTAGCATACAATTGAAAGGAAGTGATGTGCTGTTTGAGGAGTAGATGGAACAGGCAGAGGCTGACCCACAGCCCAGATGGACACAGGGGACCTGGGCCATGCCACTGAGTCCCTGGGCAGAGTGGCATGCCAGGCCCCAGGGCATCCAGACTTGTGGCCTCAGACAGTGGGGTCTCGGGCAGAGCTCGAGCCCTTCTGCCCAGCTCTGTTTCCCTGTCTTTCAGGTTTTCCTCCTTCCTCTCTGTGAATACTTAAGCTTTTGCTCCCCCATAATTCACTGTAGTGGGCACCTGAGCCTCAGTGAAAAATAAGTTTCCATGAGGAAATTGGGGGAGTGAGAACACCCTGGAGATAGAGCCCAGCTGCAGAGTGGGTCCTCAGGTCCTGTGTCCCCCAGGGGTCCCTCCCTCAGCCCCACAGTCTGCGCATAGTCTGTGTGAAGGTGCTCACGTCCTTTCTGTTAAATTCCAGCAAAGAACAACATGTATTTCCTGTTGTATTTACCGTCTGTTCTGATCACGGCTCAAAGCTGCCACCTCTGTATTCAGGTAAAACACCTTTTGGCCTCACATTGTCTTGCTGGGTCCCCATTCAGCCCTTGATCAGCCCAGGGGCTCTGGAGAAGGCACAGTGACCGGAATCCTGCTCTGCTCAGCACCTACGGGCAGAGCCGGTTTGCCAGGCAGAGACTTGGTAACATTGAGGCCTGGCCCCTGCTGGGGCTGTGTGCGCCCTGCAGCTCCCCCACCCACAGAGGCTAAGATGGGGTGGGAGGTGTCCTTGTAAGATGGCAAATGGGACACAGACAGAGGCCAGCACCACGTGGAGGTGGCACACAGAGAAGGCTCGTGGCGAAGGAGGGAGAGGTGGGAATGAGGTGGCCCAAAATACTGAGGACACTAGAAGCTAGGAGAAGGACACAGGACAGAGTCCTCCCTGAGCCTTCTGAGTGAGCCCAGCCCAGCCCTACGGACACCACCACTTTGGCTTGCAGACTCCAGAACTCTAAGAGAGATTTGCCTTAATTCACCCAGCTGCGGGTAGCCCACCCTGCAGCCTGGGACACCTGTGCAGCATGTGTTTCTTAGACTACAAAAGGCAAAACGCCTCGTGCAGCTGAGCAGCTGCGTCCGCACGGCCTGAATGCCAGTGTCCCAGCAGCCCGCCATTCGTCAAAGTGCCTTGGTTTGCGTCCTCCTCCCATGGAAGCCATTGTTCGGGCATCCAGGGTGGGCAGGGTGCATTCTTCCCCCTTTGTAGCCAGAGCTGCCTGCTGCATCCAACTGCATTTCCTCTCCGAACCGAAGTTGCCTGAGGAGCGGAGTACATCGGATGAGACTTCAGGAGCGGGAGTTTCACTGGAAGGACAAGACAACCGGATTAAACTTCTCATCAAAGTTGAATTTCCTGTAATGGCTCTCCAGAAAGGACAGAATGATGGCTTTGCAGGGACAGAGGCCAGGCTGCTGTGACTGCTTTTCAATAAGGCCGAGAACATGCCGTCTGAGCCACTGACGAGCTTTTCCATTGGTCATCAGCTCCTCATGTGGACACTCAGGGGACCCAGTTCAATCACGGATGCCACTCCTGACCCTGTGAGGAGTCAGAGCCCCTTAGAGAGTGTGCATGTGACCCCCGCCATGGCTCCCCAGCTCCAGCGTGACTTGATATTTCTTTTGGCAGAGGTCACTGGTGCTCGACACCCATCATCACTAACTTATTAGATCTTGAGGCAATTAGCTGAAAACAAACAGCGGGGACAAGACTGGTATTGAAACATGGAAGCCCCAAGAAAATAGCCTATGGCACTCCATTATTTCAGAGCTCTTCAAAGGCGGGTGGGCTTCCTGGGAAGAAAGGAGCACATTGTTTCTGCGGAAGGTCCATCCAGTGGAGGCTCACGCATGATTTTTCTACTGATTCAGATTACACTCGGGCTGGCCGGGCAATAATAGGTCGGTGGAAAGCACTTTTCAGCTTCCGCCTAAACTCAGCTTGTAACGTGTAGCATGATTAGTCAAGGATTAAAAATCCAATTAGACTCTCCCTCAACATGAGAAATCAGATGCAAAATCCTGAGAAATGCTCTTACTATGATGGAGGGTGGTGACACGTAGGAAACTGGAAGGGTTGCCCAGGGGCCCTGGGATGCACAGACCAAGCAGGCTTCTGGTCTCCAGCATCAAGGTGGAACCGCCTAGGGCCTGCACCAGCTAAGCGTGGTGGACATATCTCTGTGACCTTCTATGGGACACTGAGGTTTGTTCTCTGGAATGAGGACTCAGGCAGGTGTGTCTCTGCTCTCTGTCAGTGCTGATGAGGGTTATATTATGAGCTTTTGAGCTTATTATCTATACCAGCAAATGTAAAACTCTTCAGTGGAAAGAGACTAAATACTGCCCGTTCCTTCCACGATTAACACTGTGAACATCATAAGCATTATGCTGAGGTGACATCCTTTGGTCACATGTGGTAAATATAATAAATTTTATGAGACAAAAGTCTTTGATTTTTATCACCAAGAGGGAACTAAATTAAAAGATTCTGAGTCATTATATTAGTCTTATCTGCTTAAGTTTACCTTTATATTCCCCTGTTATTTACGCACAATTTCATTTCCACAAATATTTACCATTCAATTAATTTTCAAAGTCAATTATCTTTTCGGTCAAAAAAAGAAGCCTAATTATTTGATTTGCACAGACCAGTGCTGTATAAATTGAAATTTTAGGATTATCATCTATGTGATAATTTCACAGAAATTCTCATATTTTTAGTATAGCATCTGTGACATTCGTTTGGCAGCTAAAATTCAAATAAATATTTTGATTTAAAAAATGTGTGACTGTAGGTAACAATAATATACTGCACATTTCAAAAAAGCTAGAAGAAAGGATCTTGTAAGTTTTCAAAGAAATAAGAAATATTTGAAGAGATAGATCATTCCAACCTGATTGAAACATTAAATAATGTACACACAAGTCAAAACAGTACACAGCACCGCATAAGTGCACATAATTTTTATGTATCTGTTTTTAAACTGAAAGAAATGAAAATGTGCTTTCCACAAACATGTCCTGGTGTGGTTACATCAGAACGGCACATTGCTTCCCCTGCCTTGGGTATATTTGGGAGCCAACTGTTTAGGGCTATTCTGTGAGCCTTCCTGAAAAAACATGATACTTGTGTGCTTACTCCCTTTTCAGTTCGACTTCCATTTTCCTTCTTTTGGTTTTTGTCTAATAAGTCTCTGTGCAAATCACAGAACCGAATTAGAGTGGTGTTACCAGCACAATGGGCTGCTGCGTGGCATGCTAGATTGGATCAAATTCTTTCCCATGCATGAGCTTTCACTCCGTGTTCTCCTGGTGTCTGATTTTGAGATGCAGTATGTGGAGCACCGCAGTCCCAGTGCTCCCGCTCAGATGACAGGTGCCATTCTCCTGGTCAGGAGTGCTCCCCTTCAGTCTCCAGCAGGATGTGGGATCCGCAGTGACCAGCTGGAGGAAAGCCACCCTGCAGGGAAGGGCCCTGCCAGCCACCTCCCCAGAGACAGCAGCTGTGGCCCAGCATCTGCACCTCAGACCCAGCCCCACTGTATCCCTGTCTCCTCTCATCGTCTGTTTGGGCTGGGTTCAAAGGTCAGGCTGGGGCCCCCTGGCCGAGCCTCTCATTCTGCTCTAGTCTCAGAAGTCTGCAATTCACCACGAGCCTGAGAGTTTACAGTCAGCCTGAGTCTCCATGAATAGGACAGGTAGCTATTTAAATATAGTTAAATATACTTCAGCTCAGACCCTCACCATGCTTCAAAAACACAGGCACTGCCAAGGCCTACAGACAAATTCCAAGGGGGGTCTTCCAGCCAGTGAAAGGTGAACCAAGGAAGGATAAGGAACTTCCCGGGCTGGGGGTAAGCAGAACCAGTAGCAGGACCAAGCCAAAGACTTGCACTTCCTGCTTCAGCACAAAATTTGGATTTCTCTTTCCTTCCCTGTGTGGATAACAATGAAGTCAGTGTGAACGCTGGGAGCGCCCTTATCTAAATCAAACGGTTCACAAAGCAACCGGGTGACTCAGAAGGCAAAGTGTCACAGCTGCTTGGGTCACGGAGCAGAGCCTGGAAGCCACTGAGGCTGTACCACTGTCACAGCCGGGACGGTTGCTACTTTTGCACCACCTTCTGATTCAATGGTATGAAACTTCAGAGAAAAGCATCCCTCCTACCTACCTCAACTAAGTTCACTTCTGTACAAAACTGTTCTGTGCTCCGCCTTGCAGAGGCCTTTGTGCTAGTTTGGTCCAATCTTCACATTTTTCAGGTGATATGCAGAGACTAAGATCAGTTACCCAGGGCTCCGTGCTCCCCTGCCTCCAAACTCTAGGCCTGAGGTTCCCTCTGGGCTGCAATGCCATGATCGGTCCTCTGGCTCCTGCCTGCTGGGAGCATCTTGAAGGGGACCAGCAAGCTAACAGAAACCAGTGCCTTCCATCTTCCTCAGAGGGACAGCGGCTCCTATGCAGCCACCCACACAGCAGCCTCCCAGGGTCAGGCTTCCGGGAACAGTGACGGGAGTCACTGCCAGGAGCTGTGGGCTTCACCGGACCAACGAGGCAAGCAGAGCACTTGCTGCCAGTGCACCTGCCCAAACCCTTTCCTGCTTCATTCTCAGCCCTGACCATGACCCCGGGACCTTGCCTGATGGCCTGGGTCCTGCTGTTTGTGGAAGTGAACTGTGGAGGACACAAGAATCCACGGAGCTGAGTCTGGGCCTGTGAAGCAGGCACCCCAAGGACAGACGGCTGGGCCGAGCAGGGCAGCCACACGCATGTACTTGGCCATGGGTTCGCTCGGGAGCCAGAAGCTGCAGGGAGCCACACAGGCAGCAGCCCTGCTGCACGGATCAAGGGAAGCGGCTTTTATAAAGACCCCAGGTTTAATTGCAGATACCGTATGTGCTTGTCTTTTCTACTGACTATGTTCCTTGTTGCCAACAATTACGGAGAGTTAAAGGCCAGATGGACTCCACTCTGCTTACAAAGCTGGGTCCTTTTGGTGGGTCTAGAGCAGTGGTGGTGAACGTGCAGCCCGCGTGCTGCAGCGGGCACACGGAGACCTCTCTTGGTCTCCCAAATTTCACCTTCTTGGCTTAGAGCAATGTCAGACCCACGCTCGGTCCCAGCCAGACACACTCTTTCCCAAATTAAGTGGAGCATTCATGGTGAGCAGTTTCCTTAAGGTCCTTCAGGAAAGCCACTGAGTGGCATTGAACACTGAAAATGGCTTTAAAAAGAAGAGCTGGAAATCACTTAGAGACGTTCACATCTCAGCCGATATCACTATTTACTTAATTTTTAACACCTCTCAAGTAATGCAATGTTGCATGTTTCTGTGGGGTCAGTATGAATGGACTCAACTATTATTTACAGCCAAGCTTATAAGCTTGAAAGTTTAACGCATCTTAACTTGTACCTGCAAGCCAATTGAGGCTTTGCTTTTTGTTTCTTTGTTCTGTTCTGTTTTCTGAGGTTGGAATGTCTAATTCTTCTCTCACCTTCCTAGATGTCCTCTTTTCTCATCTCACCCAGCTTTCTTCTGTCCGTTACCTGTGTGTTGAGAATAAAGCCCTGGGACGTAGAAGGCTTTCTCCCACTCTTCCTCGCTTCGGTGAACAGAGAGGACTCACCAAGTCCCCCACTCATTCTTTCCAGGTTATGGGGCTCCTCCCAAGTAAAGAAGGAATTTCCCTATTTTGACACATGTTGGGAAATGGCTAAGATCAGTGGAAGGGAAATCTCCCAAGCCTGCACACCATCATCCTGCATCCCTGAGGAGCACCCACCACCAGTGAGTTTCCAGGGGGATGCTCCTGCCAAGGTTCAAGCCCCCAGACTCTACTGTCGCCAGTGCCGTCAGAGGAAAGACTGTAGCACTGTCGCCGAGCAGGTGAGGAAAGGCAGACTGCAGCATGACAGCTTCCGAACCTTTGCCAGATGACGTGGAAGGTGGAGACTAGCCGCGGGTGGCCACCACAGACCTTCGTCCCCTGCCTGAGATGAGCACCCCATCCGAGCGCCCCAAGACTCCTGCCTGGTTTCATGTTCCCGAATGACCTCTCTCCCTCCGCCCGTCACCCCACGGGCAATCTCTGCTGTCCCCTGCACCAAGACACCAAGAGTTGAGACTATGCTTCCAGGGATCCCAAACTGGACCTTCCTTGTCTCTCTTCTCGCGACCCAAGATTCCGGCTCGGGTCCTGATGGCATCAGGTCTTCTGATTGCAGAATACAACATAACCCCCCCATTTGTGCACATCTTTTTAAATGTCTCACTCCAGTGTTTTTTAGTTTCCTGTGTGCGGGTATTACACGCATAGGTTTGTATGGATCCCTAAACATTACATTTTTGATATTATTGTAACTAGTGTTTTACAATTTTAATTTCAACTTTTTCAGGGCTATTTAAGTTCTTGTGCTTTTCCCATGGCTCAGGGGCCCAGCTGACTTTCTTCAGATTCTGGGAAAGCTGTCTTTCCCTCACAGGAGAGAGTCTCCCCTGGGTTGGGTCACTCACTCCCTCAGAGCCTTGCTTCCACCAGGAGAGAAGCCCCGGGAGCTTCCAAGGGTGGAGCGAGGGAGGGCGCTGGCCCCTGACCCAGAGGCGCTGACAGACAGCCTCCGAAAAAGGTAGGAAGAGCCTTTCTCCTTCTTTGGCACATCCCAGGAATACTCCTTATTCAGTCTTACAGCGGGGCTGGGAGTTTATGCCTAGTGATTAACTTTACATGTGACTCAATTTAGACGATTATCATAATTTTCCTTACCTAAAAGTTTCCATTCAGCCCACGTAATCAGACCTTTCTAAGCTCTTCACGTGTGTGGGTCAAGACCCTTTATCAGTAATAATTCTCAAAATAAATGATCTGCGGCCCTCAGCGCTGGTCTGTCTCCTCTGTGCCCACACAGGGCCGCTAAGTCAGCCGTGGGCAGAACTTTGGGGAGACTAAAGGTAGCTCCACATCAAGGCAGGCAACTCACCAAGGAAGGAAACAGACCTGAATTCTTCTCATGAGCACAGAGAGGGATGAGGTCCCCAAGGCAAGGGAGTGTCGGTACTCCAAGATCAGGTGCTGACACCCTGCATCCGTGTGTAACAAAGGGGAAAATCCTAACACCAAGCAAAATAAGAGAACAGAAAATAAGAAGCATGAAAGCAAATATCAACTGTCTTAGTCATTTTTTGCATTGCTGAGACAAAATACCCAAAACCTAAAGTTCAAGTAAGAAAGGTTTATTTTGGCTCACACTTTGTAGAGGTTTCAGCCCATAATTGGTTGGCTCCAAGGCAGGGTGGGAGTCACAGAAGTCAAAAAAAAAAGTTCATGGCTTGGAAGGTGAAAGACTGGAGGCAGCAAAAGTAGCAAGCAGCAAAGGATGACAGCAGCTCTCTTCCTGCCCTTTATATTCTATCCAGGCTACACGCCCTCAGGGCAGGGAGCACTCACACTCAGGAAGGCCTTCCCACTGTCCACACCCAGAACAGTGCCAGACCAAGCAGTGGACTAATTAGTAACCACACACCCTCAACCCCAGCATCACACGCTCTAGATCCAGCCACCTCTGAAAAGCCCCAGCTCTATGAGTGCATGAGGCTTTAGGGGACATCTAAACACAAGCCATAACATCAACAAAATAGGAAACTGAAAGTCAATTAAACCAAAGATCATTTCCTTGGAAAGAGCACTAAAATTGATGAATCTTTAACCAGTTTGCTTAGGAAGAAAAATGAGTAGATCCAAAAGGCCAATATCATAAATGTCACGGGAGGCAGAGCTGTGATCCAACACAGAGTGGACAGACATAACAGGTATTCGAAATGGACTTACGTCAACGAATTTGACGATGTGAGTAAATGCAGTGTATTCAATGAAAGACAAACAGGAAAACTCACTAAAGAGGAAATTGATACGTGAACGGCCTCACATCTTATAAAGAAATGGATTTATTGTTTCATTTTTAAAATCTTTCAAAAGCAAAACAAACAAACAAACCCCAAAAGTCCTCAAAGTTTGCAGGACTTGTGAGCTCTCAGTAACAAAAGGAGAGAAAGTACTCCTAAACAAACCCCTCCAGCATGGAGGGCTCCACAATCAGAACAAGACAAACACAACACAGAACAAGACAAAAACCGAGCCAACCACTTTCAAGAAAACAAAGACAAATATTTTTAACAAAATTTTATTTCACCAAGTCCCAAAAAACTATAAAAGTTTATAGATCTTGAACGAATAGAATTCCTCCCAGAAATAAATGCAAAGTTGGCTATTCAGAAAATTTATCAGTGAAATTAATAATACTAGTGAACTTAAAACTGTCTAGAATTATAGGAAGACTTGAGTTGGGAGTCTACCTGGAAAGAGCTGGAACTCCAGTCCTCTCTCCTAGAACAGTAAGAGCTGAGCAGACTGAGAAGCTGACCACTCTCCCAGGTCCTTGACGGAGATGGGGACACACTGACAGGCACAGGGAGTCCTGGGCTCCGGGAGGGGGTGCCAGGGCAGGAGAGCTCCAACAGCTCTGGGGCTCCTCCAGGACGAGTGGTGTTGAAAGCTCCAGGGAGACCTGGTCTGGGACTCTCACCTCCAGGAGCTCAGCCAGGTTCTCAGGTAAACAGGAATTAAAGCTCTCCAGAGTCACAGCCTAGAGGCCCAAGTACACACCCATGCACACACACCCAGCTCAGCCATATCTTTCCAGCTAAAACAAAACCTACTGATAAAAAAAAATCCTAAGAGAAAACAAAACACAAAGAAACAAGATAAAAATTACACCTGATTTTACTCAAGTGTTGACAAAGGGAAGAAAATTCCTAGGATCCTGGATGCTGCAAGATTCTTGCTCAAAAGTGAAAGAGAACTAAAACCTTTCTCAAGCCAAAACTGAGAGAATCTGTTGGCAGTAAATCTATCTTGCAAGGAGTATTAAAAGATGTTTATTAGAGAGGAGAAAAAATATACTTTAAAAACTCAGGTCTCCATAAAGAAAAGAAGAGCCCAGAAGTAGAAATAAGTGAAGGCAAAATAAGAACTTTTATTTTCCTTATTTTTAATTCATCTAACAAATGACAGTTTGTTCAAAATGATAGCAATAATGTATTTGATTACATGTGCTTATGCATCATAATGTAGATACATTGCATATGTTTGCTTATTATAAATCATAAGATATGTATCATACATATTATATATGCTTACACATAAGAAATGAATGGCAGCAACAATACAGAGGGGAGGAGGGACAAATTACGATTTTTTGTTATCATAGGGTCTTTAAGCCTTAGAATGCAAAGTGTTATTTGAAAATAGATTTGAATTAGGTATAAGTGTACTTTGTAAAATCTAGAACTTCTACTAAAAATGCAAAAAAAAAAGGAAAATGTGTATGTTTAGAATGTAGAAAAACATGAAGCATTTCATTAAAAGCACAAAATGCAGAAAAAGAATGGAAAAGCAAGGAGACAGCAAATAGGGACCAGTGAGAGAGTCACTAGCTGTCGCTCAGCTGCATCAGCGATCACATGGAAGGTCAATGACCTGAATGCAGCAGTGAAGAGGCAGAGATGCTCAGCAGCAAGAGAAACCAGAGCCAACTCTGCGCTGCCTATGGGAACCGCACCTTAAACACAGACAGGGGCAGGCGGGGTGGGGCGGGGCCCTGGGCCTGCGCCAGGTGCTGCCAGGGCTTCCCAGGCTGCTGCTCCTACTCCTTCCTCCCGCACAGCCCCCTAGGAACTCTGGAGACTGACCACTGCTCTCAGGCAGGCTTTGAGGAAGCTTCCAGGATGCTGAGCACCTCAAGGTCAGGCCAGAGGATGCGGAGAGGCTGTGGATCCCAGGACACTGCAAACAGACTGAGAGCGATGTGGAGCGGAGGGAGGGCTCAGGAGCCTCAGAGACAAGGCTGCGGGCGGGGGCAGAGTTAAGCACTAGAGCCCGTGCTTGAGATAGACAAGGCCTGGGTTCAATGCCCTGCACACACGCACACTCACGCACTCCAAGTGAAATGTCTAGGATCAGCAAAAAGGAGCTTCCAAGGAAGTGTCATGAAACTTTGTTGACCCAGTAAAGGAGCTAAAGGAAAACACAGGATGTGGAGGGTAGCACTGGTGGCTGGCCACTTCATTTAACCTAAACTAATGCGATCCCTCAGATGCTGTGAAATAGTGAAAATAACCAGTTAATCCAGTTCCACTCGGCTTTTCAGTATATGACCCTAGAGGGGAGCAAGGGATAGTGCTCAGCGCAAAAGCCTTGGGTTTAATTACCGATTGTTGCCAGTCAACCCGGGCTTCTTCTACTTGATTCAGACAGAAATTGTGATCAGCAAAGCAGCTCTGCTAGCTGTCACGATGCCTCCAGATGACACCAGGCCATGCTGGATGCCGCCAGCTGCTGGTCTCTGCTGCATCTTGTGCTGGGTACTGCAAGTCAGCTCTGCCGAGTGCTGTGCCTCTGCTGCTGGTCTTTGCCAGCTACTGGTCTCTGGAGCTCTTTGGTGCTCACACCTCTGTTTATTTGCTTTGTCCATACTACTCAGGATAAAGGTTCCAAATAGATTTACAGGACTTTTGGAGCCCACACTGCCTGAGAAATGAATCATGAGCAGGTTTACAGGACCCCTAAAGTGAACATTTTAGCAGGGCCTGCCCTTAGGTGCTGGTGGCTAGTACAAAGGAGGGAGGCCTCCCACACTAAACCCAAGGAGTATCTGCACAGTGCTACTTATGTAGCAGCTTGCAGGCCTGTTACACTGAGGGTGAGAGCCAAAACCAGGGAATCTTCTGGAAGGCTTGCTGTGAATGCTGGGCATGCAAATAAGGGGCCCAGATCCTTCCTTCTGAATCTCGGCCACTCCTGGGTCCCTCTGGTTCTCAAACATGCAGTATTCACTGAAGGGGCTGCAGTGGGGAGCATACCACGCTGCCTGGCTTCATTCACATTTGACAGCCAGCAAGGACGCTAGGGAAACTGTTCCCAATCCACTAGAGAGAAAAGGGAAGTAAGGGGGGAGCTGCAGACAGCCACTGGCGAAGCTTCACCCCACTCCAGCCAGCAGGAAAAAATGGAGAGTTGGGCACTTCTCCTCTGTCTCAGTATTGCAAAAAAGAAAATAAAAATCATATGTTTCTCTCAGACCATAGTTGAGTTACAATGGAAACCAATAGATGAAAAAAATCCCAAAACATAGAGATTAAACAGCACATTTCTGAATGACACAGAGGTCAAAGAAGAAATCACAAAGAAAACTTAAATACTTTAAACTAAGTGAAAAATAAGAACATAGCCTATCAAAGTTTTTTGGAAGCAGCAGAAGCAATGCATGGAGCAAAACTAATAGCATTATACAGATATATTAGAAAAGAAGAAAGCCATAAGCCAATAATCTAAGTCCCTACCTTAGGAGATTAGAAAAGGAAGAGCAAATTAAGTCTAAACTAAACAGAAGAAAATAAAAATAAGAATTACAGTAGAAAAAATGAAATAGAAAATAAGATGTCAACAAGAAAACCAACGAAACCAAAATTTGGTTCTTAGAAAATACAATCAGTGATAAGTCTCTAGCAAAGCTAACTAAGAAGAGGTGGAGGGGAGGAGATCATAAATAACTAATACCAGAATATTAGGAAGGAAAGAAGAAACAGTACAGATTGCATGGACATTAAAAGAATAATCAAATGACACCATGAACATCTCTATGTCCACAAATTTGTTTACCTACATGAAATGCACCAGTCCCCTGAAGGAAATGATCTGCTAAAAATCACATATGAAGAAATGGATAATTTGAAAAGATACGTCTATTAAATAAATTGGATCAATAATGAATAATTGCATAATTAAAAAACAGAAATCACCAGACCTGCATGGATTCACTGGTGAATTTTATCATCATTTAAGAACAATATTATGCCAATTTCCTGTAATCTACTTCAGAAGATGGGTGCAGAGTCAGTACTTCTCTATTCATTCTAGAGACAAGCTTCACCCTCATACCAAAACCAGACAAAAACTCTACAAGAAAAAGTACAGATCAATACCTCTCATGATTATAGTTGCAAAAATCCTCAGAAAAATATTGGAAAAGTCAACAATATATAAAATAATTACATACCATGACCAGGTGAGATTTACTCAGATGTGCAAGGATGGTTCAATGCTCAAAGGTCGATTAATATAATCCAACATATCCACAGGCTAAAGAAGATCACATGATCGTATCATACACGTGAAGAAAATTTGTTTAAAAAGTCAACATTCATTCATGATACTCTCAATAAACTGAGAACAGAATAGAACTTGTTTGTGTTGGTAATTAATATTTACAGCAAATCTGTGACTGACATCTTGCTTAATGATGATAAATTCAGATTTCCCACTAAGATCAGGGCCAAATTAAAAATTTTTCCCTCATCACCGGATTTGTCACTTTACTGGAAATCTTAACTAATGAAATAAGGCAAGAAAAAGAAATTAAGATAGACATAGTAGGGGAAAAATAAAAGTGTCTTTGCTCTCAGATAATATGATTGTGTATGTACAAAATCCAAAAGAATCAATTAAACATCCCCAATTATAATAAGATTGTAGAATACAAGATTAGTTAGAATACAAAAGTCCATAACTTTTGTTATGGACCACATTCCAGCAAGAAAGAAATAGAATTTGAAATTTAAAACATAATACTATGTACCATAGCACTAAAAATATGAAATGTGTATGTATAAGCTTAACAAAATATGTGCCATATCTAAATGAAGAGAACAACAAAACTCTAATGAAATAAATACTCCATTTTTATCCTAGGAAGCCATAATATTGCAGGAAGCTGTGATATTGTAATGATATCAGTTCTTTCCAACTTGATCTATAGGTTCAATGCAATCACAATCAAAACCACAGCAAGTTATTTTGTGGACATCAATAAAGTGATGTTAAAGTTTATATGGAAGAAAAACCAATTTCTAACATAACATTAAAAAATAAAAGCAAAGTCATGGGACACAGCTAACCTGACCTCAAAACTTGCTATAAAACTACAGTAAACATGACAGTGTGGTACTACAATAGAGCAGGCAAACTGATTAGTGGAATGAAACAGAACACAACTTCAGAAATAAGCCCATACAAACATAGTTAATTGACTTTTTACAAAAAAGCAAAGGCAATAAAGTGGTGAAGATATAATCTTTTCAACATATGGTGCAGAAATATTTGGGCATCAATGTATAAAAAAGTGAACCCAGGTACAGGCTTGCTTACTCATCACAAAAATTAACTCCAAATGAGTAATAACCCTAAAAATACAACCCCAAAACTATACAACTAAGACAACACAGAAAATTTAGATTTCGGGGTACTGTGATGACTTTTTGGGCACAACAGTACAGGCCAGATCCGTGGAGGAAATACCTAATAAGGCAGACTTCCTTAAAGTTGAAAACTCCTGCTCGGTGGAAGATGATGTCGAGGGGATGCAGAAGTGAACATAGATGTGGGACGAGCGTTTGGAAAAGACACACCAAATAATGGACTACCATCCAGAGCATATAGAGAACTCTTAAAACCCAACAATGAGAAAACAGCCACCCAATTAGGAATGCCAGGTGGTGAAGACAGTTTGCAGACTCTGACAAACCGAATAAACACTTACCATATGAGCCCAGTTACACTCTTTGGGATTTACAGCCACAAAACCCTGCAAACAGGTGTGTATAGAATCTTTATTCATAATTGTCAAAACTTAGAAGCTACCAAAGTGCTCTTCAGTATGCAAGTGAATAAATGTAAAATGCTACATCAAACAACAGACAATTATAAATGACAAAATCAATGAGCTGTCAAGCCGTGAAGGGGCATGCGAGACATTTAAATGCACAGTCCTGAGTGAAAGAAGCCAATCTCAAAAGGCTACAAATTGTACAAGTCCTTCTATATCATGCTACATATTTTACATATTGTGTGAGTTTTATAATATTTTATATATTTTATAACATGAAATATATGATCTACAAAGTTTGTCGGATGTTGTGTATGACCCCAGGACCTCTCAGAAGCCAGGCAAGTGTGCTAGCACTGAGCTGCACCCCCAGCACTACAAACACCATTTAACCATTCCGAACTTTCATGGTCCCTCTCATGGAACATTTAGGCAGATGGTATCAGGAGGTAAAAGGCGAATCTTTTGAGCAACATAGTCAAAGGAAAATGTGACAAATTCTAATCATACTGTGAAGCTGCAACATACATCTTTGGGTTTTGACAGTAGTTTAACACAGTCACAACTACAACTACATCCTTACACACACACACACACACACACACAAATACTTCTGAGCAGCAATGAGGATATTTGACTCAGGAGACCTGTGTAGATAGAAAAAGTTGTGCCCCATAGATGCCTCAGTCCCTTTTCCATCTGTTCCTACACTAGCCACATTGAACATCTTAGCATTGTCCAGAAGTATAAATATTATAGGCTGTATTCCTTTATTATCTTGCAATAACGGTAGAAATCAGTAATAAAAAGAGGGCCAATGCATGCATACTCAGCTCCAGGGAGAGACCTCCTCTGAATTCTTCTGGTAGAAAATGGGACTGAAATCCGAGATTGTAAATTACTTACAAATGAATAAAAGCCAGGAAAAGAAACTCATTTCAAAAACTAGACAATGGCTAGAGCCTTAAATAGAGGAAAAATTACAACCTTAAGTGCTTTCGTGTTTGATAAAACATTTAGCATGTGTATATAATTACACATACTTATGTTCTAGTCCAAAAGTAAGATATAAAATATGTACTTACTGCATGATTGCCGTGCTTAAAACCCTAAATACAAGCACTGGTGATAAGGAATGATTCATAGTAAACTTTACCAGGGGCTGTATGCAAATGATGCAATTGTCATGTGGTCATTCCATTTTATTTTCTGAAAACTTTATGAGGTTATTATATATTATATAATATTACATAAAAAATCAAAATGCCTGGGTTTTACTTATGAATCCCATAATGCAGCTCTTATGATTTATATGGAAAATATCCCCAAAGGCCTCATATCCTCATTGGTGGAGCTTGCAGAAAAGAATCGGACCCTTGGGAGCCACAGCTGACTTGTTGTTAGGAGGCGGGCCTGCTGCGGGAGGTGGGTCTCTGGGGTGGGGCCTGCTGCCTCTAGGGGCATGGTCTGGGGCGGGGCCTGGAAGGGTCCATCTCCCTCCCTGGCTCCTCCCTTTTCTCTTTGCCGCCTGATCGCCCAGGTGTGAGCAGCTCTCTTCCGTCTGCCAGGCCACTGCTGTGGTACGCTGACCATGGGCTGAAACTTCTGCAACTGTGAGCCAAAATAAAACTCTTCTCCGTCAAGTTGCAGGTGTCACGTCTCATTTTGTCCCAGCAATAAAGAAAGTGAGCATGACAGCACTGTATTTACAATTTTATAGTAATCACTTTCAAAACAAAGACCTGTCAGGTCTATTAGGTTGTTAAACTAAATTCCCGGTATGTCTTCAAGAGTCAAACTGCCCTAGACCCCTCAGAAGTTTTTGTGGAGGTGCCCACGTCCTCCTTTCACGGTGGTGCTGAGATTATGTTTTTATTTGTTCCACTGTGCAGTGAGCTGCTTGCCTTCAAGGACAGTCCCTGTCACCGGTGGTGCCTCCCTCTGAGTGGAGCACAACCAGTCTGGCCTGTGCCCTTGTTCATGTGTGTAAGTAGCTGGAGATCCAGCCATGCAAGGCAGGTCCTTCAGAGTCGAGGTTCCCTAGGCCAAGCATGGAGGCACAGGCCTGCAGATCCCACACTCAGGGAGGCTGAGGCAGAAAACTGGGAGTTCAAGCCCAGCCCAGGCAACTGAGCGACTCAGTGGGACCCTGTCTCAAAATAAGGGGGGATGTTGCTCAGTGTGAAGACCCTGGGCTCACCTGCAAGAAAGTCTCCTCCTAGCCAAGGGACAGGACCCCGCCCGAGGCTGTGAGGGGTGGGATTTGGGTCCCAGGGACCCTGCTCTGAGCGAGGCACCTCCCCAGAGGGGAGGACATGGACCCGTCCAGAGGGACCCGAGAAGTCCACAGCCAAGTGCCATACCATGGCCTTCAGAGGCAGGAAGGAGCCCAGGGCTGCAGGGCAGGAGCTTGGAACAATGCTGAGCATGCCAGACAGGGACTGGGGGCTGGCAGGCTCGGAGCTGTTCTGGGATGCTTGGGCTGGGCTCGAGGGAGCAGGCACAGGTAGAGCGGGACAGCCTTCCTGGGAGTGCACCAGGCCCGGCCCTTGGCACCAGCACGAGGCCTCTTACAGGGCGGGAGCACCAGGCTGGTGAAGGGGGGACCTGGCTGCATGCTGTGATGGTCACACTGCCTGTTGGGAAGAGGACTCAGGCCAGCCGGGTTCACAGGTATCACTCAGGACGGGTCAGGCAGGCAGTAAGTCCCTGAAGTGCTCCAGGTGAGGAATTTCCTGGGTCAGTGCCCCGTGACTCAGAGCATGGGGACAGGGCAGCACTGCAGCACAGACCGTGAGCATGCAGCTGACTGGAAGCAGGAGTTCACACAGTGGCTGAGCTTAGCTCAGTGGCAAAGCTCTTGCCTGGGGTGCTGGACACTGAGTTCCATCCTCAGCTCCCCTAATAAATAAGCAAATATCTGTAGAAAACAGTCCCACTGTTTGGCTGGCAGCTTCCTCAAGGTTGCAGTGACTCATGATGGTGGCCGAACACAGGCAGGAACCCCCAGTCTGTTTTCCTGTCCCTCGGGATCCCCTCTCCCGGGCTGGGCGACTCCTCCGGTGAGCTCCAGGAAGTGATTCTGCTGCTTCTTCCCAGGGACAGGCTGTCCCCTGCTCAGTGTCCCTCAGCACGGACGTCACTGGACACCGACTGTGCCTCGAGTTGACCCTGCTGTGTGAGATCTCCCAGGACGGCCCCTCCAGTCAGCTTTTGTGGTGAAGGGTGGCTCGGAAGTCACCCTTTGCTCCGGGATGACCCTTCACCCGTGCCAGGGCGTGCTGTGCACCTGCTCTGCTCACCTGCCCAGCCAATCTCCCCTGCACCCTGGCTGCTCTCCTCTTCCTCCTTCCCTCCTCCTCTTCTTCTCCTTCTCTTGCCCAAGGACAGCAGGGGTCCCATCATGTGCAAGTTGCTACCTCATTGCCACAGGTAGAGAGAGGACTTTAACAGCTCCAGGAGCAGGATTACCATGTTGCTGTAACATCACAGTCTGATGTAAGCGACTTTGACTTCCTGTGAGAATTGTTCACGAAATACTATTTCACATGTGGCACAAGCCCACGTGCGATCGCGGACACCGCAGCTTGACGTTACTCAAGCAGTGTCTCCTTATTAGCCAACAGCTACAGCTAGGAAACGTCTGGAGCAACTTTCAGCTCTGTGCCTGGACAACGCTGTTCATTCTCCTATGTCAACAAGTGTAGGCCGATGGAGGAGCAGATTTCCATATGCTAATGTACTCATCTACCCTCCTGGAAGACTATTGTTTCCTGGTCTTTAATTCCGGCTGACAGGGATGGCTTAGCTTTTCATTCCCTACAAAATAATGTACTGTTACAAAGTGATTTATAATAAACAGGATCGGGAAAGAACTACAATGCTGATTGTTTTTGACAACCAAAAATGCATTATTAATGAAATAATGACCTGGGCAGCATCTTGGACGCCAGCTGACTGTTGGGGGTTTGTTTTCTGTCCAGAGCACCAGGGACTCGTGACCCCTCCGGGAGAAGGTCGAGTCTCGTGCCTACTGTGCAGGCTCCAAGTGTGTCCGCACAGAGCGTGTGCTGTTCACGTGTCTGTGAAGATGTGCCTGACACAGTGTTTCCTTAACACTGCTCCTCCGCTTTGCCCCACAGACTGTATGATCTAAAACTTTAAAAGACAATTCCTAACAGCAAGCATTATCTCTAACATTATTGACTGAAATGATGCAGACAGCCAATGCACCATGCACTGTTCCTCGCCCAGAGCTAGGCTGCCAGAAGTGGGAGAATGAAACAAAGTGGAGAGTCAGTCATTTACCCGGAAGACACAGTGGAGGTGGCTCCTGTTGTGTAAAGCTCCGGAAATCCTGCATTTGGGGTGATGCGATTCTACCCGTTACACAGAACTGCACTAATCACTCAAGTACGGCGCTGCATTTCCCCTTCTCTCTGACGCCAGCATGGAGCTCCCTGGAAATGTGGCATCTGCCCACCGCCTGGGCCTGGCTCCCCCACGCACTCTGGCCTGCACTGGATTGAATTTCCTGAAGTGCTTTTCTGGAGTACCTCCAAACACTAACAGGCAGATGAAATCAGACAAAAAGGATCAGCTGTGTCGAAGAGCATCACAGAAGTGCTTCAGAGGCCAAGCATCATTAGGGAGGCTGTAAACCAAAGCCAAGTGCTAGAGTCACCCTCGCCTGGGCAGAATTCATCACAGCACAGGTCAGCAGCTGGGGAGGGCAGGGGGCCCACAGAAGGTGGGGACCAGCTTCCTGGCGGGGTGCAGCAGGGCCTCAGAACCCCAGTGGTGTCCACAGAGACTGCAGCTGGGCTGGTCTTCCCATACCAAGGCCACGGTCCCCGCTGGGCCACGTGTTCTGTGACTGAGGCCGCCAGTGGACTGTGGTCCAGAGCCTCACCCAAGGGCTTCATTTATGGAATATCAGTTGCCCAAAAGACTACAGACGAGAGAGACCAAACCTCCTCCTCTGGCTGGTGAGGGCCTTTTGTAGACACCTCAGTGTCCACAGGCCACACCGCTGGGTCAAGGGCAAAGGTGTCAAACCAGGGGCCATCGAAGTTCCGTGACACTGTGAGTGAGGGGCCCCCTGTACCCCAGTTCTGGGAAGCTGGAGGAGGAGTGGTGAGCGAGTGCCCAGTCCAAGGGCCTGTTGGCCACTCCCCTGGGGCGACTGCTGGTCGACTGTCCAGACCAGGACAGGGATGCAGATGAGGAAGCAAACCAGGGTGGACACCGAGAAGCATAAGCACAGAGCAGGTTACCTCGGTCCTCGGGCATGGGTTCCAGTGTGCTTTTCATGTGGAGTCAGAATTCCCCTTTACAGAAAGGTCCAGCATCATCGACTATGACTCCTCCTGGGTTGGGGTAGAATATTTCCTGACAGTCTTTCTTTGGGCCGGAAGCATATCTGGCTGCTGTGTGACCAGCCCTTCAGACCTCAGTGGGAGGGGACAGGAGGGGCAGGGTGGCCAGGATCCTGGGACCCGTCCCGGCACATGGACAGTTGTAAGGGCTGGGAGTAGTCTCACACCAGCCTCATACTTCCTGAATTAGCTCACTGCCACCGAAGGCACTTCCATGTGTTTGTGCAATTTCCTGGTCTTTGCCCGGAGCACTCAAGTAGAGGCTAGAAAAGAGAGGAGGTAAGGAAAGGGCTCATTGCTGAGCCGGGTGCAGCCTCCTCTGGTGTAGAAGGAGGGGCCACGTGGGTCTCCCGGAAGCAGCCCTGGGGTGGCCTCCTGCCTGGCCCACTGCAGAGGGGACAGTCCTGTGGGAAGGCAGCTGTGAGCTACAGGTTTGTTCACCAGGCAGGGATGCAGGTAGGGCTGCTGCTCTGGATCTCACCCTGTGATTTCATAGCTGAGAGGCTGAGAGCCTTTCTCGGAGCCACTGGTTCTCACCACCCGGAAGGTGGAGAAAGGTGGAAACGGAGAGGTGCCAAGCCAGCCCAGTAGGACCCAGCACCACTCTGGGGACCCTAGTGGACACAGGAGCTGCAGAACAGGGTTCCTGGGAGACAGGGGTAGGTGTGTGCTCTGGCCAGAGGGGTGATCAGCGTGGAAGGCACTGTGCCAGGGTGGCAATTTCTCAGTGCGGCCATCCCGGTGCTACAAAAGAAAGTGTTTGCAGGATCCGCTCTGGGACCAGGCAACAGGGCCCACATCCGGCCAGGCCTGCTCCTGTGCAGGTGAGGAGCAGCTCTGTCAGTGTGGTCCAGGGAGAGGAGGCTGGTTTAGGGAACCGGAAGCTGGGAACCGGATGGATGCTGTTAACACAGCGGGTGTGATGTGGAAGAAGGGAGAGAAAACTGAATGAGACGAGTTGAACAGGTTCCATCCCCTAGTGGTTAAATGAGGAACCAAGGTGCACACAGGCTAAGTGATTGGCTGGAGGCCACCAGAAGTATATCAGGGCCAGCGGTGGGCCCCGAAGGACATGCCGATAACACGCCTCACACAACTGACCAGAAACTGCACAGTAAGTTCCTCCTGGAAGCTGTGGGGACATCCACGAAGCAGGGCAGCCACTCATATCTCCGTAGAGCACGTGGCCAGGTAGTAGGCAGAAAAAACAATGTGTTCTAACCAGGGGTTGAATGTACACAGCACCCCAGCCCTAATGACAGTGAGGACAGAGCGGGGAGCCACAGTTTGGGGGCTCCAACCCCAGATCGAACTGGCACCTCTCATTCGGGATGCTGCAGCCTTCTCCTACACCAAGCCCTAGCAGGCTCTGGTTCTGGAGGACGAAGACCAGATCTGCACCAGGCTGATCCCTCTGCACTGGAGGAGCAGGCAGACCAAACTGCAGGCCTGGAAGGAGGAGCAGCTGTATGATCTCCACAGCTCCAGCAATGTCACATTCTGAGCCACTGAGGAGACTTCATCCTGTGGCCGGCAGGACTCACACATCAGGTGCAGACTTACACTGCTTCTTCAGGGTTCTCGTCTGCACCAAAATTGTCACTGTTAGTAGTAACTTTGCAAAAAATGTGTAGAAATCCAGGGAAACTTCCTTTCCCCGGCTGACCCTTGCCTTTCCTGGATGATTTTCTTGCTCGGTCACCTGCAAGGTCACAGAATGAGATGCACGAAGAGCATCAACCACCATCTGTCCCGATGGGAATGGAGTGGTCACCCTGTTGCCGGAATCTCCCCGGTGCTCGGTGAGCTCTGCTCCCGCTGGCCCGAATCTCCAAGGTCCAGAAGCCCACGAGATGAAACACTTGGCAGAAGCTGTCGTGCGTTGTTTGGCGAGAAGAGCAGCCGAGAGCAGGTGAGTACAGTCTCGCTCCTCCTGCGGAGACGGGGGCGTGCACATCCAGGATTCTGCAGAGGTCAATGAGGCCTCCAGCTGGAGGGTCGGAGAGGGGCTTTCATACTCTCACCGTACGTGCTGCATTTGAACTTTAGCCAATGGCACCCCAAGACAGAAGCTATTAGTAAAAATGTATTCCAGACTTGCTAGTGTGTAACGAACAACAGCACGTGTGCTTTGGGGTCTCATCTTTCCAGTCCACCTGGAAGATATTGACCCAGGTGCCCTTGGTCCCTGTCTGTGCCCCGAGACCCTCACCTTCCGGCCATCCGCCCTGCTCCTCCACCCCACTATGGCCAAATCCCTCTCCTTGGCCCCTTAGTGGCCAGCACTCCAGACACCCAACAAGCAAGCTGCAGCCTGGCACTAACAAGGTGTTCCAGCAGAGCAGACGAGAAGGGACCCGGTGCCAACCTCTCTCCTCTCCCCGAGTCGCTGTGTCCCGGTAGATCTCAGCCTCCTACGCAAGTGGGAGACTGCTGTGATTTCCTGGAGGCAGACCTGGCTGCTCGTCACTTGCAGGGCGTGAGGTCCTGTGCACCAGGGAGCATGTGCAGGAGCTCTCTGGAGCCGGATGAGGAGTAACATCTTGCATCCCTGGGATGCGGGTGCCGGAAGCCAGGCATGACCTCTCCTCATGGCAGGAGCACTCGCTGTGCGTCTTTGCGGACTGCTCCGCGGAGCTAGCTGGGATGCAGTGGAGACAGCAGACGCCGTGCGAGGCGGCTGATGGGATCTGACCCGTTCTCTCGTTCCTCCGGAGTAAGCGCTCCTCTGCATTATGCTCTCACTGATGACAAGACCCAGTGGTGTATGCTCTCTTTTGCCGGCTTGGAGAGTGACCGTGTGGAACACGGCATTGTTATGTGCAAAATATTTGTTATCCTGTACTGCATTTCAGAACCTGCTGCCTGCGTACACGCACACACGCAGGCGACGTGCTCACAGGTCGTGCCTGGTAATGCCAGCCTTGGGACCAGGACTCCTCCGCGTGGCCAGAGCCCACGTCTTCTGCTGTTGGCCTCATTTGAGACAAGATGAATTGCTGAGCAGTAACTGGCTCCATCAATGGGTTAATAATTTTACTTGCTATTCTTTTTTGAAAGGGCTTATTTAAATGTTTATCAGTTGTGCAAAGTGGAGCCTCACTGGCAATTCGCAGGGGACGGCTCATCATTGCCTATGCATGCAAGCGTTGTAGGAAGATTAAAATAACATTGAGTATATTCTGTAAATGAAGGCGAGAACTAACAGAGCCCTCCAGAGTCCATTATAAATTTTAATAATACATCAAGGTAATGTAACTGAATAACCGATCTCTAAGGGAAGAAACACAACATTTGGCTAATATTACAATTTAAATTATGAAAACAAAAAGAGCTTTTAGTTAATCTTGTCTTTCTGCTTTTATTCTTCAGGCTCTTTTTTATTTTCCCTGAATCCAAAACACCATGTAAACAAATAAAAGTACGGGGGAAAATAAACAGTTTGGCATCTCAGTAGATTAATTAATGCGCTTCAGCCTTGGCACCAGTAGGCGAAAATTATGTGCATAAATAATATCACTAATTAAAAAGATGCAGATTAACATGCAAATAATGTTAATGAGGATCTGCAATTCCAGAGTGGATTCGCATAACATCAACAATTTAATGGGTTGGAAGGCTTGTGTTTGCATTACATTAATAAATTTCAAAGACCTTGCATTAAAAAGTTCTGTCAGAGCCTCTGCTGCCCACTTGCCAGTTGTAAATTCTGTGGGCAGTAGGAGAGGCCGTCAGCAGATGCCAAAGTCATTATCTCAAAGACTGTTGAGAGGCTGCCACGTGCCAGCATGACCAGCTGCTGGGCACTGGGCGGCGGGCACGACTCCGTGCCAATTATTCATATTATTTGGGTAGTCTTGATATTTATTTAAACTGATTAATATTTTGTGCTCTGCATCTTGATCTGGAGGGAAATCATTTTAAGCAAGCAAAGTTAAGAAAAAAAAACCTTATCAGCCTTTGATGTGCCGTGGAAGTTGAATGCATAATGGAATTGATTGAGCAGACACAATTCCGAACCACAGACAAAAGGAACATAAAGTGTGCCCGACGATGCCATATAATGCTGAAATACGGTACTTCGGCACCGCATCCCCAGTGGGCCGTAATCCATGCAGCTCTGCTGAAAATGGAAAGGTCCTGCATGCTGCTCCACTGTTCCTTGCACGTGAAGGCTGATGCTTCTGGGGGTGGGTTGTGAAGGAAGGGGCAAAGGCTGAGGAAAGCTGCGTGGAGTTCTTTCCTGAAAGGCCAAGTTACCTCGCGTGTCTCCGCTGAGGGCCCTGGCTTCACCTGATCCTGAGCTGAGGACGCTCTGCTCCGGACCTGTCCGTGATCACCAGGATGGGCGGGAAGGGAGCACGGGGCTGCTGGCCACACAGGCCAACCTGGCGCTGTCTCCTGCCAGCAAGCAGCCCCTCGGGAGGGAGGGAGGGAGGGAGGCCCAGGCAGTGCCCTCCCCCCACAGCCAGAGGTGAGAGTCCCCAGGCTTGTGAACGTGGCACGGCTGCCATGCACCGGAGCCAGAATCGGTGTGGTCGGATCAGGAGGCGGCCAGCCCCGCGGTGCCAAGGTGACAATACCACCTGAGGGCTGTGGGGGTGCAGCAGGCTGGCGACACGGAGCCCGGGCCGCAGGCCAGCCGGCGCGGCATTCCACTCACGCACACCACGGCACGTGCCCACCTGATGTTCGCCCCCGTCACCTCTGTCCCTCCTACCACGTCCCAGGCCCTGGAGCCGCAGGCCGGGTCTCAGACCCACCCAGCTGCCTGATTCTGCTCTGCTACAAGCTTTGTGTGGCCACTGACCTCTGTGTTCTTCGAAGCTGCAGCTCCTGGCTCTTCCCCAGCCTGGGCTGGCAGCCCCAGACATGCAGTGGTCTGGAGACCACCTTGGGGCCTCGGTGCTTGAGGCTGCACTGCATCCTCCACCAACTCAGATTCCTTCGGGGAGAAGCTCCTCCAGCTCCAGTCACGGACGCCAAGTGGGAGCTCCCCCAGGGTAGCGGGTTCCCTCCGTGGGCTTCACCACCAGATGGGTAGACAGTGGAGACCACATCCCCAACTGGGATCGCTCCAGGCAGCCTGGGCCAGGAGTGCACCCCACGCACAGGCCCTGCCCTCCCTGCAAATGGCCTGGGTCCGCCAGTCCTGCCTGGGTACTTTGAGGGTCGCCCACCCCACCCTGTGTAGTACATCCCTCCTCCCGAGTGAGGGTGTTCTTCCAGGTCTGTCCCTGACCCACAGGCCCCTTGCTCACCAGCCGTGCTCACTGTCAGGCAGCAGTAGGGGTCCCATCCCCAGTCTCCACTCTGAGCTGGTGGGAAGAGCAACAGACAGCTGCTCAGGACATTTCTCCTGCAGGGCAGGGACGTGCGGGAAACGGCGGTCCTGTTCCCATCTCCGCAGTGGCAGGCACTTGCTTCCTTCTGTGTCTGTGATGGGACCTCACTCGGTAGGAGCCTCAGGATGTGGAACAGAACCTGTTTCCCTGCATCGGAGCCATGAGACAGGGCCAGGCTTCTAGCACGGCTCTTCAGACGCTGAGGGATGGATGAGCTGGGCCCGAGGAGGACACCAGCTTGAGTCCCTGGGCAACAACTGTAAGCGTGGCGATCTCTGCCCTGTGTGGAGCTCTGTGGGAACCTTTCCTCTGTCTTCAAGGTGACCCCCAGGGTGACCTCTGAGCTCAGAGCCGCACTTCCTGCAGGACCTTCCTGCCCTGAAAATCCTGCCTGGGTGCAGAAGAGGGCAGGAAAAACGTAAGGGTTAAGTGGCCCAGAAAATACCACCCAGCGTGCCAGTTCTGGGCAGATGTTTCCACTGTGAGCCAGAGCCAGTGGACCCTGTGCTCGTCTACACAGTAATGCATTCAGAGATGCTCACCCATCTCCCAGGTGCCGACCATAAACCCAGTTTGTAATTCTCTTGTGTAATATTGAGAAAATAATGTCATTTTTGTCATTGGTTTCTCGTTGGCAGACACACACACGCACACACACACACCCATACAGTACACACATGCATAGCGACAATCTGTATACATATACCATGTATGGCATAATATATAGCCACACACCCACATGTACGTGTGACAGTTAGGGGGTGTATGCCTCAAAGTGCAAAATGAGTTACAAGTGGAAAGGCCACTACTGATATGCCCCACGATGCTGTTTGAAGCTCATGATTTTCCTGGTTTAAGACTACCCCTTGTGCTGAGCATTACGTACATGAAAGATAAAGGACAGATGTCTCCCAAGCCCTAGCCCTTGGGACTGGTGAGGGCTGCTGATGTGCGTCCTGCCTGGAGTCTGCTGGCCTCCACCGAACCTGGGAGCATCCAGGTGGAGACTGTGGGAAGCACGGAGTCCTCCCCTGCTCCCAGGGCAGCTGTGTCTTGATGAGGAGAGAAAGGACAGGAAGGGAAAGGAGGAAGAGACACTGGGCAGGCGGGTGGACAGGCAGAAGCAGGGGCACCGTCTGTCACCACTCTGGCCATGCCACAGAGGGCACATATTCCTCGAGGGGTACACACACCATGCAGGGTACACTCTCCACACGGGGTACGCATGCCACGTGGGGTACGCACCTGCTGATGGCCTGACAGATGGCCTCACTCTGCCCTGAGCAGTGTACCATCACAGTGGTAACTACCACTCTGCCCTGCCACCCCCGGAGAGGGTGAGGGCACAGGCGGGACTCTGGCCGCCCTACCCCGGCCGTTGAACATGTGAGCCGGGAGGTGGAAGAAGATGCAAGTGAGATTGTGCCCCTGCCAACAAACCCTGGCCGCGTGCACGGGGCACTGGCCACCTGGCCACACGGCCCCTGACAGGTCCATCCTGACGCAGCTGCATGTGAACTCGACTTCTGCTCTGCGAGGTGCTGTCTGTCCCCGAGGCGTACACACCCAGGCTCGGGACAGGCTGGGCACCAGACCTCCCCTCTCCAGCCTGCCTGGCCATCCTCCCTGCAGTACCCGGCCCCCATATCACCACTGTGTCGAGGGAGAGCCCCGCTCCCGGCAACAGGGCTTCCAGTTGGGATCTGGCCACAGACGGAGCTCCTGGGATCTGAGAGGGTGACCTTCCCCTCACGCTTCTAAAAGTGAGGATGGGGAAGAAACTCAGAAGACAGAGCTTCTACTTCAAATTTTGCCTGTTTTATAGTTGCTCTTCTCACACTTCCTTGTGTGCAGTGAGAAAAAATAACTGAAAATCATTTGCTGGACTTGAACATAAAGTGATTCAACACGATTAAGGATCAAAATTTCCCTTAAAGATTTAAATTATCTCAATTGGCCATCAACACGTCCCAAGTTAGCAAGGTAATTCGCAACACTTCATTTCGCTAACTACCTTAATAGGGCTGGAGCTCACAGCACCAAGCACACCCTATGCCAGCCATCAGTAGCGCGTCTGGGCTCCGGGCGCTGGCGCTGACCTAGCCCAACTTCTCCCCTGCCCCTCCTGGCACCAACACAGGCATGTGGTGAGAAGCTGCAGAACAGCCATTCCTGCCTGGACTCTGAGGACCAGAGGGCGTCTTGAAGGCCCTGTCTGCATTCTGGGGCTCCAAGGAAGACAAGCTAGGCAGTGAAGCCCCCATGGTCCCAGGAATTCCTCCTTGGAAAAGTGGCTCCAGGCCCAACAAGCATTTTCCTACCTCTTGTGGTCGCCATTCGGAACTGGAGCGTTGAGGGTCCTGGCACCACGTTTACCTTTCAGGTTCCCTGCCGCACAGCACACGGGCTCTGAGCTGCTCTGATGGCCGCTGTCCACTCCCCTCTCCCTGCACAGGGGGGCGGCGTGTCCATCTCAGGCCCCCGGTGGAACACAGGGCCTGCAGGCCCCACGGTGTCCTCTTCGTCCCCAGCTCGAAGCAGCCTCGCTGGGCACCGTGCACTCTCGGGTGCTCCCGAAACAGAAGTGTGAGCCCGAGAGCACAGGGGCCAAGGACTGCAAGTGCGTCTTGGTGAGATTTTCGTTACAGATGGGAGAAAACATCTGAACAACCGAAAGATAGTGTCACGAAAAGAAGAGAAGAAGCAACTTCCCCAGCATGGTCCTGCTACTAATGAAAAGCAAAACCTGAGAAGCTGGTCCTCTGAACAGGGTCCCACACCCCAAATTCACTTGAGCCACCTGCTCAGCTGGGCCCGCCCTGAGTAACAGCCCTGAGCTGTGGTTTGCTTACGACGGGAACACTGGTAGAACCTGGGAACACCTGGGTCCCGGGTACTGCACCCCAGCCTCCAGTGCCACCCGGAAGCAAGCAGTCTCTGGTGACTCCCACGGTGTGATGTGAGTGCCATCTAACACTGAGCCCTGCAGGACTCCCATGTGGCTCAGGGTCCTTCCTCCCCTGCACATACAGCTGTGACCGTGACCTGTGAAAATGACCAAGTGTCCAAGCAGAAGTGGAAACGCCCTGGGGTTAACCCTTCTGTTGTCCCCTGGTGGATCAAGGACCAGGAACAGAAGACTCAGGGCCTCACAGAGGAAACACTCTGGGGTCACTCACCCTGAGACAATCTGCACCTCTCAGGGGCCCACGCCAGGTGTTGTCCCGCGTCCTTCGGTGGAAAAGACATAAGAGCGATCTTTCCCGCCTGTGCCTTCTGACTTCACTGTGAGGTCCCCCAAAGGCCTCGATGATCCCAAGAACATAGGCAGGGAAACACTTGCCAAGGGAAGAATTGCACAAACAAAATAATAATATTAGTATTTGGAATAAAAGCGGACACTGGAAGTTATTTAAAGCAAATTCGCCATGCAGAAATGGAGGCAGCCCTGAAAATCAGGAGTCCCAGCTCCAAATGCCAAGGTCACCCTGACCAGCTTTGTAACTCCCTGAAAGTCAAGTTCGCCCTTTGATGAAAAACTTAAATGCAGTCTACTCATTGGTTGATTTATAGTCCATAAGTGACATGTGCATTTGGGAAAGATGAAATCAAGCCTTTCTCCTTTTCCAGTTCTCTACTCATCATCTGCTGTGAATTGGGTGTGGATCATCGCAGCCCAGACACTAGGTGAAACATGGTTGTCATGGTGAAAGCTTGGGAGGTGGAGCCCCTAAGAGGTGACTGCCTCGGTGGGAGGGATCAGTGTCTCCCCAGGGGCTGGATCCGGGGCCACCGGAGCAATGCTTCGGACACAGGTGCCCCTGTGCTGTCCCCTCTCCACGCTGCCTCTGCCCTTCCACCTCGAGCCGCCTTACAACCCAGTACGAGGCTCTCCCACAGCAGCCGCCCAACTGGGACCAGATCCAGGACCAAAATGGCCCCTTTCATTTACAAGCTGCTTGGCCCGTGTGCTCTGCTCCAGACCATGACACCAGCTTTCCAGTACCAACAGACTGATCACCAAATCTCACATAACCCAGAAACAGTGATGGGACTCAAGATGAAATCTGTTTTTCTTCCTTTGTGAGCAAAGTTCTTTTTTGATGAAACTTTGGGACTCAATTTCAGCCATTTGGAACTGGAGTTTTTGCTAACGTTTTGTCCCCAGAGGACAACGCTGGTAACCCAACTTTGAGAAAGCTTCATCCCAGACGCCGATATTGGGAGCCAGCACTGAGGTGGAAGCCCTCTGGGCTCCTTGCTGTGCCCCTCAGGCGCCCCATCACCCGCTGTCCCTGCGATTCACAAGGCGGGCGCCTCGTACACTCGGGGACTGACTTGTGCCAATTGCAGGCCTGCTGTTGACTAGGCTGACTTCAGAGGGCGTTTCCCCGCTAAACCTTCTGCCTGCCACCTGTGCACTGCACACTAAGCTCTTGCCTGCTGGTTCCCTTACATGGGGGCTCCTGGTGACATCTGAGGGGGTCCCAAGCTTTCTTCGAGGTGGCCGGGCACTCACGGCCCTCGGCACATGATGCACAGACCCATCAAGCCCTTCAGTGTCCTTGGGGCTGCATCCACACCTGGAGCCTGGGCCCTCCCCAGTCCCTGACAGAGCTGCTGCCTCGGGGCCACCCACCTGCGCATCCCTGTGACACTCGGGCTCCCGCCCTGTGACCAGGTGGTGTCAGCACTCCCCACTGAGAGGCCTGCTGGGCCCTGGGTGCCTTCAGGGGTCGCGCAGGGCCCTGTTTGGCTGGCGTGCTACAGCAGGGGGCAAGCAAGCTTTGCTCTGCGTGGGGTTCCTGTGCCACTGGATCACAGCTGGGGGGTGGGGGCCCTTCATAGTGACCTCGAGGCAGGGCTTTGGGTAGAGGATGTTTCCGTCCCGCCAGCCAGCAGGGGCCCCGGAGACAGAAAGGAGACAGAAAGTGAGGAGCTGTGGGGGAGGAGGACGCAGGGCCAGAGGGGGCGACTCTGGCGCCAGGGGCAGAGAGGCACATGGGGGGCGAGCAGGCCTGGAGGTCTGGCTTGCGGCTGCATCCCTCCAGCCTCTGTTTTCCCGGCCACCTGGCTCCTCCTGGTGCATCCGCCTCTGCTCCCCTGTCAAACCTCCCTGCCCTTCCCTCTTAGACAGACACATGTGATGACATCTCGTCCACAGGATCCCGCCAGGACAGCCTCCCCTGCAGAGACCTTTCGCTCGTCACCTCTGCAAAGCTGGCTTGGCCTGTGAGGGGGGCAGCGCCCCAGATCTGGATGCGCCTCTCCCTTGGGGTATTCACTGTACCAGCGCCACACACCCAGAGGCTGTGCCTCGGCCAGAGAGACAACACTGAGCAGCGTAGGCCAGCTGCATACTGCTCTTGTGTTACTGCTTGTGGTCAGGACTCTCGGTCACAAGTGATTGAAAAGCAAAGCAAACTTGTTCCGAGGAAGGTGAATGTGCTGCTCTACATAACGGAAAAGTCAACTGGCTCCTTTTAGTAAGACTCATAGTGAGAATAGGAAACAAAATGCTGAGCAGAAAAATTTGAAAAGCTTAAATTTTGGCCCAGAGGAATTATTGCCCATGCTAGTAGCAGACGTTGGCATTGCCGACATGAAGCTGATTTTACCAGCATACAGAATTAAAGAATTGGGGGTTCAGGAAGGCATCCACTCAGGTTTCAAAGAAAGGCCTTGGAGGCCCTGCATGGAGCTGTGGAAAGGAAGCCAGCAGTGTAGTGTAGAACCACAGATGCAGTCTAAGACAGGAGGGAATGTCTTTCTTCCTCCTGTGGTCAGTTAGCAGAGTCAGAAGGTTACTCCTCTTTTAATCATATAAGCCGCAGTGATCTGCAGCTTGCTTTGATTACATAGAATCTTTGGGGTCTATTCTTCTGCCTGCAGAGACAGACATGCAGTCCCCACATTCTTCTATTGTGTTTATCACCTTCAGAGGTTAGAGGATAATGCTGGGCACGGTGGTGCAAGCCTGTAATGCCAGCACTCTAGAAGCCTGAGGCAGTAGGACCGCAAGTTCCAGCCCGACCTGGGCAACCTAGACTTAGGGAAGAATAAAGCAGTGTTGAGGATGTAGTTCAGTGGGAAGGCTGGGTTCAGTCCTCTGTATCACACACACACACACACACACACACACACACACACACACAGGATAATGAGGACACAGTGCAGCACAAATCCACGTTACATGTTCTATTGAACAAGAATCTGGATGGGGCGGGTGAGGTTGTATTAGAGGAACTCTCCCACAGGGCTGAGTCTGCATCAAAGGGACAGCTCTGGTCTGGTGCGCAGATGGCAGGGCAGCCCAGGTTCACCTCGGGCACACAGCCGCTTGTCCCTCTGGCCCCACTCCATTTGGGATCTGCTTTATTTTCAGCTCACCCACAAGAAGAGCTCCAAAGGTAGATCCAGGCCAGGTCACATGAGGGAGAAGGAAGCAGCCAACCAAGGATGATCCATACTCAGAAAGCTCCATGCCTCTCAGTCCCCCGGGCTTCTGGAGGTTGTTGCCAGATCTGAAGGCTGCACAGAAAGGGGAGTTGGCAGGCACAGTCGGGCTCAGAGTTTGGGGGACACCTCATTCTGCAAGGCTGACTGAGCCAAAAGAAAGAAATAGCTGGCATGGCTGGAGGGAAGAGGCACCCCACGGACCTCTGCTTTCTGCATGATAGGCAAGGAAAAGGCAGGCAGGCCGCTCCTCTTCCTTCCTGGAAGGGGTGCTACAGTCAGCACCCCAAGGGCACCTACACCCAGAGCCTCAGAATGCCCATCATTCGGAAGTGGAAACGTAGAGATGTGACCAGCTAAGTGAGATGAGGTCACCCTGGACTAGCGTGGGCTCCAGTCCTGGCACCGGTGTCCTCCTGAGGAGGGAGAAGTCAGGCACAGGAGAAGTGAGGGCATGGGAGGGGGACATAGGACCAGAAGGCCAGCCATGGCCAGGATCCTCTCCTACAGCTACGGAGGAAGCAGGAGCCTCCCTACGCCTGGACATCAGACACAGCCTCCAACCGTGAGTCAGTGCTCGCTGTCTAAGCCACTGGGGCTGTGGCACTTTGTGAGGCAGCCCAGGACATCACAGAGACCAAGGCAGGTGTAAGTGTCTGCCCCACTGTGCCCACCGGGGCGCAGGTAGGGTGGAGCCATGGTAGGAAGGTGGAGAGAGAGGACAGAGAGGGGCTGCTCTTCTATTCCCACACAGGCGTCTCTGAGAGTTGTTTGCAGGTTCTTGGTGTCTTCCAAGCAGGAAACTCAAAAGGAGTAGCAAGAGGAAGATTGATTAAAAGCGAAGGTGCGCTCTCCGGGCCAAGAAAGGGCCATGAAGAAGAGCTCAGGGCCCCTGTGGGGACAGGGGCTGGGTTTCCTAAGATTCTGGGCTTACGAGCGAATCCACGGCTGGGGCCTGACAGGAATCATAGCCCCAGGGGTCCCAACTCAGCCTCCCACGGGCAGGGGAGGTTTTCAGAGAAAAAGTCATGGTGCCTGAGCCCACTGGGGATCAAAACTACAATGCGATCGAGACTGGACGCCTACATCTGCCCGAGCCCGGGGCCTCGGGCACAGCGGGTCTTCAGAAAATCCACTGGCTGCTGGTGTTGTGACACAGCCGTCCCTGCTGTCCTCTTTCTCCACCCTTGCTCCATGGCTTCTGTTGCTCCGCCTCCCGCCTCGCCCCCACCTCCTTGGACCCGGGGGACCTGTGTCCCCAGTCTCCCTGGCACCTGGGATGTGAGTGTCTGCATGGCTTAAACTACAATTACTCAAGGGCTTTGCTTCTCCTAGGCGTGCAGTGAATGGATTGTGAGCTTTTTCGTAAATGGTGCTATCTTCTAAAATTAAAAGGATCCCAGGAGGATGGGGTGGGGGGGTGGATTTAGCCTACACCCCTAACTCACGGCTATCTGCCTTGGGCCCAGGCTCAGTAGGAGCCAGTCTCACCGAAGCCGTTCACTGTGAACCAGGGTGGAGCTGGAGGACAGTGCAGTAGCCCGGCAGCAGGCAGGGCCCTCTGTCTGCATGTGGAAGGAACCCTGCTCTGTCCTGGGCAGTGGCCACACTGAACAGCCTTCCCCCGTGTCCCCAGCAGTGCTCTGGACACTCACGGAGGACAGCACCAAAGGGGCTCATGGGCGTGTCTGGGTCGGGTCACACAGCAGCCTGAGGTACCTGCAGGGGCCAGTGGGTTGTAGGCTCCTCAGCCAGCTCCAGAAGGAGAGCAGGAGGACCACAGGGACCACAATGGGAAGGCCAGACTCCACCTTGTTCTCTGCTCCCAGTTCTGCTAAACAAGGTCAAGTGGTTCACAGGTGCTAGGGGACCCCAGCTGGGTCCTCTGGGGATGCCAGGACCTCTGCTCAGCACAGCATGCCAGCAGCTGGGAGCAGGACCCGTGCTCCTGGCTGGGGATGTGGACCCTCACCGACCTACCGTGGAACTCACCCCATTCTGAATATCGTAATTGAAACCATAACATGGCCCCCAAAATGATCAAGACTCAATTGTGTGTCTATTACTCTCAGAAAGAGATAGCATTGACTTTCTAAAAACTGTTTCATTTTATTTTGTTTTTTTTAATCTAGTGATTTTTTTTCAGTTCTTTCAGTCTAATATTAGTGGACAGTCTGGGTTTTCCACGTCCTTTGAGATAAATTCAGCCTTGTAAGAGATAGAAAATGCTTCTTGCATGCACAATGTATTAGTCCTACAAATAACAGCGTGATAATTCCATGGCGGGATTGTTACGGTTCTGGGATCTCTTGGTGAGGGACAGTTCATGTCTTTGACTGATAACTCATACAGTTGTTCCAACAGCAGATAAAAAGAAAACCTGTTTTTCTTCTCTTGCCTCTTAGACTTTGCTTTTGCAACAGTGATTGTCATTCATCGAATGATGTCATAAGTAAATCACAATATTGGCGAGTGGTTTTAAACCAACATATTGAAATGAAATTGCACTTTCTAAGTTTGAGAAGACAAAAGGCTTGTTATCAGCCACAATTATCTCCAACTCCACCCCACCCCAAAGGCACAGGTGCAGCCCTAGCCCTTTCTCCCTGGCTCACTGATCCCCTGCAAACCCTGCAAGTAGTGGGGTCGAGCCCAGTGCCATCCAATGAGGCTCCTCTGTCTCCCAGTTGACAACACATCATCATCAAAATCACACTCATAAAAAGTGATGATTAAACAGCTCTCTGTACAAGTGTTACATAATGTCACGTATCTATTTCCTAAGAAGGCCTATTTTCTATGACCAAAGAGAATAACTGGATTTGAACTAGAGGAACGGAATAGAATTGTTAAACAATCCTTTGCATTCTAAGTAACATTTAATTAGAAACACACTTTAACCACCAAAATGATAAAAATCCAAGAGATTAAAATTTGAGTGTCAATTATCATAAAATTCATCATTGTAATTCTTATTAAAACTCACTGTTTAGATAGGTAATGATTTTATAATATGCCAATTTGCATAAGGAGCCCTGAGCTGGCTTATTATTTCCATTCTGCACAATTACAATTCCAGCTCCATACATCAGAGCTCTCAGCAATGTAAAATCACGGCGCTAATTAATAAGCCATTTACGGACCGCAGCTAGTTAGGTTGGTCCTGCCGCTGACCCCGCGGAAGATGAGCCGCTCTGAAGTGGCTCTGTGTAACTACAAACATAATGGTGTGCCAGGAGGGAATCATTAAAAATAATTTACACAAGCCTTCATTTACAAGATCTTTTGATAGCGCGCTTCCCCGGTGTTTAGATCCGCAGCACAACCCCTACCATTTGGGAAGTGCCAGGCGGGGGAGGGAAGGAGGGACCTAAGTGGTTAATTAAGAGCCATTCGGACGCCACCAGAGCCTCCTGAAAAATCCCTCTGATGTCTGCCGTGTCAAATGTCTCTCACAGGCAAAGCCACCAGGGGCAGCAGCCATTGCAGGCTAATTACTGAGGACAGCAGCAGCTGAGAATGGTCATCATCACGCTCGTGCCTCCAGCACCCACACTCCAAACGGAGCAGGGCATCTTTTGTGTCACTAGATGGATGGGCGAGGAGCCGTGGGGGAGTGGGGTGGCTGGAGAGAGGGGCCCAGATAACAATGGCACCTCTGCACGCTGTAGATGCCCCTCCACGCAGAGCCTAACCGATCCCCCTAGGTATAAGTCTAAACAGTGCAGAGTCTTCACGTTAGTTCTGCAGCAGATCAAGGAGCCTCAAAAACAAATGTTTAGCAAAACCAACCAAGGACGTGGGAGGCTTAGCCTTGGCAACAGGAGCACACTCAATTCACACGCTCACACATGCACACACTCAGCAGAGAGAAACAATAAAGTTCTGAAACCACTCCACTCAGGAAGGAGACGGGCTCATTAACGTGTAGACTAGCGGAGAGGGACTGAGTCACAAGACACAGGAACCTGTTAGGGCAATGAGCGGAGGGACAGGCGGAAACCCATCTACGAGGGCAGGTATTGGGGAAGACCAGAAAACATAGACGGGGAAAGTTGACATAAGCAATGTCACCATCAGAAAATAAACAGGCATGAAAAGTGGTTCTTTAGAAACCTGGAGATGCCGTCATGGCATCTGTGGGCTGGAATGGAGACCCTCGCCTTGGGAAGTGGTCAGTCACAGGCAATATGCCCAGCTGTTCTTGTCTGAGGGGACAAAGGATGCTAAAACATAAATCACGAATCGTCTTCGCCCTGAGCTCCAAGCTGTCCACCCACAGACTGACCAGATAGCTTACAGCACCCACCCCTTTGAGACTGTTCAGAAACTGCCACAACCCCTTCCTGCTGATTTGGGTGGGGTTCCTGCATGCACAAGGTCAGTGGATAACACGGCGCCTCCTCGCTGTCACGGTGTGGCTCAGTCTGCAGCAGCTTTGGGGATATTAACCATTATGCAGAAGCAACATATTTGTCACGACCAAGGACACCCAAGTCTCTTGAGCCTCTTATGGTGAGGAAATGAAAACATGTTCCTCTTGTCTCTAAATAAATGGATGTGAATTTCCCATGCTAAATTCTAAGGCCTTGCCGTCTTGAAGACGATGATAGGTTTATGTATGTCATTAACTGTTGGGAAGTTTGGCGAGGGTGAGCTCAGGCATTTAACTGCACAATTTTTATTGTAATCCCTGTCTTTTAGCATGGGCTTTTGCCACCGAGAACAGATTCCAATGTAAAGCATCCTTTGAAGTCCAGGCAGGCATCGCCAAGACAAAAGGCAATAAGACAAAAATCAGCCACGGCATGGGTATGATTAGCACCCATGTGGCTTTGGGAAGACTTCCCATGTGCAGCTGTTGTTCATGCCAGAGCCGGCTGGAAGTGAGCGAGGTCAGCACTGATCTCCCCCACTGGTGTGTTTATCTTGGGGGTCTCAGTCTAGGGCCCGCCTGAAGCAATGGGGAGCTCACGGGGACACATGCCACTCAGTTTTGGTGCCGTTTGTATTGGAAGATGGAGAGGGCCCAGACGGGAGATCCCCTGAGACTCAGCTGTGTGCTGGTCTCAGCCTCCTCAAGACCCCTCAGCTGGCTGGGCCCCTCCAGGCCTCTGCCTCTGAGCTGCCCACCTCAGGGGACCAAAGGCGAGTCCCCCAGCACACCAAAAGCCACTAATGCAAGCAGACCAAATAAGTCACCATACAGGTGTGGCCAGCTCTCAAAACCCACCTAAGGAAGGAAACAGCGATGATTCACCCATAATGCAAAAGAAAAGTAAAGGAGGAAAGCTTAAAGTTTGAAAATATGTGGCAACTCATATGAATAATTTTAATTAAGAATATTCCCAAACCAGTGCAACCCTTAAGCCATGTGTCTCTAGAGAAAAATGTATTCACACTTTTAAAACTTACATACTGTTTTGCTTCAAAAGCCAAACAAAATATTCAGCATATTAAGGATTCTGTCGTAAACCTGGCCTGCCACCCTTGCACTTCTGTGGTTAGAACTTTGTGGAAAAGTTACCTGGATGTTAGGATCCAAAGGCCTTGACAGGTCAAGTCGCCACTGGCTTTATGCAAATACTTTGATAATGCTGCCGCACATGCAAGGAGCACATTTCAGCACATTTTCAATTATGTTGAAAAGGAAATTATTATATATACTAAACCAAACTCCTAAATCGAGGACAAAACTGAGCGATACCAGTGATTCCTTTAATTTGTTGAGGGTTTAATGAATTTGAGTGGAAAGATTAGTTCAATCAGGACTAGTTAATGACTGTTAAGCAATTATTGACCCTTGCATTGTTTCTATGACCACCAGAGAGAAGGTATAATTTTAAAAATTTAAATCAGCAGTTTCTATTTGTTTACTGTTTACTTATATAGCCGAAGAGGGAGATGCAGTGTGGATTCTGAATTTCAGTGGGGGCAGAGGGAGGTCTTGAACAAAATTCCCTGGAATCGGACTCATAGGGAAGCGAAGTGATGAGGAACGTTCACAGTTAAGGGAGATTTACAAAATTCTTCCCTTTGCAGAAAAGCCAACATCTTCCATTTCTCCATCTTCTTGATGAAGGGCATTGAATGTTTTTAAAACTATTTAGCGTGTATATCCAACCAAGTTTATGCCAAAATGGATGGCTTTTCAACATCTCAGGTTTGGGTTACAAAAAGAAAAAAACAAGCAAGCAAACCAAGCACAGACATGGATGGGCTGCCTTGCAGAGCAGCTGCAGGGCCCAGCGGCGCAGCCAGACGCCTCCCCGCGGACAGCAAGACAGCACAGGCATGAGGGGCGCCGGGCGCAGCCTGCACAAGCCCCAGCTCTGGCTGACCCCGCTGAGGGCTCAGAGACCGAGGACCACCTGAATCGTCTTAAGACAGGGGGATCGGCCTCCTCTGGGTGCAGACAGACTTCAAAAAGTTGCAATTAAGTGGGAACTACAGAGATTACAGGGCGATATTAACCATCATTAAGCGATTTCAGCGTGAATGAGTGAGCATGCCTTCCCACGTCTCACTGCGGAGGCCCCTCCAACCTGCGATTCAGAGGTGATTTGATAAATACCTGTACGTGTCGGGGTATTTGTCTGACAGACAGACCGCGTGTATCACCTTTACAAAGACATCAATGCTGCTGCAAACCCGACGCTCCGATTTCCAAGCAACACGCCCTGGCATGTCACACAAAACCACACTGCTCATCCCGGGAAGGGAGGCGACGCCTGTCTGCTCTGCTTTAAAGAAATTAGCTCAGTTTTCTTATAATAATAAACAGAGGCTCCTGTACTCGAGAGTCCCGCTCGCTGGCATTGTACGTAAGCTTTGGATCTTTTGTTTTCACTTGAAGCGTGACAAGATATTGGCACCGGGAGGGGAAGGTGCGGCCTCCCCCGAAGGCAGAGGCGAGAGCGCTCAGTGGCGGTAGAGGGCAGTGTGCAAGGCCACCGAGCGGGCGGCAGCTATGCGGGAGCAGGCCCGCGAGCCGCGCCTGGAGAGGCAGCATCTGCTCTCAGCAGCCCCAGTGCTGCTTCTGGCGTCGCTCCACAGGGCCAGCGCTCAGAGCCCACAAGAGACCTCTGGCAGCGCCCTGAAGCTTGGCCAGGGACTCTTCCACCAGAGACAGCAGTTTCCGCCATGCAGCACCAGGGACGGTGCAGAAAGGCCTGCAAGGGGGGCTGGGATCTGCCTCAGTGGTTCCGCCGCTTGCCTCGCAAGCACGAGGACCGGCGTTCAAGGACTGGGACCAAAAAAAGAAAGGCCTGGGAGACTTGGCGCACACCTTCCCTACACTCCGAGTCTGGGCCTGGGTGCAACTTTCTGCAGGGAGGACACACATGCTTCCAGGCGCCCTGTCACCACCTAAACTGCAAAAGTGGAGAATAAGAAGGTCTATTTTCAGCAATGCAGAGTTGAGAATTGCAAGCGCTTAAAAACTGCCAAAGTGCTTTGCTAAAAATACATCACAAGGAGGGCTCATAAATAAGGTCTCGGGCAGCGCACCTGTCTGTCGGCCGGCTGAGACCTGGGTGCTGCGCTCCCCCAGCCGGGAGCCGAGGCAGCCTCGCCCCGGCACGCTGCGTTGAATGCTTGCTATTTTTATGAATGCAGCCAAAGCAAAGCTAGTCTAATTGGACTAGCTCAAGCGGGCCTTTTTATTTTACTTTACTTTTTTACAATTAGTATTCCATGCACGCACCCTTAATGAGATGAAAATTAAAGTTTCCACATTTAATGCCATGTTTTCATGCTTGCCACGCTTGAGAAGTTTTCTTGAATAAACACTGGTATCAATGGGCCGCCAGAAAGGGCTTCCTTAAAAGGGCATGGAATTTGTTTACAAAGCTCCGCGCTGTTTGGAAATGGGACAATAAGTGGGAAGGGTCTCTTCCCAGCCCTTCTGAATGCTAACTAAAGGCAGAATAACTCTCCGATGGGCATCTAGTACAGTCCAAGGAATTTCTCTTCCAAGAAACTATTCCTTTCCCTGGAACTATTTGCAGTCCACTAATAACCTGGCTTCCACCAAAGAAAATCTCTCACCCAGAATTACCAACGTCACTCTGTAAATAAATCCATAGTTTTTTTCCAAGAAGATCTCCTTCCTGTTTTGGCTTTGGGTCCTCATTGAATCGAGCAAGACACTTTGGTTTAAAATTGGTCATGCTGGAATTGGAACAAAATCACATTTCACATGTCCCCGCATTGCAGCTGGAAAGGGTATAGCTCTTATCCTGAGGTTAGCAACCCAATCCAACTTTAAAACATTCATGCAGGAAAAGGAATTCACACTTCAGCCTCAGCTCGGAATGAAGGCTTCTCTGTTTCACCAAAAGGCGCTCTGAGCAGAGGCGGTGGCCAGCCAAGGTCTGGGACTTGGGAGAGATGGTGCAGCCCAGCGTGGGCTGCAGCACAGTTTTAATGGACAGAAAATGCACTACTATTTTTAGGGATGCAGGCACTTGCCTGGGGCACCAAGGAGCTGTCCAGGAGCATTTCCTCCACATCACACTCGGGGGTGCAATTTCCCCTCAGCTGCTTTCCAGGGTGAGGACGCTGAAAAGGCCACATTCGCTTATTTTAAAACTTGTTTCTAATATCTCATCGATATCTAAAATAGTAATAAAAATAGCATCTCCATCTCTGCTGTGTAGGAAGACAGGGAAGAAGGGGGTCCTGCCTCCTGCAAGCCCGTGCATGAGCTCCGGGCCTGGCTGTGGCTGGAAGGGATGCAGGAAGGCAAAGGGCCGGGGGTGGGTCTTCCTCCTAGGAGTGCTGAGAACACCAGGAGCGCCTGGTGCACACACGCCCACAGAGGCATGCACTGCCTGACTCCATGCAGATGACCCGGAAGCAGAAGGGCTGAAGAGCCAGCTGGGAGGAATTGTCCTGGGCCCTGGCGTCACACCTGGAACAGCTGTGGGGTCTCTGAGTGTGAGGAGTAGTGTAAGAAAGGAGGCTTGGGCTGTGGGCACAGAGGCTGCCCGCCCGGGAGTGGGTGTGCCTGAGACCTGGATCCCACCATGCCTTGCACGGCCCACACAGGTCCCTGCACAGCTACTGCCCGGACAGCCGCAAGGTCCATGGACGGAGAGAAGGGATTCGGCAATGTGCTTTTTAAATTGATTTGCTAGCAAATATCTGATAGCAAACCATGAAGGCATCATCCTGCACTACAAGCTGTGAGTTGGGGTCAGACACACACATACTCACATATTCGTGGCATTGGGCATTTCCGAGTCAAGGGTGGGTTTTCACTCTCTTCTTTTGCTTTTCCTTACTTATAAGTTATGAGAAGAATGACCAATATTTCCTCTGCCCCAGCACAGCGACACAGCGTGCCATGCAGGAGACTCTCGAGCGAGGGCTGGAGGCTGCTGATTGCCGAGCTGAGTAGGAGGAGGGCTAGTGGGGCCTCAGGGGTGCAGGAAGCTGGATCATCAGGGAACCTTTGGGGAGGACCTGGGGCCTGGTGAGAATTCGCACAGGTCCCGGGGGCACTGCGGCTGCCCCAGGGAAGACCAGCCTGCTGACCCCGGGGTTCTGCAGAGAAGAGAGGAACCCGGAAGGCCCCCGGGCTCAGGAGTGCTGAGCAACTCTCTTCTCAGAACAGTCTTCCCTCGGCATCTTGGGTTCCACAGGGCTTTTTCCTTTCCCAGGAATACACTCATACTGTGCTTAAACTATTAAACCCTTCAAGGAATCATGCTTACCTACGTCCATATAAAATCATATTTCAAAAGCCAAACACAGGCAATTATCTGAACCACCTTTTTTCTTAAATGCAAGTGTATTCTTAACACACAAATTTAATAAACTGCTGCTCTTACACTTAAGTGTCATAACTGTCTTTCTTACATGTAAGTGTATTCTCGCTGTGTTGTTTTGCTCCTCTTCCTGCCTTTCTTTCTGCCTGCTGTGGCTCTAAAGGGAAGCAAGCCCGGCGAGGGGGCCTCTTCTTCCACCTGCACAGCACTGAGCTCCCACATGTGGGCCAGAGTCACTGTGGAGTCCAGGCGCCTCAGCCCACACACAAGCGCCCACTGGGAACAGTCAAGGGGCTCTGCCAGAAGGCCACTTCCGGGTCACCAACTGTGATGGCACAACCCGAGTGCTCTTTCTCTGCGGGCCAGCAGCAGGGCTGGGCCTCTGCCTTCTATCAGTTGTTGGGATAAATGGAATTCCAGTTCTTCTACCACAGCTGCACTGCATACAGAGAGAAAAAGTGCATTTGTAAAAGTGAACCAGTGCTGGAGTTGGGTGGTGTGACCGCCTGCAAACACTCAGCTTCACCCAGGAGACCGACTGTTCCTTCCCCTGCCCCACGGTCGAGGGCAGCTCTGACCATGTGGGTGTGCGTGGTGCTGCCTGACCTCCAGCAAAGAGCAGGTGCCTTCGGGGCATGGAGATGGAGCTGCCTCGCTGAGCCTGGGGGGAATCGGAGGAGGAGCCTGCTTAGCTTGGACGCTGCCAGGGGCTTGGCTCAGCCGTGCCACCTACACCACTTCCAACCCAGCCGAAAGGCTTCTAATCCCTTTCCTTTGGAGGTGTTCTTGGAGGAGAGTCAGATATTTATACAGCTTACACAGCTTTAGACAGAGGTGCATAATGTATGCTGGAATGAGTCAGTTGCCATTCTAGAAAAGAATAACCCAAAAGATTTACAGGGTACTTAAATATTGTTATTTAATCACAAGGTACGGTGTATGTTACACTGTAATCTCACTTAAATCATATAATGAATGCAATAATGAAAATTAAATTCCCAATATGCAGAGCTGTGGCTCTTTTAATCTACATGTGATTTCAAACAGTATTTCCTGGGAATCTGTTCTTTCATGTGAGGGAACTTGCTGGAGGACTCAAGAATAAGTATCCTGAAGGACTAGGTTTCATGATGTCAGACGTCTCTCTTCTTAGGAGAGGATTTATCTGCCCCCACTTCGCCCCACTCCTGAGATCATATGCACGATAGTACTTTTAATAATGGCATAGATCACACCAGGGGCGTGGGCAATGTTTTCCTCCCTGCATGCAGCCAGTGCTGCTTCCCGGACAGGAGGGACAATTGAAGGAGAATCATTTAAAATCATTCCTAGCAAAGAAACAAATTCAGACCAAATTAAAAAAGAAATGTCCAAGAATTTGGGTAGGTGGGGTTTGCCTGCTCTGCTGATTTCTTAGCAAGGTTACTAGGGCCGCTCTAACCTTGGAAAACCAGAATTCTCACTTGAGCACAAAAAGGTCAAGGTCGGAAGGGACATGAGTGGCCTGCCAGCCTCTAGAGATGGAAGCCACACAGCCGGGTGGTTATCGGCGCTTTCCCCACATAGCGTTCATTGAGCACCTACTACTCCCCAACCTTTTCTGATAGTTACGGAAGATCTGATAGACACCCTGGAAGCGGCCCCCTCCCTTGAGCAAGAAGCACACCATGCGTGTTTGCACTGAATAATGAGCCCAAATTATGTTTCCTCAACTTCCCACATCCTTTTCAACAGACCTAGGAGAGCAGGGTAATTAGCAGTAAATCTGAGGTGTGACAATTTCCAGAATGGTCTAAAGCTATAGAAATACATTCATGGGATTTTCCTCTCACCCTTAATTTTTATTTTTTTCATCTTTCTCTTCTCTTGGATATACTTAGCAATAAATCACTCAGAATAGTTTCTCTTTTCATCTCCAGAGATGAGCAGTGGGGTCTCCAGTCACAGAAAGGAAGCCCTGCGTTTCCTTGGGGTGTCACCATGGGCATCGCCACGCTACCTGAATCCCAACAGCTCTCCACAGCTCTGCCACCCCGGAGCCAGCTGCAGGGTGTGAGCCTGCCAGACTCCGCGGAAGGCATGGGGTGGCCCTCCGAGCATCCTCCTGCCCTCCCTCTCTCTTCCGGTTGTGGTGGTTCTGGTTCCATCAGAGCTGACTCTGGGAAGAAACAGAGTAAACACCTCTGCAGCCTCCTCCGAGCCCCTCGTCCCAGGGCCAATGGCACACCAGAGTGGTGCCGGCCGGGCGGCTGAGCCCATCTGTTCTGCTCAGTCTTGCTTCTTGGGTTTTCGTTTTGAGGCTGTTGGGGTGGGGCGGGTGGACCTGCGTGGGGCCCATGGGAGGTGCATCAGAGCCAGCCCTGGGCCACCTCCTGCCTTTTCCTCGGAGGCGGCAGTCGGGAGATCAGCACCTCTGAGATCGATGCTATCAGCTCCAGAAGAAAGGAAGAAAATAAAAGTTTGACAGGAGTTTATAAATACAGCCTTGGTTAAGTATACCATCATTCATAATACCATTAAATCTATTTCAATAAACAAAAACATGCTTTACTTCTGCCTGGAATTCTTTGTGAAAGGAAAACATTATGTGAAAAATAAAGTGTTATTGCAAACACAGTTAAAATCTGGAGTGAGGTTTTGAATAAACAAATTAAATTGCAGTGGAATATAGTGTGCCTTAGAGCCATTTCTTGACAAAACAGTCATCTTATTTACACGCTTCACAATACCCCACCATGGATGTCGAAGGAAAAAAATAAGGAGAAAAATAATTAGCATATTAATCTTTTTTATGCCGCCATCTTTCAGATCCAGAAGACCATGGTGTAATTTAAATCTAAACGCTTTCCTGGCATTAGAATTCATTTTAGATGGGTCAATTGTTCCGTAATAAAGGGATAGGAGGTGTACTTCATGCAAGAGATTTATGTTTGCCATTTGTTCATATTCATGTGCTACTGAATACCCTCAATTCAGATGGTGATGGCTGTTCATATCAGCCGGGCGGCAGCCACAGATCACTAACCGGCAGCAATGAATTGCATTTGCAGGACAAAAAATACTGCGAAATTAACTCCAACAGTTTATTGATTTTTGCTTAACAGAAGCCAGTATAACAGCTCTATTGCCCTCATAATGATTAGTGACAAAAGTTTAATTAAGCAATTATGAAGCCAATAATAGAGTTGTCTGGCCCGGGCGGCTCCAGCCCGCTCAGGACTTATCTTTCTCCTGCACATCAGAGCAGCTGGAATGTGCTGCAGGAGATTAATGCCGGGAACACAGATGCCTACTTTAATTCTGCTTCATGATGCCGTTTGAATGGGGACGGGAACACAGCTCCCCTTTATCAAATTACAAGTCCGCTTTTCATGAATATGTAGTTTTAAAAAAACGGAGTTGTGGCTTCAAGGTGTAATTATAAAGACATACAACAAAAATGACACACAATTCCATCTTAGTAATCCCTGCTATGAAATATGCATGATAATGTATTACTGAATAAAGACTTAACAGCGTTCTAAGAGGCTTTGCCATTGTACCGTTATCCAAACAATTGGCAGCCTCCTCCAAATGCTGTGTGAGATACTGTCTGACCTTACATCTCTGTTTTTCTTCCTCTTAAATGTATTGTTTCGAGCTTATTGTATTGTTGCTTGTCCATAATGCCATTAAAACTGGTCTTATCTATTTGTAAGGATCCCTGATTTATTATGTATGCTTCAATATGTTAATGTAAAAATTCGAGCTGCTTCCCCGCATTCATGTTTTCATAAAATATGCACGGTGTCCCCGGAACCGGCAAACCTGGAGCTAGCCAGGCAGGCTCTGGGCTCCCTGCTCCAGTTGCCCTCATGGTTCCGCAGCCTCACAGGAATCTGCTGCGGAATGTTCGGATGCCTCCACTCCAGGGAGAGCCGGGCTTTCCTGCCGCTCCGGCAGCAAACGGCCCGGACCAATTTGCTGGCTGCTTTCTTTCTCTGCACAAAAAGGAGAGGCCCTGAGTCCCTCAGAAAGAGCAGTCATTCATCCGGCCCCACAGGGACCCCCGTGCTGGAGGAGGACAGAGCAGAGTGGGTGCGGGCCGGCTTAGGGGGGCTGGGAGGGCATCCTGTGCCCCAACTTTGCAGGCAGCAACTGGAGCTGCTGCACTGTGTTTAATAAAACCTAAAACAGATTCACCCTGTGGGTTTTTGTCACTAATAAATTGTGCCTTATCCAAATGAAGGCGATTTATTTTATCAACATCCCCTCAAAGTGCATTTGTCTCCTCGGAACTGCTGGGAACAGCTGCTCCCGTGTAACAGGCGGCAGCGGGGGTCATCGTGGGGCTCTGAGCGGCCTGGCTGCTGTCCCTGCAGACTGGCTCTGGGTGGACAGCCGAGTCTACCGACTGCGTGGCCCACAGCCACCTCGCGCAGCACGCAGCCAGCCACATGGTCCCCTGGCCCAGGCAGGGACATGGCTTGAGCAGGCTGTACTTACCCCAGCTGCACAGAGGGTGGGTGAGCACACACTGCCAGGAGTGTCAGGACAGATGCAGGCCCGGCGCTGGCTGCTCACCCCAAGGAGTGGCTGCTCTATGGGGAGCACTTCCTCAGGCTACCCAGAGGGCTTTGCAGGGACGCAAACCACACAGAGTAGAGATGGAGCAGATGCCTGCTAAGGCCGGTGCCAGAGCTCATCAGAGGGCTCGGGGGCCCTGGGCAGGGCTCCTGGCCTTGTTATTAGCGGCTTATCGTGTAGCACAGCGGAGGCGAAGCTCACTCACACGTGCCGAAAGTTACAGGGCCTGTGTGCCGCTGGGTCAGGGCTGCCCTGCTTTGGAAGATGTCCTCGCAGAGCCCCATCTGTTTATTCCAGCAGTGGAGCAGTGCAGGGAGACAGTCAGTGCAGGAGCCTTTCACTCTGCACTCGCCTGGCTGTCAGTGAGGCAATGTTCCCTCAATTCCTCTCTGAGACAACCCTTCCCAGAATGTCTCTGTACTGGCCCTGGCTCCACCCCGAAAGACAGAAACGTCCAGAGACTTAATGGACAAAGTGCTTTCTTATCTACCCTTTCACATTCATTAAAGGTTCAACCTGGAAAGAAGTGAAAAACAATCCCTGGGTGTTGGAAAGAAAATGTTGTTCTTCTGAGTAGTTAATTGCCAGAATTTTCAAAACCTGCCCCGCTTTGTGTGAACCTCTGAGGGCCTTGCAGAAGAGCTTCTCGGGAGGAGCCTGGGGGTGACCCCATGCAGGGGACATGAAGGCCCCCCAGGAAAACTAAGAACGCAGACATGTGGATGGATTTTAGGGACAAAGATTACATTCAAATAACCTTGGAAAGACTGCCTCGCCCAACAATTGTGGCTCTATTTTTCTTTCTCAAAAAATCTGACTAAGAACAAATGCTCATTAAGTGTCTGTGAGTGTCACATACCTTCCACTTGCTGGCTTCATTCACGGCTGCATTTGGAAAGACAGGAGAGCACCTGATTTTTTTTATCTCTGGTCTACCAGGAGGGACAGCATAAATTCAATTTTCCAGTCCTACAGGCAAACCAAACTTTCCATCTATCCCGAAAGCCCCCTGCCTTAGGACGCCCTTTCCTTAAATGTGGCTTGTCTGCATGGAACCATTGCGGTATTCCTCCTTGAATACATTTTCACAATTTGATAATCAGCTCAGTTCTGCCAGTGACAAGTTATGAATTATTAAACTATGGAACGTCACCTTAATTATTCTTTATGAGGCCCAACAACAATTTACTTGTTCTCAAGACACAAAGTGATGTAAGTCATTAAGTAAAAGATCTCACGTGAACATAATATTTGGACAATGTAGAAAACAGCAAGCCTGTGAAATCTGGGGAGTGTTTTATGAACATGCTCAGCCCCAGCGGGAAACAGCATCACCCACAAGATGCAAAGTGCACATGCAGGAGTCAGGAACCAGAGCTTTGGCAATGGCAATTAAAATCCCAGACGGGTCCATCTCAAAAGGGAGCTGCCAACCGTCTGAGAAAATTGCTCTTCCTTCCCCATGAACCTGCATGCCTCCACGTTAGACAGTAAAGAGCACGCGGGCCTCACACCCAATTGCTGAGGTGAACCCCGCGCCCAGTCGAGCCCTGCGTACGGACGAGACATCCCTCTGTGGCTGACCTGCGCCCACGCTGCCCAAGGGGGGCATCTTCTCCCACACCTTTGTGCACTCATCGCTTCTTTGCATTTTCTGTTGCCAGCTGGTGATGAATGCAATTTGCTCTTATTAGCCAAGTGTCCTGAAAGCAGGTGGAAAATCCTGATGTTTCCTCATCTTTGGATGCGAGCGCGGAGTGAGCGGCTCACCTTTGCATATTCACTGAATTTTGTACTGTGGGGAGCAAATGCTAAGACGAGCTTTAAGGCTGCAAATAGATATCAGGTGCCGGAACAGTAACACATTAAGCGTGACTGGCTTAGGGGCCGAGGAGAAGGTGGCAGGAGAAGCAGCAATGCCACGTGCGGTGCTTTGCTGTGCTCTCTGGTCGGGTTGTGCACAGGGCCTGATGAACAGCACCAACGACTCTGACGGATGCGCATCTTGCTCTGGGTGCTGATTTCCCATTTTCCTTAACTCACCATGATTACTTTTTTAGGGGCTTTCACTCTCCCCAGCTGATCCTCGTCTAGTTAGGCAGCATTAATGACACTTCAGTCATCCTGGCTTTCAAGCCGAGCCCTTCCACAGCGAACAGAGAGTTGACATTTCCTGACATTTTCCCAACTAATTACAGGACAAATAATTAAGCATGTTCTCGTATGTAACAAATGAAGGCCAAAGCCGTCTGTCAAGGTTGGTGATGGATGACACTCTGGGAGACTTTATCTGATGGGTCCTGCCACGCGAGGGAAGGGGAAGCAAATTTATTAGAATGAACAATGCAAATTCTGAGTCATCTCATCCAGTTATGCGCCAAAGCAATATCCATGTCAAGGTGAATGTGACAATGAAAGCAAAATATTTGCATTTTGTGGAGCAGGTTGAAGGGGAAATCAGAGCGAGAAGATGACAGGCCTAATTATTTTGGCTTATACAGGCTGGGACAGCTGTTTCTGGTGTCCTGAACAAGGCTGTCACACAGGTAACTAAATAGGTCTGCATATAAGTCTGTATCCAACACTGTACTGAGATGTCTACCACTAATGACCAACGCTAATGTTACTGCCATCCCTGAAAAACAGAAAATGTGTCACCATGCACCTTCTGCATGGCAGTCAACATTTCGCTACATAATTACTTGTTAGTGAATTAATTCCTATCTGTCACTATCTATGCCAGTGTCATTTTTAGACCATTACAAAATTATGCCATCACTATAGCAACTGCAGGCACAGTTAAAAGCCAAAAGAGTTCAGATGCGCAGCGAAAGTGCCTGGTTAGGCAGGAAGGAGATAATAATGTAAAATCCAGATCGGAACGCTGCTGTCTACCAGCCTCATTTTCTTTATTTGGAATGCCCGTTTGATCAGTGATCATTAAACAATAATTTCAGGATCCCAATTTCAATCCGCGATTAATATTTTTCATAATTAGAACCACAGTCTAATGGTAGCACCTCCCCAAGTGGAGCCCACCTCCTGTCAGGTCAATTAATTGGGTGCTTAAAAGTGACAGCCTGCCTGCAGCCAACGTATGCAGATGCGGAGCCTGGGCTCTGGCTTTATCGGCAGCACGCTTCCCCCTGCATCCTCCCACCCCCTGGCTCCTTTGTGCACCTTCCCTCTGCTCTGCTCCCACAGGCGCACCTCCACGCTGCGCTGGGGTCCGTGCCTTTAGGTTTCAGGGTGCTTTGCCATTAGTCAAATCGCTCCTTCTGCATTTAAATCGAGACCTACGGGATGCAGAGCCATCTGCATTAAGAACAATCAGCAACCTTTTGGCCCCAAAGGCCCCTGGAGAAATGCACTTTGCGGGGAGAGGTGGGGAGAGGGAGACTAATTGTAAGTAAGCAAAAATTAAAATGGAATTTTAAATGCAAAAGTAGAAAATGTGAAGTACCCTGTAGGAAACAGAATCCATGTTCATTGATTTTTCGGTTTTGATTAATTAAAATGTTAGCGGCCAGGGAATGAACAGCCCCACCAAGCTGCCCACAGATTCACCAGTCGTCTGGAAAGCACCACGGCTCCCTTTCGGCGCAGACACCTGGCTGGTGAATGGAGGTGATGTGTAGCAGACACGCACTCCCAACGGCATCTCGTGGCCCCTGAGTCGGGAGAGGGCTCTGTAAAGAAGGGAGATGTGGAAATGAAGACACTGTGAAGGTGGGGAGTCCTTCGGGAGGACCGCAGGGCTGACTGTTTTGCTGTGTGGTGCCAGCTTGTTAGTAACACTCCGTGGTGCAGTGGGAGCCGTGGGCTTTCCGGTGGACTCAGGCGATTATGTGATCCTGCTGATGAGGCAATGCCATGGGTCACTCAGCACCGAGGCCCAGTGCAGGCAGGCAAACACGGAGCTAGAGGGAGGAAGAGGCACCGCTTCCAGCGCAGCTTTGCATGCGGGTGGGGTCCAGCTGGACAAACAGAAGTGAAGAAGGTTCCGGGCAGGGGCGGTGGCCAGAGCCCCATGTGCAGCGCGTTACTGGACCTCGGTTCTGACAGGTTCTGAAGAATGCCACACACCTTGTCACCTGCGATGTCGGGCAGGCTCCCAGAGCGCCCCTGGGAAGTCTGCACAGAGACAGGGCCGCTGGCAGGCAGCGCCTGGCCGGCAGGACAGCAAGGTTCACTCTGCCTCCTCCCGACAGGGCGAGGCCGGCTGCTGCTCCCCGCGAGTCCCGGACGGGAGGAAATCAATCATTTCCCGGAAGGCCTGGCCAAGTGCGCCCCCTGGACAGGGCCACTGAGGAGGTTAACACAAAGGCCACAAAGCAGGATAGGACTGTTTCCAAACATCGCTCCATTTTGCATATTTCCATGATTTCCTCAGCATGCCTGCCTCTGCCTAGATATTCGCAGCCTGACAGGAAATGAGGGCTGGATCTGGGGTACAGCCCTGAATTTGTTTGAAACTAATTTGGCTTAGAGTTTGGGCAAAGTGCCCATTTCCGAACCCCCTACTTTATCTATTATTTGCAATCTGTTCAAGAACAATTGAGGGTGAAGCATCTAAGTCCACTCTTGGGCTAAGAAGCTGGATTTTAGGCGTGTAAATAATGCGGTATCTTGATAGACATTGTAGACAAATTTGATCCAAGGACCAATGAGATAGTTTCTGTCTAATGATCCTAGTCAATCTAATTAATGCATTCTGCTACATTATGTTTTAAGAAGTGACCATTGTGTAATACACTTTGAAATAGGCACAAGCTAATGGGATAAGATACAAAAATTATTATGCTGACAGTAAATCATATTACATTCCTAATAAGCATTAACTAGATAACTAGGTCAAAGCAGTATTATCTTAATTGATTTTTCAAAAGAAACCTGACAGAAAAATGTCAATGCTCGAATATTTCTTCATGCATCATTAAAACAAGATTGGCTTTTAACAAAAGAAGAGCCCTTCACAGAATTGATTCTTGCTTCGGGCTGCCTGCAAGTAAGTGTATTACATAAAAATCTATACAGGATATTAAAACAACACCGCTCTGCAAGACAGTTACAATTAAAAGCTGAGACCCCCGACGTGTCAGCCTCAGTGGCTTGCCAGCAGACGAGGGAGGGGGTGCCCAGCTGCCTGCGTGTGCGCCAGGCCCTGCCACCGTGGAGGGACAGGTGCAATCACAGAGTTTTCTGGTCAGATCCGGATGCCCACTGCTTCCATAGTCTGTGCCTGCACACTTATTACACACTTACTGCTCACGGGATTGCTAGGGAAGCTGCGGCAGTGCAGCCCAAGCCTTCCATCCCAGTCTCTGGCTGCTGAGTTCCAAAGCAGGCTGTGGGAAGACGCCTGTCACCACAGTGGTGTTAGACAGGCAGCCTTGGGCCCCAAGTGGCAGGGGGCAGTCTCCTCCTGGAGAACCACATCCACGGCGGGCTGATTTGGTTCAACTCTGGGGTGGCTGCTTGCTCTGGAAGCAGAAGTCCCCACCAGGTCATTTATGGGGCATTCACTTTTAGGATGTCTCTCTCTGACTGGATCTCAAACCAAGAGTCAGGATCAAGCTGGGCATGGCTATAGAGGCCTGCAGGTAATCTAGCACTCTGGGAGGCTGAGGCAGGAGAATCCCAAATTCACACCCAGCTGGGCAACTTAGTGACTTTTGCTCCTGGAGTCCCAAGTGCATCTGCTCTTCAGGTTCATTCTTGGAGAACACCCCACACCGTACTCATGCACCTAAGAAGAACCAGCCAGCTCTGTGGCCTGCAGGGAAGCGGAAGGCTCTGTCTCACAGTCCACACGGGGATGGCTCATCTGCAGGCCACAGCCTCCAGCCAGCTGCACAGCGATAGGTGGTTCCCACCCTCCGAGACCACGAAGGAGGAGTGTGTGTCCACAGACAACACTGGGCTGCATTATGTGGGTCTGCATCATAATGGGGGCTTCCCTGCACATTTCCCAGGCTGCACCTCTAACCCAAGTGCCTCTCGTTTCTCCAGTAAAGCAGTGGGAGGGTTTCATCCACAGAGCGCTCCCACCCCACTGCCTGGTGTGAGCAAGCTTCTGAGTTCCATGCCGGTGACGGCGGCTCCACAGGAGGCTGCGACGCTGTGGCCCCTGCTGTGGCCCCCTTACTCCAGTAGACAGACAGACTGCACTTCTAGAGGGGTGGGGCGGCTCCACAGACCTGTGACACTTACTCTTGCCCCGACTTCGCAGCTCTTCCCAGCAGTGCTTCGAGCTGCGTGAGGATGCACTGGCACGCTCTGGATACACCCAGCACCGGGCTCCATGTGTTCGTAAGGTGCCCACCACGGGCCAAGGCCTGGGGACCTTGATGAGCCAGGCCAGGCACCCAGAGCTCTGGACGCGGTTGCCTCGGTCTACAGGGATGGGCTGTCCAGGGGGCCAAGCTCGGGTGGCAGGTCCCTCCATCCCCAGAGACAGACCGGCTCAGGGCCAAACTTCCTTCCTGCCTGGCGACCAGTCTTCATCACGCTCCCCTCTGCTGTCCATTATCAGCTCATGCAAAGCCCCGAGAGCACCGCTGCCACGCTCCTCTGGCAGATGAGGAAACTGAGGGGGGCTGTCCCAGAGCTCACGCCGACGCCACACTGTGAGCTTGGCTCTCATCCTTAGGGCTGGCTTCTGGGCTCTCTCCCGCCTTGGAGGCCTTGCCCAGGAAGCATGCAGGGCCCAGGGAACCTGCTCGACCTTTTCCCTCCATGGTAGGACCCCCGGCTCACAGTTTTGATCTGAGCTGGGATCTTTCCTGATGGAGAAGCTTTGCCTTCCTAAGAACTTATTTCTCATCTTAAAAGTAAGACTTAGCTTTCAGGGTGTCTGGGGTCAGGCACTGCTCAGAGAATGGCGCAGGCAGTAGGTGCCCATCCATGACCCTCACGCAGTTCATGTCAGGTGGCTCTGACCCCACCCTGGAGCCTGACCGCCAGCCCCTCGGCTCCGAACCCACCCACTGTCCCAGACTCGGCTCTTAGCAGTGACTAGGCCACCCCACCGTCTGGTACCCACCACACAGCCACACTGGTGAGCTGAACCTGGACTCACCCTGAGCACAACCACCCCTGGTCCCTGCTTCCTGCACAGCTCACTGGGGCCAAATCTGTTCCCGCCCTCATTGATTCCCACGCCAACCCAGGAGGGCTCTTCTGGAGCTTCCTTATTCTCAGATCAGCTTCAGTACCGGCCACATCTCCTCCTCTCCCTTCCCCAGCACGTCCGTGTCTGGTCTTCCACCCCTCAAGGATCTGCCCATAATGGCACGACCCCACAGTTAAGCAATTTCAGCGGCAAGTAGCGTTGAGGTTTCATTTCTTAAGAATTTCTAGATCTCTTAAATGGAACTATGTTTTAAAAACAGGAAACAGATTTTTTAAAAGGCTCTACCAAGTTTCAATTTAGAAAACTGGCTGCCAATAAAAAGTCAGCAGAGAAAATCAATTTTATTCATATCAAAGCTTTCATTTAATTTATTTTCAAATTAATATGAAGAACATTGCGAGTCATTTATCCTTCAATCAAGCCTTATTTTCTAAATAGGACTCACATGTCTTTAACTGCCTCCAGTAAAAACTTTTGGTTTCATTCAATTACTTCCTGGAGAGAGAAGTGGAGGAATTTTAAAAGTGTTGTGGACAGGGTATTGACAGGCAACGCCAATAAAGAAACAGGCTGCAGTCTGATCTCTCCTCTCTTTAAGTGTGTATGTCTTTCAGTGTGTATATTACAACCGTACATTTATTATTTAGCCTTCTGTCAAGATCGTAATTGTGTTTATGGATCCATCACTGTCTCAATTTCCGTCATCCACATGTAAGCGTTCCACATACACAGGGATTGCCAGTTGCTCTCTGTGTGTGCATGAGTGGTGCTGGGGTCGGACTCAGGACCTCATGCATTCTAGGCAAGGCAAGTGCTCTGCCACATCCTAGTCTGACTGTTGAGTTGTGATTTAGTGACGTCCTTTCGCAATTATAGATCTGGAGACTTATATCTAAGATGTGTCAGAAGGTCACGTGCGACTACAGATTATCTGAATTATTTGACTATCATATGTGATTCATAAAAGTGGGGTTCTGTACACTTAAAAGTTGGATAATGATCCTACATCTAGTAAATCATGGTTGAATGATGTTAGCATAATAGTTTCAACCTCCTATCTGTAAAATAATTCTGTTCTTACACAAGAAACTTGTTTTGTTTGTTTTCATGGGTGGTTATTTTGTTTTTCTTAAAAGGGATTTAATGCATCAGTATTGGTTGAATAACTCTAAAAACTAATAATTTGTACCCAATATTAATTATTACTTTATTTCAATACACTTGCATGCTCTGTTTTTGTATAAAACAGATTAAAGACATAATAATTGGTGGTTATTGTCAGTTTTTTCCCTTTGAAGCGTGGCCTTGACTCAGTGACAATAAACATGTGAATTATTGTTGATTAATGGCAATGTAACAATGAACAAAGCAACTACAGAAGAATAATAAACTGAAGTATGCGTGAATATTTTGCACACACAATCCCACGTGTGTTTTCATGTACTGTCCTCTGCTCTAGCTACATCTTCAGAAAGGGATTCCACAGATGACCTGGGAAATAAATAACATTTCCCATCTTTTGCATTTCAAATCTTTTGAATTATGTTGCAGAAAACGTCCTGAAAAGCACAACTTTATTTTTAAGAGCCTGAATTTTGAGATTGTAAAGCTAAGCCCACTGGGAATAAGACAAAAAGGTTATGCCACAGACAACAGACTCAGGCCTTCTGACAACAAACAGAGCTGACTAAATGGTGTTAACTTCTTGCTCCAGCCATGAAGCCTAGGTGAACCCTAACCAGACAGTGCGGGTGGGTAGATGATAGGAAGGTAGGTGGATATACATGGTAAATAAATACAATACATGGCAGACCTTAGGAGGGGAAAATAAAACTTCCAGGAATTATAAACCAAACTGAAATGCAAAGCCAGTGTGTAGGTGTAAGGACTTGTGTGGAGCTGACCCGGAGAAGCTTCATGCTCAGAAATGGTGCAACCCTAGATCCTGAGATTGTGGTCAGCCTGTCCATCAGCACAGAACAGACAGACCTCCAAGGCAGCAAGCGGAATGAGGATATGACATAAAACCAGGACTCTGAAAGGACCAATCACTACATGATGGAAGTAGGGAAAGAGCATCATAAAAACATCCACATCTGTATCTCAGGAAACCAGCAAGCAGCTCATCCCCTGCCCATGGCATTACTGAGCAGCACCTTCTATCAAGAGAAAAATACCCCTGGGGCCAGGGATTTAGCTCAGTGGTTTTGTCGCCTGCTGTGCAAGCACAAGGACCTGAGTTCGATCCCTGGTACAAAAAAAAAAAAAGAGAGAGAAAAAAATACCCCAAGCTAACCTCACGAATGAGTGGGTGAAGGGACCAGAATTTATACTGCTTTTGTTGTGTAAAACTGCCAGTTGATAAAGTAAAAAATATTTCCAGCTGCTAAAATTCTTGGAATCTCAGGTGAACATACCAATCTCCATAAAGATGTTTCCATGATCCAAGGTTTGTGTGACTGACACAGAGGGAAAAGCTGCCACTGCAAAAATAGATATGAATGCCAGAAAAAAAAATAGATCATGAAAAATGGCTGAAAATCACAAAGAACAACCACAAAAGTAATTAGAAATAGAAAACAAAGAGTTAGAAAAGAAACCGGGGTGGTGGTACACACCTGTAATCCCACCACAGGGAGACTGAGGCAGGAGAATTGCCATATGTTATAGGCCACCTGAGCTACATAGTGAGCTCAAGGCAGTCTGAGCTATGTAGGGAGACTTTGTCTCAAAAAGAAGAGTTTAAAGGGATATCAGGAATATAAAAACAAAGTAAAATTATCTGAAATTGAGACATTCGTGTTTTGAAGTTTATAAAAAGTTCTTGGCCATAGAGATAAGGAAAAGTGACAATTTGAAGAAAAAGAAGTTGATTACTATAAATGAAAAATAAAATGATTGATAAAGAAAGATATAATAAATGAGAATTTAATTGAGTTAATTTAATCTCTGGATGAATAAAGTTGATCAGTTCCTCACTGCTCTGCCTACTAAGGAAAGAGAAAAATCACTCTTGAAGAAGACAACATCATTCAGAACCTCCAAAATGTTTTTCCAAATCAGGTATTTACTCAACTATTATCAAACTTTCAAGAAACAGAAAGTTATAAGAACAAAGTTAAATTGACTCACAAGTGATGGAGACCTTGAAGCTGTCAAAGATGTAAAATAATCACGAGCGATATAGTCAAGAAAATGTCTAAAAGATTAAGTATAAGATCAGTGAATTGGAAATTCTGCTAGAGAACCAAAATTTAAAAGAAAAAGAAAAACTGGAAATTCTACTGCTAAAAATAAATTATCAGAAAATAGAACTTAATTGATGGGCCTAGTGGTGAATTAAATGGTGGACAGAAGAGGACATTAAGTACCTCAGGACAGATCAGCAAAAAAGGCCAGAGTATACACGCACAATAGAGGGATAAAGGATAGAGCAAATGCAGATGAGAAACTAAGGACTCTACAACTGGAGATGCAGAAAGAGCAGAGAAATAATGGACAGGAAAAGAAAGATGTTTTCAGAGATTATGGCCAAGAATTTTTTATGAATTTATACAAAACATGAATGCAGCTGGGCTCCTTGGCACATGCTTGTAATCCCAGCACTCTGGGAGGCTGAAGTAGAAGGATCACAAGTTTGAGCCAAGGGTGGGGAACTTAGTAAAACCATGTCTCAAAATGAAAAAATAAAGAAGCTCTGGCATTATAGCTCAGTGTGAAGGTCCTGGGTTTTTCTCCAGGATTAGAAAAAACAAATGAATTCACATTTTCAAAAATTTTAAGGGCCACAAATAGGACAAATCTAATTGAAACCACACTTAGGACCATCACAGAAACAAACAAACAAAACAAAACAAAACAAAACAAAACAACTCAGAGAGCAATAGTTTACTTGGGGAGCAACAGTAAAACTGACAGCAGACTGTCCAACAGAAATGATGGAAGATCTCAGACTATGGAACTACACATTTAAACATGCCAAATACAAATAACAGAAATGATTTTCACAAACATCAAAGTAAAATAAATAAACATAAAACAAAACAGATAATTTAATATCATTAGACATAGTGAAAGAAGCATTAAAGGGAATTATTTGCATAAAGGAAAATATGCTCTGTGATGTGGAATAGAACAGCAGGAAGGAAAAAGAAAATGAGCATAGTGCTAGCTTTAGCAGCACATATACTAAAATTAGAAAATGAACATAAACAAAGACATACATGCAACTTCATATAAAATAACATCACATGTAGAATAAAAGGTAATAATAATTGGACACATTGTAGGCATGAAGGCAGAAATTATTAAATGTAATCAAAGAATCAAATAATGATAAGACACAAGCAAGTAAATTATTAAACAGAAAGTTAAGAAGGAAATTACTGAGAAGAAAACCTACAAAATAAATGCACATAGTGCATAAACAGTTTTTGAGAGATGAAAGGATATTATGAAAACCCAAAGGGAAGCAGTCAACTTTTCAAGTGGGAAATTAAGAGCTTTAAAGGAAGTCTGCGTAAAAATATGCTTGACATTGGGCCGGGGATTTAGCTCAGGTGTTTTGTCACCTGTTGCGCAAGTTCAAGGACCTGAGTTCAATCCCCAGTACCAAAAGAAAAATATGCTTGAATTGGAAGGATACACACATCTTCAATTTGGAAAGCACCTGAACATAAGAAATATAATTTTTTAAAAGTCTACACCTCAGAATGACTCTGAGAAAGGGAGAAGAAGAAAAAAAGCCTTTACACAAAGAAAAATCTGAAACTTCAAAATGACAACAATGGAGTTTTCACCAGTGTGATAAACCTAGATGGCCTTTTATGGAGTAGTTTCAGACTAGAACATGCACCTGGCCAGCCTCTTCCACACTCCCTGGGAAGGGCTGGGAATCTCAGCGCAGCAGTGCCAGGCCGGGGCTTCTGTAGCTAAGCCTCTTTTGCAAGGGCTCAGTTTCTAGACCTGGATACACTCAGATCTCTTTCTCCAGTCAGTTTGAGTTCATCATTATTTTACACACAATTTTTCAATATTTTTCTTTTAGATGGCATAAATTATCATTCCATAAAAATAGAACACAATAAAGAGGTTTTCATAGAAAAGTCAAGACTGAAATACTTAATTTTGTCACCATAGCTAAAAGGACAGTAGTTTTCCCTTGATTTTAAATACTGGATCAGAGAAGCAAGGAGTATTATAGGAAATGTGTCAGTCAAAGATACTGATAAACACATAATTTGAAAACTGTTTATTATAAAATAAGCCACTTGTTAGTTGAGAACTAATATGGAAATAATATACTATGCAAAATAACAATGGAGATCAGAAAATGGTCAGAATAAGATGTTAAAATTTTGTTGGTAAAAAGATGAAGTTAGCCATAAACTTCAGATAAAGTTGTTGACTGGTTTTGTACTTTAAATAAACATCTTGATTCTTTTATATTAAGACACAAAATCTCCAAATAGACAATAAGGCGAAATGGATAAGTAAGCCATATACAATGGAGAAAATAAGAGTAACCCAAAATGAAGAAAAGAGAATACAAGAGGAATTAAAATTTTACCTAAAGTAATGGAAATAATTCCAATTATGTAGCAACTAATATTAATATACAGCCCAAGTGTGGTGTCACAGGCCTGTCATCCCAGCACTCTGGGGGCCTGAAGCAGGAGGATCACCTCGAGTTCAAGTCCCCTGAACTGTCTCAAAATAAATAAATAAATAAATGCACTGCTTTAAAAACATAGGGAAAATATGAACATTTCTTAAAAGGGGGAGTAGCTCATCAAATTATGAATGCATTTATCCTCTATGCACATAACACAGACATGGAATGTATAATAACAGAGACACAAAAAGAAAAATGAGCAAATATATCACCATAATTGGTAATTTACCAAATATAATAAAAATGGACAAGGTAAATAAATTATTTACCACAAAGATATTTTGAATAGTACAAATTATCTGTCTTAAATAAATATTCATAAAAATCTAGACCCAATGATTAAAATTTTTTCATTTGTCTTTTTTTTTTTTTCAGTACTAGAAATCAAAAGGCAGGAGGCTGCACAACTGAGCTAAATTCCTGGCTCTCATTTGTCTTTTTTAGTGTTTTCAACTTTTAAAAATTTAATATCCACTGAGATTCAAAAGGCTTTAAACAGTAAAATATCAATCTACTTTCTATTGCCAAGGAAATACTATTAGAAAGTACCACAAAATATTCACCAATACTAAACCATTCAGATATTAAAAACACAGGTCCTAATAATTTATGGATTTCAAAAAGCAATTACAATGAAAATTAGAAAATATGTCCAACTCTGTTCAGTGAGTCCCCTGGCAGGGAAGCAAACACAGTCCTTAGAGGAAGGGTCACTGCCCCATGACCATGCCTACTAAAGGGGGAAGAATGGCCACCGTCAGCTCAGAAACTCAGAAAAACATCACACCCACCACTCAAGTTCAAAAAAATGCATCTAGGAAAATGAGTATAAATTAAATAAACAAAAATAGTTTGAACAAAATCAGTCCTTTCATTAAAAGATTCATAAAAGTGTAACATTTACAATGCTGAGGAAGAAAACAAGTATAGCTCCACATTGCATTTTGATTGTAAAATAGATTACAGCCACGGATAGAATATTTTTAGAACCACAAAATGGATCCCACGCTATTGTATGATGATAACATAATTGTAATTTCAGAAAGAAACAGTGGAAAGTAATACCTGATGTTTACTAAGCTTTTAAATAGGCATTCATTAAGTTTTTTACTGTATTCTAAAAGTACTTCCATGGATTTAATTCCAACGACACCTTAAGCTCCACCTCTCATGGGTTCTGACGGAAACTCGGAGGGTGTGAACGCTGTTTCTCTCCTGCTCAATTCAATTGTCAGTTACTCAGAAAGAATTTGTTGGTATTTATATATAATTATATAATTTCTCAAACATATGTATATATGTGCATATATAATCCCAAGGTGTATGTACTCCCAAATAAAATTACTGCAATGAAAACCTAGCAAGATAGATGATAACCTTGAAATGGGGAAGGATTTATTAAACAAGATAAAAATATAGATGGCATAAAGGAAATGTTTGCTACCTTGACTCAGTTATCATTTATCACTTTTGCGTGTCAAAAAACCCATAACATTAAAGTATAATAATATATCAAGAGAAGAAATTTTGAACAAAAAGAAAATTGTACCTAAAATATATCAAAAGACTTACAAATTTGTAACAGGCAAATATAAGCAATCACAGATGAGTAAACCTTAAGCCTATAAACATTAACAGATGTTGAACTTCACTAACCAAATGTAAAGTTACTCAACAGTATACTGCAACACACAGTGATGTAGAGTAAAATAGTATTATTTAGTGTGCATGTTCTGATTTTCCATCAAGGTTGGGATGCGAGTGAGTTCATGGTGCAGAACAATGGGGCAACACATACTGAAGTAAAAGGAATCTGTCTTCTGTGAGACACGTAGCCCAGCTTCTTGGGAATATATTCAGGCCAGTGGCCTTCAAGCCTTTATTGGTCTTGTATTCCCATTAAAAGAATTGTACAACTATATTATTAATTTATGACTTTTTACACTGTATTATGAATATTTTTAAATAAAATTGTTAATTGATTTTAAATGTATCTAACATACAAAGCCAATAAAATATATGAATAAGCTTTCTAAGTTTCAGAAATAAGATGTTAATTTTAATACTTGAGTTTATATTTCTATTCTTCTCTTAATTAAATTATACTAATTATTTATTTTGTGGAAATGTGTCAGTCTATCATTTTAAATTAAACATTTTAAATACCCTGTGCTTGTAGAAATCAAAGGAATAAATTTATAGTGTCCAGTCATCTTTTTACAAAATAAATGACAGCATTAAACAAAATAGAAAATACTAACTTTACTCCTATATATGCTTCTGGCATCGATCTGTCAGAAAAGAATGCAGAAACTTTGACCTCCCTTTCCTTGTATCAGGATAGGGGCACCCACTAAGAAGCTGATTCTCATTGCCAAAAATGGAGAAAATGAAGTCAGTCAACTCACTCCAGGTCTTAAAGCTTTGTGTGGGGCTGAGTTTAAAGGAATGGGCTACTTGATCTAGCATAGAAAATTTCAAAGCAGCCCAATGTTTAGGCTTTGGAATGAGTATTACTGGTTGATTTTATCCAGAGTTATAGCAAAAATGAGGAGCAAAAACCAGAGCTGAAAGATTCAAAAAACTTAAAGTTTGGCCAGAAAAGAAGTACATGTAAATTTTCATCCAGGGGAGGTATGGCTGAAGAAATTAATTAAAGCCAACAGCCAGGCACAGTGGTGCTCACCTCTAATCCTAGCACTTGGGAGAATGAGGCAGGGGTATTGCCATGGGTTCAAGGCCAGTGTGAGCTATATAATGAGAACAACACAGCTAGACCCTGTCTCAAACCAAGGCAAGCCAGGTACTTTGCACTGGGATGACGTACAAGATGCTCTGAGGGTATCTCAGGAATTGGTCAGACTTCATCCATGGCAGGCTCAAGGACATAAAAGTATAAACTACTTCGAAAGACTTTGCTTTGAGAAGAAAGCCCCAAGGCACCCTGTTCACTCAGGGACAATTAAGGAATTGTTTCCCTGAGCTCAGCCATCCAGGCACTCAGAGGCCATGGCATCCATGGCCCAGGGGCTTGGTCCCTGCCAGGGCTGACCACAGACCTTGGCATTGTCCACGCAGTGTGGGTGTGGTTTAGTGAGTTTTCAGTTGTACATAAGGCAGTCCCATCACTCCAGGTAGAACTATGACCACATGGGCCAGGGATGCACCTCAGTGGCACTGTGCCTGCCTGGCAGGTACAAGGTCCTGAGTTCAATCCCTGGTCCTGCAAAAAAAAAGAAAAACGAATTATGACCAAGTTCTGGTCTCTTTAGACTAAGTAAGATTTAAGGAGATCTGCCTGTGTGTCAGGCTGACGGGGTGGGCTGCGGATCACTGATCCTGCTTAAGGACCCCTAGGAGATTAGTACAGCACACTTCGGGGCACACCTGAGTGGCCATGGTGGCCACACCACAGGGACCACACCTGTCCTGGCCCTTCCCCCTGGCTGTTTCCCTTCTGTCTGCTTGTCAGGCACCATGAGCTGAGCCGTGTCCTCCATGAGGTCACTGCCTTGGAGCCAACTAGGAGCTGAAATCTCCAAAATGTGAGCCAAATAATTTCCCTTCTGAGTTGTGTGTGTCAGTTGTCTTGTCATGGCTATGAAAAGCTAACTAATGACCCTCAGGGCTGACATGACTGATGGAAGAAGCCCAGCCACAAGAGGATTCTTGCATCCAAAGTCATCTTAATTCACACCTTCTTGGGCAAACAGTAATTAGCTGCAAACAACACCATACCTATTCATTGAACAGCTTCCATTTGTAACCCTGTGGCCACGTAGTACTCAGGAGATGGGAGTCACGTGTTCAAGGACATATTAGAGGATGAGAAATCTACCCATCACCTGTATGGACATGTGAGTGAAGGCAAGACTGATTGGTCATATAAATCTCAAAAACATCTTCAAAGGGACTGGGATTTAGCTCAGTGGTTCTGGCGCCTGCCTTGCAAGGGAAAGATCCTGAGTTCAATCCCCAGTACCAAAATAAATTTTTAAAAAATAAATAAATAAATAAATCTTCAAAGCCTACGTTCCTTTTCTTTGGAAAATACGGCTCTATCAAGCCTGCATTAACATGATCATTCCATGTGTAGAGGACACACACAGAGATACACACAGCATATACACACTCACATACACATATCTGGAAATGGCTTGCTTCAAATATTCTGGTGTTTTACTACTCATAATTTTACCTTTATCGCAGCTAACACTTTTCAAGTTCTTGGTTTGTGCCAGACTTGAAGAATGTCCTATATCCTTTGTAGTGTTTAGCAGTCATGATTGCCTTCTGATGTGGATGCTCACAATGTCTGCATGAAGAATTGAGGTGGCCAAAAGGTGACAGGTTTTCCCAGAGTCGTGTCACTGTCTCATGAGTGCTGGAATGGTGAGCATCGCCACTGGGAGACATCATGATTCCCCAACTCTGAATATGCACAACCAGCTTTATCAATGTGCCCAGTGCCTCCCCAGGGTGCTGACTCGCTGGTTTAGGTGGTAGAAGTCCCCACTCCCCATCACTTACGGTGCCCGGCCATCCAGAATCTGCAGATCTTTCTGGACCACAGAGGACCGAGGTGTCGCCTTGAACTCACCACTCTGCAAACTCTTCATTTGGGGCACATCAAGCCAACATGACGGAGAAGTCACAGGAAGCTGCAGCCAGTGCCCTCCTGTGGTCCCCAGCCCTAAGAGATGTCATCCACAGACAGGAAAGCAAAGCCTAACCCTGAGCCCGAGCCAGGTCGCGACTCCCCTTTGCCCGCGTAGTGCCGCATGTGGTGCAAGGTGAAGAGCAGCTCGGCCTCAGTGTGACCTTGCTGGGCTCCTCTGGGCTGGACTCAGTCCCATGTGCATCCTCCAGTCCTCTGAGGAGAGGATTAAACACAGCTCGGGACCAGCAAGCCAAAGGGTTCTTTCTAACAGCCCCAAGGGAAGTGGATACGCCTGGCCTCAGCAGGGCCCCAATGCCTGAGCTCTGGTGGGCACGGGACAGGCCATCTCCACAGTGACCTGAGGGGTCTCCATGGTGAGACAGCATGGCACACGGGAGAGCTCGGCCCAGAGCACCACCCAGCTTTCTCCAATCCACTGTTCTGGGCACCCTCGGCCTTTCGCTGCCAGTGAAAGTGTCACGGATGAGGCAGGTGCCAGAGGGCTTGTGGCGCACTGCTCTGCGCTGTACCCCGGCCACCCTCTGCAGGGCAGGAGCTGCAGGGGGCCCTGCAAGGCAAGAGCAGCCCAGCAGTGAGTCCCATGTGCCACTGCTGTCCACACCACCTGACAAGAAAACCAGTTCCATGAACCCACGAAGGGTAAAAGCAGCCAAAAGAGATTGAGAATATAATTTCAACCATTGTAAATTTTTACAAGTTGCTGTAAATGTTTTTTTGAAAACTTTATATGTATTTGTGCAAATCAAGTTTTCTCTTAATAACTATTGATAATTTGAAAAACAATCATCTCCAGGGCATGGAAATAAATTACAGATAGCCATTTCAAGCAAGAAACATGATTATAAAAGAATATAAATAACAGTAAATTTCTCATTACCAACAAAAAATTCTATCTGAAGTTACACACAAATCCAACACATTAAAATGCTGCCTATAGAGCTCATTTTTTCTGTTATGTCTTTTATTTAAGGTCATGATTTTTTTTATCAAACTCTACACATATCCCACCAAAGCTGGCTTTGGTTTCTCCTGTGCACCTTCACTGTGTCCGCCTGTGCTGTGTCACACGTGTTGGGGACGTGCTGTGTGGTCGTCTGCAGCGTTAGATATGGTATCTTCTCATGAGGACGTCCAGGAGTCATGCACAGTAAGCTGTGTGACAGGGGAGCAAGGGCTCGTGGGAACCACCACAGAGGACAGTCAGCCCTGAGCCTGAGAGAGGAGCTGAGAGGAGCTGGCGCTCTTGAGAGAGAACACAGTGTGATGAGAATCGCGAAGGGAAACAGTGCAGGAGGAGAAACAGGAGACCTGGGGAGAAACATGCAGCTGTGGAAGATAAAGACAGCAGCCTCTCTGGAGCAATGAATTTGAGGTTACAAATTCTGGGTGACATTGACCTCTAACCATGGACTGGCTCAGAGACAGAGCTATGCCTTGTGCAGTTTTTTGTGGGTAACAAAGGAATAATATAGGATGTTTTCAATAAGAAAGTTAATTTATAGGCTAGGCATGGTGGCACATGCCTGTAATCCCAGGACTTGGGAGGCTGAGTCAGGAGGATCACTGCAAGGCCAGTCTGGGCTACATAGTTCAAGGCCAGGCTGAAATGCAGAGTAAGACCCTCTCTCAAAAAACAAGCAAACAAAAAAAGAAAGGAAGTTAATTTATACACAGAAAGCAAAATCCAGCAGTGTCTTAGTTACATTTTTGTTGCTAGAACAAAATATCCAACACCTACAAGCTAAAGGAGGAGAGGTTTATTTCGGCTCAGTTTCTAGAGGCTTCAGCCCATAGTTGGCTGCTCCAAGGCAGGGCAGCATGGCAGAGGGGCATTGCAGAGGAGGAATAGTTCAAGGCAGGGCAGACAGGAAACAGCAGCCACACCCCCAGTAACCACCTCTTCCCATCAGTCTCCACCTCCCAACATCACGCTCAGCTCTAAACTCATCAGTGGACTCATCCAGTGCCACACCCCATGATCCAGTCAACCCCTAAAGTCCCACCTATGACTGCATGAGGCTTTGGAGGGGCATTTAGTTATGGACCATAATAAGCAGGCTTTATGCCGAAGAGCACACTCCGCAGTGTGTATGGGATGCCAAGGACCGAGAACATCCAACATAGACTGGATACAGAAGAACAGAGTGGTGAGATCTGCACTGTTTGATTTCAGAACTCACTCTAAATCTTAGGTAATAATCAAAGGGATGGGAGAGAAGGGAGCCCTGAAATACACGCTCCTACTCATGGTGAAAATTATCTCAGTCGTGGTGTCAAGGGAATCCAATGGATGAAGAAAAGTCTTTTCAACAAATGATGTTAAAACAACTAAGTATCTATACAAAATATCCCTCACCTCTCACCATATACCCTACTCAAAATTTAGCTTCAGATGGATCACAAGCATCAATATAATAGCTTAATCCATAAAGCTTGTACAAGGAATAGATGAGAGACGTTTCTCAACTGTGAGGTTTGTAAAGATTTCTTAGATTAGACAAAATGTATTAATAATACAAGGAAAAATTCACTGACCGGCCTTATTCAAAATTAGAAACTTGTGCTATTGAGAACGTTATTAAGAAAATGTTGAAGGCAAAGTGGAAGGCGGCCTGACCTCTATGGCCTCACAACGCAACAGTGGACACGGGGTCTGGATCCAGAGCATGGAGCAAACAATTCAGAGCAACCACTAAAAGACAACTCAACAAAAAGAGGAAAACTAGTTGGAGACACACAGACAAGAAGGCTGCTGGGACCCAGAGGGGGCTTCGAGCTATGGCCGCAGCAGGCGGAGCCTCCCCTGGCCTTGGGATGTGGTGAGGTGTCCGCTCCCTCTGGCAGGGTCCAGTGTGGCTCCACGTGGGCAGGGCCAGAGGGGCCAGGGGACAGCCCTGGATCCACGATGGAGGCTCCCAAAAAGGTGACTACAGCTCTCCGGCGACTGTGATATCCTCTCTCCCTCAGGTCTGGCGTCACTGCAGAGCAGTATCACCGCAGCTCCCCTTCCCATGTCCCGACGTGCACCCACAGACATCAGCACCGTGATCTCAAACAGCCCTCTCCAGGAGCCTAGGGGCAAAACCGAGCCACAGCACTTACAGGCTGAACAAAGAGCATGTGAAGTGAGCAATGTGCTCACAAAGAGAAGAGCAACGAAAGGCATGAAAAATGAAAACACATTGATAGTGGGGCATGGTGGAGCATGCCAGTAACCTCAGCATTCTGGGAGGCTGAGGCAGGAAGACTGCCCGGTTCAGGCCTGGCCTGGGCAACCTGGGGACTTAGCCAGAACTTGTTTCCAAAAAAAAAAAAAAAATAGGGCTGAGGATGAAACTTACTGAGGACCTGGTACTGCAAGACAAACAAAACAGACCTCTATGGCAGGCAGCACAGCTGGACGCACAGTTTCCAGGGACTGTGCTCAGACTCACTGTGTGCGTGTGCCCATGTGACCGAACTAGAGGCTCAGACTGGGGAGTGGTCTCTGCCCACCCGGCTCTCAGAGCCTCAGGCCCGGGCAGTGCTGAGCACAGGAGATGGCTGGTTCAGAGGGTAGCAGAGCAGGGAGCAGCAGCCTGGCCTCAAGGAGGTGCTGCCTCCGTTTGCTCATAAAGACAGAGCCGCCTTCTGCACAAGCGGAGGAGCTCTGCTCTGAAACCCAGGAAAGCAGCAATCGGCACCCTCTGAAGCCCGACCTGATCCAAAGTCTCTCAGCGAGATGAGACAAGATCCTGAGCGTCACCACCTCCAAATTCAAGGGTACGGAGTAATGAAAGAAAAACGTTTGGATACGAAACTACACAAGAAATGAAAATAACTCACCACAACAATGCTGTTGACATTATTTAATAGGGCAAGAAACTATTTAATTTAAAAGTTCATGCACCGTGTAATCCCGTTTAATCAGAACAATTTGTTCCACTGGCAAGTTTAAGATCCGATCTATATTCAATTTGGGCCCAGCTTGCTGTGGACGCTAAACTGCAGCCACGCCACACTGTCAAACTTAGATAAACACCACGGCAAAAGCAGTGTGTGCTTAGCAGAGCTCATCTTTAAATATAATCAGAGAGATGGCCACTTGCTTCCATTTCACAGTGTTGTATTTGAATTGCCTAAACGTACCGCCTTTGTGAGCACCAATGACTAAGAATTAAGTTATTTTGTTTTCAAAAAGATCAAAGTAATTTCTAAGCTACCAAATGAAGTAAAAGCATCTTTGGTAAAATCAACTTGGAATGACGAGGTGGTTACCAGAAAAAGAATAATGATGCCTGCATCCTTGTGCATGTGTGCACGTGTGTAACAGTAACACAAAGGTAAATGAACTCTCCGGCTTTGTCCTGTGTTCTATTAGTTGATATGTTAATATTATGCATGTGCATGCAAGTGCGTGTGTCACAGAGCCACACCCACCACCCAGGCCCCTAATCTTCATGCTCATCTGTGAGGCCTGAGGGCGCGTGCACTCAGGGGTTTCTGAGTGGGAGCTTGAGGGTCAGACAGGAAGGCTTCCAGAGAGTAGTACTGCCTCGGCCTGCACGCACAGGGCTCCTGGGGACCAGACACCGTCAGAGCCTGACCCTGCCCCAGGCCTGGGTGGGCAGGTGCTGTTGAGGCTGTCAGGTCCCCAGGGCACATCTGTTTTGTTTTGTTTTTTTGGTACCAGGAATCGAATTCAGTACCTCATGCTTGCCAGGCAGATGCTGCACCACTGAGCTACATCCCTGGCCCCCCAGGGCACATCTGAAACCTGCACACTCAGGTGCTATCTCCAGGCAAGGTGCAGGCAGCGCTCAGCTCCCTCAGAGGGGTCCGAGTCCTGTGAACATCAGAGTTAAGTAAATGCCTTTTGCTTGACATAAATAACAGGGACCTGGGGACAAGGCAGGAAGTGGGGACAGCTGGATGGGCGATATTGTGCCAGGCAGTGCTTCACCCTCACCATGCTTGGGCATCCCAGCTCTGCTCCAGGTGCTGTCCTGTCTCCATCCCTCAGAGCCACCCTCCTGCCATTCTGTCCCTGCCCTGTCTCTCTCCTCGGTGCCCCTAGGCTGCCAGGTTCATTGGTGAAAGGTCTTCCCCAGCCCCTGCTGCTCAGCTGACGCAGACCCTCAAGCTCGGGGCTCGGTCCCAGGCTCCTCTGTCACCCCGGCATCCCACAGCTTCCCTGCAGAGGACGAGGTAGCCAGGGGCCTGGGAGGCTGGGGTCCCACAAACACTTAGGGACCTGGTACATTGCTCACCTCTGCCTGCCCTGGCACAGTGCTCGCTTGGCCAGACCTCGTTCCCAGTGCCTGCCAGCCTTGGACAGAGCAGGGCCATTCACAGCCAGTCACTGAACCACAGGGGTGTCTGAAAAAGCCCCAGAGAGGGGCCTTTGAGAGTCTAAGGTGACTTCACACCGTCGGCCTGGCCTGTGTTCTGGGAAGCCGAGTCGGTGGAAAATCATTTTGCCATGCGGCACTGATCTGAAACATGGGAGTTTTGTCAGGGAAAGACAGACTGAGTTGTCCAGAGCCAGACAGAACCAAGCCGACCGTCCCTGCATGCATCCTCTGCAGAGAAGACTTCCAGGAGCTCCTGGGGCTGAGGCAGGACAGGCACTGTGTCCCTTTCACTCCCAAAAGTGTCCTGAGCACGTACATGAGTGAGGAGCAAGCTCTAGAGTGTGTCCATGTTCCTAATCTTGAAAATTGTCCTGAGGCCAGAGGAGTAGCACCTGCCACTCGCTTCCGGTGGTGCAGAGGACACAGCGTAGGAGCAAAGCGGGACCACAGGGCACCTGCAGGAAGGTCTGAGGCCACAGGAGAGGCTGGCCCTGTGAAACAGCCCGACAATGGGGAGCACCTGCCAGCTGCTCCTCAAAGGACTCATCCCCAGAGCACGAAGAGCTGCAGAGACAAGGCCCCCAAAGCAAAAGACCCAGCCAAGGAATGGGCAACTGATGCGGACAGGCACCTCTTAGAAGGAGGAGTACTAATGGCTGAGAGGAACATGAAAAACTGTTCTCGTCACTGGCCACTGGAGAAACACAAATTGAAACAACACTGAGATTCCATCCTACACCACAGAGAATGGCCATCATCAAGAAATGTACTAGGGGTGATGGAAACCCCTGCAGCTAGGTCCAATTCCCTGCCCCATATACGACACGGGCCTGAGGGAATAAAAACTAAGAGACAGAACTAAGAGAGAGGAAGCAGGGGCCAGGATGACCAAGGCCAGTGCAGCCGACAAAGGTGCTGAGTCCCAGGCGCTGACTTTCATTAGCAATCACTTGGGGTGAAGGCGAGCTACGTGCAAGGGCAGGAATATGTGAGAGGATGCAAAAATCATGCGGTTTCTATGGAAACTAATAAGCAAGACTCAGAAAGGACAAGGCAAAGCATTCGCAAATTAGGACCAGAACAGACAAAATACATGGTTGTGATTAGAGCATTGACCTTCCAGTCTGAAGGTTTTAGCTGTGGGAACAAAATTTGAGTGCGAGTTACTCTGACCTTGGCACGTAGGCATCAGCCAGACTCACTTCTATAAACCAGTCGTGGGGTTAGCGCTTCCCAGCCTACCGTGGGCATGATCAGTATTATGGCCTCCTGCAGCAGGAAAAAAGGAGCCCTTCTACATTGCTGGTGGGAATGTAAACTAGTGCAACCACTATGGAAATCAGCATGGAGATTTCTCAAACACTAAAACTAGAACTTGAATCGGACCCAGGTATTCCCTTTCTAGGTACCTCCCCGGATGAGTGAAAGACATCATTCCACAGTGGGTGGTCCATGCCTACTCACATTTATAGCAACACAACCACCGACAGCTAAATCTTGGAAGCAGCCTGTATGTCCATCAAGAGATGAATGGATAAAGTGTGATTTTTACCCTCAAGGGGGAACTACCGATACTCCGCTACACAGGATAAACTTGAGTCATTTGTGGGAAAATGGGTGCATCTTGAGACCATAATTTTAAGTGAAATAAATCAAGCTTAAATGTCACATGATCTCTCTTACAGGAGGAAGCCAAAGTATAAATAATTGAAAAAGAAAAATAAAAGATAGAGAATAGAAAACAGGGAGACAGATCTTTTGCGAAAGAGAAATAATTTAAAAATAAAATAAAATGAAAAGCAAAATGAAAGATGGATAAAAGGAAACAGATCTTTTGCAAATGGGAAGGAATGAAGAGACCGAGGGAGGAAGAGGGTAAAAAGTTAAGATGCGTCACACACACGGCCGAGTCCCCACAGTGAACATAGTCATACCTACTGCAAACAGGCGATAATAAAAGTTTTAAAAAGAAACATAGAGAGGAGCATCTCCTCCACTTGCAGAAAGATGGAATAGGCATCCTTATTCCTCCCACTAAGTGCTGAAAAGCTTAGACCTGAGCTGGAAACCAAATACAGCAAAGCTGAAAGAGTGAGAGGAGAACACAAACCAGTCAGGGGCCTCGGGGCCCAGAGGACAGAGATTGTTCCTGTGACTTTCTTTTCATTCCCTATCCCAGACTCAGAGACCAGCAAGCTCACGGCAGGGGATTCCAAGGTGCAGGCACATAACCCAGAACAGCACCTGAGAAGTGTCTGTTCATTTTGGATGGCCACCTTTGGGTTGAGTCTTTAAATTTGGGGGATCTGATGTTTTTCAGTTCTTTGTATGTTCTAGATATTAGTCCTTTGTCTGAAGGACTACTGGCTAGAATTGTTTGCCCACTCTCTGGGTTGTCTCTTCACTCTGTTGGTGACTTCTTTTGCAGTACAAAAGCTTTTTAGTAGGGTGAGATCCCAGTTGTTGAACCTTTGTATTATATCCCTTGCAGTCTGGGTTTTGTTCATGAAGTCTTTGCCTACCCCTGTCTCCTCAAGAGTTCTCCCTATTCTCTCTTCCAGCAGATTTAGTATTTCTGTTTTAATATTTAGATCTTTGATCCATTTTGATTCTAGTTCAGTGCATAGTGAGAGACATGGGTCTAGTTTTAGTCTTCAGCATGCGGAAAGCCAGTTTTTCCAGCACCATTTATTAAAGAGGCTATCTTTCTTCTAGTGGACATGTTTGGCTCCTTTGTCAAAGATGAGGTAGCTGAGTGTGCTTGGTGTTGTTTCTGTGTCTTCTAATCTGTTCCACTGATCCTCAGGTCCATTGTTGTTTTGGTTTTTTGTTTTGGGTTTTTTTTTTTGCCAGTACCATGCTGTTTTTATCACAGTAGCTTTGTAGTATAATTTCAACTCAGGAATTGTGATGACCCTACCTTGCTTTTGTTTCCCAGAACTACCTTTGCTATTCTAGGTCTCTTCTGCTTCCAAATGAATTTTAGGATTGTTTTCCTAATTCTATAAGATAATGCTGCTGGGATTTTGATCAGTATTGCATTAAATCTGTATAATAATTTTGGAAGTATGGGCATTTTCGCAATATTGGTTCTTCCTACCTGAGAGCAAGGGTTGTCTTTCTATTTTCTAATATCCTCTTCAATCTCCTTTTTCAGAGTACTGTGGTTTTCAACATAGAGGTCTTTTACTTCCTTCTTTAGAGTGATTCCTAGGTATTTCATTGTTTTTGATGTTACTGTGAAAGGTGTTGTTTCCTTAATTTCTCTCTCAGTGAGTTTGTTGTTCATGTAGAGGAAGGCTATTGATTTTTGAGTGTTGACTTTATTTCCAGAAATACAAATGGAAAATAAATACATGAAAAATTGTTCACCATCACTGGTCGTTCAAGAGATGCAAATTAAAACAACACTGAGAGTCTATCTCACTCCAGAAAGAACAGCTGCTATCGAGAAATCAACCAACAAAAAATGCTGCCTGGGTTGTAGGGAAAAAGGATCCCTTCTCCACTGTTGGTGGGAGTGTAGACTGTAGAAATTAGTGTGGAGATCCTTCAAAAAACTAGAATTAGAGGTCCCATTTGAGGCAGCTATTCCTCTTCTGGGTATCTTCCCAAAAGAATTAAAAGCATCCTACAGCAATATATGTGCATCCATGTTTGTAGTAACACAATTTGTAACAGCTAAATCTTGGAAACAGCCCAAATGCCCATCAACTGGTGACTGAATAAAGAAGATGTAGTTTTTGTATACAATGGAGTACTACTCAGCCATAAAAAAGGATAAACGAGATATTTGTAGCTAAATGGATGTACCTTGAAGCTATACTCTTAAGTGAAATAAACCAGACATCCATATGTAAATATCGCATTGTCCCTCTTGTGTAAGAAACTGAAAATGTAAATAGGGACCAAAATTTAAAATAAACAATGTGAAATAAGGAAAAACTGTACAGTAGGAAAGGGCAACTAGAGAGTGGGAAGGGGGAAAGGAAGGAAGGAAAAAGAAAAAAAAAGGAAAAAATGGAAACAGGGCTTATTATCCAACAAAGTTTAATCAAGAAATTTAAAATGTAAATTTTAGAATAGTAAATACAGTGAAGAAAATTTTTACAGGACGGTGGAAAGGTTATGCCAGAATGGAGGAGAGAGGGGAATGGAGGCATGAATTGGAAGAGAAAATATAAATTGCCCAACCTGAATAACAGTATAGAAACAAGAAAATTAAAATAACAAGTGTCTGAGACATGAGAAGCTGTAACAAAAAGGCTCATCTTTGTGCAGCTAAGGCCCAGGAAGAAAAGAACAAGAGCAGGGTGAGAACAAAGCTAAAGAAATAATGAAAGAAGACCCTTAAAGTGGGCAAAGCATCCAAAACCTGCAGCGTCTGGAGGCAAAGTGAACCCAAGCAGAGCAGACCTAGGGCTCAGCACCGCACACCCGTACCTGCTGCTGAGCGCTGCATATCATCCCCCAAGACTGTACGTGGGAGCCTTAGGCCCAGCTGGACAGTGCTGGAGGTGGGGCCACAGCTGGGTTTTAGGGAGCCCTGAGGTGAGATCCCCAGGAGAGGATCTGCAGCTTCTAGAGGACCGAAGCCAGGCCTGGGCTCTCTGGATGCTCACTACTCAGGAAGGGCACACGTATCTTGGATTTCCCATACTCCAGGACTGAGAGAAATACATTGCCATTATCTAACACACCTTGCCAGTTGTTCGCTGTTGTTGTTGTTGTTGTTGTGCTTTGTTTTGTTGCTGAGACAGGGTCTCCCTGTGTAGCCCAGGCTGGCCTCGACCTCACAGCAATCCTCCTGCCTCAGCCTCCCAAGTGCTGGGATTACAGATGGGCACCACCATGCCCAGCTGTCAGAATTTTTTTAAATTCCCAGTTTATCTTTTTATCCTAATTTATTTATTAGTGCAGATTTATGGTAAATGACTACCTTTCTTGTGGATATTTAACACATGTACATGACACGTCCACATCGTGATGTTTTTATGAACCCTTCCCTCTCCTTGTCCCTCCCTTCATGCCTGGTCCTTTTCCATTCTCCATGGGCCTGTCTCCCAACATTGTCAAGATGACCAAATGCCCAACACTGACACACAGACTTAATGCAATCCCGGTCCAAACGTCAGTTTTTCTTCTCACAGTCAGCTAAACTGGCTAAGACACTCATAGTCATCAGGCTAAAGACAAAGGCAATATCTGAAGCTGATCTGAAATGATAATCTGCCTACAGAAGGAAAACTCAAATGATAGAGAATTGCTCCTCAGAAACCAGAAGAGCAGTACCTTTCATAAATGCTGACAAGACAAGGACTGTTCCACACAGTTAAAATGCCCTTGGGTCGGAGGAAGGGCTGTCACAACTTAGGTCTGAAGTTTTGAGAAAAGTAATGAAACACTGAGTAAGGTTTTAAGTGTATATAAAGGAAATTGAAAACAATTATATTCTAAACCAGAAAAGGTAACAGGACCCAAACAGGGAAATTTCTATGCTGCATGCAGATTGGTAATGTTAACACCATTAGACTGATCAACTATGCACACATAGTGAAATACTCTAGCAAGCAGCACACAACCTCTACAAAGAGATACACTCAAAAGCTCTATAGATTGGGGCCAGGGACTTAGCTCAGTGGTTTCGCCACCTGCTGCTCAAGTGCAAGGACCCACATTCGAGCCCCGGTACCAAAAAAAAAAAAAAACTCTATAGATGAATTAAAATGCATCTCTAAAAAGTATTCAATAATGCACAAAAGTCAGGGAAAAGAAAACTGAAAAAATGATAGCATTCAAACAGAAATATTAAAAAAGGAAACAGAAGATAAAATAGCTGACTTAGCACATTCATGAAGGGGCCATGATTCATATGCCTGATTGACAGGTGGCTTGCCCCACCCGATGGGACTGTCCCATGCTATTTGATGGGACAGTCATGCATGTACTGCCTGCAGTACAGGCCAGTGGGCATACGTTAAACTCTAGCATATTAGTAATGGCACTAAATGTAAATGCTCTAGACATAGCACTTGAAAAACAGAGATTAGAGTAGTTCATAAAAGAAAAAGTAAAAGCAAAACACAATGCATATGACCCCATTTTGGGTGGTCTATGAGAAACTCCAATCCTGACAATATAGACAGCTTAACTACAATGCAAAATCGGAAAAGATATGTAGTACAAACCACAACTAATACATGGCAAGTAGGAGCACCTTATTAATATCAGATAAAGTAGACTAAAGAGCCAAGAGAATTAACCTAACAAGGGCAGAGAAGAAATTTACATAACAATAACAAAAGGGCAACACATCAAAAAGCCACAGCAACCCTAAACGCATCTGCACCAAACAATGGAGCTGTAGAACATGCAAATAAAAAACTGATAGAACTAAGAGAGGTGGAGAAATTCACAGCCATAGTTTGATATTTCAACAATCCTTCCTTGGCGATTGAAAACCATACAGGAAGAGTGATGACCCTCACCCCTGATGGAGACCTCAGTGAGACCTTCAACCCTCAGGACCTGAAGCACTTACTGAATATTCCGCTCAGCAACAGCAGGACATACATTCTTGCCAGGGACTTCAGAGCACAAACTAACAGGGACCACATCCTGGACCATAAGCCAATCCTTAAGAAATTTAAAAGCATTGAGATTACATAGGGGTATGCCACATGATCACAGTGAAGCCAAGCTAGACATCAGTGACTGAAAAATAACATGAAATTCTCCCCATACTGGGCAGCTAAGCAATGCCTTTCTAGATAACCTAGACAGATAATCTAGATCTTCAAAAAGGAAGGCTAAGGGAAATAATACAACTTCGAACTGCATGAAAAGGAAGGTGAAAGACAGTAAAATTTGTGGGACACAGTTAAGCACTTTTTAGAGGGAAAGGTTCACATTCTCAGTGTTCACATTAGAAAAGAGTCTCAAATCAGTAACTTAATGGGCTATGAAAAAAAAATTACAAAAATAAAATTGTCCACAAACATCAGTGGAATTTAACAAGGAATTCAAATATTGTCATACACAAATATATGAAACCGACTTTCTATAAAAGGGCAAAAGTGATTTGTTAGAGCAAGGAGACTTTCCCACGAACAGTGCGGGACAGATGAAGCACTGTGTAAGTCAGGGTTCTGCAGAACCAGCATAGAGAGGGGACTCTGTTGGCTCTGAAGGGGGCGGGCACATTGCAGTTAGAAGGCTTAGGCAGGAAGAGTCCCCTCTCACTCGGGGAAGGGTGGCCATTCTCTTCTATTCAGGCCTAGAAGAGGCTCACCTATATCAACAAAATCTATCTGCAATACTCATTATAATAATTTAAATGTGAATCTCATCTAAAAGCATCCCCAGGGGGATGTAGCTGAGTGGTAGCAGGCTTGCCTAGCATGAGCTGAGCCCTGAGTCCAGTACCCTGCACTGTGAAACACAGAAGCAAATGAATAAAATGAAACTACCCTCACAGAAGCATCAGGGTTAAGTTGGAACAAATATCTCTGTGGCCCAACCAAGTGAACAATGTTCACCATCACACATATTCACAAGTAAATATAAAAAGGCTCATACTGTACACACAGAAAAATTTCAATATACCAAGGACTTAAATAAAAAATATGACATGATAAAATTTTTAGAAGCAAACACAGAAGAAAATTTGTGATCTAAAGCTAGATCTCAAAACAGTGAGGAGGATTTTACAAATAACACCAAAAGCATGCTCCATATAAAGCAAACTTGGTAGATTGGACTTCATGAAAATAAAAATCTTCTGTCTACAAACGACCCATTAAAAGAATTAAAAGCCATGCTTCAAACCCAGAGAAAATATGTGTAAATTACGTGAATGTCAGAGACTGCTACACAGGATATATAGGAAACCCTCAGAACTCATTAGTTAAAAACCAATCCAATTATAAAATGGGTGAAAGACAAGAGGAAACATCTCATTTATGAGGATATACAGATGGTGAACAGACATATTTTTAAATGCTTAACATCCTGTGTCATCGGGGAAATGAAAATTAAAACCACTATGGGACACCAGCGTACCCCTATCAGATAAAGAAAATTTGGGAAGAAATTACAAGAATTACAAGTGATGAGAACACAGAGACTCAGTCACACAGCCGTGCTGGCGGGTGAAATGGTAGAGCCACCCTGGGAAACAATTTGCAATATTTTAAAAACCACAACCTTGGGGTGAGATGCATGGGAAATATGTTTCTCTGCATAGAGGTGCTCGAGGTACCCCCAACGCTGGCCCTCAGTCCTTGACCTCTCGGCTCTGTGCCCATGGCCAGCATCCTGCCTCCAGCACCTTGGCTTTGCCCCTCACGTTCATCCTCAGACCCTGACAAGCCACAGGGCAGAGAGGCAGCGGGCAGACAGCCGGTGGATAGCAAGTCCACTTCTGTACACGCTGGTGAGGCAGTTCTGATGTATGGGTCCCCAGTGCAGTCATCACGGGGTGCGCTGCAGTAGCTGATTAACCTCAACACACATTGCTAGGTTTGCCCTGTCTCAGCCTACTGTCCTCAGCTCCTTGCTGGTACTTCCTGGACCACCTCCAAAATGAGCTGCCTGTAGCCAAGAGCCAGGGGCAGAGGAACCCAAGCTGTTGTGTGTATCCAGAGCTGTGGTTTCAGCACCCTCAGCAACATGCCGAGATCGTACCAACCCTACCGGAAGTGCTAAGGCAAAGGTGTGAAATCGAGTCTGTCGGCCTCCTGCTTTGTTGGTAGCCATCATCCCAGTGAGGAGCTCAGCACTCAACAGCTCTGAGCTTTCCTTCTTCAATTTCTCTCTCCTCTTCCATAGTTTCTATCACCCATAAGAGAAAAACGTCCTGTTCCTCCCACTTGCTTAGAAATCTCCTCAGCTAAATACGTAAGGCTATCCTGCTTTCTGTAAAACACTTGAAGAAAAAACAGCCAAGTGTTCCTTTGCCAAGCTCCCTGTTCTCTCTGCACTCTCACAGGGTAGCCCTGACACTCACGGTCCACCAACACTCTCTTCAGAAGGTCCCACGCGTTCTCAAGGTGAGCAGCTAGTTCCATGCAGCTCTTGTTCTATTTCTGAGGCCTCCCCGGAACAGCCTTTACCGATCCACATCTCCCCCATAAACATCTCAAGGCAGCTCTGGGACTTTCTGAACTGCACCAGCCTGTGCCCATCACCCAGTCTCAAGTCATGTCCGCACTGTTAGGGACTTGCTTCTGTGCCAGCCATGTCTCAGTTGGCTGCTCTGAGCGTGGCCACGTCCCACCTGGCCCACCCGGTGCTGAGCCAGGGTGCAGCCAGCCTTGTCACCAGCCTGCGGGGAAAACACTAGGCCTCTCCTTGTGGCTGAGTGTGTTCAGGGATGATGTGACTCTCTGAGTCTCAGTTTGACAAATTATAAATGCATTTTATTACATGTGGAGGCTAAAATAAGCATTTAACTTAACATTTACATTTTTCACGGAAGCATTTTTTTAATGTTGGTATTACTCTTTGTGTTGCCACTGATATTAACTCTGTGCAACTCATAAAGCCATGGTGTCTCACATCTATTAGCAGGACCACACTCCAAAAGACACACAAAAAACAAACAAAACTCAAAGTGATGAGTGCTGATGGGGACAGAGAACAGTTAGGACCTACACTGTTGGCAGAAAACAAGGAGCTGCAGTGATGGTAGACCACCGCATGACCATTCCTAAACACTAGTGTAGGAGCGCCACGCAATCCTACATTGCTCCTCTGGCTAAGTATCCCAAGCAACTGAAACCAGTGTCTCAGAGAGATGCGTACAACTGTGCTCATAACAACACTGTTCACGTTGGCCAGAAGTCGCAAATCACAGTGTCCAGTGATGGACAAAGGGTAAAGAGGCGTGTGCCGTGCATGCAACGGGACATTAGTCACAAAAAGGCCCTTGAGAACATATGCTGAGTGAAACAGGCTGATCACGAGGGCACAAATACTGCATCTGCCCTGCATGAGGGCCCTGGAGTGGTCAAACCCACAGAGGCAGGGGCGGCAGGATGGGTGCAGGGCCGGAGAGGGTGGGAGTTGATGTCTAACAGACAGAAGCTTTGGGTCAGCAAGATGAAGAGTTCTGGAGGCGGATGGGGTGCTGGTCACATAGCAGTTTCAGGGTCCTTAATCCCATTGAATCGAACGCTTAAATGTCCTCAAGATGATAAATTCTGTTAAATGCATTTTACCACAATTGCAAATTACCATCATAACAAAAAGTCATTAAAAACCATTGAGAGGTGGAAGTGGTGTTGAAAGTGATGGAAAATGGACTTTGGGTGCAGTCAGTCAGTGATGACCCCAAACACAGATGCTTCTAAAGTAAAATTTGCTGAATTCCTTACCGGTTCTTATGTGTTCTTTCTCCACACACATGCAAAATCTTTTCCTGGTGCCTCGTGGTAACTCAATACTGATTTTCCTCTTTGTGCCTGTTTAAGGTATGAGCTGTGTGCATTAATTCGGTGTCCGCACTGACAGAGAAACATGGACAGAGCACTTGAAAACCCTCCGCAGAGCATGGCTGAGGCTCCGTGCCCGGGGTGACCCGAAGGCTCAATGGCCAGGCAGCTTCCAAGGAAGACCTTCCAGGTCAGAGACAGGAGAGGGTGACAGCACAGCAGCCTGGAGGGGCTGAGTTTTCAGATCCCAGCCGTGAGCCTGCCGCTCTGGGCGTCTCTGCGAGTTTCGGGCTGGGGAAGGAGCATTCGTTCCCCCGGGAGAGCAGCTCTGTGTTTCCCATCTGTCGCCTGGCCGGGTGTTGATGGGTGGTGGAGCCTCTCTAATGTACTGGAAAGCCTTCCGCCCTAGCGCCGGGCTGCGCACTCCAGCCAGCTCCGCACAGCAGAACAATCCTGCCTTCTCTGCCAGTGCCCTGTGGGCCAGGCCTCGTGTGGCCTGGGGTGTCTGGGGCAGACACATCAATGCATTCTGTGCGTTGTTGCAGCAGAACAAGAAAGACAGGCAAACTGCTGGCCGGCTGGGCCTCCATTCAGCAAGCCATCCCGACAGGCCTACCTGGGCCACAGACCACACGGCGGCTGTGACCCACCCAATGTCTCTCTGCTGTTATTTCAGGTCTCCTGAACCCATCCCTTCCCAAGCACGTGGGGGTCCCTCCTGTTGAAAAACTGGAGTGGAGACAGAGCCATGGTGGCCACTGGAGTCGGAACCTCTCTGTAGCACCACGAGCTTGTCCTCTGGCCAAGCAACGTCCCCTGCATGTGGCCCAGAATTCACAGACAATCGGGAGCCAAGCTTCCAAGCTGTGTAGGTTTGAAAGCATCCAAAACCACCAGTACAAAGAAAATCAGCCTGTGAACCCTACTGTTTAGTAGGATTTTAGTCCCTAAACCCAAAAAGATGGCAGCAGGTGAGTCGGCACGGTGCACGGAGGACCTGGGCAGAGGTTCCTCACGGCCGGCGGTCCCCAGGCATCTTTGGTAGCTGTGCTCCAGGACCCCTGGGGAGAGGGCAGGGATGGAGCTCAGCACCCTGTGGTGCCCAGGATGGGGCAGGACAAGGACGGTGCCCCAGTGTCGAGGGTGGGCCAGGCGTCTGAAGTGAGTCTGCATCCGGGTTGGCCTGGGGTGGCACAGAGCCGGCCTCAGGGTTCCTCACCTAGGCGTCCAGCCACTTGTCCAGCAAAAGCTTCAAGATCTCCCTCCCAGGACTGTGGGGTTGTTCTCAAATGTCTTCCGGAGCTCCCCAGAACTTTCTACATTCAGCACACAAGTTCAGGAGCAGCAAAGGAAGCAGCCGAGTTCCCCACTTGCTTGGCTTCCCTGGAGATGGGGCGATGACTTCCTGTGACCTGCAGGCCCTGCCACCTCCAGGAAGCAGGAGGAACTCCTGAGCACTCTCCCAGGCCTGCAGCTGTCGTCCGAGTGATGAATGAACGGTGCCCAGCCAGCCTGCGCTCAATGAGGCGTGGGAATGGGAAGTGGTCACCTGGGGATCGTCAGGGGCAAGCAGGCCTGTGGGAAGGGCTGGGCTGGGGTCGGCCATCAAGGTTGGGCAGCGAGGTAGAGCCTGGGGCTGAAGGCTCTGCGTCCACAGCCTGGTGGGCAGGGAGGAAGTGGGGAGGAAGCGGGGAGGACGGCAGCACGTCCTAAGGGGACACTTGAGGGCCCACCTGGCTGCCTGAGATCAAGGGCCCAGCTCCAGGGCCTCCCAGTGACCACCCTGTGACAGGGCCTAGGACCTCGCCCTCGGGCTTGGAGGACATTGTGTCTGCTATGCATGCGGCAGAGACGTGTTCGGACCTCTGCAGGTCTGCACAGGAGGTCTCGGCAGGCTCTGCAGGGCCCTGATGTTTCTCTTCAGAGCTGCTTGTCTGCAGCTCCTCTCTCCTGTGGGCAGGGACTTGCACTGTTTTGGGGACAGGGAGCCTGTGCCCAGTGATCCATGCCATTGATCCCATTGACAAGAGCTCACTGATGATTCTTAGTCCACTTTCTGTCACTATAACGAAGTACCCGAGGCTACTTATTTCAAAGAAGACAGGTTTATTTACGCCACACTTTTGGAGGTGAAGTCTCCAACCCACCTTCCGAGCGCCCATAATTAATTCCCCCTACAATCCTACCCACAGTGACCTACTGTCCTCCCCCTAAGCCCTGCCTCATAAAGGGCCCCGGGCTCTCAGCTCCCCTGCACTGGGGACCACGCCACCAGGATGCAACCCTGTGCAGGACACACAGACTGCAACCTGAGGGCAAGTTTCTTTTGAATTTTGCAAAATTTTTGATAGTTTTGAATATCATCTCTAAAACTATTTTTATAAGCCTCAAAAGCCAATGAGAAACAGGAAGATGGAACTTTCCAAGTGCGAAGGGGACAGAGAGAGGGAAGGAGGGTGACAGAGACGAAGGGGCATAAAAAGAACCAAGATGTGCTGTGCATGCATATCCACTCCCCACACCGAATATAATCGCTGTGTACAGCAAACACCTAGAATGAAAAGCAAAATTTAAAAGCTCAATGAGTCGTTGATGCATTTTACTTCACTGTAACAATTACATAAATGAAACATTCAGACTTGACTTGTGTATAAAAAATGTGCCCATGGTAGGCGTGCAGGGATAGTGGGTAAGTGGCTGCTGTGTTCGGCTGGCCACACCACAATGGAGACGTACAGCCCACCATCCCCGAGGTCCTCCTGCTGCACTTCAGATGGCCTCTGCCCCCAGCCCAGGGTCCACTGATCACTTTCCTGCCAGGTTAGCCTCTCAGACACGAAAATCTGCAAGCATCCTCAAAACCCCATGTCAGGTGAGCTCAGTGGCCCCATTTTGAAATCTCCTAGGCAACTTGAAATTAGGCCTTGCATGTTTGTGGAAGACACCGAAGCATACACACTAGAGATCCACCAGGCTCTACCAGGGGCCAGGGAGCAGTGGCGCCGATGAGGACCACACGGCGAAAGGTCACAGCGTGCATCATGTCCCCGCCGTCCCCTTGCTGCTGTCACTGCTGTCCCGGGACACTCGGGGCACTGACATTTTGGGGAACTTGGGACAATGTGGTGATTCTGCAGCTCGTTAATACCCCGATGGTGTGCATTTTATAACCCTAAACACTGAAGTTTGTCTAAGAGGCACGTGTTCTCTGAAAACGTCACAGGAAGAGTAGAAGGAAGGCTTACGTCTGATGGGCCCTGGTCCATTTTGAGTAAAAGATCAAATAGAAAAGCTGAGATATAAGAGATGATCTTAATGAGGAAGTAAGAAATGATCAGCCCATAATGGGCCCTACTGGTAATTTTCCTTATTATTTATGAGATAATCCGTGCAGAATGGTAATTTTGCTCCTAAATGCTACCTTATCTGCACACCATTGGGTAAGTTGGAGAAATCACCGACTTACCCAGTGATACATCCCGGTCACTTACCTCACGGCTGAACCTCAACCCCGAACACCTACAACCAAGGTCTCCTGGGCTCAGGGTCTCCGCCCGTGGTTAGCCGTCTCCAGGGCAGGAAGGGCTGCATGGCGGGGAGCTGCTCACCTGGGGCGGCCAAGGAGCAGCCTGAGAGGAGCTGGAGGGGAGAGCCCTCCCGGCCATGCCCCAGGCACCGTCCCTGTCCCTTCTGACCAGACCTCCTCCCCCCGCAGCAGTGAGCACACTGGTGATGCAGCCACCGGCGAGCCCAGCACCTCCACAGTCCAGGCACCTTCCACGCATGGGGGGCCGGGGAGATGTTTCAGATCTGAACCGCAACAACCCGCGAATAAGGAGTCCTTGAAAGCAAAATTATGTGTATTATGCACAACAGGGATGATATGCACTACACATAATAAGGAAGGTATTTACATAAATTAGAGGCCTACTTGAAGGACATCCTCACCGCCAGGTGCGGCCAGGGGCAAGCCAGGAGAAGCAGGTGAGCAGCCCGCCCGGCCAGTCCGGACTCACGGGAGGTCCACTCTAGACGTCACCGCCCGACACTCCCACCACCATGTCGGCGGCTGAGAACCCCCAGCAGTGCTACTGACCCCACTCCCCTCCTGGGGCCTTCCTCGGACCTTTCCGTAAGGCTGGATATCAAAACATCTCATTATAATTAAACTCAAATGCTTACAGGTTAAATTATTTAATGTAATTATAAAGTGCGAATGCATAAGAAGTGGTGACCTGATTGTGGGATTGTGATTTCCCTCCCTCCGTCAGCTCAGGAGTTGCACAGTAACGGAACCGTCTACGTAAGCAGTGTTGGAGTCATGACTGCTGGGGCTCATGAGGAAGGTGACAGGGAGTCCCGTGCCCTCCGGAAGCCATGGCGAAATCAGGTGCACGGGGTCCTGGAAACCTCAAGGTCGGTGTAAATCAAACCGACCCGACGTTGGGACCAGCTGGCATCTGAAGGGACGCGGCCTTCCGCTTCCAGTCCTGGCGCAAGGGGAGAAGCGGCTGGGCTTGGAGACCTGTGTCTCCTCCATGGTGACCTGGTGCCCTCGAAAGGCCTCCTGTTGGAACGCATGCCGTGCTGGGTTGGCAAGTGGTGCCACGGGTGTCCTCAAAGGGTCCTCATGGCAACACACAGGCGGGCTGGGGCGCAACAGGCAGCCAGGGCTCTGGGGAAGAGTCCTGTCCACCCCTTCCTGGAAATGCACTCTGCCACTGTCCACGTGGAAGTGCATCGGCCCAGCTGGTGCTGCATCCCTCAGTGCCCGCCCGGGGCATCCTCGCTCCCACAGCCAGGGCACTCTTGCCACTGACAGCCCTGTCCAGTCTTCCATCCTCACTCCCACTGGGCGGGCCACATGCTCTGTGACCATGGTGCCTTCTCCCCTGGGGCTCCAGGGCCCTGGGCACACAGTGTCCACCCGCATGCCCAGCCTGGGTGGGATAAGGACGGCCTTTGCTTGAGTCCTTTCCTGAGAGCAAGGCTTGGAGACCTGAGAGACAACAGGAACCTAGGGCCCCCGTCCCACCGCCCGCACAGCAAGAGCTGAGCACGTGGGGCATCCCTGAACCTGCGAGATCCTGAGAAATGGGGTTACAGGGCACACACTGCCCCCAAGAGGGAGAGACCATGGCAGATACAGAGCCACGGCTCAGAGGGAGAAACCCTGAGCAGGAAGGGCAGGACCAGAACCAGCAGGGAAACGTGAAGCAGACTTCTGGCCCTGCCAAGCTCAGTGCAGTGGCAGGGCAGCCGGATGCAGGCAGGGTCCCCGCCCTGTGCATTTTGCCCAGGAAGCCTGGCCAGTTCTGAAAGCAAAGATCAGGGACCCCTGGCCAGCACCTGCTCCCGCAGAGAAGGGGGAGAGGAACAACTCTGGAGCGTGCTCCATGTCTCTGCTTCCTAATACACTGCTGCTCCAGGGAGGAAGGGGAACCCCAGCCGCTCACAGGGCCCAACAGGCCCACCCCACTGAGGAAGGGCACTAGGCAGGCCAGGCCCGCCCCCGCCATCCCAGCCCACCCAACAGGGAAGACCCAGGACGAGACCGAGGAGCCTGTGGATGCTGTAGTTCTAACCAGGCTGCTCCCACCTCTCGTCACTGTGACCAGGGAAGCGGTGGCGAAGGCGAGGGGTCAGCTCAGGGCCGAGAACAGAGATCACTCTGAACGTGGCCAGGCTGCATCCCCAGCGCCACATCACCCAGGTCACTGGCTCTCGGGCTCAGGACCGTTCCAGGGTCTCAGACATCCAAAAGAACGACACGAAGTGAAGGAACCCAGGGAGAGCAAGCCTGCCTGGCCCTCTCAAGAAGGATCTGGACCCCTCCCGTGCTGCGTGCACAGGCGTACGTCACCAGCAGACGTGAGGTGGAACACGCTTCAGCACCCAGTGCTTAGCAACCACAGCCACCAACTGCCACCGTGGACTGGGAGCCTCTGGCAGCTGACCGCTGAGCCCCCAGGGCCTCAGGCGGCTCCTCGGAACTAAAAACGTCCATCTCCAAGGGTGGGTGTGGGGTCGGGGTCCCAGGTAACTCCAAAGGGGTACAGAGCACAAAAGTCTCTGGGGAAGGGAGTGTGACTCCAAACGCCCTCCCAGTCCTCTGCAGTCAGCAGCGTGGGCAGGAGGAGCCCTGATGCACCTGATACCGAGTCACGTCTGCCGCCCCATCCAGGACCTGCAAGCCAGCCCTGCCCTCCCCAGGACCACCGCGTTCCATCCCCTGTCCATGCCCCGTAGCCCCACGCTGCTCCCTCACCCCATAGGCCAGGTGTCCCTCAGAGGCTGCACACCCCCGAAGGCTATGCCAGGCCTGGGCCTTGGAGAGGCGCTCGGGACCCAGCCTTTAGCTGATGCTCCAGGCCTGGACCCAGGGCTTCTCCGGGTGAGTGTGCCTGGAGTCAGCACTGGCTGGTCAGCCCTGCGAATGGCCCGAGCCCCAAATACAGAGCCACACGGCCCGGAGCGGGAGCAGATGCAAACGAACCCCACTGGGGCTGGCACTTTGGTCCAGGAGGTCTCCATCGGTCTCAGGGTCCAGAACCACCAACTCCCACGGACCCAGCTCTGCCGACTCTGGCAGGGCACAGGAGCCCGCTCCAGCTCCAGCCACAGCACCAGGATCCTGGTTCCCGAATCCTGGCTTCCGGCCGGCCGATGGCTTACACTGACTGTGAAAGGCTGCACTGGCAGATGACCCGTCTGCCACAGCCTTTGGCTCCCAGCCACCCCTGCCCAGCTGCTCAGCCAGGCAAGCGCAACCTTGACCGGAAGGCATCCTGACCTCGGGCTGCAGGACACAGGCATCCCCGGGGTCGGGCCCTGCAATATGCACAAGTGTGCATGGCCCAGCAACGGGGCCTTAGCCCATCAGGGGCCAGTGCTGCCTTCATCCCACATGTGCTCTGTACCGTGGCCAAGGTTTCAGCCAACTGTGTTTGCTGTCCACGGGGACCGGTGATGTCACCGTCTCCCCACCACCAAGAGGACCTCCCAGACCCTCACACTCCACCCAGTGGCCAGGCCTGCACTTGCTCTGCCCTGTGGGAGGGTCAGGCCTTGTCCACCCTCGTCCACCCGCATTCCCCCCACAGTGGTGAGGGCTGACTGCTCCATCGCTGGGCCGACTCTGCCGTCTCAGCTATGCAGACCTCTGCAGCAAGGCCCCCATCTGCCCTGACCCGGGAGACAGCAGCATGACCCAGGCACACCTGCAATGCTGCCACCGAGGTCCTCCCCACAAGCACCGGCAGGCGGCAGACACGCGTCCTGCACCCTTTGCATCCCGTGCCATAGACGCTCATGAGTTTCCAAGAGCAGCAGAGCAACACTGGCTGGCCGGGTCACTTAGGGTTCATCTCACCACAGTAGATGGGCTACTAATGACTGAACGCCCAGACAAACCCTCCCCAGAGCCGCTGGCTGCTCCCATCCCAGTGGCTGGAAGCCAAGGCACCACTGTCCCCCTTGGGCACCTGCCGAGCCGCACTCCGATCAGGGTGCTTTGGTCCATCATGGAAGAATCAGGACTCACAAGAAGGGACCCACGGGCGGAGCTGAGGGAGAAAACCGGATGCTGCTTGTGCCCAGACACAGCCTGTGGCTGGTTTTGTGGCTGAGTGTGGGAAATTCTCCTGAGTCACGGGGGGAGGCGTCCTGTGGCTCCAGGCAGCTCCGCTCCTGGCTCAGGCCACACCTTCTGGGCCAGGGGCCACATGCCCAGTCCTGGGGCCAAAGGGGAAGGCTGTGGCCCGGGCAGCACCCTTCTGCTCCTACGGCTGCCGAAGCCCAGGGTGGCCCTCTGATCCCTCCAGGCTGCGGGCAGGGGCCGGGTCTCCTGCAGCGCAGCCCTCCCTCCACCACCTTCCCTCGCCCCAGCCCAGCCCTGCAGCTCTGGGCAGCTTCTGTTTGAGAGTCCTAATGCATATTTACACATATGCTTAAAATATTAATATTTAAAATGTAATTAAAAGACTTAAATCCATTTTAATACTGAAGGGAGACAAACAGCAACGGCAACCTGCAGGGTCTGAGAAGGCTGGACAGCCGGCAGTGTGCGTTAACGCTGAAGGGTGCCAGGCCCAGGATGGTGATCCGCTGAGGATCTGGAGGGGACTGGCACTCGCTGGGCAGTTCAGGCCCATGTGGCCCTGTAACTGGAGGTAGCAGGGTGAGGGGACATGAGAGCCAAGGCTGCAGGACCTCAGAGGTGTTGGGTGACCAGATGTGGGGAAGGACTCAGCCAGGAGGGAAGGGACCCAGCTGGGAGTGGCTTCTGCCTCCTCTGCCCAATGGGGCAGACTGCCCACCCCCAGCACCGTGTACATTTGGGGACAGGCTGCGTTGTGAGCCCACCCGCCCCAGCTGTGCCTGCTGGAAATGTGACCGGGCCGGGACCCTGGAGGTCCAGCGAGACCTTGCGCTGCTGCGCAGACTCCTCCCTCCCGGGCAGTGGGTATGAGGTGAGGGGTGGCCGGGCCTCAGCTGTCCTGCGCCGTCGATGGCTTCGAGGGGCACCTGCCCCTCCCCTGACATGGGGGACAGATAGGCCTGGGTGGCGTTGGAGCTTTCTCACCTGCTGCACACCCCGTCCTGACTGTCGCACACCAGAGGGCCTGCACGGCCCACAGCAGTGAACTCCTAGGCATCACACTTGTGGTCAGGGCCCAGGTCTCCCGGCCCCGTCCAGCCAGCAGGGGAGAAAACAGTGAGGTCTCAACTCAAATTGGAAAGCAAGAAAGGCCTGAGGAGAGAGCTCCTTCGCGGCCTGGCTTCAATGCCACCCACCATAGACTGATGAATGTTGCTGAGAAATAAATGACATAGACATTCTGAGCCTCTGTTAGGCCGGGTGCGGCCCTGCAGTCTGCTGCATGTGACTCCCACCCCTCAGCAGGAGGCCCCCAGTCAGAGCTGCAGAGTCGGGTCGGACCACCTTGCAGATAGCATGGTACCTCCAATACTAGAAATTTTCCCTGAAGTCATTTAAAAAACGATTAATAGCAGGAAGGAGATTCGTAACAATGGTGAGGTTTTTCTTGGTTGTTTTTTGTTTGTTTTCTTAATCAGGTTTTGTTTTGGTTTGATTTGGTCTTTTGAGGCAGGGCCTCACTATGTAGCCCAGGCTGGCCTCAAACTCATGGCGACCCTCCTGCCTCAGCCTCCCGAGTGCTGGGATTGCAGGTGTGCGCCACCACGCTCAGCAGGAAAATTGTAAATCAGAAAGTTTTTAAAACCAGGAATGCCTATTAGTCAGGAAGAGCTGAATAAAAGAAAGCCTGAGCCTGACTCTCAGGGAGGTGACGGAAAGAGGAGCTGACATGAGCCAGGGGCAAAGGCTGGGTCTCCCGAGACCACCTGACAGGGGTTCGCCTGAGACACAAGCCCAAAGAGAATGGACGGCTATCGTGGGCCTCGCTGCTGCCCATCTTGGGGAACCAGGGGTGTGGCCCTCAGTGAAGCTGGCCTGAGGGGACCCCTGTGCAGGCCCGGGGTTCCAGCCGGGACTGGGTCCTGGACGGCTGACCCCAGACTGGGATCCAGCACCCCATCCTGACACCCCTGGCTCCCGGGAGCACCAGACCCGCCGGTTCTGGCATCTTTAGATGAACTTTAAATTACCATGGATTCCAGCCCCATGCGATTCAACACACAGTGCATTGCATTTAAATCAAATATAACAACCAAGGTCCGGAGTTTGAATTAAAGCTTTTATTGCATGATTTGACTGAAAACTGTAAAGACCTCATTAATTTGTGTGTCGCTAATCTGTAATTAGCGATGAAGGGAAGGAGGGGGAGCCTAGTCAGGCTGCAAACCAGGAGGCAGGGGCTGAAGGGATCACAAATACCTTTCAGAGGCATCATTTCCCACGTACAATTTATATGCTAATTGAGGATCATTCTGGCCCACTCACCAAAGTAATTCCCTGGAGGATTTCCACTGGTTTTTGTTTGTTTCATTTTGGTCATGAGTGAAGTCACTATTGTGCTTGAAAGTTACAAACTGTGTCCTCTCACACGCTGTGAGTTTAACTATACTTTGTCCTCTTGTGGTCGGTGAGTGAAATCTCCCTGCAGTCGTTCAGTGGCTTTGACTTCGCTCTCCCTTCGAAGAGAAGACGGGGCCCTGTGTGCTGAGAAGGGAAGGCCCCGGTCAGGACTCGGGGTTCGGGAACCGAACTGCAATGTCAAGTTTTGCAATTCAGGAGGTGCGTAGGGGTGGCACAAAAATGGTCAGTAAACCTGTAATCCTAATGTTCATTATTTTATCTTAGTTTTCAGTGTATGTTTGTGATGCACAGTAGTTCCCCTCCTGTAAGAGTGGTGCATATGCCGCGCATCCAGATCGGGTTTGATTCCCTTTCCCTCCCTCCCTCCCCGCCTCACCCCCTCCCCAGATCCCTCTCTGATCTCTAAAATATCTGCCTTCCTGCTTCTTCTCAGCTCTCCTTTATTTTGCTCTTTAAGTTGTTTATGTTTGGTATCTGATGTAAGGGAGACCATGAGACACTTAGCCTTCTGTGTCTATTTCACTTCCCACTGTGATCTCACACACGGCTCAGCGGCGTCCCTCTTTATGGCTGAGTGGTATTCCACGGTGTACTCCACACCGATCATGCCTTCTCGGCCCATTCCTCCGCTGGTGGGCAGCTAGGCAGTTTTCATGCTTTACCTATTGTGAGCCGCACAGCTATAAACCGGGTATGCACGCATCACTGAAACAGGACGACTTGACTTCAGCTCTTTCAGGAAGATGCCTGGAGAGGTAGAGGTGAATTCTCAAGTCCTCTGCCGTCTGAGGTCACAATGCACTGTCCAGTGAGAGGGGCTTCCTGCACCTCTGGGGCTGTCCAGGAAGTGGCCACGACCTGCAGTGACACTGTGCTAGAGGGACTTCCTGTGTTGAGGGGACCCCAACAGCCAGCGAAAGGCAGCCAGCGACCACCTGGCACCACATCCCCAGAAACGCATGGGCGTGGCTAAGCCCATGCAGCAGAGAGCCAGGGGCTGTACTGGTCTCAGTTTACTTACTTTGCTAATTGGGCTGCAAAAGAAAATCACACCGCCAGCCAGCACCCGGCCAGACCTGGAGAAGATGCGCGAACCTCTCCGAGGGTGAGTCCTGCTGGAGACGCGGCTGGCACGAGAGTGCTCACACGCGTGTGCAGGGGGCCTAGCAAGTGCTTTGCAACTTCCGCCTCGCGGCACGTAATTATGCTTATGTGAAATGTAATTAATGAAGAGAACACCTCAGATGTGTGGGCTAGGAAGGCAAATATAACCACCCTTTATTGTGCCTTCAAGGTTAGAATTATCGCAGCACTTACAGTTTTATTATAATTACCCGTAATGAGACTCCACACATGTGAACGCGTAGACATGCTTCTGACAATGGAAGTTCTCAGAACGCCTCATTAAGTGTTTTAGTGTGTATTTATGTGATTTCTGCCCTGCCTCCCAGTTTGGTTGCAACACAACACATGTAAAGGCATATGTACATATTTTAATAAAAAATACTACCATTAGCCATCATAAAATGATTACAGTGAATAGATATTAAGGTGTCACAGAGGTATAACCCACCCCTTTTATGCACTCCCATACTGAATTGTTTTATAACCAATCATAAACCTATTAAACTACCGGTAATAAAGGATTGTAATTAGTGATAAAACCTTGTTGTTTAGTGAGCCAGGACAGACACCCTTACTTTGAGTTTTATTGAAAGTAATCAAGTCGAAACCTTCACCAATGTCAAATAGCCGCCCAGGAACAAGGTTGTGGCTTTCCTGGGGGCTGGCGACGCTTCCCTCTGGAAGGGCTCCCCCAGCCTCAGTGCACTGCGGGGAGCAGGCTGCTCTGCTCTGTGCAGTTTGCTTTGTTTGTGAGCTCCAAGCATTCCCAGAGGAGCCAGGAGCGGAGTGGACCTGCGGCCCCACTGCCCGAGGGCTCTGGCTTGTGGCTGGAAGCAGCAGGCTTCGGCCCTGGGCTCGGTTCTGGACACTGGGCCAGGCCCAGAGCGAGGAACACACCCTCAGAACTGGGTCCTGCACATCTGCTCCCAAGCTCAGTGCTGCCAGGGCCGGGAAAGAACTAAACAGAACATTCGGCCTTTCCAGCTTTCAGATCCAACCAACTTTCTTCTAGTCGCCCCTGGCTGAATCTGAACGTGGCTTCAGAGCCCCGAAGCCCTGCTGCTGATGTGCACGCTCTGCCCGGGTCCCCTGTGCATCTCCCTGTGGTCTTGGGGACAACGGGGACACCTCTGGCTCCCTCGTAAGCTTCCCCAACTTAACCCCAAGATTCGGGTGCAGCCGTTGCGTGAGGTGAAAGAAGCCTGTGCGGAGCATCACGAAGAGAAGACACTTCTGGGCCCGAGTGGGAGGACAGGCTTTGCCGGCCTCCTGGTCACCATGAACCGCGGCCTCTGCCCTCACTGCCGCCCTGCGGGGGAAGGCTGTGGTCCCAGGGGCTGCACTTGATTTCCAAAGTTCGAGTGCCGCCGTGCGCCGTTCACAGGGCTGCCACCAAGCCCAGTCCGAATCAGAGGGGAGGCCAGGACCCTCAGCTCTTGGCTTCCAGCCCTCCCAATGGGCTCTGCCACCCCTGAGCCGGGCTTTTCAGATGCGCAGGGAAACTGCACTGACGAATAATCAGCTCGGGCTCGGTGGAAACTGTGTATCTCATGATCACAAAGCCAGGAATAGAAGCATGCACGCATGGACACACACACAGGCACGTACACACACACAGACCCAAGGCCCAGTGTAGGACCTCAAGGAGAGGCCAGGGTTACCAGGCCACTCCAGGGCCCAGGCGGACGCCTGGCGATGAACCCAGCGCTGGACAGAGGAGAGATGACAGCCCGCTTCCGAGAGGGGAGACGTCTCTGTACATCGATTCGGTGTTTATAGTCGGGCTGTGTGGCGCCCTACACAGTGTGCCTTTCGCCTGCACGGCAGCAGCGAGGGGGTGTCCTGGTGCAGTTTCAGGAGTTGCCAAATGGACTGAAGCGCGTCCACACACCCGCGTTTCCCTTGGCTTGGGATGGGCCCGAACGGGGGCCACTGAGCGCTGACAGCACTGCTAAGCAGGATGCGGCTCGCCTGTTAGTTCCCGTCCTGTGCACCCCGAGATGTGTGGCTAAGTGCAGAGCTGAGCAGCGTCGGGTCTCAGCTACCAGGAGAAAGGGCAGCGTCTGCTGTTGCTGGCGGGGACCAGCCCCAAGCTGACAAGCAGTCACAGCAGGTATCTGTAGCAGCTGTCATCTCTTACTCCTGGGCACCCGGAAGTGAACCAAAGCCAGGACAGACAGAAGACAGGGGCGGAGGAGGCGGCACCAGGAGCCTGGGTCACCGTGGCTGCTTCTGGGAAGAGCAGTGCTGCACCTGGACGGGACCCAGGGTCAGGCCCTGGCCAGCAGCGGCCGCAGGGCTCATGCCCAGGCTGCAGGCTGCACACTGCGGCCCCAAGCGGCTAGCGCGACCAGCACCGCGCTGAGCCTGAGCCGGGTCCGGTGGGTGCAGCTCCGGGTGCCGAGCCTCCCCCCGGCAGTCCCGGGGTTCCTGCCTTCTGTTATCTGTAGTCACAGCCAAACCTTCTGCTCTCCTTGTCCTTTTCCCTGCAACGTTTTATGAAGGTTTGTTTTTTACTAAGACACCTTTCCAGCACATCACAGACCCATCCCTTTCGGGGAGCTCGCACACGGGTGTCACGCATCCTCATTCTTTTTCATCCCCTCCCTACTGCACCTCTCTCTCTCCCTCTCTCTCAGTCCCCATCCCATCTACAAAAAATCTATTTCTCTGTCTTCTGTTAACTATCTTTTATTTTTCTCTTTATTTATGATTTGCATTTCTCATATAAGAAAAACCATGACCTGTATGAGCTTGTGTGTCTGATTTATTTCTCTCAACATTGTGGTCTCAAGGTGCATCCATTTTCCTACAGATGACTCAAGTTCTTCCTTCTTTAGGACAGAGTAGTGCCCTACTGCATGTAAATACCATATTTTCTTTATCCATTCATCTGTTGATGGACATATATGTAATTTCCAAGATTTACTATTAAGAGTTGTGCTGCTATAAACATGAGTGTGCATGGATCACTGTAATGAGGTGTCTTTAATTCTCTTGGGAAGACACCTAGAAAGGGACAGCTGGGTCACGTGGAGTTTCTGGCTGTGTTTTCTGAGGAGGCCGCAGTTTTCCACAGTGGTTGCACCAGTCTACACGCCCAGCAGAGACTCAGAAGGGCTCTTATCCTTCGCAGCCTTGCCAGCACTTGCTATCATTTGATTTCTTGATAACACCACCCTCCTGAAGCAGGATGAAATGTCAGTGTGGCCTTCATTTCCATTTCTCCAGTGGCCAGTGGTGTCGAGCCTTTCTTCATGTACTTATCGGCCATTCGTACTTCTTCGGAGAGATGTCTGTCCTGCATTTCCGCTGCATTTCCACTTTTGACCGGGTCCTCTGTAACTGCACCGCTGCCCTGCTGTCCAAGGCCTCTGGGGGAGGGACACAGCTGAGTCCACAGGTGACAATGCCAGTGCCTTAGGGCTTTCTAGGTTCTCATGATGAGGACTCAGCGTCCCTCTGGGCTTCAGGGTCTTCTTGGGGACTTACTCTGCTTTGCTCACCACCTTGGAAGGAGGTGGTTCAAGCTTTCAGGGTGAACAGGTACTTGGGAACCTCCACATCCCAGCTCCACCATGGTGAGCCCTTGGTGGGGTCACCAAGTGACTTTGGGTGAGCGGTGGGCTGGACGAGGGTCCTATTCACAAGCAGTGAGCCCCAGCCCCACCCGCAGCTCTGCAGGTCAGCTGCACAAAGACCAACAGCAGGCGCCACTGTGCAGCCAGGGCAGAGAGGAGGCAAGGCAGTGTGCAGAACCGGAGGCATTTGGAACATTTGAGAGGGGCTGCTGCCCTCCCTTGAGACCACCCTAACCCCCAACATATGGAGGAAGGAGCACACATTTGTTAGGGACCTAACTGTGAAAACTTCCAGTGTTTTTCTTTTCAAACATCTCAATGCTGGCCCGGAGCTTTCTGTTCCAGTGGACTCTAAGCTTTGTTAATTTCCGAATAGTTAAACCTGGAATTGCTTGCCAATCTTGGGAACACAGCCACCCATCCAAGGCCTAGCCACACATTCTGTTTATTTTTCTCCTAATGAAAAGTGTGACAAGCAAATAATTAAACTGAGAGGCGAGCACAGATTAGAGTCATGCTGCAGACCAGATCGCTTTTGAAGACTGTGTTTTAAAAGATAGGCTTCGGAGGACGCCTCACTCCGTCATTTAAATTATCAGGCTCAAAGTGCCTGTGAGCCTTCGGTGGGGAGGCTTATCCCATTTCATCAGTCGGAATGTCTGATGTGCCTCAGCATAGCAAATTATTTGTGTTGGATTTATTTCAGTGAATTCCCCTTCTGCGTCTGGTTTCAAGAGAGGGAACCCTGCGTTTCCAAACATTATGAAAACAACCAGATCTAAGAGACATTATATCCACAACAAAGGGGAACCAGTGACCAGCCCAGTTCCATTGTCTTTTGAACAACAAGTCAAAGCTGACAGAAGTAAATGACAGTTAATTACAAATTACATTCTGGTTGGAGCTGCGCAGGCCTCTCTCCTAGAATAATGATCAGGCCCTCGGGCTCTCACCTACCTGCAAAGGGCCTGGTGGAGGCAGCGCTGGGGTGCCGTACAAGTTCCAAAACAAGCTGCTAAACACAAAAGCTTATTGGATTACAGAGATTTAGGAGAAAGCATTCAGCTCTGGCCACTGTGGAGGAGGGGCGGGAATCACGCTCTGAAGGCCTTGGAGTGCGGGCTCCCCTTCCGAGAAGGAGACCTCTCCTCGCTGGCCCCGAGGTTGGCAGGCTCGCCCCTGGGCTGGGGGAAGCACCCTTGGGAAGCTCAGCGGCGCCCAGGCCCAGGGACCTGCCGGCAGGACAGAGGGACGACACTGCTGCTGCGGCCTCAGACTCAGGACCCAAGGAAAACCTGGATCACTTCCACCTCGCAGTTTTCTTTATCACAAAAGAATTTTCATCAGGGCCAGGGGACACTTTGATTTACTCACGATGTTCTACTTTTATTTTTCAGTTCCAACAGTCAATACATTTATTACAGTTTAAGTCAAATTCCAAGTTAATACATTTGCAAAAATAAGACAATGTCAAAAATAATTAGTCATTGTGTGTGCATTGAAAAGACCTTGGTTTTTGTAATTCACTAAAGCAATTTCTATTCATTTAGTTGAGCTAAATGCTTATTGTTAAAGACAAAAGACCCAACAGTTTGACATTGAGCTCATTATGTACGTTAGAGACTCAGCCTTCCAAGGCCACACCGAGGCTGCAAAGCCCAGGGCTGGGGGCGGGGCAGCTTCCAGGGATTAGAATGCAGACCACGCCACTCTCCTCTGACTTTGCATCCAGACCCGATTCAGACTTCACAACAAAGATCCTGCAGGCTGCAGTTCGACCAATTCTGTGGCCGGATGGGGAGACCAGTGAACTCTGAATTCTGCCTCTCTCTCTCTCTCTCTCTCTCTCCTAGCAGCCCACACTTTACTACTCCTGGCTGATTTGCTAAATCACACAAATTTTTAAAGAACATATTTATGAACACATCTTTTGTTCTTGCAGTGTGGTCAGGGGGACAAATGCACCTCACACCCTTACGTTACAGCGATTGGAACACAGTGGAAGCTTCCTGCCAACTGCTGGAGTCCCGGGCGTCAGGCAACTCCCTGCTTCTTCTGCCCAGTTCCTCTGTTCTCAGAGGGAGCAGAGCGCTGGGCAGCGCAGGCCCTGACAGAGCGCGTCGCCGAGCCGAGTCCCCTTCCTGTAAGGACCAGGACCCAGGACCACTGTCTGGGGGCTGTGTAGGAGTGAACAGCCTTCAGGACGCCACAGTGGGCCAAAAGCTCAGCCTGCTTCCTCCAGGATGAGCCATGGAGCTTCCAGGAGATCAAAGTGAGGTCAGGCCCTGCTGAGACGGTATTGGAATTCGTCTTTTCTGTTTATTTCAGCGGAATATGTGGCAGTTTTATCGTGAAACAGAGCAGATGACTCCAGGGCAAGAGACTCCCCCAAGGAGTGTGTGAGCTGCCTGAGGTCCCTGGACAGAGAGCTCCACGAGGCCCTGAGCCCAGAGCTCTGCTTGAAGGCTGCAAGATTTGAAGGCTGCTCCTTAGAAATCTTAGCAGTTTCCGCTAAGGTGGGAGCTGCCGCATTTCTAATGCTGGGGATGAAATTGTGAGAAAAGCAGTCACAGTGCCTGTCTCCCGCTGGCCTTGGAGGGGGGACATCGTTCCCGGGCAGTGGGGAAGGACGCAGGCCCCAGGGGGCGGTGCCCGCTGGCAGCCTCATCCTGCCAGGGCCATGCCTGAGGTCACCACGGAGGCCAGGAGGGATGGGCCGCCCTCCTTCCAGGGGTGTTGGCCCCAGAGGCCCAGCCCCACAGTGCCCCTCCCACAGGTGTGGCAGCCCGCAGGGCATCTGTGAGCCCACCCAGGACAGCATCAGGCCACCGCGACGCTATTAAACTGCACAGCCACGGGGTGTGACAGAGGCCTGCCCTTCCCTTGGGAAGCCTCGCTTAGCGCAGGAGGTCAGGGGCTGCCTCCACCTGGCCAGAGGGCCCTCAGAGGGTCCCACCCACTGCCTCGCAGTGTCCCCCGTGTTGCTGGGGCCCCGGGTGGAGAGGTGGGCGATACTGAGCGGACTTTAGCCACACGCCTGGCCTGGTGCTCAGCAGTGCAAGTGACACGTGGCCACGCGCCTGTGAACTCCAGTGACAGGTATCCAAGCCACGCGCGGAAAGGGATCTCCCCATTGCCATGTGCTAATATCCAGTCTCTGTCCACATGACACGTGAGCCTTGTTCTCACCTCCTCCAGACTGTGTTTTCCTCCTGTTTTCTCTTTGGTTAAGTCACAACAAGCTTTCCTTGGGTTAAAAAAAAAGAGGAGAAAAAAGCCAGCTGAGTCGTAATATGGTTCTTTCATGTATATGCAGGAAAAAGATCTTTTCACACCTTGATGAAATTAGCATAAATGTAAACACTAATGAGTTGCCAGGGACTGGTTAAGAAAATTGCAGTTAGGCAGCCCTGGGAAGCAGGCCCAGCTCCAGAGCCCTGTGGGGAGATCGGGCAAGACTGCCAGTCACAAAGAGTCAGGGTGGCTCCCGGACAGACCCCCAGGCTGAAGGCCACAGGAGGAAGCCAGTTTCCATCACCCACGAGCTTTCTCAAAACTACAAAACTGAGGCGGAGCAAAAGGGGACTGGGCCTGGGCTGGAGTTGGCTCTGTGACCTGCATCTTGGCTGCAGGGTGGAATCCACCCCAGGGCTACTCTGCAGGCCCAGCAGGAAGACGCTGGCCCTGACTCTCTGCAGGACAGACAGTAGGGACATCCTGAAGCCCCCGGGAGACGTCACTGATGGCCCGACTTCAGCCAGCACTGTGACCATCGAGGGCCTGTGAGCCTGCTTCCGGGGCCTTGCCCATGGCACACGTGGCAGTGCCTGGTTAGCCCCAGTCAGGTGCAGAGAAGAGGGGAGGCTGCTCCTCCCCCACAGGCTGTCCGGGCTGTCGGGAGGAGTCCTGTTCTCTCCGGTCCGCGCTGGGCTGCAGCTTCAATCACAACACCGGCCAGCATTGCTGAGGCCCCCTGTCTTGGGCCACGCGTGACAGCTGGAGAAGCCATGGTGACCCAGGATGCACGTGGGACTGTTTCAGTGACACTGGGAATGTGGGAGTGGAGCCAGAAGTAGCTACACAAACTTACAGACAAAGGTGGAAGGGGCAAAGTCCAGTGAGGAGGAGCAGACTGGCCTGTCACTGAAGCACAGTTCCAGCTGGCATGGCGACACCAGCCAGTAACCTCAGCACTCTGGGAGGCTGAAGCAGGCAGACCTCAAGGTGGAGGCCGGTCCAGGCAGCTTAGTAACTCAGTGATGCTCTATCTCAAAATAAAACAAACAAGAAAGGGCTGGAAATGTGGCTCAGGCAAAGGCCCTGGATTCAATCCCAGGTACTGAGAAAATAATCTAGCTTTTGTGGCTCTCTGGGACAAGGCGGGGGGTGGCATTTTCCCATGGCCCCTGAGTGAGTCTCTGAGGGGTTTCTCCCTAGCGGGAGACGCAGACCTTGGCTGGCCTTTCTGCCCTGCCCACCCCATTGTCAGGGGCCTTCCATCCAGCAGTGGCAGGGAAAGGGGGGGAAAGAGAGGTCCCCACCTTTGTGGGTAACAGCTAGGATTGGGGCCCTCACTGGCCCATGTCCAGGGGACCTAGCTGACTCCCCAGCCCCATCTGCCCTGGGAGGGGAAGGCCACATGGCACAGGGCTTCCTGGCCAGAGGACTGGCTGCTTCCCGCCCAGCAGCACCTCCTGCCTACTGCCATCCCACGGTCATCACTCATTGTTCTCATTTTTGTTTTGTTTTGTTTTTGACACGGGGTCTTGATATATAGCTCAGGCTGGCCTCAAACTCACAGCAATCCTCCTGCCTCAGCCTCCTAGTGCTGAGATTACAGGTGTGTGCAACCACGCCCAGCTTGTCTTCGTTTTAAGTGCAATAATTCGAATTAATTCCATAATGTTTGGAAATACAACACCTCCAGGAAAATTACTTTTAAATTCCATAACTAAAAGAAAAAATCAGATCAAACTTTACACAAGAGAAATACTTTTAGAAAAAAATGAGTCAGTGATACAAAAGAATATTGTGATTTTTCCCAATGTTTCAGCCATCATTCCGGGCTTGCAATGTATTTAATGTATTTTCATATTCTCCTCTTTTCTTTTCTTTTTTTTCCAGGACCAGGGATCAAACTCAGGACCTTGCACTTGCTAGGCAGGTGTGACACCACTGAACTACATCCCCATCCCTTCCCCTTTATATCTCATTTAAATGTATGCAACAGCTAGGATGCAAACATTCATTAATACAAGGATATTATGAAAAAGGTAAAAGGGAATGGAATCTTTTCTCTTTTTTTCAGTTTTTTGAGACAGAGTCTTGCTGTGTGGTCCAGGCTGGCCTTGAGCTCTCAGTGATCCTCTTGTCTCAGCCTCCAGAGTGCTGCGATGACAGGCTTGTGTCACCATGCCCAGCAGGAATGAACTATTTTCTGTAAGGACTATTTTCTGATTAAGGAGTTGAGTGAACTTATAAGTGTCCTCTGCAGGGAAATCTGTCCGGCGAAGCCTGGCGTGGTGCCGGGCTCTTGTGTCCCCAGGGGCACTCCGAACACCGTCTGTGACTTCAATCTCATTTTTGCCTAAAGTGGGCTCGGGGCTTTAGGATCGTGGATCTTGCATCGAGCACTTGGGTGAGAACTGATGCTCCAGGTCCTAGGGTTGTGCGAATGACACAGACTGCACCATGAGGGATGAGGCAGGTGGGACCCGAGCCATCCCGGGCTGCTCAGGGACCACAGCCAGGCCTGGAGCAGGGCAGGGCAGTCGGTAGCAGCCCCTACTGGCACTGCCTGGGGGGGTCAGTGTGCTGCTTTCCTTCCTCCTGATGGGAACCCCGGACACTCCCAGGCTCCAGTCCCACGGTGTCGAGTGCACACAGGAGGCTGATGCAGGCTGTGGCCGCCCTAAGCAGCAGCACCCCAGCGCTCCGTGGATCTTGGAGCACACTCCACACTGGCCGAGCACACTCCCCACAGAGATGCATTTTCACTCGGGGAGGGAGCACAGCACAGTGCTGTTTAGAGGAGTGGAGTCATCAGGCAAGAAGCTGGTCCTCAGGGCCCTGGCTGATACCGTCAGTGGCAAGGAGAGGAACATGGACAGGAGGCGCTAATAGACGCAGATGACAGACGGCATCCGGCACCCTGGCTCTGCAGACACCGTGTGCGCGGATCTGACGGCCGCCACTCAGTCCCAGGCTTCTCCCATCCTGTGTCACCTCTGCTGCCCCATATCAAACTCTCCGGAAACAAAGCCCAGAAAGCAGACAATCGATGATGGGATCAGGTGATGGGGTCCTAAGAGAAGCGGATCCCTGCTCTGTGTGTGGAGGCTGCTTCACGCTGCTGTCAGGGAGGACAGGCAGGGAGATGGGAGGGGAGGGGCGGGAAGGGAGGAGGAGGAGGAGGAGGAGGAGGGGAGGGGGGAAGAACCCCCCCGGCCACAGAGCCCTACACCAGGGCACCAGGGCACAAGCAGCCACCAGGAGTCAAGGGGGCCTGCACCCCCGGTGCTGTTCCCCAGACACTTGCTTGGCCTCCTCCACAGGCCACCGTGTTCTGGGACGATGGGAGCCCTGCCCCAGCCCACACTTCTGTGACTCCAGTGCGGGGTCCCCTCTGCAGGCTGACTGGCACGACTGCTTCCTGTGCCTGGGGCCAGGCCTACCCTCAGCTCTTCCGGGACAGCGGTTCTGTCAGAGGGCCCAGTGCCATGCCTGTGTGCCTGTGTGTGTGCGTGTGCACGCAGGGCCAGGGTACTCCCTAGCTTCCCAGCAGGGCACCTAGCACTCTGCATACTCTGCAGGGGCTGAGTGCTCCTGGGCGCCTGTGTGCCCCCGTTGCCTCCTACAGGACCCTGGGCTCCTGGGCCCCAGTGTGGTCACGGGCAGCGTGGCCTCCCGAGGAGGGCCTGGCTTCCACTGTGCTTCCACTCTGCCTGAAATTTGGCAGGCAGGAAGGGAGTGTGCAGTGTGGATGCCGCCTGCATGTGCTGCGGTGGGCATGGAGGGTGGGCAGCCCCAGGCCCGGAGTGGGACCCCACCCAAGCAGACCGCTCCACCCCGCATGCCCAGGAGCAGAGATAACAGGAAGCCGGCAGAGCCGTGTAACACCCAGGAGAGTGAAATTCACCACCCTCTCCACCAGCATCCCCTCCCCACCTAAACTTCCCCACGCCAACCACGCACACCCCCTCTCAGTGCCAGCCGCCTCTCGCCCTTGGCCTGTCTGCACCCAGATGGCAATAAACTCACCGCATGTGGCTGAGACGTGGCCTGCCTCGTGCCTGTGCCTCGCTCCGACCTTCCAGGCAGGGCACCAGCCTGTCTTCAGTCACTGGCTACCAGACTGGTCCAACTGGACACTCTTCCTTTTCCCTTCCACCTGAAACAAGGAAAGGCCACTTTACCAAGACATATTTTTGGGTTTAAAAAAATAACCGGGGCCTAAGTATTTGTGTGTATTTTTCTCAAACACAATTTCTAACAAATGAGCGCAGTAGGACCCATTTGCCGCCGACTGTCATGCCACTCAGGAGCCATGGATTTCAGGAATCGTTTAGGGGAAGTACCTTAGGTTTGAAATAACTCTGAGTTCGACCCTTGAAGATTTGATTACTACGATGAGCCAAGTCGGGGGTCTTGTCATCATCTACAGAGCATGAGGAGGGAGCCCCAGCCATCAGCTCCTCTCTGTGGGGGCGCAGGCCTCATTTGGGGGTGCCCTTCCCGGAGATCACAGGCTGGCGTCTGGGCCTGTGGCAGAAATGCTTGTGGGGCCCCCGCAAGGCAGAGGGAATGGGAGCTCCCGCTGGCCCTGGAGGTCTGTTCCCAACCCTTCCGGAGGCTTCGCTGGGGCTGGGAGGAGGGTGTTGTTGTCCCTTTAAGCTTCGACTGGGCTTGGAGAAGAGAATTTGTGCCCAGGGGAAGAGCCCCACGGCCTCTGAGTCCATTACAATTCCAAAGGCATCACCAGAGCCGCTGGGCTGGCTGGAGCTAATGAGGCTCTGCACCAAAACACTAATCTGGGCTAAAACTGAGAATGCAGATAAGGACTCCAGAAAGAGAGAGGTTCTGGGGAGATCAACTGTGCCTTCAGAAGGGGCCTCTAACAGCCTTTGAAAGGAGCAGCGAGGGGTGTCGCCAACAAAGCCCCTTGATGAGGGCGGCCCACACTGAATGCAGCACACCATCGTCGCTTTAAAAAAATAGCGTTCCAGGTACAAATCAACTAATATTAGCTGATGTTTAACATCGCTTTAAAAGAAAGCAATTGACCCACTGCGAAAATGCCGGGTGGAGCTCAGAATACACTGCTACCTCTGTTCCCCTCAGGCAAGCGTCTCTCTCTTAAGCATGTTCGCAGGAACATTTTGTTTTATTACCTTGTGAGATTCGTGGGGAAAAGCGCCCGCGTACCCGGGGAATTAAAGTATTCAGCGGCGCATCAGGGTCTGGTCTCAATTTCATGCAGGGCGCATAATCATAACAGTGTTTAAATTGAGTGCAGAAGAAGGGATGGGTTCAAGTGCAAATTAATTTCAGATTATCACAGCAAAAGCAATCATATCTCAACAAGCTTGCCAGCAAAACACTTCACCAGGGTCCCCAGGCCCCTCCTGCCCGATTGCCAACAAAGGCCTTTCAGCTCAAATTAGGCCAAGGAAGGCAAACGGCCTTGCTCCCACCTTTCTGGGGTTCAGCCTGGAAGACCCAAGAAGGAGACCGAGAGGCGGGGGGCAGGGCTGGGCCGGGAGCCGGGAAGGTCAGGCCGTGGCCATCAAGTGACAAAATAAACGTGCAGCTGCGGGGCAGCGTTGTGCAGCCTCGGGCACCGGTGAGGCTTTGGAGCCCGGAGGGTCGTGCCCAGAGGGCCGGGTCTCCAGTTTCTGCCTGCCCTGTCCTTCGGGAGCCCTGGGGGAGCCTGGGGCAGGCCTCATTGCCTCCTCATTACCTCTGCAGAAGTGCAGGGAGAGGAATTCGCACTGGGGAGGGAGCCGGGTGGTACTGGGCTCGGGTCTGCTTGCTGCACACCCCGGGGTGTGGCCCCGCTGGCAGTGGCAGAGATCCACTCTGAGCTTTTCTAAGGCAAACGACGGTCCTTACCCAGTGCCAGCCAGTGGGGCGCCCGGCTCCGCCTGCGGCTCTGACCCTCACCCTCCTCTGTGGCTCTGCCCCGGGCCTCATGTGAGGGCCTCCAGGCTACAGCCCAGCCGCCCGCCCGAGCCCGCCTCCCGGGGTGGGTCATTCCTGGGGTGCTTGCGGGAACCTTGAGTTCACCTTGGGGCTGAGTCGGGCTTTCCTCTGACTTCGGAATGCCTTCCTTTCACCCCTTGGTGGACTGGACAGAGCCCGCAGAGGCCATGTGGCCAAGCCCACCTTGCAGGGCCTGCAGCACTGTCTGAGGAGACGCTGCGTCCCCAGGTGAGGGACTCTCCCTCTGTCCCCACCTGGCCCATAGCCTGTGGTTTGGGCCCAAACCGTTTTCCTGGAGCTGAAACTTCCAGATCTCCCATGGCCCTGTGGGAAGCTGGAGCTGGCACAACAAGGAAGCTGGAAGGGACCCATCCTGCACCGGGAGGAGGAGGGTGGAGCAAAGGGCAGTGCTGGGCAGGCAAACGCAAAGGGTCCCCAGAGAAAGGCTGGGAGAGGCCGGCCCGAGACACTTCCGCTGGCCCGGGCAGGGCATAGGGACTGCTGCTGGGGTCTGAGGCCGCCTCCTGGGTCTTCCCTGTGGGGGCCCTGTCCCCCCAAGCATGTCTTCAGCAGGCTGACAGTGACACCGAGAGTGCGCCCAGCCGTCCCCGGGGTGGTGAGGTCCCTGGGCGGGCAGGAGTGAAGGGCCCCGTAGTGCAAATGGGCCGGCCCTATGTGAGGTGGACCCGCTGTCCGCCACACAGCTCCTGGTGGCCCTCTCCACCCCCGCCCTCCTGGTGGCCCTCTCTCCGGGACTTTCAGAAGCACCTGCACTGCTGGTGGCGTCTCAGTGTCTGCGTCCCCAAAAGGGGACGCACATTGAAACCTTAGCCCCAAGCAGGAGTGACAGAGGTGCCCGGCAGGGCCACTACAGTGTGGCATCTGCCCTGGAGCCCAGGCTCCTCACGTCCTTTAGGCCTCGAGAGGACGTGAGGAAAATTGCCTCTGCTCAGGGCTCCAGAACGGGAGAACTGAACGTGTTTTTCTGCCTGGCAGGACGTGACACCTGCTCTGGCCACGCAGACAGACAAAGGCAGGCAGCCAGACGCCTCCTGCAGTGACAGGGCCGCCCGGGGGCAGGGCAGCCCCACCGCTGCTCTGCACCCGGGCTGGCGCTCTCAGCTCTGCGTCCGTTCGTTCAGCTCCCCTCCCGGGAGCGGTCAGGATGCAGCGGGGAGGTGGCCAGCGGGCTGAGCCAGCCCAGGAAGCCCCGGGTCTTCTCAGTCTGTCCTCCCTCCTGGGGACTGGAGATGCGAGCCCACTCCGCCTCCACACCCTGCCCCAGGCTCTGGCCCTCAGGCCCTACCCGCCTTGCAGCCTGAGGTGCACAGGAGCAGTGCGTCCTCCCGGAGGAAGCGAGGGCCAGGAGCCCCTCTGGGAGAGGGAGAGGCCCGGAGTCTGGGGGTCAGGAGGCTGCACAGGCCACGCTGGGCAGGCAGGGACAGGCTCGGGAGGGTGTGGCCGGCTGGGCAGATGGCCCTTGGTCCTAGTCGTGGCTGGTTATGAGCATCACTATCCATACCTAGCTGTCAGGAGCCAGACTGGTCAGCCTGTGCTAGGTGAGAGAAGAGTCAGCTGTTGGCCAGGGATGGTGGTGCACAGCTGTCATCCCCCCGATGTGGGGGGCCGAGGCAGGAGGGTTGCAGATTCAAGGCCAGCCTTGGCAATTTAGGGACTGAGAAAGACCCCTTCTCAAAAACAAAACAAAAGCAGAGCTGCCTTCAGGCCTCATTTCAACAGTCAGCTCCCCCCTTTTAGAGCACCTCATGTCCTAACAGAGCTGGATTATGAGCTGCCGTGGATAGCGGCCCAGTTTTGCTAACTCTGGGCCAGTCGTTCCGGAAGATTCTTTACTCAGCATCTCCCAATACTTCACCCTAACCAGCATCAGGAAGAGCTTGCTCATGGTGCTCAGGCCGCAGCTCCTGACTGGGCCCAATCCTGCCTCAGTCCACCTGTCGGTTCCCTGTGCTAAGGACTCCCCTTCCCGGCCTCCTCTCCAGGAGGCCTGCAGCCTGCAGGGCTCTGCAAGGTGAGTGACACTCGTCCTGTGAGTTCCGGAAGTTTCTCTGCCCCACACATGCTGCGCCTGGGCCTGGCCAGGAGCACAGAGGGCTGGGGGAGGCCTACCGCCCAGTGGCTGTGGCATGGCCCTCAGGGGATGCATGGGCTCTGTCCACTTCAGGCACAGGGAGAGTCACAGCCACTGCTCGGAGTGTCACCTCAGCCCAGGGCCGCCCGGGCCACAGGCAGCGACATGAGACACAGGGTGCCCCTCCCTGCAGGCCCCGGGCGGGCAGTGAGTGTCCCGTACCCAGCACAGGGAGCAGCATGCAGAAGAGTCGGGACAGACAGGATGTGAGCCAGCTGCAGCTCAGCACCTACGCCTGAATTAGCTCTTCATTGTATTTGCAAAATAAGGTGATATGCTTTTAATGTTTCATCATTTCATTTGCAAAGTTCTGAAGCCAGGAATTGACCCAGGCAAAGCCGGCCCAAAGCGGGGCTCCGACCACAGTGCAAGCTTCAGTGCTCACCTCGCAGAAGGAGGCAGGCTGGGGTGGGAACCAGCCAGCTGTCTATTGGTTACAGTTCTGTCCGTCTGTCTTTCACCTGAATAATGTACGTATCTACCATCTATGGCTCTATTTGCATAATCTATGCATCTGCCACCTAGCTATCACCCCTCTAATGTGGGGATCACCTCTATCACCTGTCCATCTGCAGGGCATCATCTCTGCGTATCTCTCTGTCTTCTGTCTATGCAGAGACAGACACAGTGAGGAAGGGTTCGAGAAGGGACAGCTCTGCTCCATTTCAGGACCGCTGAAAATACGGGGATCCCCCGTGTGGGCACCACCTACAGCTACCAGTTACCCCATCCCTCGAGCTGCCTTTATGAAGAAACTTCATCTTCAGCAGTGGGGAGTCAAAGGGTCCCTGTTTCAAAGCTCAGCTGTCACTTATTTACACTTTGTGGGGCTAGGGATGGAGCGGGGTCTCACCGAGCGCTCCACTGCTGAGTGACTCCCCCAGCCCCTTCTGCCTTTTACTATGAGACCGGGTCTCCCCAAATTGCCCAGGCTGGCCCCAAACTCGCGCTCCCCCTGCTTCAGCCTCTTGAGTAGCTGGGATTACAGACTTACACCACGCTCAGCCTGAAGCACTATTTTAAATGTGCGTTTTCTTTCCTTTTTTGGTGATCAGTGGTGAAATTTTCATCTTGTCCTCAGCTACTCAGATGTGTTCTTGCTCGCTGTCCTTGGGACCTTGGCGTGGACCCTCCCTGAGCAGGGTCGGGCTCTCCACTCTAGACAGCCATTCTCAGCCAGAGGAGGCGACAGAATGCCCACGGACGGGTCACGGCATGTGCCCCTCACACGAGGGCCACATGGGACAGCCACAAAAGGCTTGCAGAGACCATAAGACCAAGTGCGAGGCACCTCACCTCTGACCGGCAATGCCCTGCAGCTGTGGCTGCAGCTGTGGCCAACCGCAGGGTGAGGACCCTGGGCTGAGGTGGCTCAGGAGCCTGAAGAATAGGACGGGACTCTGTAACTGTGCTTATTAATCAGGGTCATCAAGGTGGAAAGTATATATTTGGACTTGGTATGTTTTATCTAATCATTTTATTAGATTTGCTATAAGATACATGGCTGTGTCTCACAGTCGTGCTGATTGATCATTAGCATAAAGATTGATGACAATTGCCCATAGCCACACAGAGCATTAATTTGCTTGTGTGTCTTTCGAGAGTCCTCTTAGTTGCTTAACCATGCTGACCCTGGAGTCCAGCACTGGAGCTCGGGCCTCCTAATGTGCTGTCAGAGTGGGTTTTCCAAGGAGGATGCACATTTTAGGATAGCCCTTCCCCGACGAGTCTCTGCGGCTTGTTCCCCGGCAGCCATCACCTGTGCGGAGTGGAAGGTGTACAGCACTGGACAACGGGTGATATATTAATGCCTGCAGGAGAGAAATGTTTGTGTGGTGCTGCAAGAAACTCCGAGTGAGTCCCGGCGAGATACAGGGACCCTGTGGAGGCGACACAGGTAAACTCCACAGGTATTCATCGGAGAGATTCCTGAGGCAGGGAATCAAGAAGGTCAGGGCAGTGGGCCTGCATCACATCTTCCTTCATGGTTTACTATATTTCACTTTGTAGAGAGAAAAATGATTTCTATTTTGGGGGGCCAGGAGGGGAGAGGCCCCCCGGGAGGTACGGAGGTCCTCCGGGTCGAGAGGCAGCCCTTGTCGCCGGCTGTGTGCTGCCAGGCTGGGAGCTGGGTCCCCGCGGTGGTGAGAAAGGGATCCGAGCAGGGAGCAGGAGCTCCAATAAGGATGCTCGGGCCCCAGGAAGGAGGAGCAGTGGAATCGGGAAGCCTCAGCGACGGGTCCTCAGTGTCCTCCCAGGTCCCACGAGGTGCCGGGGTGCACAGGTGTGGAGCGAGGTCAGCATGCCACCCTTCACCTGTGGAGCACGCAGTTCCAACTCGAGTGCTACAGCGCAACCCGGTCATCACGACTGCTGCAGCTAAGAAGCCTTGCAAAGACGAGGAAAACGGGCTCCTGTTACTCAACAACCTCCAGCTCGCTCTGGTTTCTGACAAGAGTTTGCTCATATTCAACTGATAAATGTCTTTGATTCGAAATATGACACTTTATTTTGAGGTATCATCCCAATGAAAAGATTTTAATATTGATCTAAAAATTTTTAAAAAGAAAAATATAATAAAATAGTACCTAATTGTGATGTATTGAATTGACTGATAAGGACATGTCTAGCAGATTAGTGACGCCCACTCCTGGGCGTGCCTGTGGGGCGGTTCCAGATATGACTGGCATGCAAGCCAGCAAACTGAGGGAGGACCCGCCCTGATTGTGGGTGGCCCCCGACCAATGGGCTTGAAGCCTGGATGGATCGCAAGGGAAGAAGGAAGTTGACACTGTTAAGGAAAAAGCCCACCGTTCTCTAGCAGGTGCATCCTCTGAGAGTGCTGTCTGTCGCCGGATGTCAGACTCCAGCTTCTTTAGCCTTTCAACTGAGATGCAGCCCAGCGGCTCTCCATCGGGCTCCGGCCTCAGTCTGGGGCTGGCGCTGCAGCCCTGGCCCCTCTTGGTCTGTGGCTTCAGCTTCGTGGCTGGGCAGCTCCTGGATTCTCCAGTTCTCCAGCCACAGAAGGCCGTGTGGACTCCGCCCATCCATGAGCTGGCCTAGTGACCCCTGGTGTAATATATTCCATCCACTCTGTTTCTCTAGAGAACCCTCACCGATTTGGATAGAGGACAGCTTCAGCCAGGGGCCCAGCTGAGCCAAGGGGTAGCTGCGTGGCGATGCCACCGGGCTGTGCTGTCTCAGCGGTGGCGCGGCCGAGTTTCCTCCATGCCCTTGCCAGTCACAGCCTCCATCCAACTCAGCCGCTCCCAGAGCTCCCTGTGCAACCAGAGGCCAGGGCTCCGCGGGCACCCGTCCCGGGGCAGGCTCCCCCGCTCTCCCACGTAGGCGGGGTGTGAGCCACAGGATGGAGCCACGCTGGAGGGGCAGGTGTCACCCGCCATCGTTGCTGGGTCTTTAGAACTCACACAATGCAAGGATCCCTTCTGCTGCATTTATGCATCACACTTAATGTCATTTCCTTCAAACCTACCCTGAGGTGGTTTCAGGAATGAGCTATCATTTTACAAATTGGGGCAAAAGTTCTCCCTGGCAGCATGTGTCTAGAAAGACTGTTTCATTTCAGTAGTCTTCCGGTTTTAAGGACCCTAAGCCTTCCGGATGTGCCGCTGTCCAAGCCTGGTCTCTGCGGTGGTCATCAGAGCTCCAAAGGTGCTGTGGATTGCGGTCCTGCAGAGGTCCTGGCCCGCCTGGTTCTTCCGAGGCAGAGCCCCGCCTGCCCCTCCCCACCTCCCGGCCGGCCCGCAGGCCCCTAGGTCACCTAGAAGCAGGAAGCCACTCCTGGACCTCGGCAGCAGGGGCTCTGCAGTGGTGTGGAGTTGGGAGGCAGCCGGGCCCTGGGCCCAGCATGGGAAGGAGGAAGCCTGGGTGAGGGGCCCAGCAGTTTCTCCTCCAGGACAAGTTCTGAGCGAGAGCTTCGAGGTCACCGTGACCTCCGTGAGGCCGCTGGGGGCTCCGTCCGGGTCTGGCCAAGCTGGTGTGAGCGAGAATGGATACGGAGCCCATGGGACACCCACTGTGGTCACTTCCTCCCACTCTTGCAGAGGAGCGGCTTCTTTCTTTCTGCTCTCCCAGTGATTCTAACTTGAGCTCTCCACGCATTTCTCACAAGGCGAAAGGACAGCGAACCTCTTGCCTCGAGGTGTGGGCACCTCTGCCGTGGGACTGTGCGCGCTGTGAGGCCAGGTGAGGCTCTCGCTGACCGAGGGAGGGGTGGGTGTGCAGAGCAGCCTGGCAGGCAGCAAGGGCGGAACTCGGCCGCTGCCGAGGCGTCTTCTTCCAGTCACCTGTTTAAATAAAGCCACTTCTGAAAAGCAAATAAGAGAAGATGGGTTGGGAAAGTGCAGCACTGAGGCCCACGCTGCAGACGTCACACTGGCACTCTGCAGGCACAGAGGTGATCAGCGCCTGGTGAGCAGGGCCGGCCTTTCTCAGTCCCCCACCGCAGCAGGCGAGCAGCTCGCCATGTGCCCTAGAGCCCATTGCACCAGGAGCAGCCTGTATCGATTTCCTGAGCAAGGTGGTGGGGCGTGGGGGACGGGCCGCACAGCAGACGGAGACGGACCCAGGTCCAAGGGTGGGGACCAGAGTGGGTCCGCCCTGTGGTTCGGGGACTTCCCAGCAAGATGGGAGAACAGCCAAGACGGGAAAGGTGGACATGATTGGCTGCTAGAAAGAAATGAAAACCTTTGTACATAAGAGTTACCAGTACCAAACCTCAGAGAGGCTCCAGTTGTGATGCACCAGTGGTAAACGACACCAGACCCCCGAGGATTTCAGCAGCACATGCATGTTTCCAGCTCACGGGACGTGAGGTCTTGGCGTGGCTGCAGGTGTCTCCACCTGGACCCACTGATCAGCGTGGCCGGGGACAAAACAAGGCCAAGCACTCACTGATTCTCCAGTGCTCGTGAAAGACAGAGGTGACCTCTCTCAAATGTCAGTGGCCAGGTCACCTGGACAGGACAGGGAAGTGCCATTCTCTGTGGGCCAACAGGGGAGACATAGAACAACTGGCCAAGCCAACCGCAGATCACGTGCTCTGTGCTTCCGAGCAGCAGGTGCTTGGTTTATTTTCCTTCTGCACAAAATACTCTCGGCCTCCGTGCACATCCAGTCTTGGCGTCAGCTGAAGGCTGAAGGTTCAGTGCTGTAAGTGGCAGCTTCCGCATCACCTGAGACCCCACCATCCCTTCACACAGAGTGAGGTCTTTGCTCGGACAGACACCGGTAAACACACCTGCGTGGACGGGGAACTAGGAGGAGAGGCACAGGCCATGTGGGGCTCAGGGACTCGTAGACCTCTTCCAGACAGACGCTGGAGGGCTCCTGGTTGGAGCATGTGCGTGAGTGTGTGGGAGTGTGTGTGTGAATTTAGCTCCTGATTCTGCTCCTGGCAAGTAGCTGCCCCTGAACGACTCCCTGCGAACCTTGGACCTATCCTGCCACTCTGTCCACCAGAGAAGTCTTAACTCTGGACACACCCGTGTGAACCAGGAAGTTCTTCAAACTCTCAGCTCTATCTCCACGAGCTCCCAACCACTGCTCCTACTCACTGCTGTTTGTGGTGCTTTGTGAGGTCGAATGGCATGTGCTGGAGAGACATTTGACAAAGGAGCAGTATTTATTGGCTGAGTGTTAGCGATGCTCGCACGAAGCTCTTAAAACCCGCTGAGTTGGAGCTGTGCAGTACTTCGGAGAAAAGGGCCCACTGGCTGGTCTTTAAATCAGAGAATTAGGTTGCATGGAAAGTTTGCTGCAGGGTTATCACACATTATTCGTGAAGCAAAGCCCCAAACAGTGGCGCTCTGTCGCCCAGGTCACACACAGGATTCTCCTACTCCAGACTCTCATCGTGTTACTCTTCAAAACTGGCCAGCATAAGACACCCGACTCGTTCATTTGTGATACTATTGCACCGCCTTTGTGTTTATCAGGAAATCGCAAGAATCTCGAGATATGCAGGACAGGCAGAACTCAAAGAAGGGACAAAAACTTTATGCTGAGGGGCGTGGCTCTGGGTCCCAGGCCCAGAGCTGTCACCGCACACCTAACTCCATCAGCAGCTGAGGCATTGATCAGCAGATGGAGAACACTGAATCAATTGTCCTGTGGTCAATTGAGGCCACGCAGCGTGGACTGCACACTTGTCAGTCACCAGGATGTGGAGGGAGTCCATGTAGATTTGTATGTCTATTGAGATCCTATTATTTAAATAATGCTGAGCGATATTCATCTCCCTTCACAGGCTGAGTATATACTGCTTTGCTTGTCGATACACCTCTGAGTTATTATTTCACCCGATGTAGTAAACCATCTCCCCAGATGCTGCAAGCGTAGGACAGGATAATTCATAACACGGCCCAGAGGTGGGGAGCCATCCATTCAGGGCGAATGATAAGAATCAGACAGCTGCCCAGCCTGGCGGAGAAAGGCACCCTCTTTCTTGGCTGGCGTTTCCCCTGCAGGGCTGACGGAGCCTGCACACCACACTAGGGTACAATGTCTCTCAGTCTCCCTGGCCTGTCCACTCAGGATGGCCCACCCTGGTGACCCCATCTCTCTAGGGTTCAGGGTTCCTGGGACCAGCATCCTGGAAAAAGGTGACAGCCAGGAAGCTCTAGCTCAGGGATGGCCGGGGTTTTCTCTGCAGGTGGCTTCACCTGACCAGATGCCTTCACGGCGAGAACAGGCTGTGAATCGCTGATTTGCTTACCTCCTGTGACTGCCCTGTGATCCCAGACCTCAAAATGCCTGAGCCCCCAAGTTGAGCCTGAGCCCCTATTTCCAACAAGCCTGGACTAAGCAAACCTCCACTGTGTACCTAGGAGGTGTGGTCAAAGCAGAGTGAATAGTTAAGCTTAAAAAAGTATACTTACAGTAGAAGACACATCACCAACAATCTCCCTTAAAATCCTCTTCCTCACTTCGAACACAGTTATCCCATCATTTTTTCCACTTTCTAAAGCAGTTCTAGAAGTTCTCTTTCCTTACTGTCTTTATGAGATGTGATAAAAAATACAGTGAATGCTGTTGCCAGGGGCCATCCAAGGAAAGGCAGGCTCATAAAACTCATTACAGTGAGTCCTCATCCACCTTATTCACCAGGTCTGATACTATGCAACATCTGGCTCTTCCCTAAAGTCAAAATGACAATAAAAGGGAAACATCTGGAATCAATTCAGGATATGGAGGTAGCCAGGAGAGCACAACTGATGACCTTTATGAAAGAGGACTCACAGATCTGCTTCAGAAAGAGCCAAGAATGATGGAATGAGTGTGTTTGAAGCAAGTGGTAGTATGCAGGGAGAAAGATGTCTTTTAAAAGAGTAAGCGTTCACAGTAGTTCTCCATCATGCCTCATAGTTTCCCAAGCTGGGTATTCTGCTCGGGGTGCAAGATGACCAGGATGGAGCAGAAAAGAACAGGGCCAAGAAGCAACATGGCCAAGCAAGGCCTTAACATATCCTGATGGCTGACACTGACAGAGGAGCTAAGAGGCTCTATATGCATGGTTCCAAGACAGCGCCTGCGGAGACTTTATTGACCTTGTTAGAGAGCAAGAGGTTGATTTTATTTAATACAGGTCTCACCGTAACTTGGTCTTAAACACCAGTAGAAAAGTATAACTAAAGACAATAGTTATTTGAGTTCAACAAAAGTTTTAAGTTTTTTAGCCCAATGTTTAAAAAACAATTATTATATTTTTAATCCTTTTACAGCCCCAACTAAGAGAAATTATACTTATTATAGGCAGCTAAGCCAGTCAAACACACTATAGATCCTCACAATACATAGGGACAAGCCATTGTTGGGTGTGCTCACTTTTCCTAAAAACATCTTCACATAAAACAAAAAGAAAGGGAGATATGTCAGGAGCAATGCTGCATGATTTTAGGGGAAAATCATTCGGTTAGCCTAGTTCTCCTGCCTACAGCCCAGCTATGGAATTCCGAGACATAATTCCATTTTGGCCTCCGGTCACAACTGAGACCTCAATGATCCGGTGATGCTGTCTGTGATTCTCCAGGACAAGAAACACCCTGGGAGCTGAGAACATCCTGGGAGGAACAAACATCTGCTCAGTTCCTGCTTGTTCTTGGACTGTTACCATCTTCTTTACACGGGATGTCCTGAACTGGAGTCATTTGTTACATTTGTTTCTCCCAATGTACTGAATAAAAGGTAAGGTAAGGTGGGGGCTTTTGTCTTTGCCGCCCAGAGGAGCACTGATCAGACCCAAAGCTCAGCTTCTTCTCAGTCTCATTTTTCTACCTTTCCTGTCATTCGCCATGTGCTGCCGTGGCTCGCAGGAGACCAGGACTCACTGCAGAGGTTCTGGTAATGTCCCCTTCCCCTGTTCCCTACAGGCTAAGAAACACAGCTGCTTCTCAGTTTTGTGGGGTTTCTGTTTGTTTTTGTCTTGTTTTGTGTAGTTTGGAGTCTCCGTGAACCAAGGCCAACCTTGGGAGTGAACGGAAAGCCATCGCTCCAAGAGAAAACACAACAGCAGCTGTCAGCAGTGCATTAGGCCAGCATGGACTCAAGTGTGCCTGGCCGCAAATGAAGGACACCGAGTGTTTGAGAAGGCCTCTCTTTCCTGGCACATATGCATTCTAAAGTATATCACGGTGTCCTTCATCCACTTGTCTCCATCCCTTTGGTAATCCCACGTCCAGCTCCTGGGGAAACCCGGAGTGCCGGTGTCCCTGTGAGGTGCAGACCTCGTGTCCTTCGCTTAACGCCCAGGGGAGAGAGAGTGCATTCTGAGGAAGCTCTGGAGGATTCTTCTCGGTCCTTGCATACTGCTTTCCACACTGGCTGCCCCAGTCTGCATCACCCCATCATGATTCTTTTTTTGCTTTGATACAGGGAATCGAACTCAGGACCTTGCCCTTGCCAGGCATGCACGGCACCACCATGATTCTTTCCAGTGACTCCTGGACCCATCACAGCTGCAGCTCAAGGAGAAAATCCAGGATGTCCAAGCACTGGGCCCTGAGAGCAGAGGGTTAGGAATGTCAGCCAGACTGTGCCTGGTGAGCAGCCTTTCCACCCCCCATGCACCCAGAAGGAGGTGCACGGGCCTCCCCTGTGAGCAGGAGGAAGATCTCCTGTCCCTTTCAAGCAAGAGGCGTGAGTTCTTCCAGCCATAGGGCCGTTTGTCAAGACTCAACACAGCTCGAGACCCTCAGAACATCCCTACAGTCGGCATGGTTCCGTCCAAGGTCAGCAGGCAGCGGGTGGCTGAACTGACTTGGGGTCTTCGGGGCGGGTAGGCAATCTTCACACTGCCGCTGAAGGTCAGGTGAGCTGTTTACCTACTTTGCGAGGCAGTGTAAACCCACAGCGGGTGCAGGTGACAGTGAGCAGGACACCGCCCGCCTCTCTGCAGGCGCACACCCAGGTGTCCCACACACATCGCTGGGCTGCGTCTCCTCGCACTCCTGGGCCTGGGCTTTCCTTTGCATCTCAGATTCTCCCTTGTGCAGGACTCCCCGTTCTGCAGACACGTCCTCCACCTGTCTTTCCTGCGGATCCCCAGCACCTGGCATGCGTTCCCAGGCACTTTCTGAGGGTTCAGCTCCACACTGTGTGACCACAAATCAAGCATCCGAAACCAGACTGTGTGTCTCCTGAGCGCACCCTGTCCTGACGCCCATGTGCTTGGCAACACTTTCGGCGACTTGCTTCATCTCCCGAGTTTGGAGCAGGATGCTCACCAATGCGCCTCTCCGTCTGTCCCAGGAGAAGCCGCAGCTCACACACTATCGGTCCACCCGCAGTGTTCCTCTTCCTGCCGAGCCTCTGTCCTCACCACAGCCCAGACCCCGCTTCCGTGAAGGTGGAGGTGGAAACTTCTGAGTTCTGATGCTGCAAAACAAGCATCAGGCAGCCGGGGGCTGTGGCTCAGGGGTGCTGTCTGCTGCTTCCCTTAGAGGCTCAGTTACCCAGTGTTTGTTGATTGAATTTGAAAGTGGTCCAACCTAGCTGTGCAGCCAGCTGGATAATTTGTCAGATTTACATCTCTTAGGCTCCTCATGCCGCAGGTGGGACAGTCAGGGGTGAGTCAGGACTGGCTACGTGAAGCCGCGGCCACAGAGGCAGCTCTGGGTAAGTAGAGGCTGTCATTGGCACACAGGGGTGAGAGCCGTTGTCCAAGTGCAGTCGGGCAACAGCGTTGTTTAGGCCCTCGGAGCCCATGTGACCGCGTAGCCACCCCGGGTGGGCTAACATCACCCCGGGCTTCCCTGAGCTCCCACCTCAGGTGTGGGCCCTGCGTGGCTCCACCCTCATCCTGCCGGCTAAGGTCACAGAGCTGAACGCAGGGCCAGCGGGCTGGCTCAACAGACCCCGAGGGCCAACCTCACCGCAGGCCATGTCGCTGGGGGCTCCGTGAGATTTTCCTTTTTCTTAAAGATAAAATTTTGTATTAGTGCGTGTTGGCAGCACACAGCGATTGCCTTCATTGTGGGGGCTGGCGCCCACCCAGAACACATCTTACTTCCGTATTCACCCCTTCCCTCACTCTCCATCTTCGTCCCTTTGCAGAAGATCCACCTCCCTGTTTTCTATTATCTATCTATTTATATTATCTTTTATTTTTCTTTTAAAATTATTTATACTTTGAGTGTCTTATATGAGAGAAGCCCTATGGTATTTAAGCTGGTGTCAGATTTCTTTCACTTAACATTATGGTCTCAAGGTGCATCCATTTTCCTACAAATGACTCTAGTTTATCTTTCTTCATGACACAGTAGTACTGAAATGTGTATAAATAACACATTTTCTTCATCCATTCATCTGTTGATGGACATATAGCCTGCTTTCAGGATTTAGCTATTACAAATTGTGCTGCTGTAAACATGGATACGTGTGTATCACTGTAATATGAAGTCTTTAACTCTTTTGGGTAGATACCTAGAAGGGAAACAGCTGGGCCAAATGGAATTTCTAGTTTCAGAGTTTTAAGGAATATCCGTACTGATTTCCATCGTGACATACCAGCCTACACTACTGCTAATGTAGAAGAGCTCTTTTTTTCCCCAAAGCCTCACCAGCATTTTGTATTATTAGATTTCTTGATGATGGTGATTCTTTCTGGAGTGAGATAGAATCTCAGAGTTGTTTCCATTTGCATTTCTCTGATAGCCAGAGATATTGAATGTTTTTCCTGTACTTAATTTATAAGTGGTTTGTTGCTTTTGTACAACAGCTTTTAAGATTCTGACCCTTCCTCGGACTCCTGTGTGGTGGAGAAGTTCTTTTCTGATTGTAGTTGTTTGGGGTTCTGTATGTCTCACTTACCTCTGTGTTAAATTCTTTTCCTCATGTTGGAATTTTCCTGCTATGATTTCTGCAAACAGATATTACTATGCCATTCATGCCATCTGCTGATTTTTAGATGATGCTAATTAATTTTCCTCTGCTCCTCTTTGTGTTGCCTAGCAGCTGTTGGACCCATTTTCCTTGTTCCCTTGTCTGGGCTGGGACATTTCCCTGATAATATTGGTAGATGGTGACAAGAAGCTGAGCACTGTGCGCTGTGCAGGATGCAGGCAGGGAGCGTGGGGTGCCAGCAGCCTGCTGGATGGAATGCGGTGCTTTCAGACCCAGTGCCTCCCAAGCTCCCTGTGCCTGGCCTGCCTGGGCCCCACAGAGAGCACGAGCCATTCCTCCCCAGCCTAAGCTTGAGCTTCTCAGGGGCCTCTGTCCAGCGGTGCCAGCTCCCAGCCTGCCCGCTTCCTTCTTTTCTCTGCATTGTCTTTGATTTTTCTGTTGGCATTTTCTTAGTTCCCAGGGCTTTTCTTCCTTTTCTCTTCGATTAGTTGTTGTTTTACAGGTGTTGTGAGTCCAGGCCCTGGACTGACTGTGACCCGACACTGGGTTCTGTGCTGCTGTCTCCCCCAGCAGACATCTCTCCTGTTGACTGAAATGGGAGAGAAGGAAAGCAGTCTCCATGGCTGACAAGTGCTTATCTGATGATCTAGCATATCCCCACCCCACCCTGTTAGCGGGATCGAACTCAGGTCCTTGGGCTTGCCAGGCAGGCACGCCACCACTGAGCTACATCCCAGCCCTTTTTGCTTTGTAATTTTCTGTTCTTTCTTCATAAAGATGAGATCCTATTGGATTTTACACAAACAAGTATTTGTTTTCTGACTTTTCCCTCCAACTATTTTTGTTTTTGTTTGTTTGTTGTGTATGTTTTGAGACAAGGTCTCACTATGTAGCCCAAGCTGACCTCCAACTTGCAGTGGTCCTCCTACCTCAGCCTCCTGAGTGCTAAGATTATAGGTGTACACCACCACGCCTGGCACCTTCCAATTTCTTGAACAGATTAGTGTCTGTGTGTTCATTTTCATAAACCCCATTTACAAACACTAAGTGAGCCTTGTGTGGGAAGCTCTTGCTGTCAATGGGCTGGCGTCAGGATTGTCCTCACCTGTTTCCGCTCATCTGGAGGCAATCAAATCTCACCTGGTTGAGAACGTGGACACTTTTACCTTTGGGATCGAAACCTGGCATTATATTAACTCTGTTACAATGTTTACATTCAGACACAAGAAGCTCTCTAAGTAAGACAGAGGAACTTACAGGTGCTCTCCAATGACCACGCAGGTAAGCATCACCCCATGTCCAGATATCCAGCCACCAGCTGCCAGTAGTGATCTGACCCACCAGTCAGCAGGGTGGCTGCATTGCACCCCGCCTTCTTTAGGTGGCAGCCAAACTGTCCTGGGAGACCGCACCACTCAGCAGGCAGCGGAATGACCACTTCCTCAACTCCCTTAACATATAACAAACCTGGGAGCCTCCATGTATAAATTTGCCTAATCTTTGCAACAACACTGTTATGTAGGAACCACTTGACTCCCATTTGGGGTGATAAAATAAGTGTGTACCCAGCATATGTGTACCATTTCCAGAACCCATGCTTTGAACAACTTAGGTTCTGCTCAGCATGCAGTCAGGTGGGCAAAGCCCCTTTCAGAATATCCAGCCAGAGACCTGGACATGTGCTTACTCCAGGCACCACGAAAACTTGTGACATTGAAGGCGTGCTTGCTGGAGACCTGTGAGTCCAGGTCCTGAAGAGACAGTGATATGCTGCTGGAGTCTATGCTGCAGTCTTCCTCCCAGAAGACATTTTTCTCATGCACTGAGATGAGAGAGAAGGAAAGAAATTTCTGTGCCTAACAAGCTTTGAAGTACTGGGTAATAGGGGAAACAGATGAGGATGTAGAAATAATGAGGTTGCACATAGTTCATGACAGAAAGTACAGCGGGTGTGTAGACCCCTTGGGGTGTAGTGGGGAGAGGTGAGAAAGAGGGGAAAACTGAGTCCAATTATTTAGAGTCTAAAACCAGGTCTGTCCTGATTCCCTGCCCCGGGTAGACTCCTAGGGCCCTTGGGAGCCCCAGAATAGGGCACTCACGGTTTGGGGGTGGCTGGGTCCCATCACCAGGGACCAGCAGAGCTTTGGGACTGCTGAGCCTCATGGGTGCCAGGAGAAGTTTGCCCAGGGCAGGAGAGCCTGCACTCCCTACCTCAGTGCCCTCTGCATGCCCCAGCAGCGAATGCAGCCAGAGGTCCCATCAGAAGGGGAGCAGATGCCTGAGCCAGGCTCCTGGACTTCCTGGCCTCCAGAAATGTGAGCTAAGCAAACTTCTTTCCTCTGTAAAATACCCAGCCTCAGGTACTCAGTTACAGCAACAGAAGCAAACTAAGACAGAGGACACAGTCAGGTCATATGCCATTCTAGAAGCCTCCACCATGCAGATCCACCAAGAAGGAAGGAAATGTATGTTTTATTTTATTTTGTGGTACCGGAGATTGAACTCAGGACCTTGCGCTTGCAAGGCAGACATGGTGCCACTGAGCTAAATTCCTGGCCCAGGAAATGTATATTTTAAACATTACCCATTCTAAGAAAGAACAAAAATCAAGTTACTAGTCAGAGCAGGAAGTTAAAAGTAGATGCCCCCTAAGCAGTCCATTTCTTCCAGACCCCAAATCTGACCTCCTCTACTGATGTAGCCAGTTGTTGTGAGACGAGACCTTCCCCATGCTGGGCAGTCAGTCGAGGCAGCCTCTTGGAACCTCTGCACATTTACTCAACAGAAGATGTGTGTGTGTGCTCTGTCGGGCAGCGTCCTTCCAATTGGGTCCTGTTTGAACCTAAAATCCTGGATCTGAAGCTCTATGGGATCCCACTGGAGACTTCCCCAGGGTCTTCTGCAAAGAAGGATGTGACTGGGAAACCACCCCGAGTTCCTGGGGCCCCTCTGCTGTGAAGGAAGGAGGTTCTGCAGGTGTGGCTGAGCACCCTATAGCATGAGCAATATCGAAGTAGATATTTGTGAAAAGCAAAGATTTCCATTTCTTCATTTGCTAACAGAGACCTCAGTCAGTAACATAAAACTTGAGAAGTACGACTTGACCAGTTCTGAATACTAAGACCTCAGTATTCGGGTTTAATTGCAGTGTTGGCACTTTGTGATAAACAAGTGCAGTGGCCACCACTGCAGTAGGACATCCAGGGTAGACCAGTTGCCTCTCTTAGGTGAGCCGGCTAAACACAGACTGGAAAGGGAAAGATAGTAGTGTGTCTGATTGGATGCTCAGGCTGTAAGACAACAAGATGAGGATGTGTGGAAAGCTGGGGAGGGAAGGAAGGCTCATAGGGTGATGGACCAAAGAATGCTTCTGCCCAAGAGAAGGATTTAAAATCCAAAATACTTATGAACATTGGATTTTTGAATGTTCACAGATAACAACAGACCTCGCATTATGAACACTCATAGACTCACAAATCATGGCAGTAGCTCCCATGTCTGCTGGACACTTCACAGCTGTGCTGCTGGGTACTCACTGTCCCATGCGAAGTGCTCAGTGGTACAGTGCTCAGTCAGAGCCCGGAACATCTGGGAGCAGGAGGAAAAGCAGTAGTGATGTGGAGGGAACTGCTAGGAAGCGCAAAGCAATAACCAGGTAATCTAAAATGAAAATAACTGAGATTGGACCAAAGTGAAAAGATGGTAGACATTGCTTGTTCTTACAGCATGAATCATCCAGCCATTGGTGCAATTCTAAGGAACAAGGGCAGGACCGTGAGATGTGTGAGGTCTGCTGTACCAGTGAAGCCAAGAGCAATACCCAGAAAGCGATGTACAGTGAGAGGAGGAGGAGAAGCTCCTAGGGTGCGGATGCAGGATCTGTGTCAAGTCTCACTCAGTTCATTGCTTATTCAGTGAAAAACTAAAAAGCTTGTTTGAAGACTTGAAGAAAAAATGATGTGAACGGGGTTCATCTTTCACCTAACACTTCGTTGGACTTGTGAATGCATCCAACTTACAAACGTTCTCCCAGAATGGAACTTGTCTTAGGGACGGGGCAGACATTGGCAGGGCTTGCAAGCCCTGACGGGCTGGTAGCAGTGACCTGGCATGCTGAGGCTGGGTGAGAGCAGCCGGCTCCAGTGGGACTGAGGATGCCACTGCCATGTGAACATAACGTGGAGCCTGCTAGATTTGGGAAACGGTGGCTTTCCTTGTGTAATGCAACTCATTCGGGTTTGGTTGCTAGGTACAACGCTAAGGTTGTAGAGTCTATTTTAACGCACTTCCCACTCCCCTTGTGGGCTCCACAAAATTATGACAAATGGTAGTCAGCAAATTCCTCATCCAGCATTAGATCCTTACAGTGGCCAGGGGCCCTCGAGGTCAGAAGGGACACAGGAAAAGTGGGCTTTGAGGAGGGGTGGGCTGCAGGACTGCCTGGGACATGGGTGGCCTGGGGTGCAGATTTTGGAAGGATGCCAAACCCCGGAGGTGACCAAGACCTGCATGCTTTGGGCAGAGGAGTAACAAGCTGGAGGTTGTGGCTGGGGACAGAGGATGAGACCTGTTTCCTAACAGTGGGGAAGGGTCCCCTCCAGGCCCTGCGACCACTTAGCTCAACCCTTGAGCTTGTCAGCCCAGAGGTCCTGAGCTCCCTCCCATCTGTTCGATGAAGAATCCTACTGAAGAATTTCCCCCCAGGCCTACCCTGGTGCTGCGACTCTCCTTCCTATCTGGGAGACCAGGGTGAGAGCCTCTCCAGTCCGGGGCATGGGACTTCAGTGATGGATCTGATCCCGAGGAAAGCTAAGGCCTCCCTGAGGTCTGAGGGCCACACAGGCACCGCACCACAGCACACGCCCTCTCCACCTGTGCACCTGTCTGCTTATCCAGCTGTGTCTGTCTGTGTGTACCTAGACATCACCTATTCCTTCCTATCTCTATCTGCCTACCATCTACCTATATCCACTTACTTACATGTCATCTACCTTGTCTGTATCACCTGTCATCTGCATTCCTATCTACCTGTAATTTATCTTTATCCACCTACCTATTATCTATCTATCACCTCTCTACTTATCTATCATCTATCTCTATCTGCTTATCATCTACCTATAGCTACCTCCTAATCCATCATCTTTCTACCTCTATCTACCTATCCGTGTTCCTACCTACCTGTTATCTACCCACCTGCCTATAATTTATCTTTATCTATCTACTTACCAGTTATCTATCTACCTACTTTCATACCTGCCTACCTACCTCTTTATAGACACACTGGGCTGACTTGCGAGTAGCCTTTATGCAGTCCTATACTGGCCAGACTTTGGAACCATGGAGATTACAACTAATAAAGAATAGTCAGGACCCTGAATCAGATCTCCAGAGGTTTCTGGGAGAGATAATCAAGGAAGACATCGGCAGGTGACATTGGCTTGTCACGGGTTGCTTAGAGCCATCCACTGATTGCATTGCCCTGAATCCTCAGCCTTCTGACCCTGCTGGGTGCTGGGAGCTGCTCCCGTGGTCAGACCACTCAGCACTCTACTAAGGACAGCTACAGGGCACAGGGCATCCAAGGACTGTTGGTTCAATGCCGATCTCCTTCTCTTTCTAGCTCAAAACCAGTCAGGAAAGATGGGATGTGGGTGGAAACAAAGCATCACTTCTCTCTCTGAGAGGCAGTCAACAAGGGCCCAAGAGGCCCACCGTCACTTCTCCCCCAGAGCAGAGCAGGCATGGGCTTCCTGTGTGGCTGCAGACCCAAGGCCAGGTGGCAGAGACCCAGAAAGTGCAGTAGCCCCTTGCAGGAGGAGGAGAGGGCACCGCGGGAGAAGGCAGACCTGCCCTCATGGAGCCAGCCAGCCAGCCCTCCTGCGCCCCCAGGAGGAGTTGGGGCTGGGACGGAGCCCAGGGAGCCGCTCCTGGGGAAACCACAGCCAGGGAGGTGAGGGGCCCACCTCACCTCGCTTTTAAAGGATGAGATTTCCACATGGAAATAATAAGTTTCGGCACCACTGCAAGGATTTAAAGAGTTATCCAGTATATAAAATCTAGCAAAGTGCCAGTCCCACAGGAAGCGCTAAGAGAACTAGCAACTGCCTGTTTATGGATGTGCTTAAAGCGCTGTGCTGCTCCTGTCCTGTCTCCTTCGGCCCGCCAGGGACTCGGAGCAGCAGCGGCACCGTCTGTTTGTCTCTCATCATTAGCAGTGGGATCTGTGAGAGTGAAATGGATATTACACTGTAATCTTTCAGAAGCTGATTGGAAGAGAGATGAAGATGGGTGGTAGCCTGTGATGTCACTTCTGAGTAAATATTCCCAACCTGGGCTCACTTGTGCATCATCTCCAGGAAATCAAACCTACGCAGGCAGACAGCCAGCAGAAGGAAACACTTCGGTCTGTCTCCTTGGGAAATCTTCAAAGCAAATGCTTTGGTAGTGGGCATCCATCTTTTCCTTTTCCCTCTGTATTCTAGGCAATGTCACTAGTGGATATCTTTTCTGTTTGGTTTGGGTTTTTTCGAGGCAGGGTCTTACTATGTAGTTCATGCTGACCTTGAACTCACTATGCAGCCCACATTGGCCTCAAACTCAAGTCGATCCTCCTGTCTCAGCCTCCCAGGTGCTGGGATCACAGGTGTGTGTGGCCTACTGGTGTATATCTTAAATTTAGGCTCTAACAGTTTGGTCATTCTGTTTCTTACAAATGAGAAAGATAGAGCCAATCTCTGTCTTGGTTGCAGGGTGGACATGGCCATTATCCCGTGAAGACTTAGGGAATATGAGGATCAGTAGGGTAGGGGACCCAAGGGCAGCTCTCAAGGGCCTGTCCACCAGGGATTCAGGGAAACCTCTTCGAAAGTCTTGTCTCTGCCCCTAAGGAAGGAGCCCGCTGATGTCAACTCAGCATCCCATTGTTCCTGGAGGACACTGGGACAATTCCCGCTGAGAGGAAAAGCCCAGGATACATGACAAAAAGCAGCTCACCCGTGGAAGAGGACCATGTGAGCCCTCAGAGGTGCGGGGAGCTGCCTGCTGGGTGTTCTCTTCCCCACTGCTCTGGGGTTCACTGGCTTCCTTGGGGGCAGTCCCTTCCCAGGTCCCCTTCTCCACATGTCTAGGCCAAGTTCACACAAGAAATGTGACTTTCTCTTTTCTGTCATCAGAAAAGCAAAGCAAAGGACTGAATAATGGAGTAGTTAAACAAAAGTTGGAATGGCAGAGGCCATCTGCTCCCCGCCTGGGGAAGGCTTCATCTCCAGCCCAGCTGCAGGGCACTGCATCGCTGCCGGGGGGAGGTGACTCTCGCCAAGGCTCAGCCCCACTCTGGACTGGTAGCCTTTCCAGCGAAGCCCCCGTCCCCGAGTTGGCAAGGCCACATCGGGTGGGGGCCAGAATAAAGCAGCGTGGCCACCCTCAGCCCAGTGTCCTTCCTAGGAGTTTCCCACCCTGCAGGTCGCCTGTCCTGGCGATGCAGAGCACTCCCACCTCAGTCTCCATCCTGCTTGTAACAGGCCCTGAAGGGAAGCTGCTGTCCTCCCGCAGTGCCCCATCTGGGCTCTTTACTGAGACAAACCCAGGCGTCTGACGGGCAGTCAGGGGCCCTGTCACACACACACACACCCGTTATTTGCAATGGCCAGATGGGGAAAACCCTGAATCCCAGCCCGCCTGCCCAGTCCACACCCTCAACCCTGCCTGCAGGTGGCATTGTCTGGGAACAGTTGTTCTCCCAGCCCCAACACAACACACCGGTGAGTGCTGAGACAGACAGAACCCTGCATCCCTTCCCAGAGCTGTTTTGAGCTTTCCACTCCCTGAAGAAGGCCGAGTGCAGAGCGCGGCTGCCCCACCAGAGATGGAAGGGGATGGGCGGGATGGCAGAGAGCCTGTGTGGTGGCCTCGCTCGGAGACCACAGTGGGCCAGGCACTGGAGCAGTCACAGTGACAGACGCTGCGCGCACAGCCCGGGCCACCGCCAGGACGCAGCCTCATCTCTGGGGTTTTCGGCTGAACGTGCTGCGCCCTCCGAACGGAGAAGAAACGCCAGCACTCCAGGACTCGGGGACTCAGGGCCTCAGGAAGTCTATGGTGCCAAGCAGGGCTGCCAGCTGTGAGGGTGTTAACCGGCCAGAGCGGGGAACAGAGCCCCGCCGGGTGTGACCCCAGCTGCTGCCCCCGAGCCTGCCTGTGCCGTCCCCAACGCTTGGCTGTCTGGCTTCTCTTCATGGGTTCAATTCCTTCTTCTCATGAGGACCCAGGCTGCAAGATCAGGCACCTCCCGAGGGCCCCACCTGAACTCCATGACCTCTGCCAGAAGCTTTTTCCTAAATAAGGTCACGCTGAGCTACACAGTGTTAAGCTTCCTTCAGCCCTGTGTTTTGCAGAGTAGAATTCACCCACGACGAGCGATGCTGCCCGCAAGAGGGGCCCCTTGCACAGGCACAGAAAGGACACAGCCGAATGCCGGTGGAACTGTGTCTCACCCTACAGCAGTGACCTTGGGTGCAGTCTCCTCATGGAGAGCTGCCTGGCCTCTCAGTGATGGTGACATTTGGGATACGGCAAACTTCCCAGGTCCAAGGTGACTGGCTATCAAATACACTTAGAAGAGCACTTTTTCAAAAGGAAAATGAAAAATTGCAGTCATTTATAGAACCACTCTGTGACTTTTCAGCAATGGAGCACTCGAGAGGGACTTGCTGCCGTCGTCGTCGTCCTAGGCAGAGGAAAGAGAGTGCACGCCACATTCTGCTCTGGAAGAGAGGAGAAAAAGCAAGGGAGCCTCGATGGGGAGCTGCGCACAGCGCGGACCAAGCTTCTTCAAGTTTTGCTTAGATCCGTGGACGGTGCAGGTGCCCATCTGTTTCCAGCCATGACTTCCTCTTCTCCTTCCCCTGAGCCTCTCTGCCGAGGCTCACGCTTTGCAAGTCCACTCTGTCCCGGCTCGTCATGCGGACTAGGCCAGCCGAGTGTCTCCATCTGCCTAGTGCGAGGAAAGCAGACGGGAAATGTTTCTCAGCGTCTTCGAGGCGGAGACTCCCTTCCTGCCCTCTGTGCGGGGCCCGGGCTCCCTGGCTCCCTGCCTGTGGCAGCTGCGGCCAGGACAGAAGCCAGGACCCACAGACATGGGGGGCTGTGACCCACGGGCTGGGTCTCATTTCTGTCCTGGCTGAAGAACAATAGAACAGGAAACCATGCCACAGAAGTACACATGAGCTGCGTGTGGGGCGCAGGCCTGCGATCCCAGCACTCTGGGAAGCTGAAGCAGGAGGATTCCAAGTTTGAGCCCCGCCTGAGCAACTCAGTGGCTTCGCGAGACCCTGTCTAAAAATAAAATATAAAAAGCCTCGAATGAAGCTGAACGCAAGGCCTGGGTTCAGCCCTGGTGCCAGGCCTCCCCACAGAAAAGCGCACAATTCTGCCCAACGCTCTCACCTTGCAGGCTGCGCTCCCAGAGGCAGGCCAAGAAATTGCCGTTGCTCCTTCGGGCCAGACGCCGGGTTGTCCTTGCAGGGGCCCCTGGGCCGACTCACAACCGTGGATGTAGGGGACACCGGGGGCCCCGGAGGAGCCATGCTTGCATCTGGATGCTCGTTGTCAGAGAAGGGAAACAGGACATGCGCTCCCGCCGGACAGCAGGGAGAGCTGGATGTTAGGATGGGGTCAGAAGGACTTTGCTCCTGACATGGCGCGTTTCCTCAAAACAAGAGAAGGGCAGACTCCCCCGTGTCCTCCGTCTAGACAGAAGGATGCGGGGTGCGCTGGACCCCGCCAACCCCACGTGCAGGCAGGCGTCACTTTGCATTAGTGCTCCCCTGCCTGTGCAGAGCCGGAGGGCGGTCTCCCGGGCCCAGCCGGAGTGCAGTTCTGTTGGCGCTGCGGCCAGGCTTTCTTCTGGAGGTCTTCATCCTGGGAGGGTAAGGTTTTCCTCCCCGAGGGCAAGGTCACATATCTTTCACAGTGGAGCATTTGGTCATTTTTTTCTTTTTTTGAGACAGGGTCTCCCCATGTAGTTCAGGCTGACCTTGAACTCATGGTGATCCTCCTGCTTCAGCCTCTGGAGTGCTGGGATTACAGGTGTGCACTACCACGCCTGGCAGTTTTTGGTCATTTTAACTGCAGCCTTGCTGGCTTTTCTCTGGGTGATTGTCCTGGTGGATAAGGAGGGGCATCCACAGGATGTATGTCCTTTCCATAAAGGGCCAGTGGCTATGGCTCCAGTTTCAGCAGCATTCAAACTCAGTGTCCCTTCCCAGGGGGGCTCAGGTGTGAGGCAGAGGCCAGCTGTGGTGGCCCCACCTGGTTGGCGCCTGGCTCCCTGCAGACTCTGCTCTATGCTCCCCTTCCTGCTTGTCCCTGGCCAAGAGCCCCGCCCACAGGCAAACCCCGAGCCTGTGCGGCAGTGGGAGTTGCAGGCCAAGGGCGTCTGCTGGTGGGCTCTGACCCCAATCCCAGATGAGCGTCGACACCCTGTTCGTGCCCCTGTCCCCTTGGGGCTCCACCACGGAACAGAGGGACAAGGAAGTGCGTGGCCAGGGACCACACCCTGAGCACCACCATCCCTGTCACGGAGGCTGACGTGGGCAGGATGAGGCCACAGGCCACCTGGCGTCCTGGAGGTGCCCTGGGGCAGAGGAGGGGCCTGACTCACGCAAGCACAGCCTCCTCCTCCTCCTGGCTGTTCAGGGGCCCTGCTGGAAGCACAGGGCCCCTCCAGGTGGCCACTGACCATTCAGTGTCACAGGTGGCCCCAGTGGGCTATCCCCACCCTTTTTTATTTTTTATTTTGGGAGAGTCTCTTCCTAAGTCACAAGACTGCCTAGGCTGGCTTTGATCTTGTGACCCTTCTGACTCAGCCTCCCAGAGTGCTGGTCCTGCAGGTGTGCAGCACCATGCCTGGCTGGTCCCCTGGCATCCTGCACTGGCCGTGCACTTACACGGGCTGCAGCTCAGTTTGGAGCACATGGGTGCAGCCCACTGGTGCCAGGCCTGTGGAGTCAGACTGTGCCTGGTGGCCTGCTTCCCTGGGAACCCCTTCCCCAGCGAGGCCAGACACCAGACATGGGGGTGCCTTACAACTGCTTGCAACAAACCATAGGGGACTTGCCCGGAAGTCAACCGACAAAAACAGGCCAGGCCTTGCAGAGACCATCTGCTCGAGGGCCAGTGCTCAAGGTCACCACTTAGGCAGCTGCCCCAGGCCAGTGTGTGCCTGCAGGACCTGGGGGTGGGGGTGCTCCCATAGGCTGGTGGGTGCCCAGCTGCAGCAGCAGAGGGGAGAGGCAGCCACAGCGGGGCAGAAAGCACTTAGATGAGGAGTCGACCCTCACACTGTCCTCGTGCCCCGTTGCAGGCGGCTCCTTCTGTGGACGCCGCCGCGGCGCCCGGCGATGGCAGAGGACAGGGCCGTTCCTCACCTTCACCCCTCTTCTGGTCTCCAGTGCGGAGGCCCCAGCCCCAGCCCCAGTCCGAGGGCCCCGGCGGCGGCCTCTTCCCGGCCGGGAAGGTCCTCAGGTGAGCCGGAAAAACATTTCCTGCGCCGCGCAGTGTAATAGGAGCCGCAGTCTCCGCTCCTGCGCTGAGCCGTGGGAGGAAGCTGGAAGCCCAAGACACTCTGGGTAATTAATCATCCCGCGGACGCCTGTCAGGCCCCTTCCGCGCCACACCGCTGTCAGTTACGCCGGCCCCGCACCATCTGTAATTGTTTAAAATATCGCCCTGCCTGGGACCGGGATCTGCGCTTTAACACTCAGGCCTCATTTACACCTCCCAAGGAACACTGCGAGGCAGCGCTTGCTCGGCAGCTCTCGGCCCCTCCAAGGCGAGCGTGGCCAGCCGGTGTGAAGATTCAGCAAAGCCTCCCAGCTGAGAAGCCAAATCCCAAGGACGCAGCACGCACTTCCAGTCAAGGTTGCAGCAGTGAGACTCAGTCGTGTCACGCGTTGGCCAAAAGGGAAGAGCAGGCTGCTGCATCCCAGGCTTGGGCTGCACGGTTAATACGCTTGCCGGGGTCAGAGTGCTTTCTCGGGTGACGGAGTTCCCTGCGGACAATGCTCTCAGCCATTCCATTAGTGAGAAGCAGTGGCTGTGCGTGTTTTCCGCCAGGAATGGTCCGTGTACGATCTGTGTCTGTGTGTGTAATCTGTGTGTGCACGCACACCTGTGCACACTGGACCCATCTGAGTGCAAAGAAGCCCACCCCTGAGCACCCCAGGGCTAACGCCTCCCAGCCTTTGCTAAGTGCTCTTGTAGAATGAGCTTCACTTATTGAGTGATGAAACATAGTACATTTCTTAGAATAAATCTCATAATGACATGAGAAAGAAAAGGGTCAAATCTTTTTGTAGAGGACTTTCACATATAAACAGAAGTCCTCTGTCTTCTCAGAGAAGGATGGCTGAGGTTGGCAACTCTCACCCTGACAGGAAGTCCGAGTGGAGACAGGAAGTGGCTCTAGGTGGCATTGGGATGGACGCTTGAACGTCCCCTGGGCCCACGTGTGGAAGGCTTGGTCCCGAGGGTGGTGGTGCTGGGAAGTGGAGGGCCTTCGAAGCTAGGGCCTGGGGAGGTCTTTAGGTCATTGGGGTAATGGCCTTGAGGGCAGAGTGAGATCCTGGCCACTTCCTGTCTCTCTTTGCATCGGAAAGGAAGCCCTGCACTCCCCCCAGCCCACTGTACACGTCCCTCCTCCCAGGGACTCAAGGACGGAAGAGGGGTCACAGTTGAGAAGACAGATGACACGGAGGAATTGTTCTGCCAACTCTCAAGCTCCTCAGGGATGCGTGGGGCCATCTCCTGCCTGACCAGGTAGGTCCTGGTGATAGATCACTGTGAAACTTCTAGCCTGGAACTCGGGGTTCCAGAGAATGGAGAGATTTTCTTATACCTCATCATCTTCCATTCCCATCTATTTACCTGTACTTTCCATTTTAGCAACAAGAAGAATTAATCTGAATCGTATTTTGTTCTAGAAATGAGTGATACCATCCATGAATATCCCTTTCATTTGAGAGGTTCCTTGACAATAACATTCTATTTTATGTTTCATAACTGTGCAAATGTATGATATAGTCTTACTGTTTTGTTCAATCTTTAACAAACAGTATTTCCAGTAATAACTCAATGAGAAGTTAGCACAAAATTATAAGATATAGGGCCGGGGATTTAGCTCAATGGTTTTGCTGCCTGCTGTGCAAGCACAAGGACCTGAGTTCGATCCCCGATACCAAAACCAAATTATAACATATAAAATTTCAATTTTAGACATATTTTTATTCCAAAGAATGATAGCGCACTCAATAAAAGACTTGAGGGAAATAGTACATTATAGTAGATAAAATTACAGGTCTGACACAATGGACACAGAAGGGAAAGGAGATGAGCAGCACTTTCCCAAGGTCAGAGAAGAGATTTGCTCTGGAGCCAGCAGCTCAGTGTGGCCTTGGAGATCTAAGGCTGTCCCACCTCCACGACAGGGAAGGTGTGACCTCGGCCTTGGACTGCATTTCCAGGCTGTTGGGTTTTATAAGTCAATGCCAGTGGCTCTCCCTTAGTCAAAAGGATGCCAGGACAATCTTAATGCTGTCTTCCTTGTGCACTTTGCAACTACTTAAGTACAAGCAAAGTTTTAAACACCCACCCTGGCCCTGGGAGGAGAGCACCATTAGCAGCTCCTGTAGGGGAGGGTCGGTCTGGTTTGCATCTGGACGCTCCAAGCTCCTGCCCCCCAGGCCATGCTGTTGGAAGATGGCCCATTGCCTGCAGCGCTGGTGCTGACTTCCTGTTGGGTAGACTTGCTGGTGGGACCAGGAGTCTGGGGGGGGGAGGGGCAGGAAGGGTCTCCGTCCTCGTCCTCCCGCCCTTCCCTTGGCTCTGCTCCCGGGGCTGGCTTCCCACCAGGCCCTTCCTCCACGCCCTCCTGCCTCAGAGCCGCTGGCTGAGGGCTGAAAGCTCTGCTCACTGTGAGCCCAACACCGACAGCCTCGGAGCCCTGGCTGTAGGGCACTTTGCCCACAGTTCAGAAAGTGAGCAGGGCACACTCCGTAGGACCACGCTTCTGGCCAGAGGAGAGGGTCTTCTCTGTGTTCTCGCCCCACCCCGTGCGTCCCACCACCTGTGCCCCTCTGTCCCCAGCCGTCCCGAGGGAGGGTCCCACCTGGGAGACTGGGGGAAAGCCTGGCGGGAGGCCGGATGGACAGCGTCCTGGCCGGACACAGGTCAGCCATCCCTCCGGGCCTGCCTGTCCCCCAGGGGGCCGGTGGAAGAGCAGCTGGTCCTTCACCACGGCTCTGGAGCCCAGGGTCCAAGGCCCTCGTCCGCCCTTGAGCATCCAACCCCGGAGGCTAAGAGCCCCCCGCTGCTGCTGCAGTGTTATACTGACGCACTTCCTCAAGACCCACTGCTTCCCTCCACGGCGATGCAGGCAGATGGACCAGGATGAGGGGTCCTTGATTCTCCGAATTTCCCTTTCCCACTTTGTGACAAGGAGGAACTTCGACCTTATCATCATCATTTTGCTAATATGACAGTGATTGGCTGTTTCCTCAAAGGCAGGGTTTTCGGTAGTGGTGACAATGGAGAGCAAGAGATGAGGGTTTTGTCCTTAAATCAGTGTCCCACCTGAGGGCACTGCAGAGAGAGAGCAGTGCACGGGAATGGGAATGTCCTGTGCCTGCAGTGGTTTTTGTTTGGTTTGGTGTTTTGTCACAGGGTCCCACTCAGTAGTCTAGGCTGGCCCTCTCACACTGTAGCCAAAGCCGGCCTTGAATTTGTGGTGATCCTCCTGCCTCAGCTTCCTGAGTACTGGGATTACAGGTGTGCACCACCACACCCGCCTTCTCCTGCTTTGTTTAGGCCAACCATGGGGGAACGACTGAGGGAGCAATAGCCTGTCATATGAAGAGGACACGAGGAGGGTGCCAAAGGTCCGAGAGCAGCCTGCTGGGCCCGGTCCCGGCCTGTCCCCAGGGCCTCCCCGCCTGTCCCCAGGGCGTCCCTGCCTGTCTCCTCTGGGCTGTGTCAGCAGAGTGCTGCCTTCGTCTCACCTGTCTTGACTCAGCTTTCCCAGCCAGAGCCACACCCCACAGGCTGGGGAGAGAGGGCCGGATGGGACACCAAGGGGTGGCCACTTGGGTCCGTGTGGCGGCTCAGGACAGCTGGGGGCTCCTGGCAGCTCTGCTTCTCCAAGGCGCTGGCGGAGCTGGGACAGTGCCAGGGCTGGGCTGGAGATGATCAGCATGGGCGCTCGGCCCCCGTGAGTGGCACCACCCACCCACCCAGCATGGACTCACCCCAGCCTCTCCACAGACAGAACTCGAGGACACCAGCTGTCCTGTGCTCACCAGGGCCCAGGCTGCAGCGCCTGCCTCTCGGGTCCCCTTGTGTGTGGTCTCTAGTCACCCTGAACATCGGGGTCCCCCGGGGGCCGTGCTCGTGGCTCAGGACAGACAAAAGCCCTCCTCGGCTCTGGGCTCTGGGCTCGGCGACAGAGACCCTGCCAACCTCCAACAGAGCCAGGGTGCCCACAGCAGAACAAAGTGCGCTCTGCGTCTGCCACGTAGGCGCCAGCTGGCAGGGAAAGCCTGGGAGACTGAGGTGAGGTCAGAGGCCAGGCTTTTCCTTGGTGTCGGGGCCTCCTGGCCTCCCTGCTGCCCTTTGCAGTCGTCCACAGTGCAGCCTCTGGGCAGGGCTCCTGAATGCAGTCGGCCGTAGGGATGGCTGGAGCAGATGCCTGACCCACTGGCTCCTTACTGATCCTTAGGCTCCATCCCTTCCACCAACATCCCAGCGCCCACAGCAGATGAGAAACCCTGGCTCCTAAAGCTGCCAGATGGAGACAGCAGAGTTTCCCTCTATATCCCTCTCTGCTCTGCTCCAAGGGAGACCAGGCAGCACTCACTAGGACCTGCCACCATAGTATGCTTTCCTAGACGGCCAGGAATGGCCTCACGCTCCCCAGACCCGAGGACACCACAGCTTCCTGTGGCCCTGGGGTCACAGCAAGGCTCCCGTCGTGCTCTCCTCTAGTTTGCACAGTCTCGTGCTGCACCAGTATTTTCAGTGCTGGGCTTCATGCTCGCACTGACCCTGCCTCTGCTGCAGGCCAGGGACTGGGACTGTGGCCAGATACTTCTGCCTATAAGTCCGGGGAGCGCCAGACGTGGGTGTGGCTTCCCTCTGCAGCGCGATGCCCACAGCCTGTCCTGCTCCTTCCGACCCCACCAGGTGGAGAGACCACTTCTCCGTGCACACTCATCCATCAGCACGGTGTCACAGCTGTGTGCTGTGTGTAGGGTGCTAGTGTGTCAGTGCGTGCATGTGTGTATTGTGTGTAGGTGTGTCTGTATCGGTATGTGTGCACTAACGTGTGCTCATGGGTGTGTGTTCCAGATATGTGCATGTGTTTGGATGTGTGAGCTCTGTCCTTTAGACACTGTAGGGACGTGTTTCTGAAGATAACACCGTATAATATGTGAAAGGACTCTGAAAACAAGAGGGTTTCTGGAAAGTGCTGGTTTCCTGCTGCTCCTGTTAACACACACCTTTGCTGGTGACGTTTAAAGGGAATTCCATTTCCACCCAACCACTGGTGGGTTGGCATCATTCGAGGACTGCGGTCAGTCCCCATGAGACCTAGGAAGCCACAAGAGAAGGTGCCAGACCTCGCACCCCTGTGGGCCCCACTCTGGGCAAGTGCGGCTGGGTGCCCCAGGACACTGGTACCAGGGGTGCGCCTGTTTCCGTCTCGTTCATGCGGAGCAGGGAAGACCCCAGACTCTCGGGCACCCCAATCCCTGTCTCTCCGCAGACAGCTGAGCAGTGCTGCTGAGGTCCAAGCCGTGGTGGTGCCTGCCTTCTGCACACCTGAGCCCAGCATCACCCACAGAAATGAACAGAGGACACAAGGGCCATTGCCAAGACCCCTTTGATCTGCAAGGCATGGTGACCAGATGGCAAGCAGTACCGCCATGTGCGGGGTATGTGTACGAACAGCTCCGCCTTGTTCGGCTTTCCCTGCAGTTCCCCATTAGGGCAGAGATTCATCACGAGCCATCATTAGAGGGCAGCTCCTAAAGGAGGCTGGGCCTGGGGAGACATCAGAGCTGGGCAGAGCAAGTGAGACACCCTCATCTGCCACGAGCATGCGCTTGTACCACAGTGCAGAGTCACATAAGGAACACATTTACTGTGACCCATCTGTTCACTCTGCAGAAGTAGAGGAAGACAGAAAGGATTTTGAAACTTCTCTCTCTCTGCATTTCTGAGCCCATCACTGCAGCTCCAAACATTCTTTTCAGTCCTTAGCCTGAGGTTAAGTGGAGCTATGAGACTTAGAGGGCAGGAGAAAATGTAATAGAAAGTTTAAGATCTATGTGTGCACATTTGTTCGAGGTAGATGAATAAAATACCCAACACCTACAACTTAAAATAAGAGGTTTATTTTGGCTCACAGTTTCAGTGGGTTCAGTTCATGGCTTCTGGCTCCAAGACAGGAGCAGCATGGTAGAAGGGCCTGGCAGAGGAAAACTGCTTACATCATGGTTATCAGGAAGCAGAGAAGAAAAGGAAGAGCTGGAGACAAGAATGCACCCTTCTACATCACGGCCCAGTGACCACCTCCAACCAGGTCCCACCTCCTAACAGCACACTTGGCCACGAGCTCATCCATGGGTGAATCTGCCCATGAGTGTAGAACCCCACGATGCAGTCACCTTCCACACACATGAGACACTGAGGGACGTTTTACATCTACTGTAAGAGAAGATAAAATAGAAACAGTGCCTATGGGAATTTGAACAACTCTCCTAAAAAGAGCTTCAAAGCCTTTTAATTTAATATATCAATTTCCAAGGAAGATTTTTAGATAAAATTTCTAAGCAGTAAATGTCTCTCATAAAGGAGTTAGCTCAACAGAAATAAGCCGGATGTTCAAAATTCGTGCGTCCATTTGTGGATCACACATACTGGGACCCGAAGACCCGCTGCCGACACGTTCCTGTGTATGCTCACTCATTGTGCTGAACACCACCAGTGTCTGGCCCACTCTGTGTGGCCAGGGACTTCCAACTCAGACCTCAGGACCTTCCCTGAAGTTGTGTCAGAAGAGGACAAGCAGCCCTCCACCGAGACACTGCTGTTTAAGCACAAATTGGGCAAGAGTTTGTGGTAGCTCCATTTCATAAGACCTTGATCGGTTTCAAAGGAACTCCCTGAGTCGTCACTGGGACAAGACCCTTTCCTCCCTGGCAGCTGGGACCAGGGCTCCAGGTGGACAGCAACCCTAACAGCCCCCGGAAGCAGGCGCACGCTACCTCACCGCGTGGCAGGGCATTGAGCGTGACAGTGTTGTGATGGAGGTTGGGAGAGTCATCTGACCTGGTTGCATCCACTCATCATTTTCTTTGGCACCATGGAGTAAAGTCACTTTAATTGAGATGTAAAATGCACTATAAGCAGCATGAAAAGCTTCCTCTAAAAAGCAACCCCTTTTCTCTTCAACTTTTCCTGGGTTTTTGTGGCCTCTTCTGGTTTCAGTGAAGAGCACGAGGAACCACTGCACCCCCCAGAGCAGAGATTCTGACGGCACCATGCCCGGCCCCTGAGGAAACGACAGCAGGCCACACGGTCCCCTGCACCCTGTCACGGTGGCTCGGTCACCTTGGCCACTACTCAGGGCTGCCAGGCGAGGGCCGGACACCGAGGCGGCTTTGTGGCCCCCGCCCCACCTGTGGCCCAGTCCCACCAGAGCTGCTGCTCATGGTGACAGTGTCCAGTGATCAGGACCATCGCGGAACTCCGTCCTCCTCAGCCTCGTGAGTGTGAAAATGCGGGACCCCTCCTAACTCAAGTGGAAAGCCGTGCCCCCGGGGCCCCGAATCGCAAAGCACCAGAGCGGTGGGCCTGGCTGGGCCCCGCCCTCCCCAGGGAGAGGCAGTTGGTGGGGACCACACGGACCGCACCGCCGAGCCGGGGAGGACACCCAGGTGCAGGGAGAGGGTCTGTGAGGGGCGGGCACCCTGGCTTCCCTGGCAGCTGCAGCTCATGCCCCGCTTGGGCCTGGGCCTGGTCTGTCCTCTCTAAGGACATCACTGTCCCCGGCTTGCCTGGTCCCCTGGCTTTCTGCCGGCGGCAGGCTCCGTGTCAACAGCCTGGGATAAGCCATTCCCCCCAAAGGACCTGGGGTGCAGGAGCCCCAAGCCATCCATTCAGGCCTGCTCATAATACAGGTGGCAAATTCACCAAACAGCAGGATTCTTTATTCAGTTGCCAACCACGCACTAAGCCTTGCTTTCTAAACACACGAGACTTAGTCCTAGGGTACTCAGAGACGCTGTGAAATGGAAGCAACAGCCTGGCACTGCTTTGACAGCACCACCCAAGGGACCTGGGCCCCAGGGCTGTCCACGTAGTGTCTGCCCTGTGACCCTGTCTGCTGAGAGCTGTCCCCTCTGTCACCTGCCAGCCCACTCCCCGCTCTGTTCCTGAGGCGAGCACAACCACAGCCTCCGTCACCTGCCAGGCCCATCCCTCTCTGGAGCCTCTCGCCTGTCCTCTGACACACACGGAGGCCTGGGCTCGGTGCTGCCCTCTGTGGCCAGGCAGGATGTGGAGGACAGAGGAAGAGGGCGGGGCAGGGACCCCAGCACCCTGAGTCGTCCCTCAGGAAACGCCCGTGGTGGGCCCTGGGTGGGCTCTGGAGCACCACACACCGGGCCAAACATCCGGGAAAAGCCTGGAGCGGGAAGAGCAGGGTGTGGGGATGACAGAGGTACAGCTCCTCAGTCAGCATGAGCAGAGACAGGCGAGGGCTCGGGAGAACGAGGTCTGATCGTGATGTGTGCTAAGGAGGGCCCTTGTCCAGGGAAAAGAAGAAAGCAGGACAATCGAGCCCGAGGAGGGGGCTCACCCTAGGAGAACCCAGTGTAGACACGAGCCTGGCGCTGGGAGCCTTCCTCAAATGCTGTCCAGAAGTCAGCTGCTGCAGTATGTGTGACATAGCCAAAGAAGATGTAAAAACATTTTAGTGGAATCCGCACTTAGGCTATTAAAATGCATCACTGGTGCGTGAAAAACATAAATTATTTCTTTACATCTTCTTTCACCTTACTGTGGAGTTCTTTAAGTGCAATGGCGAGCCAATGTACATAAATACACATTTCCTATTCCTCTGCACAAGCGCAGATGTGTGTGCGTGGTGTGTGTGCACCGCGCGTAAAGCTGGGGAGAGATTTCCTAACCCAGTGACCTGGTCCAGTCCCAAGGATTCCTAGGAAGCTGTGTGTGCCTGGTAATTATTCTCCCGACCCTATTAGCATAATGATAGCCTACTTCCCCGTGCCGCATTTTTATCCACCATCTCCCAGAGGTCTTTAAGCTTGTTAATAATCATTACAGATAGCCAATGAAGTGAATCACGGCTAAAATGAACTCACCTGAACTAAAGAGATTAACCCTACTCAAGCCTGAAGTGGCCCATAAGTATTCGAGTCTCTTCCTATCAGCAGAGAAAAATAAAGAGAGTTACAGGGAAATTACCCTGTGTGGGACACATATTTCCGCTCTGATGAGTGACTCCCTCCGGGTGGCTCCATCTTTAGTGAACACTGCCCAGCCGGTTTGGCACCTGCAGCCTGTGTTATTCTGCACAGGGCCGGAGGTTCCTGATGTCCAGCACTCTACGCGGTGCTACAGTGTAACTGTCAGGCAACCTGCCACTGTGTGGAGACAGCAGCCCTGGGTGTGGAAGGAAGCTGAGCCTCTCCAGCACGCTGCCTGATCAACTTTTCTCCTCTTAGATTCAGAGTCCTGAGCTGTTTCTCACTCTGCTGCCCCATCTGCCCCTGGCTGGGCGAGCTAGTGACTACTGTGATACTCCCATCCTATGCAGCATTCAGACTCTGCTGCTGTGGATGCTGCGCGATCCCCAGGGACCTGACCGTCCAGGTGCCGGGCCCAAGATTGCCAGTGGCCCTCACAGTCACCCTGGAACCTGCAGAGCTCGGGCACCCCACCAACTGTCACCCTTCCTGCTGGCATCCCGGAGCCCCCTGCTGCCCCTGCAAGTGGCTAGGGCCGTCCAGCTGCTCTTCCCTCTCAAGACCCACCTCCCAGTGCCAGCCTGCTTTCCCCAGGGCTCTGAGCAGTGCGAGCGGCTCCTCCTCCACCCTGAGGCGGGGACCCTCCCCACCTCCGTGCTATCCTTCCTTACCCATGGAGCCCTGCACGCTGGTCTCCAGGACACAGTGGATGCATGGCCACTGCTCAGGAGGTGAAACTGCCCAAGTACAACAGAGCGGTTTCACCTGGATGATGACCTCACTCGCTTCCCTGAGTTTCATGTCCCTCGAGGCCTGGGGAGGAGTGTCAGCCTTGATTTCCAGCGTCCTGGGAATTCGCGAGTCTCCTCTTGGAATTCATCGGCTCCACTTCCGAGGTGCCAGCCAAATGCGACAGTTCCTCAATCACTGTCACCTTGTGGGTGTCCAATTAGCAGATCCATCTGACAACAAGTGACAGGCACGTGTCCCCAAACTCAAGAGCAAGAAACGAAGACTGACCTTGCCCCCCGGCAGAGCTGGGAGGAAACACAACTCCATGCCTGTATTGACCTCTCTCCACAAACCCCTCCGCTCTGTGCTGGACAAGGCAGTATCTCTCGGCAGCACAACGCCAGGCTGGCAGGTCCTCAGTGTCTCTGCGTGTCCTGTCAGCCCAGTAGAGCTGCCCTGAGCCTGCCCGCTCCTGCTGGCAAAGTTACCCTCGGCAGCCCCTAACCGCTTCCGCAGCCTTTAAATTAAAATCCTCCTGTCCTTAAATTCATCTCTCCCACACAGGACTCTTGGTGCCTGCATATTCCTTGGACTGAAACCCATCTCCTGCTCCAGCCTCCATGTTTGCTGCCTTGGCTTAAATTTTGTTGCCCCCCACTGAGAAGCAACAGCTCAGACACATGTGTGCAATAAATTCAGAAAAGTTGATGCATGGTGCAGATGAGGGGATGAATAAGAGAATTGTCGTGAAATAGCAGCCCCAGTGCCACCCAGCAGTCTGCACCATATTTTATCCTGCGCTTGAAAATACATCACATGGACAGATTTCCCGTGTCAGGAAGCGGTATCAAAACAGTTCCAACGGGTTTCTCAGCTGCCGCTGTAAAAACAGCTTCAGCTTAGTTGTAAAACTGTCTCAACTCTGTTACAGCTTTCATTATTTGCTCCAGTTTTTGTTTACTATATGGCCCTTTGTTAGCAAAACAGCAAGCTTGCAGAAGCCTCTGGGCACATACGCACCCTCAGATCCTGAGGCCCACAGGTGTGACACGGGCACAACTACCCTGTCGGAAAGCCGTGGAGCCAGACGCTGTCCAGGGCCACTGGGGCTTCATCTTCTCAGGCAGGGCGCTGTGCGTGGGGGTGGAGGTTGGCCAAGCTTTTCCACTCCAACTTGCCGAGGTCACCAGGGAGATGAGAGGCACCTGTCGGTCACAGTGAGGCTAAGACAGCTTCAGGGGCTGCTGTGCAGAAGGGCCCGGGAGGAAGGACCACTCTGAGGCTCTGGGACCCTCCCAGCAAGTCCGGACCTGAAGGAGCCCCAGTGTTCAGACCATACCACATGCAGCCTTGAGCACTGAAAACCACGGCCTGACCTCAGGGTGTGAAGCTCAGACACTCCGGAGCGGCATAAGGGTGGGGTGGCTGTGACGCTGGCATCCAGCGCCCTCATTTCGGGAGCTTGCAGCCCGGGAAGGAGGAGGCTGAGCAGGGATCTGGACTTGTCGGACGCTCGCCCGGTTCGTGTGCTGGACAGGCTTCGTGTTTGTGAGATTAAACAAGAGGAGTGAAGGGGAGGCACAGGCTTCGAAAACCCACAGCTCTGAGGTGCATCCTTTGTGATCTACTTTAACGGGACCCCAGGCTCCAGGGGCCCCCTCTGCCCTGCCCAGGGGAGGGCAGCAAGGGTCCTGCCGGCCATGGGGCCTCCAGGGACAGCCAAGGAGAGAGCTGGGCCAGAGGCACTGGCCAGAGCCTGGCTCCCTGGATGGTGGCAGGCTTTTGTCTGAAGTTTTGATTTACGATTTTAAATTTACGGCATTGATGGAAGGAATTTCTATAATGTTCCTGTGTCTCCATTTGATCTCCCCTCCGCTTTGTCATGTTCTTATCTCAGCCGGGCAGCTATGATTTGTCACAGGACAGAGGCACACGGAAGGCGATGACACCGGAAGTCACACCAGAGGACAAACCCGGAGCGGACGGAGCCAGGGCGCTGATTGTGGCCGGGGACCCTCTCCTGGGTCACAGTCCTCCCCTGCTCAGCGGAGCCATCACCATGGCCCAGGAAGGCCCCACCATGTCTGCTCGCTCACTGTTCCCATCTCCTGCTTTCTATGACAGGGTGCACGGCACTGTGGTCTCCCACCGTCCTCACCCAGCCTGGCTGCACGGAGGGCAGCTCTTCCCTCCCGAGCCCTCGGCTGCAGAAGGCGCTGCCCACCATGCCTGTGGCCTGGACCACACCCTCCCGGAAGTGCCCTCGAAAGCCAGCTTTGTTCAACTCTGAGGGAGGGAGGAGGTGGGCACCGTCCATGCCCAGTTCACAGGGGGGAGGGAGGCACGGGGAGGTTCCCAGGATGTGCCCAAGGCCACAGTGCCAGGCAGAGTGAGCTGGGCCGCACGGCAGGGGCCTGCTTGGCCACGTGACCTTGCTGCCTCTCGTGGGCTCATGCTGTCCACCATGCCGGGCTGGCCACTCTGGGGCCTGTCCTGGGGCGTCCGCCCTTCCCCTCACCCGTCACGTGATGGGGCCTCATCCAGGGCTCCAGAGGGGCTCCCTGAAGGCCGGAAGGGGAGGCCACTGTGTGGAGCCCCCCTCCCGACCTGCCCTCCAGCTAAGCCACAGGGAGCTGCAGGCACAGAGTCCCCTCTGCACAGGACGCCTCCACGCTGCCTTCCAAGACCCAGTGTTCCTGTGTCGCGGCCCTCATGGACAGGCTCAAGGCCTGGCGCTGCCCGGGGCCGCTGCCCCCTCCCACGCCTCGGGTGTGAAGGTGCTCACTCCAGGGCAGGCCACAGGTGTCGGGGATGCCCGGGAGCATTTGCTGTCCACGTCCGGCTTCCAGCGGCCCCGGCAGATAAGGATTCATGTCCAGTGTCAGTTACTCGCCGATGGCCACTTAGAGCACATTTTCCGGGGTCAGGCTCATCTGCTCCTAGAGCCCCAGGACGGCCACACGGGGCTTCAGGGAAGAGCCTGAGGGGCTGCCAGCGAGCGGTGGGCCACGGGGGCCTCGTGTCACCTGGCGTCACCTTTCACACGCAGCAGGCCCCCTGTCCTGGAACCTGCAGGCCTCCAAGTGAGGTGCACCTGTGGGGTTCGAGGCCCCCGCTGGGCACACCGCCTACCTGGAGACCCTGCCATTCGGCCCGGGGCCGTCACCCCTCTGAGCAGCACTGCCCCGAGAGCCGATGCTCCTCCAGCACCCCCAAGGACCCAGCGGGGACTCGGGCCCTGGCAGGGCTGAGGTTGACGTGATGCAGGGGACCCTGATGGACCAGGCCAGAGACCACACCACCCATCGCCAGCTGGCAGACCGTCAAGCCCAGCTGCCAGCCCTGTGGCCCTGGGCGCAGGGCTGGTCCTGGCTGTCATGGCCGGCTGGACCCACCGCTGAGTCTAGTGGCCACCTTCAGGATGTGGGGCTGAGTGGTCCAGGTTTGTGGAGAAACCTAAAGGTTTGGGGTGGGCTGAAGAAACACAAACAGCATCCCAGGCACCCAAGGAGTCTAAGCCTGCAAAGCGCTTCAGTGATTCAGTAGGCCACTTCCTCTTGGGCATTAGCTTCATGCTCGGCTTCCAGGGAAACCTGCCTTTCCCATCTTTAAATTGTTAAATCCTAAAGAATCTCTGTAAAATCCTGCTTGTTCTCACTCTCAAACCCTAAGAGAGAGAGGGGACACTTTGTCGCTGTCCTTCATGGCTGCTCTGTCTCCAGATCGGACAAAACTGGACCTGCACTGGCACCTGGGCAGTCACCAGGCTGCGTGGCCATGAACAGCCTTCTAAGTGGGGGCAGGGGTAACTGGAGAGGCCCCGGGGTGGCGGACATGTTCTAAAGGCCCGTCTGCGCCCAGTGAAGCCACACGTAATGACCGGCCCAGTGCTAGGAAGAGACCCAGGGCTCTCCCAGCAGAGGGCCGGGCTGCTGGATTTGTATCCCCAGTGTCCCTCCCTGCCGGCTGCCCCGTCCTCCACTGTCACCCTGGAATGGCCCAGAGCGACCTCCAAGGTGAAAGCCATCCCAGGAGCTTTGGGGGTGCCCTTGGCTTCTCGCGCCCCGGGAAAATCTCTGCTGCCACAATACTTTGCTCCTAAAATGTCCCCACCGCTATCTAAATGCACAAGATCACGCAGGCCTGCGGGAGCCCTGCTTTTTAGGGAGCATGGGGTCAGGTTTCAAATAAGTGCACATTCCTTCCCTAACCCGAAGCAGCCGGCACTCAGCACATGGTAAAGATGGATGTTCACTTCTCACTGGGCAGACTTCAAAGCGGAACAAGGCCAGGCAGCCGCCCAGCCTCCTGACATTTCCCGAGTCTGGGTTGCTGTCCTCCTCCTCGGCCAGCCAATGCCCATGTGTCCTGAGCCCCCTGTCTGGCTGGGCAGAATTCAATCCACCCACCCTCACCTCTCCTCTGCACTTGTTAAGAGTCATTAGTGTTTGCTTCCACATCGGAACAGGGATTTGCTTCTGGGACAGGAATGTTGATTTTCCCTCCCTCCAATGGAGATGTAACTCACACATTATTAGGTTACCTCCTGCTGCAGGGAGGGAGCTGGTGTGAACATAGGTGCACTGTCACCAAGTGCAAGTCTGAAGCCAGCAGCAGGCCAACCCTCTATGTGGTGGCATCTGGCTCTTCGCGATGCCTCTGCCTGGTATGGGGGTGACTGGAGCACATGGCAAATGTTTAAATTTAAAGAAAACTCCCTTACGATAAAAGATACATTGCTATGAATCCCCCTCAAAAATTTCCCCTCACTTTGCCACTGTGCAGCAGCTCTGCAAGTCCTCTTTCATGACTGCCTTTAGTTCCATTACTGTGGCTGCCTGGATGTCGTGAATCAACTCAAAATGTTTCCCTTTCACAGTTCAACTTTGGGGAAGAAGTCTCATAGTGCCAAAGCCAGTGAGTAAGGTGCACGAGGACGCAGCGTCAGGTTTTTACAAGCTGCCAGAGCTGTCTTTCTGTTGCAGGGCACTCGGCGGCAGGTCACTGTCATTTTGGCCAGACCTCATAAAGACACCAGGGAAGAGGACTCCAGAGCTGCTGCAGACAGTGGCAAGAAGGATGGGATGAGTGTGTCTGACACTGGGGGTGGGGATTTTGAGCAGAGTTTATGGCAATGCATCTTTTACTGTAGTAAATTTTAAAATTTCATCATATATCACTTATTTGATCACACCTCCCTGTGAGAGCTAGCTGCTGTGTCCACTTGAGTAAGCAACACCCAGCTGAGTGGCTTAGCACAGTTCTGGGAGTGACTGAATGTGGACGTGGACGTACTGCAGAGGGAAGCCCACCCTGGGTGTGGGTGGCACCAACCAATAGGCTTGGCGCCTGGATGGGATAAAAAGGGAAAGACAGAAGTCTTCGCCATCTTCTTTAGGTTCCATACCCAGGCTTCCAGCTCAGACCCTTCAGCCTTCCGGTGCAGACTCCTGGCTTCCCGATACAGACTCCAACAGGGCTCTGCAATGAGCTCCCGGTCTTCCACCTTTGAGTGGGTCCTTGGCCTCTCCAGAACGAAGACCGTCCTTTTGCATTCTTCCACACTGTCTGCAGGTGGCCATGGTGAGTTTTCCTGCATTTCACCTTCATTCTGGAAGCTAGCTGTGGTCTTCATAGACACCGTGATCCACCACCAAGAGTCAGGTTTACAAGGCTGTGGGGTCTAAGCTGGAAACCTGGAGACAGAAACCCAGAGGTGATGGTGCAGACCAGAGCTCTTCCACAGAAGCAGATGTGAGCCGTTCTTCTTCCCCTTTTTCTTCCATCCAGGCTACAAGCCTTCTGACTGAACCCCTGTATTAGTCAGTGTTTACTAGAGAAATAGACGTAACACAACATATACAAATATATAAAGATTTACAAGATCGGCTTGCAGTGGCCGCCCGCAGAGTCAGGTGTGGAGAGTGCAGAGGGTCTGTTTGTACACTAGAGACTGAAGGATGCAGGCAAAGGCCCAGAGTTCCACGTAGAGTCCCGTGTGGGCCCGAATCAGGAGGCTGAAGAGTCCGAGCCACAAGGCTGAGGGGTTCGTCCTGGAAGCCAGAGGATGATGCCTAAGGTGAACGTGAAGACTGGAGCTCCTCTGAAGAAGACAGAAACTGCCTTCCTTCTTCACTTCCCTTTCATAGCCTTCTGGGGACAAGCTGTCCTAGGGTGAGTCTTCCACACTCAGAACTACGCTGAGCCAATTTGTTGGCGTTACTCAAGTTGACACAATCATCCATTCTCACACCCCCATCCCCAGGACGGGTCTTCCCTCTTATGTCAGTCACCCAGACACTCCCAGGACTGTGTTAAGCCAATCAGCTGGGCACTTTTTACTCAAGTGGACACAATAGTTAACGATGACAACACCTCTTATCTTTGATCATCTAGTGATCATCTGAGATCTATCGTGCTTCTTCCTTTAAGAATTTCCTCTGGCTGGGGATTTAGCTCAGTGGTTCCAACACCTGCCTTGCAAACTCAAGGTCCCAAGTTCGATCCCCAGTACCAAAAAAAAAAAAAAAGAATTTCCTGATTTGGGGGGGCAGACACATGTGACACATAAGAGGAAGAAGAAAATGAAGACTTCTCCCTTGGCTGGATCAAAACACAACATTAATTCTTTTTGGAGATATTTCATCAAGTTGATGATTAAGACTTGTTTTTGTTCTGGTACCAGGGATCGAACTCAGGACCTTTCGCTTGCGAGGTAGGTGGTGGGAGCCACTGAGCTAAATCCCCAACCCAGTGATTAAGACTTTCGATAAATATTAGGTTTGCAGGAGAATTTGTATAGTGCTGATGAGGGGGCAGCACCTGCTAGCATACTTGGGTCTGGGTGTAGCTGGACCTCAGCCTGTAGCACCATAGAGAAATGCATTTAGGGACCCGGGGAAGAGGCTGCCCTGAGAGGGGGCACTCCAGGACCTGGGACACAGTGGTGGAGACAGGGAGGTGAGGCCTGGTACATTCCTCACCTACATGGACAGATTGTAACCCCTGTATTTGTTACACACAGGTGATCCCTACAGCGTACTTCTGGAGTGGGGAGCACACTCATGCAGACACGCATGGGATAGATGTAGTCTACCCCATACAGACCAACACCCCGAGCTTCATTTAAAACTTACCTGTGCTAGGGCTGGGGATTTAGCTCAGTGGTTTTGCCACCTGCTTCGAACGTGCAAGGACCCAAGTTCGATCCCCAGTAGCAAAAAAAAAAAGGTAAAGCTCACTACCTATGCTAAAGCCCAAGGAAGAGAGAGGTGGACACCAGCGAAAACCTGTCTCCTGCAGAAGGACATGCGTCTCCCCACAGTATCCTAGGCTCCTAGAACGACATGGCTACCATTACCAAAAACAACATCAATTCTCACTGACCTTCTCTGCCCCTCCATGTGGCCTGTGTTGCCCCAGGAAGAAAAAAGTGGCAGATGAAGTCATTCCCAGTAACCTAATCCTCTAACGGGTTTATTCTGAAGTGGCTGGGTCTGCTCTCAGGGATTTGCCGTAATGATATCACTCCCAAGGAGTCTGGTTCAAATCAGACTAGGTTAAAGATCGTGACTGTCAAGAAGTGATGTCATCAGATCCCACTGCTAACAGAGTCAGGTCATCCTGGGTACAGGAGCAGTGTGGAATTCAGGCTGTGTTTACCTTAAACCTGCACCCAAACTTAAACACAAGTGAAACAAAGACACCAGGAATGGATTGAAACTTACTCCCTGGAGGGCTGGCATGGCCTTTTTAGGACTCAGTTTTTGAGAAGGGGCATTTCCGTGTAGTCCACATCCCCGGCTAATATGTCCCGCAGGAGCTGATTTCCTCTGTGGCTAACAAATCCAGGCATAATATGCACACTGCCGTTTAGGGTATTCTATCCAAAATCGAGAACAGAATTTCTAAACTTTACAAGACATGATGGATCAGAGCATTCTCCGCTTTTGTAATCCCAAGAGTAGAAAGGAGAGCTGGCTTTTGAAGGAGTAGACTGGGCTGATGCTTTCCACGGAGCATGTGAAGGCCCAAGGACCTTCGCAAACAAGACCGTCCTGTTATCAGACCCAATTGTCAAGACCAGGCAGTTGTCTTCTCTGCTAGGCCACTGTGACCCAATACTGAAGTTCTGACAGCCCATAAAGGTCAGCCTCTGTCTCCCATGCTGTGGAAGCCGGAAGACCAAAACAAGGAGCCACTGTGGGGGGCTGGTCCCCACCCGCAGGCTGGTGCCCAGGGCCGAGCCCTTGGGAGGGAGGCGCTGGTTCTCCTGGAAAAGGAGAGGCCTTGGTCCCACTCACTGGGCTCTGCCAACCCCAGTCTCCTCCCAGAGCCTCCTCTTCCTAATGCTGTTGCCTGGGAGACCGAGTTTAGGAGGGGAAGAAACCTGTGGGTGTCCCCTGCTGTCAGGCCCTCTGGGGTGCCCCACATCGGCTCCCTGGTCAGGCTCCCCACTCACTGCCGGCTCCACACTACTTCTGTCAGGGCTCCTAAACCACAGCCGGGACCTCGCCGAAGCCAGTGGCTTCCTGTCCTTGCTCACCCATGTTGGAGAATGGCAGGCAGGAGCTGAGGTGAGATGGCCAGAGGGTTGTCCTGGGTTGCCTGCAATGTAGGAATGTCTTTTTAAAAATGTTTTCTTTTTATTGGTCTATTTTTGCAGTACATAACGATTGCATTCATGGTGAGGAGTTGGAGCACTGTGTGTGTGTGTGTGTGTGTCACACACCCTGATTCTGTTCACATCTCCTTCTCCACCCTCCCTGCCCTCTATCTCCTGGTTTTCTTCCCCTTTGCAAAGATCTATCTCCTCTCTTAACGTTTTAAAACTGTTATGTATTTATTTACATAGTAGCCCCAGGTTTGTCTTTTGGCTTACAAAACCCAAAACGTTTACTTCCCGGCCTTTTAAAAAAATTGCTGTCTCAGAACAGGAGCACAAAGGGGAGATGAAGAACAATGTGGGACAGTGAGGGAGAGAGGCAGAGAGATGAGAAAGAAAAGAGAAGAGAAACAAAAAAGAGAAAAATCAAAATTTTAAAAGAGTAGAAAAGAAAAAAAGTTTAAAATAAGAGCAAAAAAATAGTGGTAATTTTGAAAATAACAAATAAAACATAAAAATGAAGGGCCTCCTTCAGGGTGTGTCTCTCCTGTCACAGTAGACAACGTGGGCAGCAGGGTGCAGTTGTAAGTCAGTGAGTCTCAGTGAGCCAGTAGCACACCCATGAGATTCAGGCAGATTTCTGGCTGCAAGTCCCAAGCTGAGCTCCCTGTCCTCCTGCAGGGTTGAACTCTGCAAGGTTCCACTGCAGGCTTCAGCTGCCTTTCCCCCTGAAGATAGTCCAGGTTCCGATGGGAGGTGATGATCCCTCCAACTTACCAAGCATGGTGGTCTGGTGTGCCTTTATTGCAGAGATTCTCTTCACTTTTCCAGTGGGCTTCAGTTTTTATCAAGGAGCCTGAGAGAGGCGCTCTCTCTGTTCACTTCTGCAGCTCAGGACAATGGGTTTTATGTCCTCCTGTGACTCTGTAGTGTGGAACCAAGTAGCTGCACAGACAAGTGGCCAGAGGCGGGCGGAGTGGGGTGCTGTTGTTGCAGGCACCCTGGTGGCTGCTGATGGGCATGCCTGGGGGGGTCCTAACAGTCTCCTGGTCACAAGTGGGTGGAACAAGCTGGACAGAGCAGGGCACAGTCACCCATGACCACTCTGACCATGTGGCTAAGCTGGTGGCTGGTGGGCATGCCCAGAGGCGGGTCCTCATGTCTCCTGGTCACAAGTGGGTGACCTTCTCCTGCCTGTGCCCTCTGACCTCACTGCTAACCTTCCCCTGTCTCTCTACCTACCTATCACTCCCTCCCCAACACCTTCTAACTCCCCATCCCAAAGGGTAGAGTTGCTATATTGAAGAGTTTATTCACTATAAATATATGTTGAGTTGGTCCTTGGTTTTGATTTAATTCTCACAGGTAAGGTGATAGGTTAATAACTACCACAAATTGTCATTTTCTAAGAGGTACTTGATGCTATTGTGTTGCTGATTGTATCACTTGGGCTAAGGTGCTGTGTGATTGATCTAATCAGTTGTCCTTCCTGGTATAATGAAAATGAGACAGCCTCAGAGCCATTATAGACTCAAAACCTAAAGATCAGCTACATCTGGAAGACACTTCTGAGAAGCAACCATTCCATAAGGGTTCTAAATACATCAACAAAGATACTTACAATAAGCAACTTCAAAGTATCAACCCAGGAACTAAACCAAGGACAGTACCAAAAACAAAAATGAGAAGGCATTTAAGCAAGGCACAAACTCAGGCTTCTACCCCACAAAAGGCAAATTCTGGGGGAAACAAGGTGGAAAAGGCTGATAACCAACCACCTGGACACCCTGAACTGATAGCATAGGAAGTAACAAAACAGATGAATGAGGCTCTAGAAAAATTCAAAGCAGAAATGATCTCCCAAATAACTACAGGGATGGTGAGCAGAGTGAAAGACAAGATTAGAGGCTCTAGAACAGAAACAGATAAAAAATAGATGAGCTCAGAAACATGCTGGAAGCCATGAATGCCCACTATAAGAAAGAAATGGAAACCATGATAGCCCAACATAAGAAAGAAATGGAATCCATGAAACAGATTCAAATAGATATTCAGGAGATTAAAAATTCCATTGAAAGCATGCAAAGCAGATTAAGGGAATCTGAAGATAGAATATCAGATATAGAAGACAGGATTACAGTTAAGGACCATGAAAACAGAGATTTCTTTAAAATAGTAAGGGACCACAAGAAATCAATCCAGCAGCTGCTAGATGATGCAAAGAAAAATAACGTAAGACTGATAGGAGTCCACAAAAAAACAGGAGAAAGTACAATTGATATAAAAAACTGTTCACAGAAGTAATAGTAGAAAACTTCCCAGGCAGAGGTGGAGAATTGGGCGTACAGATAAGTGAAGAATATAGAACTCCAACTAGCCATGATCAAAAAAATCTACACCTAGACATGATAGTCAAGATCCCAGAAACCCAACAAAAGAACAAAATCCTACAGGCTGTTAGAAAAAAGAAACAAATCACCTACAAAGGAAAGCCCATCAGAATCTTAGCAGATTTCTCAACACAAACCCTCAAATCAAGGACAGGCTGGAGTGAAGTATTTCAAGCCCTAAAAGAAAATAACTTCCAACCTAGACTGTTGTATCCTACAAAATTATCTTTCAACATCAATGGGGAAATTAGATACTTCCACAACAAAGAACATCTGAGAAATTTCATGAACACCAACCCAAACAGCACTCCAAACAATTCTAAGCAATATCCTAGAAAAAGACAATGAAGGTCATAATTCCATGAGGCCCAACAGAGGAAAGTCACCAGGCAAGGTAAGAAACTAAAGGGAAAGGAGGGAAAAAAATAAGAAATAAAAGAGCCAACAACAGTAAAACATTATGACAAGGATAAGTCAATATCTATCAATTATAACTATCAATGTTACTGGCCTCGATTCATCAATCAAAAGAAATAGACTGACAGAATGGATTAAGAAGCAAAATCCAGCAATATGCTGTATACAAAAAATACACCTAACTCAAAAAGAAATTCATAGACTGAAAGTAAAAGGATAGAAAACAGTTCTCCATGTGACAGGAACACAGAAGAAAACAGGGGTAGCAACTTATTTGCAGACAATATAGATTTCAAACCAAAACTAATTAAGAGAGACCAGGATGGTCACTACATCCTTGTGAAAGGAACAACCCAAGAGGAAGAGATGACAATCCTAAATACATATGCACCAAATACGAATGCCCCCAAAAATACAAAACAAATATTAATGGACATGAAAAATCAAATAAGAACTAATGCAATTGTAGTGGGAGACTTCAATATCCCACTATCACAAATAGACAGATTATCTAGACAAAAAATTAACAACAAAATTCTAGAACTGAACCAAGCTATTGAACAAATGGAATTAATAGATGTTTACAGAGTGTTCCATACCACAAAATCAGAATACACATTCTTTTCAGCTGCACACTGGTCATTCTCTAAAATAGACCACATGCTGTCTCATAAAACATGTCTAAGTAAATGTAAAAGAATTGAAGTTGCCCCCTGTATATTATCAGACCATAGTGCAAAAACATTGGAGATCAATAACAAGAATCTACAAAACTCCCACAAACACATGGAAATTGAATAACACCCTCCTGAACAACCAATGAGTCACAGAGGAAATTAAAGAAATTAGATAGTTTCTACAAGTAAATGACAAAGCCAGTACAACATACAGGAATTATGGGACACGATGAAAGCAGTTCTACACAGGAAATTCATAGCAGTGAATGCCCATATTAGGAAAACAGAGAGAACTCAGATAAATAACCTAATGCAGAACCTCAAGAAGAGCATAACAAACCCAAAGCTCATACAAGAGAGGAAATTATAAAGATCAGAGGAGAAATCAATGCAATGGAGACTCAGAGAAGATACAAAAAATTAATGAATCAAAGAGTTGGTTTTTCAAAGAATAAATAAAATTGATAAACCTTTAGCCAACCTTATCAAAAAAAGGAAAGAAAAGGCTCAAACCCATGCAATTAAGAATGAAAAAGGTAAAGTTACAACAGATCGAGCAGAAATTCAGACAATCATCAATACCTGCTTCAAGAACCTGGACTCTAATAAAATGAAAAACACAGAATGGGCAGATTCCTAGATACATATGAATTGCCAAAAATGAATAAGATATAGAAATTCTAAATGAAGAAGATATAGAAATTCTAAACAAATGAGTGAAATTGAAAATGTAATAAAAAATTTACCAACAAAGAAAAGTCCAGGTCCTGATGGCTTCACTGCTGAATTCTACAAGACATTTAAAGAAGAACTATCACCATTACTCTTTAAACTCATCAAGGAAGTTGAAAGGGAAGCAAGGTTTCCAAGTTCATTCCTGGAAGCAAGTGTTACTTTGATTCCAAAACCAGGGAAAGACCCACCCCCAAAAGACAACTACAGGCCAATCCCCCTAATGAACATGGATGCAAAAATCCTCAACAAGCTACTAGCAAACAGAATACAGAGGGTCATCAAGAAGATCGTACACCCTGACCAAATCAGATTTATCCCAGGGATGCAAGGATGGTTCAACATACTTAAATCAGTAAATGTAATACACCATGTTAACAGAGTCAAGGACAAAAACCATATGATCATCTCAATAGATTCAGAAAAGACATTTGACAAAATCCAACACCCATTCATGATAAAAACCCTACAGAAAATTGGAATAGAAGGTCTTTATTTCAACCTGATTAAGGCTACTTATGAAAAACCAACAGCCAACATCATACTAAATGGCCAAAAACTGAAAACTTTTATGCTAAGATCAGGAACTAGACAAGGATGCCCACTATCACCACTCCTGTTCAATATAGTTCTGGGAACATTAGACACAGCAATTAGAAAAGAGAAAGAAGTAAAAGGAATAAAGATAGGAAAGGAAGAAGTGAAACTGTCATTATTTGCTGATGATATGATACTTTACAAAGAAGACCCCAAAACTCTGCCAAAAGTCTTCTAGACCTAATTGACAGATTTAGTAGAGTAGCTGGATATAAGGTCAACACTCAAAAAACAATAGCCTTCTTATACACAAATAGCAGACTCACTGAGAGAGAAATTACAGAAACAATTCCTTTTACAATAGCATCCAAAAAAAAGAAATATCTAGGAGTCAATCTAACAAAGGAAGCAAAAGACCTCTACGGTGAAAACTACAGCACTCTGAAGAAGGAGATCGAGGAGGATATAAGAAAATGGAAAGACATCCCTTGTTCCTGGGTAGGAAGAACCAATATAGTGAAAATGGCCATACTTACAACACTACTATATAGATTTAATGCAATGCCGATTGAAATTCCAACAATATACTTCACAGAACTAGAGAAAACAATCCAAAAATTCATTTGGAACCAGAAGAGACCTAGAATAGCAAAAGCAATTCTAGGCAACAGAGACATGGCAGGGAGTATCACAATCTCCAACAATCCCCAACATGAAACTATACTACAAAGCTACTGTGATAAAAACAGCATGGTACTGGCAAAGAAATAGACCTGAGGACCAGTGGAATAGATCAGAAGATGCAGAAACAACTGCAGATATACTCAGCCATCTCATCTTTGACAAAGGAGCCAACCACCCTCATTAGAGGAAAGATAGCATATTTAATAAATGGTGTTGGAAAAACTGGATTTCAACCTGTCCAAGATTAAATCTAGACCTATATCTATCACCACACACTGAACTAAGATCAAACTAGATTAAAGATCTAAATATTAAGACAGAAACACTAAACTTGCTGGAAGAGAGGTTAGGTAGAACTCCTGAAGACATTGGCATAGGAAAATACTTTATGAACAAAACCTCAGTAGCACGGGAACTAGAACAAATAATTAACAACTGGGATCTCATCTTTTTAAAAAGCTTCTGCACTGCAAGAGAAACTAACAGAGCTAAGTGACAACCTACAATGTGGGGGAAAAAATTTAGCAGCTGTACCTCAGACAAAGGACTGCTATCTAGAATATATAAAGAACTGAAAAAAATCAGACCCACCAAATTCAAAGATCCAATTCAAAAATGGGCATCTGAAATGAACAGACATTTCTCAGACAAAGAAGTAAAAGCAGCAAATAAATATATGAAAAAATGTTCAACATCACTGGTCATTCAAGAGATGCAGAAGAAAACAGCACTGAGGTTCCACCTCACCCTGGAAAGAATGGCTGCTATCAAGAAATCAACCAATAACAAATGCTGCCTCAGGTGTGGGGAGAAAGGAACCCTGCTCCATGGTTGGTGGGAGTGCAGACTGGTGCAACCACTGTGGAAATCAGTACAGAGATTCCTTAAAGAACTAGGGCTAGGGGCCCCATTTGACCCAGCTATTCCCCTGCTGGGTATCTTCCTCAAAGAATTAAAAGAATCATACCACAGTGATAAATGCTCACTCATGTTTATAGCAGCACAGTTTGTAATAGCTAAAGCTTGGAAACAGCCCAAGTGCCCATCAACTGGAAACTCCATTTTTTAATAAAATGGAGTACTACTCAGCCATAAAGAAGGAGAAACTAGAGACATTTATAGCTAAATGGATGCATATTGAGGCCATACTCTTAAGTGAAATAAATAGGACACCCATGTGTATATACTGAATAGCTTCTCTAGTGTGAGAAACTGAAAGTGTAAATAAGGATTAAAATGATTAAAATGAATCATTGATAATTTGAAATAGGAAAAGGTCCAAAGGGGCAGGGGTGGTGGGAGGGGAAGGGGAAAGGAAAGAAGGGAAAGGAAAAATTATGCTGAAAGAAAAACATGGTAACAAAGTCTATGTAAGTAGGGAAGGGTGGAGGGGGTGAAGGGCACAGATGCAATGGGGAAAACATAAGAACCAAGATACATCATGTACAGGTACAAGCACCCAGTGATAAATGTAAATGTATTGCATACTTAAAATATACCAATAAAAGAATTTAAGGGGAAAAAATGTCCTTTGTATAAAGAAACTCTAAGACAGCTAAAAAAAAAAATTCTGTCTCTTAGACCAGCCAAAGAGCAGAATAAAGAAAAATGTCTGGCCCTGTGGGAATGGGGCCTCTTCCTTTGATGGAGGAGGACACCCCTCCCCTGACACACCCTCTCATTTGCCCCCAACCCCACGCCTCCAGCACTCCTCCCTGCAGCCACCTGGGTCACCACCCTAGCTGTGCTTCCCTGTACAAAATTCCTCATTGTTTACCCACATAGCACCCACTAAACGATCCTGACAGTGCCCAGAGAGCAAACACTTCACACATCTATGAAGGTGAAGCACCAGCCAGCTCCATCTATTACTAATGCACAACTTTACCTAGCAAAAGTGTTCCTTCTTCTCAAGCCCAACACAGAACATGGGCTGCACTGACACGCTACAAATATGCTCTCTGAAAAAGTGGTGCTGACCTAGAAAGAAGGAGCAATAGGATTTCTAGAAAATCTCCATAGAAGTGGCGGCTAAGTATGTAAACAACTAAATAATTGACAAAGCAAGAGAAAATATTTTGTATTGAGTAGAAATGACATCATAACGTTATTGGAACACAGCTGGAGGGATATGAGAGGGACATTTATAGCTTTAGTTGTCTATATTACACAGAAAGGAAAGAAGGTTTAAAATCAACTTCCACTTCTACCTTAAGAAGGTAGGGGAAAAAGAACAAATTTAAATGCAAATATGAAGTGAGGCAATATTATAGATAAGAGTGAAAGTCAATGCATGTTTAAAAGGAAAAAAGAAAAAGTGATGAAATTCAATCAATCTAGAAGTTTTTTTCTTCAAAAATATAAATAAAAGTAATAAATTTCTGGCAAGACTGACCAGTGTTGGGGAGTGGAGGGCACAAATAACCAACATCAAGATCGAAGGGGGAGACATCACAACAGATCTTACAGTTAAAAGTGACAAGGAGTGGACTTCCTACACTGAAAGAGAAATCAGTGGAACACTTTGATGAATTAATAAATTTAAAAATACTCAAGCAAAAATTGCCAATCTAAAGCAAACTTATATCCATTCAATAAGCTAAATTACTAAGTAAAAATCTTACCACAGGTGAAACTTCAAGTTCAGAGAGTTTTACTAGTTGTATTTCTATCAAAGTTTTAAGGGAGACTTCATTTCAATCCTAGGCAACTTTTTCCAGACATAGAGGAGGAGAGAAGACTTTCACCTTACTTTACAAAGCCTTAGGTAAGGCCCTGGTGATAATAACACAACAAGGATTAAACTCCAGTGTCGTTCATGAAAACAGACACAAACCCCTCTAAGGACTCAGAGTGTGAATTCTGCAGTGTATTCAGGGAGCTCTTTGGTCAGGATGGGTGCATCTTGCAGCCGAGAGACATGAGCTTCAGTGTTAGCAGATAAAGGAAAACACTGCATAGCCATATTAATAGATGTGGAAAAACAACTTGCCAAACACAGAAGCATCGATGGCAAGACTTTGTTTACCAGAAATAAAAGGAATCCTTTTCCCAAGATAGAGGCGTCCACTGGAAGGAAGGTGGGGGTTCTAAGAGCTCCTCACCAGAGCTTGGGACCAGGAGAGACACGGACATCCATCCTCACCACCTTCTTGCAGCACAGTAAGAGGCTCTGGCCAGAACAGTAAAGCAATACAAAGCATTGAGATGAGGCAGCAGTGAGGCTGTGTGCCTTCACAGACCTTGTAAGTGTGGATGGGAAGCCCAAGGGATCTCCAGATTTACAGGGTGACTGGGTAGCATGGTGCAGAATTCAACACCAAGAAATCGTATTCTTATAGACGTGCATGACTGCAGAATGAAGTGGAAATATCAAAGCCAGTTACAGTAGCATCAAAGATAACAGCTCTGCAGTAATAACAAAAGATAGGTGGCACTCAACGCTGGAAACTATGAAGCATCAATGAGAATAATGAAAGAAAATTTAAATTAGGGAACAATAGACCATGTTATTATGTTGAATGAGCCAATATTGTTAGTCAGTTCTCTCAAAATAGACTCATATTACTACAGTTTCAATAAAAATTTAAGCTGATGTTTTTCAAAAATTGACAAGATGATTTACGTTTACTGGGAAAGAAAAGGACAAAATTAGTAAACACACTTACATGCACCAAAACTCCAAATGAAGGACAAAGCAAAGGATGTACTCTACATAAATTTAAAATTCAAGACTTAGTGTAAAGGTAATGTAGTTAAGCAGCATGGTATTAGGACATGACTTCAAACTACATCAATGGCTCAATATAAAAAATCCAGAAAAAGGGCCGCATTATTGGTTAAAATAATTGTCACAAAAGTGCCAAAAACCCCAACAGAAAAAAGAAAATTTCTTCAACAAATGGTGTTAGGAAAACAGAATTCTCACATGCTGAATACACGGGTCACAGACCTAATGTAATAATAAAACAATAAATCTTCCAGATGAAAGTGGACTTGCTTCTCAATTTGGGGACAAAGATTTCTCAAAGAGGTTAAAATGTGCCTGAATCACAAAATAAAATATTACTAAATGAAAATTCATCATAATTAAAACCTCTGCTCATCAAAATTTAACAGTAAGAGAACATAAAGTTACACACTGGTGGAAGTATTAGAAGTGATATACTTGAAAAATATTTTTATGCTGAATATATAAAGAACTCCAACAGCTAAAAAAAAGATAAAGATAGACACTAGATATAAAAATAGCCAATAAAAATTGCCTAACATTAATTCCAGGGAAATATAAAATGAAACCATTATGAGCTCTGACTATATATGCACTAGAAAGATTTAAATTTTTAAAAGTTTGAAAATACTAAATGTTGGGAACTATATTGCAACAACATCCTTTTTTGTTTAAGGATAGGAGTCTAAAATGTTAAAACAACTTTATAAAACTTTTGGAATTTTCTTCGAGTTTTAAACATACACCTATCTTATGATCCAGCAGTGTCATTCCTAGATGTTTATCCAAGAGAAGTGACATCATATCTGTGAAAGCCCTGTTCAAGAGCATTCATGGTTGCTTTTTGATCTGCAGCGGTCGGAGTGGAGAGAACGCCACCACCGATACAGGCAACCCAGGGATGAACAGGAAACTGAACACGCAGTGTAAGGAAGTGGACACACGAGAGAACACTACACACTTCCACAGCTGTGAAATTCTCTGGAATAAGCGCAATTAAGCTCTGTGGGTGGAGCCAGTTGGTCCCTTGATTCTGGAGTGAATGGGGTTGATGGGAAGGGGCAGGAGGAGACTTTCTGGAGAGATGGATATGCTCTGTGTCCTGAAATACTTGTATGATAACTCAAACCCTCTCTCTCTCTCTCTCTCTCTCTCTCTCTCTCTCTCACACACACACACACACACACACACACACACACACACAGCAGTACTGGTTTTTTGTCATGCATGTGTCTGGACAAGGGTGATAGCTTGGGATCAGACATTGCCTTTGTGGGGTGGTGGAGCTGAACATGACACTATTGTGCTATGCTATGCTGTTATGTGCATCAGCCTCCCCATGGTGATATATCCAGTTACAACTATTTTTAAGTAGTTAAAACTCTTAATATTTTATAAATGCAACCAAGTCAGGAGCTGACACGTGGGCAGTGATGCTCCCAGACCAGATCCTGCCAGTGCACATGGACGGCTCCAGTCCAGATGCTTCCTGATGCACACTGACGGCTCCAGACCCAGCACCAGCCTGATGCACAGCGCTGGCCTTGGTCAGCTGCCAGGGACGTGGAAGTCCAAAGCCCTCTGCAGCCAGAGAAACAGGCCTGAGGGCTAAGCAGGGAGGACACAGGTGCAAAAGGAGCCTGTCCGTGGTGCAGGCGTCCACTCACTGAGAAGGGCAGTGTCTGCCCTCTGCACTTCATTGAGCCACAAGGTAGCAGTTGAGGCTATTTTAAAATAGTTTAAAACTCCTCTGAAGTCTCAATGTTGCAATCTTTGATTATAAGTATAAAAATATGCAACCCAACTTTATATAATTAAATGACAGCATATTTAATGTTTGGAGCAAAATACTTGATTGTCAAGCAGAGGTAATAAAAATGTTTTTAAATAAAACTTGCTCTCCGTGTGCCCTGTGTCCCTACCCCCCAGAACAGCTTACTTAGCAAAAGCTTTTTGAGTCAAATACAGAAAGGATATAATGTTGCTAGTCAGTCAGAGCAAATAAAGATGGAATAAGGTATATTACCAAGGAAATGTTTGTAGAACACACTGAAATTAATACACTGTGTGAGGAGTTGACACAGTTCATTCTAAAGCAGATAAATCATTCATAGGGAAAATAAACACGGACTAAAAAGAAATAGGCCACCAGTTGAGCCATATATATCCAGAGTGAAGTCAGAGTGCTCATTACCTATTGACACAACATGTATTTTCTGCTGAATCAGACGCCTGATGGACCAAATCAAAGTGCACACCCAGGGAGACAGGCGGGCGGCTGCTGGGCAGCCACCGTGCGGGTGCACACACTTCGGAGCAGTGTGCACCTCTGATAAACGCAGTGCCAGGGGTCAGAGCTTCCACTGACTAAGCCACAAGCATCAGCAATTGATGCAATGGCTAGGAAAATTTGCACACCCATTATGACTTCTCTTTCACTTGTTCACATAATTGTCCAAAAAGGCACACTTCCTGGGGTGGAGAAACTTCAAGGCCAGCTGATGCCAAAGTGCCCGCTCAATGCCAGCCCCACTGGGTGGGTGGCATCACTAGCACTTTCGGAAGACCCTCCCGCTAGGGGACCGTAATTGTTCCTCTTTTCCTGCCATGAACTTTCAAGTGAATTCCCCAAACCCCCTGACCCTTAACCAATAGGCTATGGCAGCAGAGTGCAGGCTGCTGAGGCAGAACGGGCGGCTGTCCACAGCAGGCTTCTGACATCACTCATGGCAGGGGCATTGTCCCCTCAGGAGATCCAGAGCTCTGGGAGCCCTGTCCAGCCAGGACCCCAATGCATCCCTTTCTGCAGCAAACTGCCAAGGCCGCAAAGATGTAGGATGCACCTCCTGTGTTTGAGGGGTTTGGAGTCTGGCTTAAAGAAAAGCACACATTAAAAACAAATCAGTACAGGGGCCAAGGATGGTGCTCAGTGGCACCACGCCTGCCTGGCAAGTGCAGGGTCCTGAGTTTGGATCCCGGTAATGCCCCCCTCCATCAGTACAGGACTTACTCCTGGTAGCATTCAGGAGAGTTGAGTCTCAGGGTTGAGAAACAAGCACAAGCGCCAGTCTGAGATGCACCGGGGCCTGCAGGGGCCCCTGGGAGACTGGGGCTTTATGTTCCAAAGAATGAAATATGCAGGCCCCGGGGAGGCTGTGACTCTGTGTCATTCAATTTCAGAATCAGTGAACCCTCAGCTCAGGACTTTGCAGTGTCCCTTGACTCTTGTCTGTCTGTCCTCCAGCCTGGAACCAGCACAGGGATGCCCGAGCCCAGGACGGCTTCACACGGGTGTTAATCCACCAGTTGGCTCCTCCCCGGGCACCTCCGCATTTGTGACCTTTGGAACTGGACCTTGGATTCTGGAATTCACAGGGTGGCAAGCACCCTGGGCTCTTCCTCAAACCATGGTGACAGGGATGACCAATTGTGGTCAACTGCTAACGCCCTGCCATGGCTCAGGGTTTGGAGTAAGTTGGCATTCATTTTTAACCTGGCATTTATCATTTAAAATAGTTTCCTTGCCATAACTCAGCCGCGTATGCAGAGCACATGACGGGCGTGTATTTTACCCACACCAACCCGGCAGGTGTTGATTCGGCAGCTGTGTGGGCTCCACGCTGGACCTGAGTCACAGCCCAGCTCCTGCGTGGGAGACGAGGTGGCCCTGGTCTGCAGCCAGGGTGTGGAAAGCTCTTTGCATCACAGGGCTGGGCGCAGCCTCGCGGAGGGCCCCAGCTACCCTGGCACTGCTGGCTGGCTCTGGCTCAGGTGGATTTACCTCCTTCATGCTGCCGCGTGGAGACGCCTGTCCTTGTCCGATGGACCCTGTGGCTGTGGACTGGGATGCTCTCGGGGGAGTCTCGCCTCCTGCTGCTGTGTCCCCCATCCTCGACTCACAGGGCCCATGCGAGGGTGACGTGAGGCTGCCCTTGGCCAGTCGCCTGTCAGAGGTTCTGCAGAAGGAGGGACACCCTGGATATTTCGGTAGCTCCGGTGCCAGGCAAGGCCCATGGACCCAGCCTCTTCCTCCCACCCGTAGGCCTAGGGGTGGCTGGGGCCTAGTGGATGGATGCTGGGCCTGGAGGATACAGGTGTGGGGACCACCAGGGGCCATGCTCTGGGAGGAGCCCTGAGCCCACTGACTGAATTTGCCCTGGGTGGCATCGGCAGCCTCCGCCGAGGTGAGGACAAATCTGGATGACCCGATTTCACTGTAGACGAAGAGACTGACCCACAGTGCAGCCCAGGGAGGCTCAGGGCCAGCACCAGCAGCCCGGGATCCTCCTGCACCAGGGGTCAGGTATGGCCAGGTGCAGCCCCCAGCAGGGTGCTGGCAAATCTGACCCCCTCTCGAGCCACCCAGCTCTCTGAGCCCCAAATGCAGTGAGGATGGGTCAGTCAGGGGCAGAGCTTCCAGAATTACCTAAGAGCATCAGAGTCCACTCAAAAGTTAGCCAGCTCAGGGTTATGTAGCTATTGGTAAAATGAGCAATTCAAAGTATTTTAGTTTAGACACATTAATTTACTTATCTTCACTTCTTCTTTCTTAACCTTTCTTCCACATTTATCAAAGCAAATTCCCAAGGGGACATTATTTTATGGGCAAAAGAAATACACCTTCTTCAAGTTTTCTCTAACTCAGACTTCAAAGTTGACTGTCGTACCTTACTAGGATAAAACGGGAGACTTGCTGGCTTTCACTGTGCACATAAAGACAGAGCAGGTTCCACTTGGAAATGCATCCACTGGTCTGCCAATCCATGGCTCCTCCAGGTTCATGACCAAGGTTAGTTGTATGTGGTGTTATCAGACGACGACGACGAATGGTTTGATGAAGAGTGAGAATGATCCCACTGGGCACCGAGCAATCAGAGCAGACACTGCACAAAGTTCTGCAGGAAGTGGCCGCAGGCCCAGACCCATGCAGAGCCGTCCAGGACCACGACCTTGGCGTTTTCCACTCCGACTGACCTGACTGGGAAGATGAGCTGATTTATTTAACCTCATCTGCCACTTGGCTGCTGGTTTTGTTTTGGTTTTTGTTTTTCCAATGTGCTGACGAGCTTCTTTAAAGCCATTTACTGGGTGGTGTGCAGAGGATACTCATCTTCTATCTTTTTATACTTTTGTGTGAGTGCCCTGCATGAGCCAGCACCCTTTGATGTCCCTCCCAGTCCCAAGCCCTCTAGGCCAGCACCTGGGGCACTGAGCTCATTTGCTACTGAAATGAATGCACCTGGGTGAAGCCGGTGACACTCAGGGGCTGCATGGATCTCGAAACATAAAGAGGCCAGGAATAGACGGCCAGAGCCACGTGACTGAGAGGATCCCCGCCGGACGGCAGGTGTGGGCATGTGGCGCCTGCAGGTGTGGGAAGGGTGCAGTTGCCCTCAGCTTCTGGTGGCAGGGAGGCCGCAGCCCGCAGGATGGTCATGCTGTGGACAAGAGCGACTGCACCTCACTGCAGGCAAGGCCGGGGTGGGGCACCCTCGTCTGTGGGTGGAGATACTTTTCTTCTTACAGACTAAAATGGTCTGGCTGCATCCCCCAAGTTACTTTGGGGACCCATCTGTCTTTGCTCCACCTCAAGGGCATAAGAAGATACCAGTTCCCCAGGTGCCACCTCCCTCCGTGGGAAAGAAGCACAAGTGTGAGCCCAGCAGCCCGCTCAGCCCCTGCAGAGCCTGTCGCACACAGACATTGCCACTTATGACCAACAGTCCTCATCGGACACTTGGATCTAAGGCAGGGTCTCGCTAAGTCACTAAATTGCTGACTGGGCTTGAACTCAAGAGCCTCCCACCTCATCCTCCCCGAGTAGGGGCTAACCAGCTCAGATTCCAGCCCAGCTCGAGTGGCCCTGAGTCACCCTGAGCACAGATTGGGACGGCAGTCCTGGGAAGCATCACCAGGCTAGCCCCCCGTCCTCCCGTGCTATCACTGTGTGAGAGCACCCAGTCCTCCCGGGCTTCCCTGGCACCCAGACCGGAAGCACCCGAGAGGAGGGAGGGCATCTCCCCGGCCCATGGGCTGCTCTGCTCAGACGCAGCAACCTCGGGCACTGGCTCAGCCCTGAAAGCCCCAAAGGACTTGGTGCTATCCAGAAGGGGCGTGAGCATGTGTGTGTGGCCCATGAGTGCCGGTACCCAGAGGGGCAACCTAAGATCCCTGGAGGTCACCGAGGCCACTTGGAGCATGGTCAGCAAGCCCAGTGGCCTCCAGACATCTGTCCTTCGCTCATCACAGGAAGCAAAGGCTGCGCAGAGTGTCTGTCTTCAGCTGAGGGCGTCTGGGAGTGCGAGACGCCAGGACCAGTGCTCACTCGCGGTCTGGGCCGGGCACGGGCAGTGCTCACCCAGCTGCAGGTGCAGGCAGCGATGCGGTAATCCCCTCACACCTCCCACCCGGCCCCGGGGGGCTGCCCGGGCCGAGTCCTCCATTCGAGCAACAGGGGCACAAACTGCTGCAGCTTTGTCTTGGCTGCATCTCCAGCACCTTAGAAACATTTTTGTTTTTAATACTTTGTTTTAAGACAAGGATTTGTGAGGTCGCTAAGCTGCCCAGGCTGGGTTGGAACTTGTGAACCTCCTGTCTCAGCCTGCCAGAGGGCAGAATTTTATTTCTTAAGTACTATGTAAAACTCAGCAGGCGCCGGCTGCCGGCTGATGTGCAGCCTTCCTCTCACGAGCTCCCCATCTGCCTGGTGTTTCTCTTCCACCCACAGCCCTGGCCTGAGCACTGCACCCCTCCACCCTGCCCTGGCCTGGCCCTCCCTGCCAGGCTGGCCCAAGCCCAGGGTGTCTGTGGGTTTCAAAAGGATCCCTGGGCTTGGAAGCTTGGCCCACAGGGACAAAGGGCAGCAGAATTGGGCTCCAAACTTCTCAGTTCCAGGACACTTGCTGGCTGGGCTCAGACACCCCTGGAATGCAAAGGTGAAGAAAGCCACCCAGCGACTGTTTAGCTCCGGTTGGGAAGCAAGCAGTGGCCCCACCTTTTCCTCCGAAAACCCCGGTCCCACCTGCATGGGCCCCTGGGAAAGGTCTGATGGGCGCCTTCGCACAGGCCCATGCCCCAGGCCAGTGGCAGGTGTGCATGTGTGTGTGCATGTGTGCATGTGTGCATGTGTGCACGCACCCGTGGGCTGCAACAGGCAGGGGAGGACATGCAGGCGAGTTGGGAAGGGTGTAGCAGGGCCGGGCAGTCTCTGCAAGCATCCCGGGCACCTCCGTGGGGCTGGGAGTGCATTGCCAAATATTTAAAGGAAAACAATGAACCTTCCATTCCAGCTCCACTGAATAAAGAGGATTAAAATAGCTGAGCTGACAAAGAAGCAAGCGAGCACACAAAAAAGGGAACCTCCTAATTAGTTAATATGAAACACGCTGAATCCAATTAGGAGAGCCCTGCGATTCGCCTTCGGTATTCTTTCTGAACAGACGGGGACAAACATGTCTTTAAATCAATACTGCATAACCAAGCGCCAGGCTTTCCAAAGCCAGGGCACAGGGCCGAAAAGGGACGTTAGAGAGACCCCAGGGCAGAAAGCGCTGACCCGCGGCTGGCGGTTACCACTTCTGCAACCCCAGGAGACTGATAAGAACCCAGTCATCATTAGCATATGACTGGCTAAAATCTATTGATTTTTTAACTCCATAGAATATTCTGCTTTCATTAGGATCTGCTGAGTTATGTGTACGATTGCCATTGCCGCAGTGGACCCTGGGTAATCGCAGCCCTCCATCCTAACGAGGGCACAGCTAGGAGAAAACGGAGGGGCCCTGCTTCGCTGTCAGCTGTTGTCACAGTGTTCTGGAAATCTCCCCCGAATCCCGCTTCGCATTTTTAGAAAGCAGCAGGGTATTTAATCCTCAATAATTAGACTTCCCCTGAAAGGACAAACTCATTTATATTACTGTCAAATTAACCCAGTCCTTCAACTGTTGCATTCGGTATTTGATTGTAGTATTTTAAACAACTTAGCAGAAATGAGACAATTAAGATGAAAACGTCAAGGCTGTCTTTATCTAAATCTCAGAAGGCTGCTCTAAATTTAGAAAATGCAGGTAGTGCAGAAAAACAGGTACAAAGTCCCTATTCAGTGGACTCTGGATAGTCTCAGGCTCCTGCAGGGTCTGGGACAGGGAGAAGGGTCCGTTCCGAGTTGGTCCACACTGGCTGTGCTGGCCCTGACCCTGACCCCTAATGGCCAAACTGAAAATGTGCACCAACCTCTTGTCCTCCGATGGGGTGGGGCTGGTGTCTGGAGATGTGAAGGTTGGACTTGTGTTATACGAAGCTCTAAGCTTTCTGGGTCCTCACATGTGTGTACACACACTCATGCAATGCCTGTATACATGTGTCCACTTACATCCATGGGGCTAGAAACAGAAGATAAAACAACAAGAGTGAAAAGGTCCCTTGAAGGCCAGATGGTGCCCTGGGCCCTGTTTGGAGAGCACAACACAGTCCTTTAAAAAGCAGCAACCGTAAGGCTGAGGGGCTCTGCCCTCTTCAGGTGCTGCACGCCTCTCTCTCATCACTGTTGCCTCTGTGCACACTGGCTTCGCTTCTCCCAGCATCGTCGCCAGGGCTCTGCTCCCCAAGGTGGCCAGGGTCAAGGGCACTATCCCGGGGCATGCAGCAGGCCTCAGGCAGCACCCAGCACCCCCAGCCCTGGGGAGGGTGTGCCCAGGAGCTCCTGCTCTTGTCAGTTGAGCGGGGTTGGACCAAGCTTTGCTGAACTCACTGGTCTGAAACCCCCTCTGTGGCCCCCAGCCCAGCACGGTTCATAGCGGGGCAGCACTGCCACCAAAGGCCGCCACCCTTGGCAGGTCCTGTCTGCAGGACAGAGCTGCAGCTTCCGGTGGGGCCTGTGCCCAGCTCGGGCAGCCCTCCACCTGCCCAGACTGCCTCTGTGCTGACTGGGCAGTGCCCAGGCTCTCCTGGCTGTGACTCTTCCCAGGCGGCGCCCCTGGAGGTGTGGAAAGCCACTCGTGTTTGAGACCTTGCAGTGAGGGCTGTGCGCCCTGCCCGAGTCCAGCCCTTCTGCCCCTCCCGCTGGGTGGAAGTGGGGGACTCTGGGTGCACCAGCTGCAGAGTGGACAGGTTCCACTCGGAGTGTGGAATTCGCTGCCCAGAAGTCCAAACTGAGGTTTTGTTTGGTCAGAGCCCAAGGTCACGGGCCCAGAAGTGGGTGACATCTCCACAGGTCACTGGGCACTCAGCTAGCAGGGTTGGGTGGATGGCCAGAGAGCTGGAGTGGCCTCTGAGAGCCCCACGTGGGTCGGGGTGTCACTTCCCCAGGACACTTGCACCTCAGGAAGGAGGCGCCCTGCACACAGGACTTGGGTGCCCTTGCCCAGTCAGAGGCGATGCCCCCAGTATTCTCTTGACTGGAATTATTAAACATTGGATCCAGAGATCAGATTTTCCCCTTGAAATATATGGAATATTAATTTAATTTCTCTACAATGACTGAAAATAGAACTTGGGGAATGTGAGGACAGAATTTGAGGAGATTCTACATTTTTTAGCTTAATATTTGAGTGAATCCCACAGCCCAGCCTTAATCAAAGAACAGAGGTCTCGGTAAGATGACAGCTTGAGGTTGGGGTTGGATGTTTGCTCCCTGCATGGCCCATGTGGAAACGGAATCGCTTGGCGAAGGTTTGGGGAGGAGAATCCTTCAGAAGTGAGGGTCAGGAGGGCGGCTTGAGGCTGTCACACCGGGAGTGGGTCGGTCGTCTCAGGAGGGCGATCCTGGTGCAAAGGTGACTTCTCCCCCTCTGCACCAAGCAAGTGCCCACTGCCTGGGCTGTGGCATCCACTGGACAAAGACCCCAGCTCCAGAGCTCATTTGCCTCCAAGCCACAAGCTGCAGTTTATGAACCGCTAGGCCCTGGTGTTCTGCTACACCTTCAGAAAATGGACAGAGGCCAACGGCAGAGGTGCTCAGCAAGGAGAGCAGATGGCACCGGCCAGCTGGCAAGCTTGGGGGAGCCCAGCTGGTGGATCTGAGGGCAGAGGCCCAAGAAAGCTAAGAGCCCAGCAACATAGCGGGGCCGTGAGGAAACCCAGCCTGCGGGAGGACAGGGTGGCGAGGACGGAGGTACTGCTCTGGCCACATGCACCCAAAAGGGCCCGGCAGGGTGAGGCCTGGGGTTGCTGTTGCACTGGCACTGGAAACCCCTTTCCCAGGCAGGCCAGGGAGACTGAGCCATGATCCCATGCTGAAGGAGAGGGCTCTGATGGAGCAGAGACCCCCACACCCCACATTTGCCTCAGTGATGAAGAAAGTCCCAGTGGCTGCTAAGTGGGATGGACCTGCATCCGCTAGATTCCAGGGCTCCAGGAAACTCAGGCTCGACCTGGTTTGGAAACGGAGTCTGCGGCGGGAGCCCATTGGGGTGAGGGCATCCTGGCGCATGGCTAGAGAGGGGAACAGACTCGGGGTGCTGTGGAGGCAGGTGGGTGGGCTGTGTCCACAAGGATGGCACAGCGGACGGAAGCTGCCCCCACATCGAACAGGGCTGGCGCCTTCCCGAGACTCCGGGAAGTGTGGTGCAGCCAGCACCGGGGCTCGGACCCAGTTCCTGGCTCCCCCATTCTCCGGAACGAGAGTGGGCCGGGCTCCCGAGGGGTCTGTGTGCCAAGGGCTTGTGAAGACGTCACCTGGGTGCTCCACCTCCTGAAATCCTGAGGGGTCTGTGTGCCAAGGGCTTGTGAAGACGTCACCTGGGTGCTCCACCTCCCGAAATCCTGAGTCCGGAGAGCTCCAGCCCTCGACAGCCAGGCGCGCGGGACCGAGGACACCCAGAGGCTGGGGACATCCTGCATGGAGCCCTTCTCACCTCCCTGTGAACGGCTGTGTCCCCAGGCTCCTAGAGCTACTGAGCGCACGCGTGCTGCTGCCAGGATGGGAGGAAGGTTCTGGAATGATCAGTGTGCCAATTTCCGTTTGTTTTGATGTCCTCTCAGACCTCTGTGCGTGACAAAAAGCATCTGCCAGAGTCCTTGGTGACCGGGTAGACGACCTGCAGCCCTGCCTGTACGTCTGGAGTCCTGCTGTCCACTGTGGTCCCCAGGGCTCAGGTTGGCTCACAGCAGGGCAGGTGGGTTCTCTGCTGCTCACCTGGGCTCCCCTCCTGCTGGGGAAGCCCGGCCTTTCACTGTGGGTCAGGCATGGCTCTCCAGGAGAAGAACCAATGTGTGTACTCTCAGTTGTGCACATGTTACACGACAGTTACACACACGGGCAGGCACAGACACGCACGCCTGCTCACACATGCAGACAGGCAGGTACACACTTTATTAACCGGAGGTCTCCACTGGGGACTCGGGCTCCAGAGGCAGGGCCCACCATCCGACCTCTTTGCCCAGGACAGCAGCAGTTGGAGCTGCAGACCGACTCGGCAGGTCTCTCTGGAAACCGTCCGCAACACTGGGCAAGGTCCAGATGTCCCACGGGCAGCAGGCAGGTCACTGACAGACTCTGGCGAAGACCCACAGGTGACAGGTGTCTGGAAAGAACTCGCCCCTTCTGCCTCAGCGCTCAGGGCGGCGTAGTTGGTGTGATGAAGGGACAATTGCTAAATGTTGCGTGATGATGACTAAACCCACACGTGCCACGGTGCTGCAGCAGTGCATCACCCGGCAACCGCCACTGCTCGGGAGGGAAAGGGCGGGCTGGGCGGGCCCAGCAGGTGTCAGGGGTCCTGCTCACCTGCTCCCACCTGCCAGAGCAAGGATGGCCTGTTTGCATGGCATCGCGCTTGAGGGGCTTCGTGACAGCCCTGCATTCCGCTTTGTCCTCACTGTCCATGCAGGGCCCAGCCCAGGCATCGAGAAGCCTCCCACTGTTTGCTTTAGCTGAGCAAACAGCGACTTCCATTAGGAGCCCGAGCCACTCTTGGGAAGCCTGGGACAGGCACGCGCCTGTGCAGCCCCCTCTCTCTGCTGCCGGACGCAAGGGGGCAGCTCCGGAAAACGGTCACAGACTCCTGCAGAGCACAGGAGCAGGCATGGGGTGGACTGTGGATTCGGGACAGACGGACACAGGTGTGTGTACACACGCAGAGGCGGGCGGGAACTCCACAGGGTGGTTTTATAAAGTAGACATAGCAGTCTTTTCAAATCTCAAACTTTCCATATATTATTTTATGGAAATAAAAGGTAAGCTGCAAATGTATCAAAACATAAAAAGATTCATTCGGTTACTTGATATTTACTCACTGTTTTTTATTGCACAATGTGCTCCATTGCATACGACGCGGGTCTGTCTCCTGTGTGTGTCATCAGTGTCCTGTTTACAGAAAACGGAACAGCAAAGCCAGCACCTGCCCAGGAGGCCCCTTCTGAGTGCGAGTCCATCCTCTCTTCTGCTCAGTCATGTTTGTGACATCAAAAACAGCGGCGACTGCCCCGTGGATGTGCGTCCGAAGCGCTCTCTGAGTGTCAGGAGAGGTGAGTCACAAAGACCCCAGAGCGTGGGGACTTGGCTGAGAGCAGGCTGCCGAGGCTGAGGTTGTCCTGATCCAGCCTCACGGCTGCTTCCTGCCGAGCGGTGTGGTCTGGCAGGACCAAGGCGACCGGGGCTCGGAGATCTGGGCAGGACATGGGGAGCTTTGGGAAGGTGCCCGGATGACGGGCAGGAGCATCCCCGGGCGTGGCCTGGACAGATGCCTGGATCTCCTCTGCTCCTCCCGACACCCTGAGAGCAGCTTTCCTCCCTCCTGTGCAGCCCAATGCTGCGAACCATTGGAGGAGCGAGACTTCCAGACTGGGAGCCGAAGTAGCCCCCCTGTCAGTTGCACATGCCCAGGATTTTGTGCCCCCAGGAGCAATGTGACTAAGGAGCCGACCGTGAGGACGTGCCTGGGTCTGGCCCCTTGGGCAGCAATTCAAAGCAGCCCCAGCCAAACCGAGTCAAAAGGGCTCTGGGTAAATGACTTTGAGGGAAGGCAAGCAACGTAAAAGGAAGAAGGAAGGGGAAAGGGTAGCAAGAGGGAGGGACGGGAGGCTGCTGGTGGAGGTGTCACCTGCTTTGAGGTCACTGCGTCCCCCCTCACTGTCACATGCAGGCTGCCGCAGAGGCACTGCTTGAGACCAGAGACACACTTGGCAAGGGCGCCCTGCAGGGATGCGGGGCAGCCAGGACATCCAGCCCTGCAGCCCAGTGTCGGGCGCCTCCCGGACTCCCAAGCCCTTGGCTTCTCTTCTGGAGTTTGCCTAGCACCCTGGCCACAGTGGACAGTCATGGGGGTCCTGGTGTCCCTGGCCACACGTGGCTCCTCCCGGGTCCTCCCCTAGAGGTGGCCAAGGAGACTGCTCCTTCCCGCCACAGCTCACCTCCTGTTCTTCCGCCTGTGACTGCCCCCTGAGGACCCGGTTCAGTGAGCTCGGGACGCCCCGCCCAGCTCCCATCCTGGCTGGGGCAGGCCGGTGCCTGTCACCGTCCCTCTCGCCAGCGCTTCCTGGTGGTCCCCACACGCGAGGGCTTCAGGGCTGCCCTTCCAGTGTGCCAAGCTTCCTGGCCCTGCCCTGACTTTTTCTCCGTCCTCCCCGTCCACTGTACCTTTCACTCTGGCCTGGTGACGGTCGCCAGTGTTCTCTGTGTGCACTGATGTTAGTCTACACGGCCACAGGCCACTGAGACAGAGCTGGTACCTCACTCCTGGCTGTCTGGACTCAAATTGTCCACCCCAAGACCTTGGGGCATGAGGGGATCCAGTCTGGAGGGGACCTGGGAGGTGGCTGAGCTGGACGTTTCCCTCCTTGGTTTAGGGTCAGGATGGCTGCTGGGAATCCCAGCGAGGGTTGTGTGTCTAAGCCAGAAGGGTGGGAAATAGCTCCAGGTCAGGGCAGAGACGCGTACCAGCACCTACTGCGCCTCTCAGCAGCACAGTGCCCCCTGGGCCTGTTCCTACTTTCCACATTCCTCTATACGTAGAGCAGAAGACGTCTCCACACCCTTCTTCCAGGGAGGTCTCTCTGTCCACGGCCTAAACTGAGGCTTTGCCAACCCAGGACGTAGATCCGATCCATGGGTCTGGAACCTGATGTCGCTGGGGTGGGGTTCGTCGGGTGACATGGCCCCAGCTGTGTCATTGTGGACCCCATCAGGTGAACGCTAAGAATCCAACTCATGGAAGGAGCAGTGCTCCTGAAGTGATACTGCGATTCCACAAGCCTTTTGAGAGGACTCCGGAGCTCAGCAGCGTCTTCCAAGGGCCTTGGATGACGTTGGGGGGCGGGGGGAGCCTATCTTTCTCCTTCTGATTCTTTCTGACTTGTTTCAGAGTCTGAGGAGGAGCGACGCATCCCTGAAAGTGCACCCATGCTGTGTGGGCCTCGCAGGGTCTGAGGAGAATACATGGGCCTTGGGTTAAGGGTTGGAGGGCCAGAAGAGAAAGCTCTGCACTGTGCTTCTCAGCATCTCCTTCTCCTTTCACTTACATTTTCAGCAAAAAAGGAAAAAGGAAACACACTGAACCTAGCAAGTACCTGCACATCAAAGTTTTTTAATTATGGAAACATGAGTAGGAACAAAACATGCAGCGGGAAAGGAACCCAAGAGTGCATTTAAGCGCTCGATGCCGTGGTTGGTCTCTGCATTTCCCCCATGGAAACACCACTGCTTTCCTGATGGCTGGGGCCTGGCTTGGGCATGTACCATGAGCTCTCTCTTCTTCCAGTCCAAGGCCCTGGGTAGGACAAGGTGCCACTGTCCCCTGCCGCTGGATGGACATCCATCTGTAGTCCTACCCGTCAACAGGGGAATGGAGGAAGAGATGAGTTAGGCGAGGTCACACTGGATTAGGTGGCCCCAAGTCCAGTGGCTGCCACCTTCTGAGGGTCAAGTGGGCACCTGAGGACCTGGCGACACCAGGGATGCAGGTGGGATTCCCAGCGGCCACCAGGAGCCAGGAGAAGAGGGAAGCTCCTGCCCTGGGGCCTCGGGACAGAGCACAGCCCTGCCCGCACTATGACCTCGGACTCCACTCGGGAAGTGAGTTCCTTCCTGTTCAGCCTCTGGGGCTCACTCGTCAGAGGGGAGGGGCCCTTGGAGACACACAGCTGTGCCCACCTTCTGCACCAGGCTCCTCCAAGGCCCGTGACCACCTGCACAGCACACTTTCAAGCCCCCCACCAGGTGGCCGCTGGAGGATGGTGGACAAGGGGACAGCTTAGGAATCCTCTGCCTTTCTTCCCAGCTCGAGCAAGCGACCGGAAGTCTCACCTGGGTTTGGGGCGGAGAGCATGGCCGGGAAGACCAGCACCATCTGGGTCTCCTGTGTCCTCTCCACAGAGGGACAAGAGGCTCAGGGCTCAGTGGGCCATGCCGCACACCGCAGCAGGCCACACGACCCTCGAGGATGCATCCATGGCAGTGCAGCTGCGTTCCAGCGACACAGGCAGGAGGCTGAGCACCCTGGAGCTTCCTCAGCAGAGCGCCTCATCTGCAACTTCAATCACCAGGCCTGGGGGCCAAAAAGAGAAGAGAGGTTTCTATAGACAAGACCGCCTGGACCCAGCATTTTTATCCTAAAGATTGATGCTTTCTCCAGCTTCCCCTAGGGGTGCAATTTGCTTAATGCTCTTAGTACTGACCTGAAATAGCCTGAGGGAACGACTTAGTGGACTAAACTCAACTTTGTACGTCAAGAGCAGGGCTCCCAGAAGCCAACGGGCAAATCCTGGCAGGGCCTGTGGTTCCTATGGAGAAAGTGGGTTTCAGACCGTGAAGCGGCTACAGAGGCGGCCTCACTAGGGAGGAGAGAGCTGTGGGTTCCACAGAGGTCGCAGGGCTGCTGCGGTGCAGGGCCAGGTTCCAGTACTAAAAAGGCACTGCTCCCCCTGGCTGTGCCTGCAGAAGGCTCCAGAATCTTCTGGGAGTACCCTGGGCAAACACACAGATGCATCAGGGGTCTTTTTGGAGCTGTAACTTTGACTTTAAAAAAAACTGTTGCCCTGAAAATTACTTTCCTTGAGTTTGTGATCCTCCTCAGATCTGAGCGATGTGTAGGGGTGTGACTGGGACGTGGCATGGATGGCTTGGGCCCTTCGGTCTGGTAGCTATTCCCAGGACTCCAGGGACTCCTGGTAATGTGTCCACGGTGCTCACCACGTCCAGTGCAGCTGCAGGGACGCCTGTCCTCCAGTGAAGAGGAGGCTGCCTTTCGGCTCCCGTCCTCCAAAAGTGTCCCAGGCCCAGGCAGCAGGACCATGGGGCAGGGAGAGGCCCCTGTCCCCACCACAGCTCCACGCAGCCTGCAGCGGAGGGGGACAGTCAGTCCTGGGGCCCAGACACACGCAGGATGGCAAAACCCACACCAAGGGTGGTGGGGACCACCCTTCCCGTTCATTTCTTTCCAGATGTGCTCCACTTCCAGCACCCTTAAAATACCTCCCAGAACCCTAAAAGACAAATGCGTGGAAAGGCAATAATTCAAATATGTGATATTTAGATGTTCTTACGATTGTAAATCTTAAAGAGCTATCAAAGTCCAGCACATGAAAAAAGATTTGATTGCATTTGTTGTTTAATCAAAATAAATCTTTACATTAATCATATTTTATTGACATCAACCTAGCTAAATGTAAATTAAAACTAGTCTATATTTTTAGATCCATAGAAGAGAATGCATGGAATGACAGCTATATTAGTCAGCTTTCCTATTGCTGAGACAAAATGCCTGATACCCACAAATAAAGGAGGGTGGCTTTATTTTGACACATAGTTTCAGAGGATTCAGTCCATGGCCGGCTGGCTCCAAGGCAGGGACATCATGGTGGAAGGGTGTGGGGGGCAACACTGCTTAGTTCATGGCAGTGAGGAAGCAGAGAAGGGGAAAAAACCAGGAGAGGAGGGGCAGGGACCAGATTAGGCTCCAAGCTCACACCACTGGGCCCACCCATATGGACCCACAAGTGTGCTTTCTGATCCCCTAGGTGGCTCTCAAGCCAAGCAAGTTGGCAATTGGTGAGATTAACCAGCACAATATATTGCCATTCCTCCTAATTGTGAACTTTACACATCACTAATGCTATCTCGTGAAAGGAGAGAGACAGTGAATTCCAGCAGCATCTGCTTACTCTTCTGCACATCTGCACCTTCATCACCAGTGCTCCTTGAGTCGTGCCCCATGGTGTCTGTGCTGAGTTTCTGTAGAAAGCGTGCTGGGTGGGTTGTCCGTGGGTTTGCAGCCTGTGCCACTGCACACTCTTCTATGTGATGCAGCTGTAAATATTTTCAGCGGCCTTTCTTGACTTTTATTTAGACAATTTAGTGTAAAAATATTTCCCTTATTAAATATGCACTAAATGTTTTATACATACACACATGCACATGTGTGTTCATGTGTACATAAACATACACATGCACACATACATATTCCGATCAGGGGATACAACCTTGAAACTTTAAAATTAAGAATATTGGAAAGTATTTATCCACAAATAATTCCCAGAGACATTGGGAAGAACTAAGTAATAGAAGCAGTCAGTGGATTTTAAGTGGTCTGCCTTACGGTGTCTCTTTTTTCTATTTCTAGTCCATTAATTTTTTAATCTCTGTGATTAAATTGCTATAGCAGAGACCAAGTTTAAATGATCGATAATGAGCTAGGTTTGCTCAGTTTTTTATTTGTAACGCATTACTGCGGTGTGCTGCTTAACACTTCAGAGGGCTGGAAAAGACCATGAATAGACGAAGTATAACTGGGTCATTATATCCAGGAAGTCATGAAGATGTGCACTTTTGAATTAAGAAGATGAGTTCGAAGTTCTCCTGTCCTCAGGCGGGGCTCACGCTGAGATTGCCTCGGGGATCAAGCACAGGGACCAGTTACAGTCAGGACAGGGTGCATGAGTGCTAAGCTCACCCACTGCCGAAAGAAGCCGCTGCTCATGGCATAAGACACTGGATGTTTGGGCTCTCTGTAAATAGATAAGGATTGTTTAATATTTGAGATTTAAGCAAATCCAGTAAATGAAAATTCTGCTTTTCTTCTGAACCTCATTTTCCTAATCTATAGATTCCTGCTTTTTAAGATCTGTTTGGGAACATAAAACTCCCTACTTGTATATTTTAGTAGACAAAATTGACTAAACAATTTCTCTATGAAGTGCCCCAAAGTATATTTTTCTCGCTTGTTGACAGAATAAAATTTAAATCACACACTTGTGGGAAAATATGCACTGCATGCACACAAGTGCATCTTTACAGCCCAAGCCACACTCTTTCGATTTGTATTCCAGAACAAAATGTGGCCACCCAGCCCTTCTGTGTGCCCTACTGAGAACATGGTGGTGCTGCTTGCTCCCGAGATAGGACAGTTGCAGAAGGTAGCCGGGCAGCCTTTCCAGGGGCTTCTGACACCCTGGACATGGTCTGTGAGAGCACAGAGGGGTCTTGCCCAACGCAGAGGGGAGCCCAGGGTCTGGCACAGCCAAGCAGAGCTTAGCCCCCCGCCAAGACTTGGGTTACAGGAAAGGGTTTGCCACCCTGAAGTTCTAAAACAAGAGGGAAAACAGCAACCTGTTCCATTACTTCCTGCTCACAGCAGGGAACGAGGAGGCTGTTTTTATAGTTCTTTAGGAGATAACAGAAAGGGTAACTTTGCAGCACCTAGCAGCTCCATGGTCCCTGTTGGGCACATTCTTGGAAGACACCCCTGAACTTGGAGTCCCATAAAAGCTCATGGGAACCTGGACCCCACAGAAGACTCATATGTAAAAATTGGGTAATGTGCACCCTTGCTCATGATTTCAAGCCCTATTTTAGAACACTCATAGACACATTAGAACACCTCTCAGTTTCAGGGAAACAGGCAGAGCCTAAACAGTCTGGGGGAAGCATAACACATGGAGGCGAAAGAGTTAGGGCATGCACAGCAGGCAATACTGCTTTTCCAACTTGCCTGAGACCAGAATTTTCTCCCTCCTCTTCCTCCTCCTCCTCCTGCTCATAATGAAATAGCTAAAGAGGAAGAGCATTTCTACCTCAGTATTCTGGGCAGGGAGATAGTGTTCAGCAATATATAAATAGAGTCTGAAATTTGAATTTATTTAACTTTATCCATGGTATTTTTCATTATTTCTGGATGAGTAATGTTTAAATCATGATAGTTCAGCCAGGTGTGTGTGTGTGTGTGTGTGTGTGTGTGTGTGTGTTCTAAACAATATTAGGTCCATAAGCCATTCTAGCTCATTTAAAAAGAAAGTAACATTAAATAAATGTAAAAAGTACTTTGAAATAATTAATTCATTTTGTCACAAGGTCCATAATCTATTTATGCCAGTATCCTGGCCTCTTTCAGTTCAGCAATTACTCTGATCTCTTTATATTTGTAGAAACATCATTCTTGCATCAAGTGATTCAAACTTCACAAAAATCTCACCACAGTTGGGCAGGTGCATTTGCATCCTACATGCTCTCAGTTATTCCCAGGATCAGAGTGAAGAAGAACAGTAACAACCTGAGCAGAAGATTTTCTACTGGTGTCTGAAAAGCCTTAGCTCAGTTCACAATTCATGATTCCTGCTAAAAGAAGTCAGTGTAGAGCAAAAGGACTCGTCCACAGAGCCTAGCATGGGAAACCTGCCTATGCTGAGGGAATACAGGCCCACAGTGCCCTGCTGTCATAGCTAAGAGTGCACCACCAGTGCCATATTGGGAAGGGAAATGAGTGAAGAATGAGCACTAAGGAGCCTAGTCCTTACCCTGCATGCAGATGAGCCATGAAATGCTTTATGAAAAGAATCACTAGTAGATTCTGTAAAAAATACAGTTTTGGAGGCAGACTAGATGATGGAATCAGATAGTACAGTGAGAAAGGTTTTTAATAATCTCATTAACATGATGAAACTATGACCTAAAACTGTGGTGAAGTGAAGGAAGAGGGCGAGAAAGATTACAAAATATTAAGCAGGTAGAATCATCAAAACTTTGCAACGGATGCCACATGGGCTTTGAAGGAGATTGCAAAGTCAACATCAGTTCAAAGTATTCTGCTGTGGTTGCCTTGGAAGTATCTTGAAAACAAAAGGAACACCAATATTACCTAAAGTTGTTTAAGATAATCTAGATAACATAATAATAAATATTAAAAATTGGTTTGTATAACAGAGACTATTAAATTTACTAACTCTATTTGTGAATAGTATTGCTGTAAACCTGGAAGAAATAAACTAATAAAAATTAGAATTTAAAATAAAATGTGTCAAGGTGGCCAGATACACGCTAACTACACACACCATAGTTTCCACTTTGCTTTTAATTGTAAGAAATAAAAGTAGAAACCAATTATTTTGTATTTTCCAAAACAATGCAACTATAACATACTTAGGAAAAAGCTTAATAAGAAATATAAAAAGTGTATACTATGAACCCTATTATAGTACCGAAAACAAATTAAAGATGTTCTACTATAAATATTGTTCTCCAGAAAAGTTTAAACATTAACATATCAATTCTTCCCAAATAGTATACACATTTGGGACAGTTTAATAGGAGAAAATTTTATTTTAGTTTAGTTTAGTTTATTGGAAAGACTAGATATGAGGCAGAGGTAATTGTCCTCAGCAAATACCGTACACTCACCTACCTATCCCTGTTCTTAGGTTGAGGCCACAAGACCAGGTCTGGCTACTGGGCTGCACTTGCGAGTGAGTGTGGTTTTCTACTCACTTTTATTTTGCAAAGACAAACTCACAAGCTACACTTCGATATGGGGTCTGACGCACAAGTTGGAGACTCGATGCTGGGTCACCAGTTGCAGGAGACGTGTGGGACTCCACCCCACGTGGGAGCTGCAGGAGTAAGAGGTACACCTGGGCCTAGTGAAGTACTAGGCCTCTGAGGTCAGTTACTTCCTCTCTGCCCTGTCTAACTGGCTTGAAGGAATATAGGAAAATAAATGTTTTAGGATAAACAGCACATTTTAAATATCAGAATAGTAAACAAGCACCCATCTTATTCTAATTAAAAATGTCATACAGCCATTTGGAAGAAAAGGAGCACAGTGCTGGCCAACGGAATGGAACAGGTGCCTACGTGTAAGTCAAGTGCAGAGAGCCACAGATAATGTGATAAACAGCTCAGCACAGGAGGGAGTATGGGCAGTGCATAGATGGTGTGGCAATTATCTGCCCATCTAGAAGCAGACAACACTAAAGCCCACTTACACCAGATAGAAAATAAAGTTCCCTTAAATGTGAAAAAATACATGAAATTTTGAGATCTCACTGGGAGGTGTTTGTCCTCTTGAAAACCAAAGAACTTGTGAGAACAGACCCATCTACCCACATTTTTAAAATGGCAAAAGATAACAAAAACACTCAAAGACAAATAATTATGCTGGAAAAATTACAGCACCCACACATAAACTGAGAGCATCACCAGGATTCTATAAATTGATAAGCAAAAGACAAACAAGAAAGGATGCACTTTGAGGCCATACTCTTAAGTGAAGTAAATAGGACACGTGTAAATACCAAATAGTTTCTCTAGTGTGTGAAACTTTAAGTGTAAATAAGGATTAAAATTAATAATTGATAATTTGAAATAGGAAGAAAAGGTCCAAAGGGGTAGGGGATGTGGGAAGGGAAAGGGAAAGGAAAGAAGGGAAAGGAAAAATTATGAGAAAATAAAAAAAATGGAAAAGAAGTCTTTGTAAATAGGGAAGGGTGGAGGGGGTGAAGGAAGGACAGGGAATGAGGAAAAAATAAGAACCAAGATGCATCATGTACAGGTGCAAGCACCCAATGATAAATGCAAATGTATTGTATACCTAAAATGTACCAATAGAAGAATTTAAGAAAAAAGAAAGATTTAATGAAAAGTCAATTTAAAGAGAAAATAGCCCAAATGGCTAATGAACATGTGAAATAATGCCAAACTCCACTGCTGTAGAAATGTAAATTAAGCCAATGATGAGAAAACATTTTTAGTTACTAGGAGTTGAACTTAAGGCCTTCCCTTTGAACTTTATCTTCAGTCTATTTTTTTACTTTAATTTTAAATTTTGACACATGGTCCTGTTAATTCACTAAGGTGCCACAGCTTGGTTCAAACTTACAACCTTCCTGCCTCAGCCTCCCAAAGTGCTAGGCTTATAGGCATGCACCACCATTCCTGGCTAAGAAACTTTTTAAAAATTTCATCAATTCAGCAAAATTTTAAAAGCATAATTATAGGCAGTATATATGAGGATGCCTGGAAATAGTCACCTTTATAAACTACCAATAGAAATTTAAATGGCTGCAGTGTATTGGAGAGCCCTTCCTTAAACACATTCATAGCTTTTGCTCTACCTGCCTTTCCTTTGGGAATATCAAATACAGAAATATGACCTGGCATGATGGTGCATGGCTGTAATCTAGCACTCTGGAGGATGAGGATGGCAATTCCAAGCCCAGCCTGGGTCACTGAATGACTTTTTAGGACCCTGTCTCAAGATTTACAAACTAAAACACTAAAGTCTGGGGACATAGTTCGGTGAGAAGGCCTTGGGTCCAGTCCATGGTATGACTATATCCAGCAGTAAAAAGTAAGGGTGCCTGAACAAGAATGCTGTGTTTAAAACTGTCAGGAACAGTAGGAACACCCATGGACAGGCTGGTGAGTTCGTTAACCAATCACATGTAGCCCGCACTGAAGTATTATGGAACCACGAACAAGGGTGAGCTGTGAGGAGTGTCCACCATGTGGTATGGGTGAGAACACTCACGTACAGCGGGGTGGGTCTGGAATGATAATTTTCCTGCAAACCCTAAGTGACAACAGAGGAGTGTGTATCATCTCTCATTCAGTCTACGTGATGGTGATTAAGCACAGCGACTCTCAGGGAAAATCTCTGAAACAAAGCCATGCATAGCAAATGAGACTGAACGTACCTCTTAAGAAGTACCATTAGGCATGTCCTTTACCCAAGCAAAGCAGTGTTATTCTTGATCAATAGGACGCAGTAAGAAAGCCAGGATACAGGAAGAGCCGGGGAACTGTGAGCAAAGTCCCCTTTCTGCGGTCTTTAGAAACACTGGACCAGAGACCTCACAGCGAAGGCTGACACGCAGGTGCCCTGGGTCTTAGCGGACGCAGGAGGAGTGAGGCTGAGGAAAACGGCACATGAGGGCTGCAGCATTGGTGCACACTGACCTCGAGACTAGTGCTGGAGCAGGTGCCTGGCGTGGCTCTGCGATTCTGCACACCGGTCATCTCTTGGTGAACAGGGCTGGAACCCAGCCTCCTCACCGACCCCAACATGCACAGTGCTCTGCTCCCCAAAGCATGCAGTGTCTGCGTAACTCCCAGGACACCCTCCTGCATATTGAGGTCACCTCTAGATGGCTTCAAATATCTAACACAGTGCAGATGCTGGGCAAGTGTCATCCTGCTGTTGGGGGGTAAAGGGGACAAGCAAAGGAGGCTGCAGTGCAAAGGCATTTTTTCAGCTATTTTTCATCCACAGTTGTTTGAATCTACAAATGAGAACCCAGGCACAGGGAGACTGGTTGTACCTGCCGGCAGTGTTACTGGCACAAGATTTCGTGTGCTGATCCTTTGTGTACTGATGTTTTTCCTTGCGAGTCCTGGACAAAACCAATCAAATGTGTTTGCACCAACAACAGGGGACGGAGAGCTTCACAAACAAGCACACTGTGCACTCACCTTTGCAGATCAATGCAAACAGGAAGAGCAGAGGACCTCTGATGTGACTGAGGAAAACAAAACAGTACTAGGGGAATGTCACTAGGTGACATGCTGAAATGTGGGCCATGTGACGACACCCCTGGGGCACAGGGAGCACCTCACCACGTGGGAGGGTCCTCAGGAGGAGCCCTGCTGGGCCGGAAGGCACCCCGATAGCTGCCACCTCTCTAAGCCTTGTGTCCCTCCTCTCTAACAACCTGCAGCCCTGTGTGTGTGAGACAGGAGCTGAAAACTTCCTTATGCATGAATTAATGTTCTGTTTATGAAAGTTATTTTCTTGAAGAGTATAAATTTTTTCTGGGACACAAAGCAACTGAATGGAAATTATAAACTACTTTGTATTGTTTTGTCTTTCAAAATGAATAAAGAGCTGCTTATTTCTATTGTAATTAGATTATTAATCATAAAGTATCTACATGAATACATTTGAAATTCCTGAGTTTATAGCTCTAATGAAAATGATGGTGATGATATTAACAATAATTTTGATGTCACAAAAGATACCTCTAGCTCTCACAGAGACGTGCTATTGTGATTCATGGAGCTTAATCTTGACATGCACAGAGTGTGTGGACATTGACACAATTACAATGTCCTAGAAAAGTTTGGTGGGTTTGACTCTTTGAAAAGCAAAGGACCTCCCCAACACTGATACAATGAAAAGGCCTCCAGCGCTCGGCCACCTTTTGCAGTCCCTGAGCAAGACATTTTTTTTTACTAGGCAAAGAATTTTATTCATTTTTGTTTCAAACTTTATTCCTAGGCTTCTTCATTAATTGGCTGCAAAGAATGAACTGTATAAAAGCAAATACTGCAAAGAGCTGCAATGTCCAAGAGGCTTGGGCTTAAGAATATTAGAGATCTAGATTTTATAAAGTCCATAAACAAAACCAACTTTAAAAAGCAGTCATAATATAAGATAGCAGCTCCCAGTAACTTCTTCCGAGTTTTATCTTCAGAAGCTGACTCAATGCTGATCGCCTCATTCTTAGAAGCCTCATCAAAATTCTCCACAAGATCTGGAACTTCCTCATCCTCCTCTCCAGCAGCAGGTGGTGCTTTTCCACCCATGGATTGTTTGGGCAGAGCCTCAGCCAGTCTCCTTAAGCCGGTCAGACTGTCTGCACTGAGCTGGTCCGAGATGCTGGGCAGCATCTGTCAGCTGTTTCGTCTCAGCATGGCCTGCAATGGTGAAAGTGTTTGCTGCCAGAGATGCCTGAACTTTTGGGGTGTGGAAGTGGATCACTGTTCCTTGGTTTGTAAACATATTCATCTCTTCAGTACCAGAGATAGTTTACCCCTAACTTCTTTAATGAGAACTGAAGTTTTTTATCATCTGCTGTAGCTGTTCTGTGAACCACCTTCTTCCTGCGAGCAGTCCCTTCCCCACCAGTGCGCACCTGTGCCTGCAGTTTGGCACATTTTTCCTAGTTCCTGACGGTTTCTTTCATCTTGTGGGAGCGGTTATGGGGCAGGGGTCTCGGGCAGAGCAGCTGAGATTAGGTGCACACACACGGGGATGAAAGATAGCGGCTCAGAGCAAGACATTTGAAAGCACTGAGCCGTTGTTCATTGAGGGGTCTCATGAAGTCACTTCTGAGACTATTTCTAGGGAGCTTTAGCATGGTGTGAAATTACAAGCAGTTCTCTAGTTTGCTGTGATTGTTAAGTGGGCGAACAAAGTCGGGATGGGCCCGTGGCAGCGCTGTTGGGAATCCAACAGTCTGAATCTGCTGCTGTGTGGCAAGGTCAGATGATTACCGTGGTGAAGTAGAACAGCTCCCCTAGATACCCACACACCTCAGGCGTCTCCGCAGCCCTGTGATGGGCACAAAAGGACCCTTAATGAGAACCAAGCATGTGGGATTCTAGGTAGAAGGCCTCACGAAGGTGGTGCACCGGAGTGGGCTTCGTTCTTATTTTACTCTTCATTTGATTCTGTGATGCTTTGCAGGATTATTATTTATTTGGGCATCAGGAGGGCACATGGACTTTGAAGCTGCTCCCGTTCCTGAAGTCACTGGATCACTGATGTCTCTGCTCTCCTGACTTCGCAGAGCAGGTGAGCCCAGGCCCTGCACCATCCTAGCAGGGGCTCAGTTCACATTCTGAAAGAGAAATGTCACCCGGGTAAAAGGTCACCACTTGGTCTTCCTCGAGGTGGAATCTGTTATGAATTTAGACCTGCCCAAGAGTCGCGTTTGTCGCTTCCTTATCCATGGAGAAAGGGTTTGGTAAGCAAATTAATAAAGTCAGCCAGAGCGTCCCATGCTGTGCCCTGAGATATTAATAGGTAGCCCATGAAAAACACATTTCATGGGTGGATAAGCTCAGGAAGCCCAGTGCAGCGTCCATCCCAGGAGAGCCGCCAAGCCCATCAGCACCAAAGGCCCGGGGGACCCAGGGGACAGGGAACATTGCTCACCTCGAGCACGAGCACGAGCAGAGTGGTTCCCCAGGGAGCAGCGCCCCCTGCCCCTTCGCTTCTCCCCAGAAAAGCAGCTGACAAGAACTTGGGGGAGCTGTCACAGAGAGCACAGCGTTCATTGTTACCTAATGCGGAGTTTTCCAGCCATGAGGACATGGTGGGAGGAGGAAGGGATAGAGGCAAGGAAGGAGGGAGCAGGAAATCAGCCCAGAAGAGGGAAGTGGGACTTGGCCTTGCTGGCTGCTCCCAGGGTCCAGGGTCCATCGCCTCAGGCTCGCTACTGGCTCCCCTTTTGGAGGGGTTGTGAGCAGGTGTGGGACCTCAGCCCTTTTCCCTCCTCTGTTCTGGGGTCCCAACCCCCTTCCACAACCAGGAGCTACATCAAGGGGGAAATAAACACAGCTACACTGCAGCGGCAGGTGTTGAGGGACCAACTTGCACACCTAGGTGCGAATCATGCCCCATTGCTGCATTTGTTAAAGGGTACTTCTTCTACCTGGAAGTCCATTGTATCCACAGCGGAGAACAAATGTTTTCAGGAGGTGGTTTAGGACTCCGGAGTTTTCTTCTTCAGGCTGGTCTCTGCAGTGTGGTTTTGGACCCTGATTCCGAATGTCTGAAGAACTTCGTATACACATGCAATAACTTGTATCCCAGTCTCCCATAACCTGTTCAACAGAACCCCCAAATCTCATGCATCTAATTCAGTCCTTGTAGCTATGCACAAGCTCTTCTTGTAAAATTTTATTTTATTATGGTAAGAACAGGTAACATCAGATATAACCTCTTAAAATTTGAAGTGTATGATACGTATTCCCAGTTATCAGCACAACATTATACAGCACATCCCTGAAATCGACTCATCTTGTAGGTTAGCAATGCCCTAGTCCCCTCCCTCTAGCCCCTGGTAACCAGCACTGCTCTCTGGTTCTGAGTTGACTGCTTGGGAGACAGCGGGTAAGTGGAGTCGTGCTGTGTCTCCCCTTCTATGATGGCTTATTTTGCTTAGTGTAGTGTCTCCAAAGTCCTTGAAGGACTGGTTCGTGTTAAACACCTGCTCAGTGGTTGATGATTTGCTGCCTCTACTCAGTGATTAATTGGAAATATGTATAATTCCAGAGTTTCATTTAGGGGCCGCCAGAAAACATTGGCCATCACTACTGTTTTCACAACCCAATAAAGAGGCTGGTAACCCAGCAACCTACAGAAACACAAGCAGGTCCTTGGTGTAGGTCACTGGTCCAGATAGTGGATCAGCCACGTAAACTTTAAAAATACACAAATGTACAGCAACTGTAGCTCTCCAAATCCAGACTAATATAGGGCCTGTCATTCTCAGTCTGCCCGCCCAGTCTCCACACTTCACCATATGAACACCCAGCTCACCCTTCCTTTAATACTCAGTCCGCACAGTGGCCGTGGATAAAGCGATCTTCGTCATAGAGATCAAAGAATTAATCAAGCGAAACAGTAAAGAATGATTTCAAAAAGCTTTTGAGAGAGATAAATAACTCCAAGTGATGCATTATTGAATCTTTGGAGCATATCTATTTACCAGGCAGTCAAAATTCACCGTTTTAAATCTCATTCCATTTTCCTTTTGTATTAGCTAGTTGTCTTCAAGGTGGCGTATAACCAGCAAGACTGAATAAGCAATCAACTTGTGACTAAATATGTGAAAACTTGATAAATCTATCCTATTACGCTTTCAAACAAACCTTCATCACGTTAAATCCGAAAGAGGTCTGTGATCGGTGCTGAGCAGGGCCATTCTGGCTCCAACCTGACCCAGAGTTCTAAATAGTTTTGTGATTGAATCAAACAGCCTTAGGGGCTAAATTCTCTCACTCCAACTCCCGCTCCAGGAATGGGCTTCCCACAGTCCTGAGAGATGCTTTTCCCAGCACTTATTGAATATTGGGTCATTGGAGAGCTCTGTTGAAGAGATTGCTGTTTAGATTTAGCCCATGCCTGGTTCACTATAATTTTGACCCGAGGGTTGGTCTTCCCGTAATTCTCTAAAATTACCCAAACTATAATCTAATCTCTCTTTCATCTGAAAAGCCTTCGGACACTTCAGTATCTGCCCAAGTACACTATTTCTTAGCCGAAAGATCCCTGCAATCTCCAACAGCCCTTCAGGGTGTGGCCCTGGGCTTTTGTCATTTGTTAATGCCTCCTTGGGAAATTGCCCTTTTCAGGATTTTTTTTTCTAATGTAGCTTCCAAACTGGGTATTCTGCTCTGAGTATAAAATGATCAGGAAGCAACAGAAAAGGAACATGGTCAATCACAGAACATGTCTTAATTTTGTGGAGTTTTTGTTTGTTTTGATTTGTTTTCTTTTGTTTTTTAACTTGTTGTCTCTGCTTGAAGCAAGGCCAATATGAAGGTAAATGTAAAGCCCCAAGCAAGAAGAGTGCACCGCTGTCAGTGTCAGTGTGCGTCTGCCCCGCCGGAGTGGATGGGGTTGAAGTTCCTGTGGGTAGGGGCACCAGGCACTGCTGCAGGCTCTTCTCTCCTGGCCTTGCTTACACAAACTGTCCACATCGTCATGATGACAGTAACGTGGGCGTTCAGGTCAGCGCAGCACATGGACGCGTGCCAACAGGGTCTTTGCTGATAGGAAAAGCCACACCCACCCTGGATAATGGAAGCTACTGAACGGTGAGCTCCCTGTCCCCAAAGCTGGCCTCAGTGCTAGACATCAGGACACAGGGAGCACATTTCTCACCTATCAGCCCTGACTGTGGGGGCCCTGCTGTGTTCAGAGTCCTCTCTGGACCAAGGGGAGTGCTCTTTTGAGTAACAGGCTGGTTTTCTCTTCACATGGTGGACTTAGGTTTTCCACATAAACTTCTGAGATTACAGGATCTTCTTGTCCATTTTTATTTAATTGTTCCAGAACAACATAACCAGGAAACTTTGAGAGTGACTGTACATGTTCAAAAAATACTCCTTATCTAAATGAATCTTCATCACAATGAGTCCCATCCCAAGCAACAGTCCTCTGACAGTTCCTGACTTGTTGACACACAGCTTCCCAGGCCAGAGGAAGTAGGCCAGGGGTTGATTTCAAGGAAAGCAATGGGACTGCAGTGGAAGCCTCCTGCAAAGGGGAGGTTGTCTGCAGCTTCTGTGAAGCAGGATTATTCTGTTTACCTGAGAACATTTTGTGAGCTTTCCTGCAGTCTGTGTGGAGCTGAGCTGATCCTACACCATGCGCTGCTCAGGGCTGCCTGTCCTGGGGCCCTGTCCCTGAGGATGGCACATCCGGGAAGGGCCTCCCCAGGCAGCCTCCCTGACATCATGGAGGACACTGGGATCACAGGAGAAGTCCTGTACCCTTGCTGTACCAGTGACTGTAGACTGAACCACACACAACACTTCACATAGAGGACAAATCTGCAGCCTTAGATTGTTCAAGGTTAAAACTTTCCAAAACAAGAAAGAAAAAATAAGGTGAAACCCTGAGTGAAAAATTCAGAAACCACACTCTTCCAACTAAGAGATGATGCTCTGGCAGGTCCTTGTTAGTCAGAAATATGGAAGACACAGCCCAGCGTTTTCCTCGTAAGTTTGACACTCTGGCTCCTGCACAGTCCTCCACCCCAAGCCTGCACCCCAGATGTCCTGGCTAAGCGAACGGGCACAGTGTGGACGTGGGGCCACGCTCTCTCAGTTAAGCAAGGCTCCCGCGCACACGGGCACACACACGCACAGGCCCCGTCTTTCACTCTCGTCTGTGCAGACCCTTCTGCCTCTGGTGCATCCAGCCCCTCGGTCTGCCAGGCAAGCGGAACCCCCAGGCGCTCCCCACCAGCTCCCCATCCACCGGCAGAGGCCAGGGGCCTCGCCCACCACACTCATCTGTCAGCCACTTGACAGGGTGGGGGCTCCCCCACCTTTCCCTGCCCATCAGCCGCACTGACAGGCCCAGGCAGGCGGGACCCCCACCCTATTCATGCCCATCAGCACACGTGATGGACAGGCCTGGGGTGGGGGGTCCCCAGAGCCCCTCAGTGCAGAGGGCTGTGCATGACGCCCCCCTGGGTGGGCCTTGGCTGGATGTCGGTTGCAGCCTGGGTTGACGGATGGGGATGGGGAGGGTTCCCAGCCTGGCAACAGCTGACGGGGAGCAACTTCCCCCCTCGAAGTTCAGCATCCCCTCCAGCCGCCGCAGGTCCTGGCCGGGTCATCTGCACAGGCGGGACACAGCTTGTGGGAGCTGGAGGACAGAGAAAGTGGGGTACTCAGGGGGACCGGCCCTCGGCAGTAAGGACACAAGTAGAGCATCCGGGAGAGGAAACAGCCACACGGATCACAAACCAGGCACGTGGACTGCAGAGGCAGGGCTTTGTGGACTGGAGGAGTGCGGCGGTTGACCCTAGGTATTGTCACCCACTGCCCGTGGCAGGGACACGTGGGAGGGCCTTGCGCCTGGCGGGGCTGCTGTCCTGCAAGTGCTCGCTGACCCCACACTGTGCGTCCGACCCTGGCGGTTGCCCCACGGCCGAGGCTGCACGCACCTCACAGCACCGGCTCTGCGCGGACTCCGTGGACCAGGGACAGCAGCACGGGCCTGGAGCCCTGCAGCACGCAGGCCAGTCGCTCTGAGTGCATTTGCTTCATGACAACGCCAGCCACAGGAAGAGCAGGGGAAGGCAGCCCGGGTTTGTGATGTCACAGAAGTACCGTTTCTGAGCTCGTCCCTCCATCCGGCGTGGCCAACACTTGTGTGGTTGCAAGTCAGCTTCACCACAGCCGAGTCACTGAAAAGCTGAAAATGTTCAAAACATCACATTTCAAAGGAAATGAAGAATTATCATGTTCTCATACCACAGAACTCATTTCTTTTAGTAAGCTCCCTCCCAAGGTTTAAGAGCAGCCAAGGGGCTGTTGATGCGCGGTCGGACGGTGAAGAATGTTCTGAACACACACTCAGTTGCCTTTGGATCGAAACCACCAGGAAAACAACAGCTCTCACAGCCATCTCGGGCATCTGCGTGGGAAGGCAGAGCAGCAGGGCCCACACCGGTGGCCCAGGCTGGGCCCGAACCTCCATCCTCCTGACATTTCCTGTGCCTTCAAATCAGCAAATGCCTTAGGTCTTTCCTTGCCTGGATTCCTAAGTGTCCTGGTCAGCAAGATCTCCACCCAGTGGAGGGCCAGGTCACGGGCCAGCCATGCCTCAAGGCTCCCAAAGGCTCCTGTGTGCCAGCCCCTGGAGGCCCCAAGCCCCGCCCTCTGCACTGCCCCTAAAGCTCCAGCCAGGAGCTTTCCCCAAGCGCTTTTGTACAAAGGAAAATAATACCCAAGAGGCCTCTCCTAGTAGGTCTGCAGAACACACTGCTAACAGGTGTTGGGCACGGCCCTGGGGCCACACCCACTCAGCAGACACAGGGGTGGGTTCCGAGGCTGCAGCTGAGAGCATCCATGAGGAACTTGGCGCCCACATTATTCCTGGTCACCCATAAAGAATCAATCAGGTGTGAGCCTGCACTTCACACAACAAGAGGACCTTCTGTGTTCCCACCAAGTGGGGACCGGATGAGTAGGAAGTGAAGGTTCAGCTGCTGGGCAGGGGTCCAGCTTCTCTTGATTCACTTAGAGAAGACCGGCGAGGGTAAAGGGCACAGAGCAAACAGCTTTGGACCTCAGAGAAGCTGCCAGTTGCCCGCACGGCCCCAACCCACACCGTGGGACAAGCTGCACCTTTGAATTTGTGTGTTCTCCTTTAAAGGGTAAACAACATTTCAGGACTTGAAATATTAAACCAGTTATCAATTATTTACATCTTCAGTCTAATTTATTCCATCCAATTTATTTAATCATATTAGAGCTCTTAGAACCAGGTAAGAGCTTTATAAAATCCTTTGATTTGGCTCCTAACTTTGAGGGGGAAAAGTATATTTCCACCCAGATTTTTGAAATAAAGAAATGAGGCTCAGAAAGGGGCTCTTTTTTTTGTACAAAATTATGCAGCTAGTAAGTGGTGACAGGGAGGAAATCCAGGCCTCTTATTTCCTGGGAGTCTTTGCAGGCCTTGGGGGATGACCTCAAGGACAGAGAAGTCCTGGGGTCCCACCCAGCATGCTATGCGGCAAGTCTTGTCTCTTTCTGTAGCTTCAAGTGACAAAACACTGTGGCTACTTAAAAAAGAAAGGGAGGCTCAGTCTATTAACTTTGCACAAGTCAATATTACTAAATTTTTAAACTCCTATTGGCAGATTTCTTAGATTTTCATTTAGGACTGAGAAGTATAAACTTGTAAGTATGCAGAGTGAATTTTAGACATTCCAGCATAATAACACATATATTTTTCATTTCTAAAATCACAATAAAATATGATTCTGTCTGGTAAAGCTGCTTTGGAAATGTGTAATTGTTCTAAATTGAATATAGACCATCACCAGTCTGTGAGTAACACAACCCTTAAACTTCCTTCTACTTCCCTTGTGACTCTAGTTTCAATCCATTCTCCACATGGACTGTTGGAATTTTCATTATATGGCAAAATGTCCTGATTCCCACTAAGCTGGGTGTCTTGCTTATAACAAACCCTGTTCCTGCTCAGCCTTGGTTGAGTTAAAACTTTCATACTGTATTTAATAGTTCATCATTCATAGAATGACAAAGGAAGCCATGGGCATGGGGTTTAAATGAAAGTTGGACAGATTCATGAGGACCGCAGCTGACCACCCTCCCCCGGAGCCAGGGGTGGGTGTCCTGCCATGGAAACACCAGATACAGAATCACAAGACTGAGGAGGTCACCAACACCTTCAGCACTCAGCAGGTACCCAACCTGGGATAACTAACATGCATCCTGCTCTCCTGTGGTGTGCAGTAGAAACTGAAACCACTGGCCAGGGTGCGCCCAAAGACGCAGCCTTTTGTCAGGCGCTCCTCCACTCTTGCGTCGAAAGGCTTCCGTTTCCAGAGAAGCTGCAGAGAGGAGCAGTATCCCAAAGTTGCTTAGATTTCCTGAAGACAGGAAGTGCTTAACTGGCTTGCACTATGAATCTTTCAGAGATAAATGGCGTTTTTACTTTTCTCAAGCTTGGAGACTCCAAGTCCCAGAACGACCTCCAGACTCCAGGGTTCAGTGCAGCCTTTCCTGGGAGATGCCACACACTTCTGTGCTGGTCTCCCTGAGCGCCGCCCAATCTGCTTTCCTCGGGGTTTGAAGGAGCCTGGGCCAATGTGTGAACCGAGGGGAAGGGTGGTGCTTTATGTCCAGAGAGGTCCACTCGAAGCTTTACCATTTGCACCAGGCTCTACCTGCTGTCCTGCAGTCAGGGCTGCTCTGTGGAGCTGCAGTGATGAAGAGAGGTCATGACAGAACTGTCGGACAGTCTGGGTCTGCAGATGCAGCCCACATGCCACTTTACGTATGGCACTGTCTTGAAAGTTTTCAGTGCCCTTCTGTTACAAAATACGCATTTGAATTTCTGGTGAATGAAATCATACAAGAGCGGCACGAGCTCCAGATTCAGTGTTTAGGGAGTAATCCAATCTTCCCAGACACCCAGGAATTCCTTCCACAAGCACACTTTCTCAAGCTACCAAAGCCAGGGCACTGCGCTCTGCAGCCTTGCCACTGCGGGGCCGAGCTGGCCCAGGACGAGTGGGTCAGTGAGTTCCGTGACTCCCGGCAGCTATTCTCTCTGCTCCCCTCCCAGCTGAAGGCTCCACCCAGAGCACAGGCCGCTCTCCTCGTGAGGTCCTCTGGCTTCTGTGGGCTTCCAGGCTGGGATAAGGGACACAACAGCTCCTGGAGGCAGCTGCTGGTCATTTCCTCTCCACTCCTCAAGGGTTCGCTTTGAGTTTGGGATCTTTGCTTCAGCACTCTCTTATCAGACTAGTTGAGTGGGAAGCCCCTGGAAAGCTAATCCGGCAAGTCTCATCTTACCTGGGTATCGAAGGTAGGCAAGGGGCAGTACCACTCCTCACAGCCGCTAAACCCCAGAGGGACAGGAAGCAGAGGCCATCCATGGAGAAAGGCCAGGCCCATGCACCACAGCCCCTGGTCAGTGCAGACCCTGGCTTCTGCCAGGGACTGGGGCACACACCTGACCCGCCACCTGTTTATCCTGAGCAGACCCAGCTGAGAGTGCACGCCACTGGGTGGCTACAAATGCAGAAGAAGCCCCACACTGTCAGGAAAGCTGTGGGCATGCGGGGTCCTGTGAAACCAGGCTCAGAGGGCCAGGAAAAGCCATGGCATCCGGCCCAGTGGGTGCTCAGGGCAGAAGACACCGCTTAGGCTGCACGGAGACTGCAGCCTGAGGTCGGCTCCCTGCAGGCCACCCTCAGAGCAGAGGCCGCTTTGGCAGGGGCTTGCACCCCGCCTGCATGCTGAGGTTCACTCACTGAAGAGCACGCTTAGCAACAGGCCTGCATTTGCTACAGAGCAAAACAAAGCTTTTGGCTTTTGGCTTATTCTGAGTTTCTTGGCCCGGAGAGAAGACCTGCAGGGTCAAGGGGGAAGGAGGGTGAATTTCAGTGAAGGCAGGAGCCTGCCTTAGAACCCGAGGTCCTGTCCCCGTGTAGTCACTCCTCTTGTTACAGTGGAGAGGAAGAAAGAGTCTCGCTGGTTCTGCCCGAACGCTGGAAGGCAGGCACAGACAGCCCAGTGGCCCACTGCGTTCTTGGAACCACCTCGTCTGAGCTGTCTGAAGGAGCTGCCGTTGGGAAGCCACCGTCCCCAGATTGGGTGGTCAAGAAGTAAAGAGCTGAGTGGTCTGGGCGTAGAACTTCATGGAACATTTTCCACATGGGTAAGGGGCTCGAGATGATGGGAAGTGAATTGAAACAGAAAATGGTTCCCAGCAGGAGTGATGTAAGCTTTAATAAGTGCACCCAGCACCCAGCAAACACGCAGCAACTGGCAACCGCATCCCCGGCCTGTGCGCCGTGTGGGGAGCTCACTGCTGGCCCTGAGAATGGGCCCCCCCCGATGCGCCTTCGTGTCATCAGTCATTTATTCTGATACTTCATGTCACCCACAGTTTGACTAATCACCCTTTTTATTTTCATTTTTCATTAATGTTACTGTAAAAAGCTCATCTATTTTCGTTTATGTGGGGTGATCTGTCACACGTTCTTTGCACAAGGGAAAAGCCACAGGCCCAGAGCAACTGTTCCCATGTCTCTTCTCTTTTGAGACAAAGACCCACCTCAGCCAAGGGTACCAGCAAGGTGCACAGCCTTCGGCTCAGCAGTCACCACCCATGGCCCTGGCGGTCCTTGGAGCATCATGAGGACCCGCTGGGGGACGACCCCTTCTCGAACACAGTATGGGCTCCTGGCGATATCAGGACAGGTACTCAAGGGTCCTGCCTGCAGGAAGCTTCACCATGCACTGCATCCACTGTTCTCCAGAGGAGGAGGGAAGGGTGAACATGTATGGGGCATGCCCACGGCCAGGAATCTGGACGCCCGACAGAGAAGAGGCCCTTGACTTAGTCACTTTCGCTGGACAAAATGCCCAGCACCCACACTTGAAGGAGGAGAGGTTGATTTTGGCTCAGGTTTTAGAAGTGTCGGGCCTTGCATGGTTGGCAGCATGGTGGAAGGGCCTGGTGGAGGAGAGCTGCTGGAGTCATGGTGGACAGGAAGCAGAGCAGGGAGGAGCTGGGAGGGAGGTGCCCCTTCCAGGCCACACCCTCGGGGGGGGGCCGCCTCTTCCCACCTCTTCCGAGCAAGTCAGCTACAACGCACACCCGCAATCCGATTACTTTCCAAATCCACGGGACTTTGGGGGTCAGCTTAGACCTAAACCATTACTGTACTTACTTCTTGGGGTTTAGAAGATGTCCACATTTCATGATTTTATAGACACATGTATATTTTGAGATGATCTTGCTACACTGACAAGGCTGGACTTGAACTCCTGGCTCAAGTGACCCTTCCAGTGCAGCCTCCCAAGTAGTTGGTACTCCCCGTGTGCAGAAGCTGTCTGCATTGTGCCTAATGGTCTGGAGGAGAAAACTGAAGGTACTGAATGCAGTGGATGCTACTGTAACTTTATAGAGATATCCGTGCTTCTAAAAAGACGAAGTCTGTCATTTTTAGGCAATATTTTGAAAGCTCGTAAATGCTCTCTGCTGAGGGTCTGACGTATGCGTCATCCTGCCTGGGCGAAGGGACGCCCGAAGCACGTCAAACTTTACTTCTTCTTTTTGTTGCCGCTGCTGTTGTTCTTAAAGTTTATCAGCAGAAGTTTGCAGTACTTCGGACCACACTGCCCCAAGGGAGCTGATGCATACACTACGCTCCTGAATTCCTTTTGCTCCTCTACCTGCCCGGCACTTCCCCTCTGAGGCGTCACTTCTGCCCCGTCTCTCGGGACGTCTCTGGAAGATGGCAGTGGAACCTGTGGGCTGAGTAGAGATCTGCTCCCATGGGAAGGGGCGGCACCACGAGCCAGCTGGAGTGGGGCCTCACCCCGGGCCCTCACACAGCACACGAGTGACAGAGGAACCCAGACATCCGAAAGCCAGTGGGATCCAGATGGCCAAAACCTGCCCCTCGCATCGCAACTCATGTCAAATCCTTAAAATGCTCAGCGTGGCCACTCGGAAGGGGAAACGGGAGAAACCGACACCTGCGCTACAGAGCCGTGGCGGGTGAGCAGAAGGGAGCGAGGTCCGGGGACCAAGAACCCGTTCAGTGAGTCCGCAGGTGAAAGAACTGGGAAGCAGCGGCACCAGCCGGTTCAGGTTCAGAGAGCAGCTGGGCTCCACAGCTCCAGCCCTGCCGCCTGTGACCCCGGAGGGAGGCTGGGCTGGGACACTTCCCAGACACCCACCTCACCCCACACACCTGACACTTGCCTGGTCCCCTTTCAGCAAGGTGCTGAATTCACCTTTTGGTCAAGCTGGACTCTGGCCATTCTGCGGTCGCATGCCAAGATGGGGCGTCCTGCTCTGTGGACCCAGAATCAGGCTGAGGCCAGAGCCCTCCCCGGGAGGCCGGAGCCCCAGCAGGCCCAGCTCTGGGGAGCAAGGCCCCACTCGGAGCCTCCCACCCTCGCAGCCTGGGGGCAGGAATCCCCACCTGGGAGCAGCCCCTGCAGCGCATCCGGAGCACAGGGCCAGCTGCCGGGCTGTGCTGGTGACAGACGCCCCTGACACCCCCAGGCACCGCAGTCTCCCCACACCTCCACTCAAGTTCAGCTGCGCAGTGGGCGTCGGGCCTAGACACTGAATCTCCTTTCCGAAGCCGCATCCCGACCAGGCCATCGACGTCCCACAGTGCACACAGTCCCTTCGTGGGGCTGCACCGAGGAAAGCTCTGCAGATGTGCACTCAAGGCAGAGAGCAAGTCAGACCCCGGGCTTGGCCTCCCTGAGCCGCCTTCTCCAGAAAGCTCACGGGGTGCAGGCACCTGGAGCCAAGAGCAGTCCGCAGGCTTCCCACAGGGTTAGGCTGGGGGCCCCTGGGCCTGGAAGTCACTTCCGCCTCCGTCTGCAGAGGCTACAGGGCCTCAGCTGCCCGGACTCAGGGGTGAGCGCTGCTGAGGCAGCCTCCGCCTCCAGGGTCCCAGCCTGCGCTCCCGCTCTGCCCTCACCCCAGCGCAACAGAGGCACAGCTACCATGACCCCTCCCTCTATGGTAAAACCTCTAGGGCAGAAAGGGCGGTGGCTGCCATTACTGCACTGAATTTACTGGGCTGCAAGTTCCCACAACATTATTTTTTAGTCCTTGAGGAAGTAATACACTCTCACCCTTAAGACGCTGTAAGTCGTCGATAATCCATTATTACAGTAAGCCGTTCACTCTCACAGTAATTATCTAATAACCCTTATAAAGGACCGTGGCTTCCTAATCTGTTTATAATTATCATTTCCATGATCCCACACATTACTGTCTGACCTTCAGCAACTCTGACCTGATCTTAATTAGCTCTAATATCAAATCATCGCTACATAAGAAACTAGCCATGACCAAATGAATGAACCCTAGGTACAGTTAATTTCTGGAGCAATTATCTTTTCATGTAGGGAGATTTAAATGATTATCTGCACAATTTCACACAGTTTTATGTAATTCTACGACATTATAAATTCTGTTCTAAATCATATTTCAAAGGCAAGGCTACCCAGTCTGCCTTGTCTAGTATTGTGAAGTACTTGGGTACAACATCACACATGGTCCCTTTGTCATATGGAGGCTTCTTTGTCATTATTTTCAATTATAAACAAATCATGAAAACAAAGTGGTATGTTTGAATCCAATGAACAACTATGTAGAGAGGAGCAATCCCACCCAGGTTAAATTACTGAAGGAAATGCTAAATTATGCAGGAATATAAGGATTAGAAAGTTTAGAGTGTGGGTTAACACTCAGAGTGTGTTTACTGAGCTACAAATTGAAGAATAGCTATCTTCTTAACAAAGCCAGAAGGGAGTGATAATAAGGAAAATATTTGAAGCTGCAGTTGAACTTGATTTAAACCTGAGAAACATGGATGTGTTCTCGTGTCTGGGACCTTCCAGAGGGGAGTGTGAGTTATAGAAGCTTCCAGAATCCTGTTCATGTTCACAGAAAGCCAGGAGACCCTAGGGGATACGCACAAACACACGGCAATATTACAGAAGTGTGTTGAGTGCAAACAAGACCTCGAAAAGAGACCTGATCAGAAAATACTCCGCGTACCCTGGTCTCTGTTGCCAAAATTAGGGGAAAATTGATCAAAGCAAGCTATCTCAACAAGGGCACTCACTGTCTCCTGCCTTTGCACAATTTCTCACATCCTTATTCTTCCTGGTCAGAGTTCCTGTGGTTACCAGCATCTCCTCCTGGAAACCGGAGCACAGTTCCTATAACCCAGGCCACAGCAAGCCCCATGGGGGACTTGATTTGAAAGCAGCTCGGCAGAAGGCCACAGGGCTAGTTGCTCTGAGCTGCTGTCAGGGCCAGAGTCCCTGGAGGAGCAGACCCCTAGTGAACATTTATAGAAATGGGAAGGAGATGGCCCGCATCTTATGAGTTGCTTAATAGGGTAAGGGGCCACTTCTTTATAAATAGTTTGTGACTTGGGGTGTTCTAAACTGATGTGCCTTTCAAATGCTCGTGTTCTTTAAGCCTGTTGTAAATAGACATGGATCCAAAGGAAAACAATTTGAAAATGCATCCCACCAGGTGCTGGAGTCTTCATCCTGTCTCCCTGGGAATGGTGGAAGCCACTGTGGTCACCCTGGAGAGCAGCTCATGGCCTCCACCCAGGGCAAACCCGAGGGTCAGGCTCCTGCTGACCGGAGCCCTCACCTCTGACACCCAGCCACTCTCCAGCCTGGGCCAATCCGGGACGGTGCTCATGCCAGAACTCCCTGACGTCCATCTTAGCAACACCATCAATCTGCAGTTAATCTTCAGTTAAGATGAAAATATCTTTCACTGCTGGGGTGTGGCTCAGTGATAGAGCACTTGCCTAGTGTGCACAGGGCCCTGGGTTCAAGCCCCAACCCCCCAAAAAGATAAAAATGCTTTGAATGCATAGAGAAAGCAGCTATTGCAAGTGTGTGTGGAGTCATTATATAATTTCTGATCTTCTGGTCTCATTCTGCACACCTGCCAGTACCAAGGCAGGCCTAGAGATGGGGCATCCCCATCGCCGAGGGATTACACTGCGTGTGTGGAGGTGGCCAACACCCCCTCCCTCATCCCTCCTTTGTCACCCTGGGAAAATGCTCGAGGTCTCCTCACCGCTGAGCCAGTCACTCAAGGGACTTTCTGCCAGGGACTCCTCTCCTTCAAAGAAAACCCTCCGCCTACATTCTCCCCTTTGTCCACTACATATCCAAGAAGTATCAGCCCCCACTCTGTGGCTTCCTTTCCCAATTACTTAACAGTGATCTTGATGTAAGAAATTCTTGAGTCTAGTGAAGCAAATTGATCTATTTCCTTTTTACTTCCGCATTTTCCAAATTACTGAAGTTTTTTTTCTTGTCCTAGAGTCATGAATCTATTCTTACAATTTCTTTTAGAAGGTTAACTGTTCTACTTCTTCTGTTTAAATTAACCAACACCTACCTAAAGCAGGTTTTTGCTTACTGTGAGATGAATATCAAATTTCACTTTTAGTCCTGGCACCATTTATGGAAGGACAACCTCCCCGCTTAGTGATCTTTGGTACTTCTGCACCAGGACTAGAGGCTCAGCCCAAGTCCGCATCTCCTTCCCTTTCACTCACCCATATTATGATAATACCTACAGTCTTAGCTATTGTCACTTAAAAGTAAATTTAGGGGTCAGGGATTTAGCTCTGTGGTGCTGCCATCTGCCTCACAAGCTCAAGGTCCCGAGTTCGATCCCTGGAACCAAATCAAAAACAAAAGCAAAAGTAAATTTTCCTATCAGATTAAATTATTTCTTCCTCTTTCTTTCTCTTTGAGAGCAATGTGTCTATTTTTAGCCTTTTAAATCCATACATAAATTTCTTAAGATTGAATCTTCCAACTATGAGCATAGCATATTCTTTCATTATTTAAATCTTTACTAATGTTCCAGTGAACACAATTTGTTGGATTAATTGTGTATTTGATCATTTATATTGTATTTCTTACTGATATAAATATATATATTCTTTATTTTTAAAAATTAATTTTGTATATTAGCCTTATATCCAGCAACATTACAAAATTTGTTTCATTAGTATGATAGCTTTTCTGTTGACTCTCTGATACACTTAGCTGTTACGGAGTAGCTTATACTTATCTAACCCTCCTGTCAATGGTTAGTAGAAAGGCAGGACAATTTTTTTAACAAGTGAAAGGAAGAAGGAGAAAGAAAGAGGGAGGGAGGGATGGAGGGAGGGAAGGAAGGAGGGAGGGAGGATGGGAGGGAGACATTCTCTGTGTTGCCAAGGTAGTATTCAAACTGTGATTCTCCTGCCTCAGCTTCCACTGATGTTGAGCATTTCCCATTTTGTAGAACTAAAATCAAGTGTTCTGACATGCTGATCATGGTGGAGTTAAACTATAAATGAGTTTGAGAAGGTAACAGAAAATATCCAAATGTTTGGAAATTAAAGAACACATTTCTAAATATTTCATGAGTCACAAAAGGAATTAATGGAAAATAGTTTTTACTAAATCATTGTATATAAACATAAGCTTAGAAGATGTAGCCAGTGCTGGAATTAGAGAGAAATTCAGATTCTTAAGAGTGCACATGTAAGAAAGGAGAATAATTAAAAATTAATGATATAAAAATCTAAATCAGGAAGCTCATATTGCTGGGTTATAAGTAAAGTTTATGTTGACTTTTGAAGAACCTGAAAACCTTCCTAATGTGGTTGTTTTGTTTTGCATTCTCAGCAGGAATGCATAAAGGTTTTAGTTTGTCTACATCTTTGCAAGCCTTTTACACAGTCAGTCTCTTCGACTATACCTCTTCCAGGGGAAGCATAGTTGTTTCTCCTTGTGATTTTTGTTTGGGTCTTTCTAATCGCTAATGTGGACTGCATCTTTTCATGTGCTCATTGTTAATTTATAAATCTTCTTTTTCACATACTTTGTCTCCCTTTAAAAGTTGAAAGTATTCTTATATTTGCATTGTAATTCTACCCCAAACAGTGAATATGCTTTGTATGATAAAAATCCTATAATATATATTGAGATTTGTTTCATAGTTCATTCTATGGTCCATCCTGGAGAATGTTTTGGGTGTGTTTTAAAGGATTATGTGTCCTATAGTTGAATGAAATGCTTTTATACGTATCACACATGTTATACATACATGTGCATGATTTATACTTGTGTTATGAAACATAGGTCAGGTTCATTATTTACATTGTTCAATTATTTGATTTATGTTTTAAAATTTTTATTCAGTTTATTTGCTCTAGCCATTACTGAGACTATGATTTTGAAATTTGCAGGTATTTTTATTGAATTATCCTTTTCTTCCTATATTCTATCAGTTTTGTTTCATTATTTAGGGGTTCCCTTGTTGCATACACATTTATTTTATTCATCATACCTTCTTAATTATTTTTCATTACAAAATGCCCCAATTTGTAGTAAATATTTGTTAATAATCATGATTTAGATAGTATATTGATATCACTAGAGCTACTCTGGGTGTTTTATGATTACTATTGTGTGATATAGATAGATAGATAGATAGATAGATAGATAGATAGATAGATAGATGTTTTTAAATCAAAGGAGTATCTCTAGGAGACAGCACATAGCTGGTTCTTTTATCCAATCTGACAATCTAAATTTATTCCATTCACATTTAATGTTATAGTTATGTCTTCTATTTTGCTATATCATTTCTAAATATTTTATGTTTTCTAGATTCCATTTATTTTATACTGTTTGTGAAAAATAAACAATTTGGGTATTATTTTAAGTGTTGATTTTTTAAATGTTTTTAAAATTTGGTATTTGCTATACAGACTATAACAGGTATCTTAATTCATTATATTTGCCTTAGATCAATACCAAGTTAATTTTGGCAAAATTTGGAAACTTTGCACTAATATATCTACATTTATTTTCTCCTTATTTGTATTACTATTGTCATAAGATAGATGCAACCATACTGTACATGAATTTTAAATAAATTCATTAGTACAGTGCTGTAATTATTGCTATATATATATATATATATATATATACACATAAAAGAGAGAAGTCCAAAATTTCCTTTAGTATTTCTTGTGAGGTCAGTCTGACAGCAACAAGATGTAACATCTTGTTTGTCTGGTAACATCTTCATTTGCCTTCATTTCTGAAGGATAGTCTTACTGAGTAATTAATTCTTCCTTGATAGTTTGCATTTTTCTTTTCTTCAGCACATTGAACATATAATTCTATTGCTTTCTGGTTCTCTTTGTCCCCAGTGAAAAATCAGCTACTAGTCATAATGTTTATACCCTGTATATGATATGCTATTTTTCTTATATTGCTTTCTGGTTATTTCTTTTACATATTTCCACACTTTATTTGACCAGCAATGGAATTTCTGAGTTTTAAATTCACCTTTAGTCAAAATTCTAGTTTTCTGAAAATGTTATACCAGATTAACCTCTCATGATGGTAATATTTTATCTAATCAAATTCCTCATCAATATTAGGGTCCATGTTAAGTTCCATAATTCCAATATTCACCGGGCCTAGTACTTATGAATCCCATGTGAACATGCAGCCCTAAGGTAATAAATGCACAGGTCAGACCGTCATGGTCTAAATAGCCGGAGAAAAAGTTCTGACTGTTCCTGAAGCAGAGCCAGTCCTGGGACTCATGTAAAAACACATTTCACCTGTGGTGTCAGACAGTCACTCAGACCTCCCAATTTCTGTCACACATCTCTCTGCTGAGGGTCCAGTTGTCATCATTTGCCTGCTACCCTCTATCACTGTGGTTGTGGCTTTTAATTATTCTTGTGGTTTTGAGGGAAAAGAAAGAGCCTTAGGGTAAAATTCTGTGAAGGAAGGGAGTGATGCTCCTGACTTGGTCTTTTCCCAGGAGACATGGCAGAGCAATGCAGCTGCTAGTTAAGGTATACTCAGCCTCACTCAGCCTCCCTGGCCACATAACCAGCAAGCCCAAAAGAACTAGGCTGTTATCATCCTGTGACAGAAGTCTGGAAGGTGTCAGGATTCTCATGTATATTTTTAAACTTTCCTAAGTTTAGCTTTCTGAGTGTATCATAACTGTTTTAACACTAAAATATTATAGGTTTCTAGTTTGGGGAGAGCAGGAAACTACTATAAAATTTTGATATGTTGTGAAAATTTTTGTCTCTGCCTCCATTGTTTGTGGCCTTTTTTGTCCTGCTTTTATTGAAAATTTAATTTCTTCATGAATGCTGTCTCTGTATGTATTTGTCTTTACCTAAAGATGTTTCAAATTGGACTTAGTTTATGCACCAGGCAGCAAAGCTTTTCTGACACACCAACCAGCTTATCCACACCCACCATAGTCTTCCTGGAAAAAAACTCAGAAGCCAGCTGGGCATGGTGGCTGTAATCCCAGCACTTAGAAGGCTGAGGCAGGAGGATCACTGGCAGTTTAAAGCCAACCTGGGCTACACTTTGTGTTCAAGGCCATCCTGAACTACATAGTGAGACCCTGTCTCAAAAAAACAAAAACAAAAACAAAACAACCCAGAAACCAATGCTTCCTGGGGCAGATGCCTCAGGGAGAGTTGAGGTCAGGAAGCCCTTGCTGACCCACCAGTAAGTCTTCGAACAGGGAAACATAAAGAACAAAGGCAAGGAGACCTGCCACTTCTCTCAGCTGTCCTGTAGGTATGCAGCTGTTATACATCTCTATGGACACAAAAGTGGTAAAATGTGCTACTCCACTTAGAATTTGAGAGCCTGGTGACTCTGGAACAATTTTTCCATTCCATGCATGCCACCAGAGACAATCTTTCCTCAAAAAACAGGTGGCAAGCTGCTCTCCTCCATACAACCTTGTGTTTCCCATGCTCAGTCTAAACCCTGAGCTCACTCCCTTCCTGTGTGCCCTTCCTCTATGCCTAGAGGTCTTCAGAGTCACTTCCAATGTAGGGCTAGGGACACTTCCTGTCGGACCATTCCTTGCATGTTCTTATGACCAAAAGAGTCACGGCTTCTTAGAGGACTTGGCACTCTGATAGACATAGAAAGGAAAAGTTGAAAAGGAAGGACTCACAGGGTGAAAGAACAGGAGCAAGACCCCCATGAGCCAGAGGGACCACATGGAGGTCCTAATGGGCCAAACAAAAAGGTGGGTAGGGGCCAGAGGGAGACAGCTACCAGCTACTGACCCACTCACAGGGGCACATGACCAGGAGACATCCGGCTTCACTCCAAGGAGAGCATGCCCACACAAATGCATCTCTGTGTGTGTGACTGTGCACATGGTGTCCACACTGATGTGGAAGGAAAAGGAGATGGGGAGGGCCAGTGGTCAGCACTGCATGTGGGAGAGCTGTTCCAGCCAGAATCTGTGAGATGGATAGGACAGAGGTTCAAAGTCTGTTGTTCCAACTTTAAGGAAGAGTATGGCTGAGACCACAGAGATGGTAGCGGAGGGGTTTATGTCCACAGAGATCCCTAGGATGGCATGGTGGACAGGAAAGAGAAAGAAGAGAGGAGCCAGGGAGGGAGACAGACCCTTGCAGACCATGCCCCAGTGACTACCTCCACCAACCAGGCTCCACCTCCCAACACCACATTCAGCTATAAACTCATCAGTGTGGTAATCCACTCATAAGCATCACACCCTGTGATCCAATCACCTCCCAAACCCCCACTATGAGCACATGCAGCTTTCAGGGGACCTTTAGATATAAACCATAACACGTACACATATCCAAAGATACAGACAGTGCTGGTGGCAGATTTTTGAGAAATTGCAAAATGCTTTTCCTGTTTATTTACTTTCACTCAAGAAATTGATGCTGTTTTGCACCTCAAAAAAAAAAAAAAAACAAGGGAGACAAAGATGACAGATTATTTGCATGGTGCTAGAGTTAGTCAGCTTTCGCTCACTATGACAAAATCCCTGAGCTATCCAGTGTAAGGGGGCAGGTTTGTTTTGGCTCTTGGCTCCAGAGGCTTCAGCCATGGTGACTGGGCCCATACATCTGGGCTTGTGACAACACCATACACCACGGCAGGTGCATATGGAAGAGGAGATCTGTTCACCTGGTGCCGCCTGGAAGCAAAGGCAGATGGGAAGGCCCAGAGTCCTGGCAACCCTTCATGGGCACACCCCCTACTGACCTCACTTCCACCCACCAGCCCCTACCTCTTAAAGGCTCCAGTCCCCCTCAGTAGTATTCCAGGCCAGGACCAAGCAGGCAACACAGGGACCTCTGGGGACATCTCAGAGGCAAATCATGAAGGTGCTGTGCTGGCATTGACCATGCTTCCTCCATAAACACCACTGTGTGTAAAATGGAGTTTTTAAGATGTCTGCTCTGCCTAATGATAATTCCACCAATGAACAGAGGGTGAGACCATAATATTTATTCTAATGTCCAAATGTCCAGTTAACTCTGGGTCTGATTAAACCTATGAGATACAAAGGAGAAAGAATGGATGATTTGACAACTTTGGTCATCAAAACAGAACCAAAGGTGATAAAGTCACTTGAATTCTATGGACAGAGCTAAAGGGGCAGAGAAAATAATGCCTTCTCCTTCCATTGGCATGGGGTGGAAGTGATCTATTACCTGAAGAGAGATGACTGACAGAGCCCACGGGAAAACCAACCCTTCCCTCCCTGGGTAACTCACCAGCCAATGATCAGTGAGGTCACCCATTTTGTCCCTGTCTCCATCTTGAGCTACTAGGTGTCCTCTTGACACCTGGCTGTGAGGATCTGAAAGCAAACATTCCAGCCACTGTACTCTCATGCACTCCATTCTGCTAATGAATTCCAACTTGAAACATCAGTGAACAGGGTTCTTTTTTTCTATGACAGTTCTAGAATTAGCTTCATTTTCTGGAAATAAAAAAACCCTCATTTTGAGTCTCTGACACTGCCCAACCAACGTGAAGTAATGAGTTAAGAAATGACACTGTGAATGTACACAGCCAGTTAAGTGACACAGCTGGCTGTCTGCACCTTCCTGACTCATAGCAGGCTGTGCAGATGTAGTGCTCCCAAGACATCCCGGGGTCTGGATCTGCTGGCCACCTCCTCTCTGGCTACTCTTTACACACACTTGAAGGGCTCCCGATGTCAGACTAGAGGTCGCTGATGAGGCACTGATCTTGCCTCCAACAAGGAACATCTGACCCTGAATTATATGCAGGGCTCCTCACAGATGTGCTCCTTCTATTCCTGTATTAAGTGAGGAGGATTAATGTCAATCTGCCTTTTACTGTGATATTTTAATTTTTTTTAAATTTAAAATTTCACCATATATTTTGATCACACCTCATAAATAAAAAGAACACTATCAAAAATAAGACACTAAGAATAGATCTAAATAAATCATTAAAATAACAGCAAATAGAATAAATGCTTTAGTTAAAATCTAAGATTGTTAAACTTGATTAAAGAAAAACAAAATCTACGTGCTTTTGTAAGAGATAATAAAAATATATACACAAAAATAAAAAATAAAAGAATAAAAAAGATTTATCAAAGTAATGATCCTTTTTGTCTCTGAGCAACTACTTTGAAGATAAGGCTATACAAATGTATCAACTATTGTTGTTCTCTTATTATTTTGTTATGAAATTTTGGTTTTTTTCATAAAATAAAATTTAAGAAGCTTTTCTTGTTAACCTTAAAAAATAAAATCACAAAATTCAATTACAGTAAGTAAAAATCATGCACACATGCAGGGAGTTGCTACACAAGTGGTAAAAGTCACTTGGGAAAGATGATGTAACAAATTTAAACTTGTATGACCTTAATAACACAGGCCTAAAACACATAATCCAAAAATTGATTTAACTATAAATCCAAGTACACAAATCCACAGTCATGATAGATTTTAGCACAGATTGTACAGAGACTGATACAAAGGTGTATTTTAAAAATTAGAATATTCAAACAGCATAATTAAGACTGACCTATGGGACATTGGTAAAATATCGCCTCCTGCAATCATAGAACACAAATTATTCTTAAGTGCACAGGCAGCAACAAGAGCACGTGTTCCTCAGAGCTCAGCACCAAGGCAGCTGACCACTTGCTGCCCATCCTATCAACCTCCACACAGTTTAAGCATTATATTACCTAGCAAGCATTTTTCTGACCACCATGAAGTCAAGTTAAAAATCAATAGTGAATATATAAATATGTATTGAAAGTATATAAGGGGAAGATTCATGTATTTGGAAATTAAGGCTAAAGTTCTACATAACTCATGAGTCAGAGGAATTGGTATAGAATTTAGAAAACATTAAAATTATAATGCTATGAATAACAACCACTTGTCCAGCAGTGTATAAGCCAACTTGCAAATACATATTAAATTACTTTTTATGACAATTCGATGAGGTAGGTACTATTACCAACTCTACTGAAATAGAGTGGTTAAATTATTTTTCAGAAATCAAGAATACAGTCATTAGGAGAGATAATAAGAAATGTATAAACAAGTGTATTATAATTAAAAATCTCAGGAATACTGAGTCTTAGAAAATTTTTGAAAAGCTACATAACTTCTCAAAATGTCAAAAATAAACTGCCCGATTAGTCATAACCCCACAAAAGAACTGAAATTAGTAAATAAATATATTATCACAAACAAAATTCCCAGCACAATGGTTTAAACAGCTAGTTCTGGGAAATGGCCAAGAAAATATTGTTTCCATTTTGCACAGAATCTCTCAGAGGAAGGAGGAGGAGGAGGAAGAGGAGGAGGAAGGGGAGGGGCTGCTGAGGCAAAGTCAGCCCCCTCCACTCATTTTGGGGCGAGTGTAACCCTAACGTTGACCTAACAGGAATGGTACGAGAGAAGGAACTGTAGGTTCATCTCTCTCATGTACATGGATCCAGCAATCATAAAATGCCATCAAGCTGAAGACAGAAAACATGAATATCACAGTACATCATGCCAAGATGTTCATCCAGGATAAAATGTTTAACACGAGAAAAATTAGTGAGAATTCACCAATTAATAATGTATGAAAAATCATATCTCAACAGATATTAAAGAATGAATGAAGAAATTCAGTGACTTTTTATTAAATCTGTTGTGTTTATGTATAATACATATACTCTTTATATTTAAAAAGTGCACATTATATAGAAAATTACAGCTCCACATGTGATTAAGATTTAAAGCCTTTCATATGTGCACATGGTGGTTAGAAGGATGGTCCCAACAATGATATCAGGACCCAGATCCCTGCAAACTGAATGTCACCTTTCATGGAGAAAGCCACTGTGCTTCCAGGCCACTGTGTCAGGGCTTCCAGGCCAAGCTCCCTGGGTAACCAAGGAGAGGCATTCCAATCGTGCGAGCTCTGGGAAGTGGAGAACCTTTCCTTGCTGTGGTCAGGAGATGAGAGTGAGAAGCGACCCTGATGGGAATGGCCAGGACCGGGAGTGGCAGTGTAAGCAGGCTGGACTGAGCACCACTGGCTTCAAGGAGGAGGCAGGGCTGGAGGGACAGGACCGGCAGGCCCCAGAGCCCAGGGCCCTTCAGCTTTCCCTCCGCACCCCACGAGAAGCGTGCAGCTGGGCCCAGGTCTTGATTTGGGCCCAGGGAGAACTGGTCTGGTTCCAGCCAGCAGGATGGCAGGTAACACACGTGTGTGCTCTGGAGCCACTAACTCTGTGGTAGTTTATTACGGCATAGTTCCTTTCATTGCTAGTGAGCTCAGTGTTCTCGCTCGATTCCTATTTATATTTTCCCTTTTGCACATTATTGGTTCATAGCCTGTCCCCTTTCTTTTAAATTATGATGGTCTATTTATCTATATTAACACTTTGTAGATTAAAGCATTAACTCTTCTCTGTCATGTTTGTTACTTTGACAAATTACTACATATCTTTTAACATGGATTAAGGCATTATTCTTCTATGAACTTTCAATAATTTTTGTGTAGTAAAATACATTAAACTTAATTCTGCTTTTGCTGTCATGCTTAATAATAGTATACTTATCCAAAGATGAAATATTTATTTATATATCATTTCAGGAAATTATTGGCTTTTTGCATTTAAAATTTTAATTTATAAGGCTATTTTTAAATCAATAGTGCAGCAGCAATACATATTCATCTTTTTTTCAAACAATTAGCTAATCCTATAAATACAATCCTGTCAACAATCTCTTCAATTTATAGTTTGAACTTATCACATCCCAAATTCTCTACAGCTTCTGAATTTTTGTTCTATATTATTGACATTCTTGCCAATTCTAGTGCAAATATGCACTGTTTTAACTATTTTAATTTTATTTTATATGTTTTTGGTCTGCAATTCTCCCTCATTAGTCTTCTTTGCAAAAAATACCCTAGTTATTCTCAACTTTGTACCTGCAGTGAACTTCAGAATCCTTCTGTGAAGTTGAAAGGCTTTTGATAGTTTGCTTGAGGTTATGTTAAATGTGGTGTGACTTGATGATTTCTTCTGTCCAGAATCACAAGGTTCAAGATTTTTTAAGTTTCCCAGAGGATTTTAGCTTTGTATACAGTTGCTATATTTTCCAGCTGGATTTTCACACCAGGATAAACAAATTATTCTATTTATTGCTAGAATTGTAAAGATTTTTTAAATTTTGAAACAGGGTCTTGCTGAACCATTGTGATTGGGCTCAAACATGCCATCCCCCTGCCTCAGCCTCCCAGAAGGCTGGGACAATGGGCACCTACCACCATGCCTGGATATAAAATTCTTCCATTACATCCTCACTCATTTATTACTGATTGATTACTTCTTAAATACTCTATGACCACAGTGCTTATTGAATTCTCAAGCTGTTTGTGAATGTTTAAGTTAATTCCCTTGAATTTCCCCAGCTGGCATTATATCTTCATTAAAATTTATGGAACTTCTAATCCCCCAAAGTGACAATTTACCAGAGGGCCCTGGTGGCCCTGTTGTCCTGTCCAATTGTGTGGGACAGCACTTCTATGTGCTGCTCCCTGATGGTATGCAAAGCTTCTAGGCCTGGGCCCCTCCACAGCAGAGGTGATGGCAGGGGCCTCATCCACTGAGCATCCCGGGGGAGAATCTGGCACCCTGCAGTAATGTTCCCAGATGCATCATTGCAGCAAGGGCCTGGCACCCACTTGGCCTGGCCCCTCCCAGCTTGGGCCCTTGGTAAGAAGCTCGTGAGTTTTCTGCCCTCCACCTGCAACATGGGGCAGGGGGACAGAACCAACTGCACTGATCGTGGTAAGGAATAAACAGCCCAGCACCTGATTTGACTTCTTCCTTTCTTATTTGTACCCTCTTTGTTGCTTTTGCTTACCTAATCGCTAAAGTTAAAATTCCAAGAACTCTATTGAACAAGAGTGGTGTGAGTGGGCATGCTTTCCTGCTTCTTGATTTTAGAGAAAATGCCTTCCATTTCTTCCCATTCCCAATGATGTTGACTGTGGTTTTGTCATACATGGCCTCTACCACACTGAGGAATAAGTATTTGATACCTACTTTCTTCACAATTTTTTATCACAAAGGGATGTTGTATTTTGTCAAAGGCTTTTTCTGCATCCATTAAAATGATCTTATGATTTTTATCCTTGATTCTATTTATGTAGTGTATTACATTTATTGGTTTGCATATATTGAACCATCCTTGCATTCCTGGAATAATGCCCATTTGGTCATGGTGTATGATCTCTTTAAGGTACTGCTGAATTCATTTTGCAAGTATTTTATGAAGGATTTTTCCTCTATGTTCATCAAGGACATTGGTCTATATTTTCTTTTATTGTGTCCTTGTCTGATATTGTCCTCATAGAATGAGTTTGGAAACATTCCTTTCCTTTCTGTTGCATGGAGAAGTTTGAGAAACATTGGTGTTAGTTCTCATTTAAAGGTCTGATAAAATTCAGCAGTGAATCCAACTGGTCTGGGGCTTTTATTTCTGGGAGACTTTTTATTACAGCTTCAATGTCATTGCTTGATATTGATCTGGTCAGGATTTTTATCCTTTGGGTTCAGTTTTAGGTCATATGTGTCTAGCAATTTATCTATTTCTTCCACCATCTCCAATTTATTAGAACATATGTTTCAAAGTAGTCCCCAGTAATCATCAGCTTTCAGTGGTATCTACTGTAACATCCCCCTTTTCATCTCTAATTGCATTGGTTTCAGTCTTCTTTCTATTTCTTTTGGTTAGTTTGGCTGAGGATTTATCAATCATATTTATCTTTCCCAAGAACCAACTCTTTGTTCCATCGATCCTATGTGTTGTTCTTTTAGTGTCAGTCTCATTAAACTCAGCACCAATCTTCATTATTTCTTCCCTTTTGTTGGGTTTGGTTTCAGTTTGTCCTTGTTTTACCAGAACCTTGAGATACATCACTAGGTTATTTATTTGAGATCTCTCTGATTTTTTGATGTAGATACTCATAGCTATAAACTTCTTTCTTATAACTGCCTTTGCTGCATATCAAAGATTCTGGTATATTGAATTTCCATTTTTACTTGATTCTAGGAATCTTTTACTCTCCTCTTTGGCTTCTTCAGTGACCCACTAATCATTCAAAAGTGAATTGTTCAATCTCCATGTGTTTGTATATGTCTTATATGGAGAAAATATATCTGGTTGTCCTATGTGTGAATATAAATAAATGTGTCATCTTGTGCATCTGTGTCATGCATGCATAGAGAGTGGTGTGTGACTGTAAATATATATTATCTGCATACAGTGGTACCTCAGCTTATGAACTTAATTTGTTTTATGATTTTGGTTACACACACATTCACTTTAGAGAGTTGAGAAGCTGGAGCTGCCTTAATTCAATCACTTTGCAGAAGAACCCAAAACTGGCCTTCAGGAGGCTGCAATCTTGATTATGCCCTAAGCATGCTGTAAGCAGTGCAGGCTGTAAAGAGTTAAATCTTTTATTTGGCTTATTTTAAGAAGTAAGTCTGACTGAAGCTACATGACTCATGGAAGCACCACATGAGCACTGTGGTAGCATGAAGTTTAACATGACCTTCCAGCTAATGCCCATAGCCAAATCCAGAGAAATGACCTATGAAGCTATGGGGCTCAGTCTGAGATAATGTAGTACCCAAAGTTGCAGTACCTTGCACCCAAATTCCATTCTCATGATGAAAACTTTCTTGACTAGAAGGACAAGGGTCTAATTATAACTATATATTTTGTCTATTTTGTTCATAATTCTAGAGTGCTTTATCTTTTTCCTTGCAAGCCTTGCTTGCATTGGTTTCCATAGAAACTGCACAACTGTATGTCCTCACACATAGTCCCAACCTTCCATGTAGCTTGCCTTTACCCTAATTGATTACCAGTAAAAATCAGTGTCATGGACTGGCCAGGCCCTTTGCTGGATGAGCAGCAACAGCTGGCCTGGGTTCCCAGTTTCTCTGTCTCTGTAGTTCTGTCTTTCAGTGTTTTGTTTTTTTCCCCTCAGCCTTCTGCTGTAGCATTAAGCAGGAAATTAGAACATACTGCAGAGGTCTCTGATACTGGCCAGAGCTCTGGGTTCCCTGGGTGGGACCTCTTGGGCCTCCCTGATCCTCGTGGGCCAGGGCAGCAGGTGCCTTTAGCCACAGGCTTCTTTCATGCTTCTAATTGGGAAAATTAGCTCTTGCTTCCTTGTTTTTCTGACATTGTTTTCTTTTGCCTTCTCTCGTACTTTTCCTGTGCACTCTCCTTCTCAGGTGGAGGTCTGCTGTCCTTGAGGGGCAGGTGGGTGTTCTCTCCCTGAGGATGAGGTGACAGTGTGAGGACCCGAGGGGCCAGCAAGCACCCAACAGTTTGTGCAGTAAGAAGCTGAGAGACTCCTGTGCCCAGGGTTTGTGCCAGGTTCAGGAACTCAGTGTCCCCAGGTCCCCACTAGCTTTGGGGCTGCTTCTCCCAGAATGTGACTGGCATCTCCTGGAGACCCTTGGCTGACTGCAGGGGACAGGCATCAGTGCCAGCAGCAGTCAGGCCATGAGGGGAATGTTAACCATGCAGCCCTGTGAGACTCAGGAAGCTGCAGATCAGGGACAGATCTCTGTCTCGCCAGTGACCACTGACAATGTGAGCTGGCCAGACAAGACACGCAGATGCCCTACACAGCCACAAGGAAGGGAGGAGGCCGGACCAAACCACGCCTTGTTTGCCTGGGCAAGCACGAGCACCTCCAGAGTGGCTCCCATTGGCACATCTGCACCTTTCCCTGGGAGGGCAGTCCAGGGGCCATGAGGGCTCTGGGCCAGGATTGAAAGCAGGAGACTACAGTCCTGGGCTGCCAGCCAGGCAAAAGCCTCGCACAGAAGGCCCGACATCCAGGCCTCCTGCATGGCTCTGCACGGGCCTTGGAGTCTGCTACATTCTCATCTGTGCAAGGGATATGATCAGGACATCATCTGTTTTAAATGCACAGCCTGCTCTGCACTTTCTGGCCAGGCTGCCCTCTGCCCTCCAGCTCAGGGGCCATGGATCCCAGCTTAGACAGTCACTGACAGCCCCAGCAGGACAGACACCAGTGGTGCCTGCAGCTGGCCGGGTAAGAAATGGGTGTGATGCCTCCCCAGAGAGCACTACCTGGAGCCCGTGGGAATTGCTAGGACAAGAGAAAGGACAGGGAGCAAGCCTGTCCCTGTGCTCTCCCGTGTGTGTCTTGGCCCACTGCAAGTTCCACCACCTGGAGTCAGCTCGGCCCTTCTGTCAGTAACGAGGACTGTTTCGGGGGTGTCACCATCATGGCACCCAGCCAGCCAGCTCCAGCACTCGGCCCTGGGACACCAGGCAGCAGGGAGTGCGATCCCGGCCCCGCTCCAGGAAGCGGCAGGGAAGCAGACCCTGGCCAGCAGGGAGCTGTGACCACCGCCCCACCCTGCCCACCTCAAGTACAGGGAGGAGCCACAGGGCTCAGCCCTTGCTGCTCACACCCACAAGGCACTGAGAGAGTTCAAGTGCTTCCAGTGCATCCACATCCCTCCGAGCTGTGAGACACACAGGAAAACCTCAGGGGTGACCAGTGGGGCTCAGGAGCCCACTGTCTGCTGTCCCCACTGGGACGTGATCAGCTGGGTGTCAGGGACAGGTGCTGCAGGAGCCACGGGGCCCCTGGCTTGCCCACGAGGTTATGTCCGTGTCACCCCACTTGACAGATGAAGAAATCAAGGCTCACAGGGAAGCACACCCCAGGTCTACAGTGAGGGGCCAGGGTGCCCTTCCATCCTCAGGTGATCATGGCCTGGGCAGAGCCAGGCCAAGACTCCTCCCTCCTGCAGGGTCTGGGCCTAGAATGGCTACTTCTTGTTGCTGTTGCAACTGACCAACTACTTACTGCATACTTCACATTTCCAGAAGACAGTCTGGAATCTCTAAAAGGAAAGCAAAGACACAGACTCACGGGCATGTCAGTGCCAGTAAACGTGGTAGGGCACAGGGAGACAGACTGCAGCAGCTGCTCAAGGGTCAGATGCTAGGGAGTCCATGAGAGCCAAGGCGCCTTATGCCCATGGAAGGTATGGATAAACTCACATGCATGGAAGAGAGCTCTAAAACTGCCACGAAACAGTGAGAAACGGCTGCATCTGTAAAAAGGAAAAAACCAAACTCAGAGTTTTCATTTGAATAAAATGTTAAATGAAAGAGAAAGAGGCAGGGATAGGAAGATAGAAAGGTCTGTCCATAACAAATAAGACATCCCACTGTCAGATTAGCTAGGAAGAAAGTGAGATGTTCCTTATTCCTGCCTCACTTCGAATCCTGGCTTTAGTGCCTCTGTTGGGACACCTGGCACCACGCACACTGCACACAGCCAGGCTGCAAACACTCTGAGGGACTGAGTAAGAGCCGGCGGGAAGGAGAGGCCCAGGCCCTCGGCAAGTGGGAGGCCCGCTGTCACAGGCAGGGCGTCCAGGGCCTGGCTTACCCAGCAGGTCCCCTTCTCCTGATTTTGTTGTGCTGCGCACCGAGCATTCGGATCTGCCCTTCCCAAGGTCGGTGAAATGCAGCAAGTTCAACTTGTCATTGCTCAAAATAAAACAACAACACAAAACCAGAGAGGGGTGAAGTGGAGCATTGAGGACCCACATCTACAGAGATGCCCTCAGCTGCCGGGTCCCCAGAGCCCCAGGAAGCAGGGGTCCTGCTCAGGGACCCGCTTTCAGGACAGCGTCCATGTCCTACTCTCACCGACCACCTCATCCTGTGCTCGGGGGCCCTGCACTTTTATCTTCAAGCCCGACAGGCGGCAGAAGGCACTAAAACCTCCTTTTCTTTAATCATCCAGCGGTGGAAGCCCCGTAGCACTCACTCTTTGCTGCCTGACTTTTGAGCCGCTCCTTTGATCTCTGACTGCTTTCTACATTGTAAGTCTAATCCTATATTTAAACATAATGCTACATTGCATCAAACAGCCTGATTTAAATTGCCCGTAATGCGGAGAGCCACAGTCGTCGACTCCCATGCACTCCTGGTCGGCTTGCCATTCCGCTCTTTAAAAATAAAAAAGAATAAAAACGTTTAATAAAAACGAAGATGACAATGCATTTGAAAATACTCAGCAATTTAGCATCACAAAAAGTGAACATTTAAGGCCTGTGCTTCCAAATGCCACCCTAATTACACGTGCACTTCTTCACAGGCTAAGAGGCCTTATTCAAATGAGGAGACCTTTGCGGCTCTAATAGAGAGCTTAGCAGAGTGGCTGCTCAGCAATGCACCTGGCAGGGAGCGGCACTGTGGATGCAGATTATAGTTATATCCTCTTCGCATGCAGCCGGCGCAAGGCTTCATGCTCTGGAAATATTTTGCTTATCAGCGAGAAGCAATGATCAACACCTCGCACCCCAGCCCGGAGAGACTAGAAAGGAGATCATCAATATGCACATCCAGCTGGCTTCTCAGGGTGCCGCTGCCTCTGCACTGGCTTCTGCGGCCAGGGCTGACGGGGTTCTTCCTACCGTAAACATTTGGCGGCCCCCTATCCAACCATGCAAAGGCGACTTCCCGGAGCCAGATAGGCAGCCACCCTTACTGGCTCTGAAATAAAAATTTTAAACCTTGGAAAGATCTTTTCCTTTGTCTCAGTGAACGTGCAGATCATCAAAGGTGGAAAAGCATTACAGGCTGTTGTTGAAAGTTGGCATCTCTGCTTGTCCCTGTGGAAGTTGTTTACCTGGCTGGGTCCCTCGAGGCAGCTCAGGCACCCTCTTTGAGAACACCTAATGCTCCACACCACCGAGCCCTGCAGCAACCTCCAGAGCCACGCAGAACTCTTCAAAGATGCTGTGTGTGGGTTTTGTTCCTGCCACTGCCAGCATCGCTAAGTGGTGATAACAAAGGGAACTTCGAGTTTCATATGGGCCGGGTTGTCCCTTTAAACCCCCTGCAGACGTGCCACATTGCTTGCATCTGCGGCCCACCCTTGGGGTGCCCCAGGGGAGCAGGAGCTGGTCCCTGGGTTTGTGTGCTCCGGACTCCAGAGCTCAGAGCAAAGGCGTTTCCACCCTTGCCTTTGAGTGGCACCGGGGAATAAGCATCATGGGACAGACAAGAGCTGCCTCCTGCTTCCTCCACACCCTTGACCAAAGGCTGCTGGCGTAACGGAAGTGTGGTGTCCCAAGTTCTGAGGTGGCTGCCTTTGCAGCAACAGGGGGCTACTCTGTGCCCCGGTCTGTGCGCACACTCACACTTGCTCCAGCTACACGTGCGCTGCTCGGTCTAAGGCACGGGCCATCAACCTGAACGGGAAATGCTCTCTGCCTCTCAGCCCCACTCGGTCCTGAGGTCCCACTCTCCCCGTGTGCAGTTCAGTCCTTCTCTGCCCAGGCCACCAGTGTCACCAGCTCTAAGGACTCCGCCTGCCGTTCCACGGGTGGCCCAGGCGTGACCAAGTCTAACCCTAAATACGAGCAGAGAAGGCCTTGGCCACGAGTAGGAAGAGTAGGAGTAAAACCCTAAACGGCAGGATTGCGTCCTCCAGCTTTTGAAGAGAAGGCCCCAGGACACACAGTGTGTCCGGGAGAGGCCAGGACACTTAGTCTGCAGGGGCCAGGCAGAGGCTGAGGCCGGCAGGCTCTGCTGCCAGCCCTGCTCAGGTCCACGCTCTGGGCAGAGAGGTGTTGGCTGCTTGCTCACCCGAGCCACCATTTGCTTTTCCCAATCCAACCTCCTCAGGCTCTGCTACGAGGAACTCCTGGCCTCAGGTTGCACTGTGTCACTGTATTGTGACCAGGAGCGCAGACAGAAGACTGTTACTCGGTCCATGTGCTTACGCCCAAGTTGTCACTGAAAAGCAAGAACCGAGGCTCACCATGAGCTGGAAAGTCACCCCACCACCCATACACGAGCACCGCCACTCCCCTCACTCGAGTCCCTGCTGAGCACAGAGCCAGGCGTTCCTTAGCAGGAGGGGCCGCACCCCAGAGGTGCTCGGCTTGATACCAGTAAACATGTTCATGTGAAATCATGTCATCCACAGACAAACATGATTGACTTTGGGGCTCAGCTAAACACTGAAGGACACACAGTGAGGGAGGAGGACCCTGGACAGCGAGGCTCTGAGGTGAACGGGGAGGGTACATGCCAAGGGATGCTGGCTACGGAAACCCAGGACCCACTGCCCCTGCCTGGCCTCGGAGACCAGGCAGTGCACCACTCTGAGGGGCGATCTCAGGTAGATGCGCAGCACTGCTGAGGACCCGGCTTCCCCTCACCAGGAGCCACAGGCTCAGCAATCTGCCAGGGACCTGAGGACCAGGACCTCCTGTCGGGAGATGCTGCAGCCTGCCAGATGGGCGGGACCCATGGAGGGCGAGGAGGGCCCTGGCCAGGCTGCGGACCTGGGAGCGCGAGGTCTTCGAATGTGGGCCCTGGGTGTGTGCCCGTGTGCGATGGAGCAGGCGTCACGGAGGCTTCAGGGGTTTTCCCAGTTGTGCCTCACAGAGCATCAGAAAGGCTAAAAGACTCACCTAAATTAATTCTAGAACATCTCTAACTATACGTGTGTGTGTGTGTGTGTGTGTGTGTGTGTGTGTGTGTGTGTGTACAGTTGTCTCCTACCCAACTGGCCTGATGCCCACGTGCAGAGAGTAAACACAGTCTGTCTGGACAAATTGCCTTTGCTTTGTGGAAACAGGAATGGCCCTGGTTCTTCTGGAGCCTGGATTGGTTGGGATTGTTCAGGTTTGGCCCTGAAATGTCCACAAGTAGCTCGTGGGGTGAAAGCTTGGTCCCAGGGCAGCAGTGCTCAGAAACAGGGCGTCTGGGAGATAACTAGAACAAAAGGGCTCAGAGCTCATTGATGGATTGGCCACTGTTGGATTCATAGCTTGATGAGCCTTGGCAGCTGGCGGCGCTCTAGGAGTGGAGGTTTGGCTGGAGGAAGCAGCTCGGTGTTGTGTCCTCAAAGGGCGTATTTTGTCCTGGTCTATCCCCACACACTTTTTTCTTCCCAGGCACCATGAGGAGAGGAGCTTTGCTCCACCACAGCCCATCTGCCATGTTCTTCTGCCTCCCCACAGGTCCAGAAACTGGGTCCAGAACCCAGTTCCCATGGACCAAAGCCTCTGAAAACCAAAATCAGCCTACCCCCTTTAACTGACTTCCTCAGGCATTTTGTCACAGGGATGGAAAGCTGAATAACAGAGCAAAGAATAAAGGATCGCGGTCACCCAGGCTCCCGTCCAACACAGCTGACAGCCATGCTAAAGCATGGTTTGCATGTCCCCAAGTGTCCCTGTGTCAAAGCTAGAGCCTCAGGAGAGGTATGAAGGGAGGAGGAAGCTTTAATGGGAGGATCTTGGTGGGAGGTGGTTATAAAAGGGTCTCTGGGCCCGCTCCTTCTCACTTTGGAACCGTGCCTGCTCCCACCACAGTGTGATGCCATCCACCATCTTCGCCAGGGGTCGAGCCAATGGGGCTGCTCAATCTTGAGCACAGAACCCCCAAACTGAGGGCTAACGAACCTCTCTTCTTCCCAAGTACCTGTCGCAGGTACTCACGGTGATGAAGAGCTGACTGAAACACAGGGCCTGGACGGTGCAGTGCTGAGCCAGCGGGTGGGAGACAAGTGCCCATCCAGGGCACCTGAGCTGCAACTGCCTTCCACAGGACAGGGCCTCATGCAGAACATGGCAGGGCACACACCAGCTGGCCAGTAGGCAGGCCAGGGCAGTGCTGCTGGACAACCCAACATTCGAAATCATCCTCCATGGGATGCCAGTGGCATCCCGGGAGGCAGCCATGAGAGGGACGTCGCTCTTGTCTGCAGGTCGAGCCAGGCCAAAGCTGCAAGCCAGGAGAGGCTGGGGCAGCTTCTCCCCCAGGTCTCCTTCACAGATTCCTGGGCCTCTGTCAAAGTGGCCCCAGGCACTAATCCCAGGGAAAAACAGCAAGCAACAGAGCCCTGGCAGGCAAGGGCAGGGCTTGCCTGGGCCCTGTGTTGGGTGGCAGGTGGTGGGGTGGAAGGCCGAGAGCCCAGCTGGGACTGCGATGGGAAGTTGGACAGATGGAGGGGTGATGGTGCCCATCCTGCGCTGGAAGTGGGCGGGACCCGGCCAAGGGCAGCAGAGTGAATCACGGAGCCTTGGAGACTGGGAGAGGGACAGTGAGGTTGGGGAAGAAAGGTTCCAGAAAAGTCAGGCCCTCAGCCCGATGGTGGGGCAGGAGAGCTGGCACTGCGGCTGTGTGAACTGGGACCACCTGGCCTCAGCCGAGCACACCAGTCAGGAACCCTGCGTGTCTCGGGGACTCACTACACATGCAGGTCCCCAGGAAACAGGGACCAGGGACGATGTCTTCGCCGTGCAGACTCCTACCCACAGACGTCCTCCCCCTGGAGCCCAGAGCTGCTACCCACGCATCCTCCCACAGAATGTGGACTGAGCATGTGCCCCGGGAGGGTTCTCTGTGGCCCAGATGTGTCAGTGAAGCACACAGGCCTTGAGGGCTCCCATTTCTCAGGGGACAGGACGTGTCCACGGCACCTTGTACCCACCCCTGCCCGGCAACATGCAGAGTCACGTGCAGGACAGAGCTGAACTCACTGGAGGCTGCCGGTCCACACCCAGGGAGCGAAGAGGCCTGGGCAGGAGTAACTTTAGGAGGAATTTCTCCACTGGGCTGCTCGCACACAGGCCCAGCAGATGCCATCCAAAGATGAGGACGAGACTCAGACCTGTGCACCGACCCCTGCTGCGTGTGAGCAGTGAGCAGAATCAGACACCCGGGCTGCCCGGGCAGCCGTCCCTGGCAGGTAACTTCTGAAAGCACGCACGCACGGTGGATATGCGGGCAGCTTGGAATTAACACCCACGCAAGTGCTTGTCGGGTCACCTGAGCCTCCTGGTGTCCGGTGGGGCCTGGAAGTGGCCATGCCCATTTCCAGAGTGGTGACCATGTGCCCACAAGAAGCAAGCAGGCGGGACAGGGCAACCAGAGCGCTGGCGGTGGCTGCGTGGGATGGACACCAGTGCAGCTGTCACAGACTCGTGCCCTGAAATCATGGATAGAAGAGCCAGGGCGAGCAGGGTAGCGAGGCCACCCCATGTCACCCACACAGGGACACCAGTGCCCTGTGTGCTGCTCCTACATCCTCCATGGTTGTGTGACCCAGAGAACCCAGAAATGAGGTGGTCCCAGCTCTGCGGCATGTCTGAGGCCTGATGTCTCTGCCAGGATGCCCATACTGCTAGCACTTCCTTGGACGTTTTCTCCTTGAGCCTTTCATGTGGGTTCAGTATAACCTACACCAGGAGCCATGGGCAGCGGGAGCGCCAGGGCTGTCACCACCCTCGGAATGGGAATCCTCCCAGAAGCAGCGGTTCCAGTTTCTGCACTGGATAAGAAGGAAGTTTCTGTTGTGCCTGCAGAGCGCCAGCCAGTGGGGAGCAGGTGGACTGAGGACGCAGGTCCCCGGCTGTCCATCTGTCAGCCCTTGAGTGTTAGCTGCCCAAGGAGACATCCAGCCTGAATCATGGCAGAGAAGCAGGCAGCCCTCCATAGGCCTCCAGCGAGCAAAGACAGTTTTAGGAGCCTATCAGGAAATTCTTTGGCCCCAGGCCCAGGGCGACTTCTCATTTCCCAGCCTGTTATTGATTTTGGTATGAAGAAAATAATTTGCTAGTGTTGCTTAAGGTGTCACAGGAAGAAACAATCCCCCACCAAGTTTTGGGTGCTAACAGATCGTGGCTCCAGTTTGCCTTCTGAGGACAAGGGTGCCCCACCCACACAGCCAGTGCTTGCCCTGAAAGGCAGCCCGTCCTGATGAGACATGGCACGCTAATCGAAAACACAAGTAAACTGAAAATTAAATTTAAAAGCTGATAATTTAGTATCTTCCTCGCCAGGAGTGATGGCTTTCATTTGAGCGCGGGATCGGAGCTGTTTGGGGTCAGCGTGGCGCGGCCGACTCCGGGCCTCTCCCAGCGCCGGTGGAGTTGATTAATTTCTTGGAACCGAGCTTTGTCTTCCCCAGCTCAGTGAGCAACTTCATTTCGGCTGATGAGTTCAAACAGGGGTCAGAACAATCCTCATTTCTGACAATCCCACGAAATGGGAATTAATTTTATGAGTTAGTGCCACCGCACGGAGAACGGAGGCAGAAATAGTCAGAGAAGTTAACAGGCAGTGGAAGGGTCGGCACAGACACCCAGCTCCATTCACCGAGAGAGCCTCGCCGCCGGTGCAGTCCTCGGTCAGAGGGTCAGAAACCCAGTGGGGCCAACACAGAGGTGCTATATCCAACTTCTGTTCCTAGGGTTCTACAGGAAAAAAAGTCTGAAAGTGAGAGATAAGGGCCAGGTGGAAGATTAAACTACTGTGAACATAGCATTTAAAAAAGATGTTTAGAAACTCGAGCAAACAAATCACACTAGAAGCTGGTCAGACACTACCGTGACAGCTGCGACCACATCTTCATAGATTCATCCGATCACTTGCTGGGTGCCTGTCAGACACCGGCACTTGGTACCGAGCAAAAGCCAGGAGAACGAGATGTGGGGTGCAGGAGGCCCGTCCTGGGCTGCACCGAGCCCCTGTGAACCCACACAATGGCTGTGGACCTGCAGGACCACAGGACGCCCCGTAATTTGGAGACGGGGCCTCTAGCAGGGTCACTGAGTGACCTGAGGCTGTTAAAATGACTTTATCCAACAGACAGGGGAGTCAGACTCACAGAGGGAAGGCTGCAAGCACACGGGAGAGCCGACCACACCGTGTTACGTCTCCCAGATTGGCTTCTGCCGCCGAGCCCCAGCGTGTGCAGAACAGCACATACCTCTGCACAATGAAGGGGGACCCTGTGCTCCCTCCGCTCCCCCATTCGAGAGACAGTAATAAAACTCCCACCCCCCAGCATGTGGACCGGGTGGACCCTAAGGTGCACTCTGTGGACAGCAGGCTCTCGTGCAGGAAGGCTTGCGGCTCCTGGCCTCCAGGTCCTCGGTCCTGGCCCAAACCCAGGACACTGAAGGGTGGCACTCTTGGTCCAGGCTGTGAGTCAGAGCTCTTCTCATGAGCTCCTTCCTAATCCAGACAACCATCCAGGGCCTCCGAGTCACCCTGCCTCGCTGGTCCCCAGGGCCAAAGGGACCCACCTGAGAGGGAGACAGACTGGACACTGCCCAGGCCACCAGCCTGGGGATGTGTGAGGTGGGCCCGGCCTTAGGCATCCACCACTCATCGCAGGCCACGGCCTGGCTACATGTCCAGGAGGCAGGAGAGGCACAGAGGACCCCGCTGGCCTCGCCCTGGACACAGAACCAGAGGTCCAGCAGGGTGGAGAGAGCTGGCCCCTTCCCGGGCCCTGCGCCACCAGTGGAGAGGAAGGGAGCCGCCCCTCCCTGGCTCTAATCCAGCAGCAGGAAGAGGAGAGAGGCACAGACTTGCCCGGGAGTCAGGCACTGAGCCTTGATTCTCAGCTTGTTCTCAGTGTGGGATCGAGTGTGACCCTTGCGCAGGGCCACCCCCGTTAGACACATGAGCCCACCTAGCCGTCCTGCAGAGCCCACATGGCCAGCATTCCTCCCTGACTGGCTCCGAGGCGTGAAATAATCGGACATCTTAGACGCCAAGTAGTACTCGTGGGCAGTCAGGAAGAGGGCACTTCCACGGGCAGTCAACTCGGCCTGGCTTCCTGACTTCAGGCACATCCCAGCCGCAACGAGGTCAGGCCACCAGGAGACTGGCCGCGCCGGCAGGGCGAGGGCCTGGCCGGGGCTCTGCCTGTGAGGGTCGCGCCATTCCGGCCTAGGACACTGACTGGTGAGACGGAGGCGAAGGTTAGGGTTGGCCTTGTGCCTGAGGACCTCAGCGGGCCTGAAGTCCTAGAGGATTTCAAGCACAAAGCAGAGGATGGGCAACAGTGAACCAACGGGAGAACCACGACTACCCGGTCTGGAGCACCGGGCCACTGGGTCCAGGGAGCCGGACACTTGCTCTAAGCTCACAGTGCTTTCTAGTTCCATTCATTTTCTTGCATTTGAATCTTAAATACTGCATGTTTTCTTTTATATGGGAAACCTAAAGCACACATAAACTATAAGTAAAACAAAGAAGAGATGACAGAGAACTAGGAAGTAAACTGTTGGTGCTGAGGAAGGGGATCAGCGGGAGGGGAGAAGTGGGGAAAATGGGACTGCAATGGTGGAGGTGTGTTAAAGGCGCGGACCACCTTCCCGAAGCAAACTCCAGCACCCTGCATTAGTAACGGGAACTAATTAAAAAATGATTCCAAAGAAAAGAATTAGAAATGCCTGCTCTAGATGACTGGGGTTATTCTCTCTAGAGAACTGGGCCTCCCCACACAGGGATTTGAGACCACTGGTCCAGAGGGCAAGCAGGGACTGCGCTGTCCAGGGCAAGGCGCTGTGCCCACTCTGGAGCACTGAGACTCCTGGCCCTTGGGAATGGGCCCACCTGGTCTGGAGCCCAGGCTTAGCCGCCAGGAACTAAGTTCACAAATCTTGTGTTTGTGCACTCACATGTGTGTGTGCTCTCATCACAGTTTCATCTGGGCAGATGGAGCCACGTGCTAGTCAGTGATGGAGCGAAGCCAGTGGGTGTGGGAAAGGCACGGCACAGCTCAGTCACATCTGGCAATTTCCACGGCCTTGCTGCTTGTGCACGCTGCAGAAGAGAAGTCGGGTGAGACTGTCCACATGTGGATCAAGTAGCAAGATTTGAAAATCACCAAAGCTTCAGGAAGCTGCAACCTGCAAAAGAATTCCACACTGAATGTTTGTAACACGTGGCTGTGTGTCTGCATTAGCTGCAACTGCTTTAGTAGGTATTTCCATTTCGATACCTTCTGATCTGCAGGGTCGGCCCACAGCCGCCCACACCGGGACGAAATAAATACTGAGCACAGTGGCAGGATGTGCGCCTGAGGAGGGCACTCGGCCCCACCCTGCTCTGGCTTGGGACGGGTGTGATGGGAGCCCCTCGCTCTGGGGAGGCCTCCTCCATGCCAGGCTCCTGGGTTCGAGCCTCTCTCCCCACTTTCTGAGGTGGCACTGTCGGGGGAGGGCGCCCTTCCCACCCAGATGTGACAGGCGACAGCGGTTAACTGCATCTGAGGGCAGCCTGAGCTCACCCACAGCACAGCGCCATAGGGGTCCTGTGCTCAGACGGCCTCCCTGGGCCAGAAACGCTGACTTCGGGGCAGAGGAAGGCGATTTCTTCAGAGCACAGCTGCCCTGCCCTCGGAGGAGGTTGGGGAGTTGGGGATGATAAAATACAAGGCTCTAAGCTTCTCCAGACGAAAAAGAAAGAAGTGGTGCCACGCCTGCCTGGCAAGCACAAGGTCCTGAGTTCGATCCTTGTTACAGGGGGAAAAAAGGGTGACATGACCACACGTTAATGTTTAGGATAAATTGAGGAATTAGTCTGAATCATGTGCTCAAGCCCAAGACACACTCAGCAGGTGTGAAGGAAATCGTACAGAGGAAGCAGGAACTGTGATAAGAATGGAGCTGATTGTCCTGGTGTTTCTCAGTAGGCAGTTCACCACCCTCAGCCTCCACTGATGAGAAGCAGCCCATGGTGGCTGGGCAGGGACACAAAGACCTCACAGCCCAGTGGGGCTGAGGAGCGAGGGGCGGAGGAGAGGCCCCGGGTCGGTCCCTGGTGTGCCACTGAAGGAGAGAGAATACCAGGCCAGACATGAGGGAGGACCCGGTGCTCAGGAGTTCCTGGTACAGCCTTCACAGAAGGGGAAACTGAGCCACAGTGAGTCAGAGCTTCAAGGCCTGGGGTGGCCCCACACCCTGGAGCTCATGCCCTTCACCACCTAACCATCATCTTCTTCCCCAAATGGCACTCGGTACCCTTAGCTGAAATAATCACAGGTATGCTTTGATTACCCCTCTTGCTGCTCCTGGTTCCAAGTCTGCTCTGAGCCCTGTCCAGTGTTTGTTTTCTCTAACATTCCTGCAGTGAGGCCAAGGATAGTTCAGGACACACACACCGTGTCCCAGGTTGGTGCAGAGCTACACAGATGCCACCCATGGGGATTAGATGCCCAGTCATCTGCCCACAGGGCCCAGCCTGCAGCTCATCTTCCCCTAGAGGGAAGGGACAGCTTCGTCCAGTGGAGTCCTGGGAGCACAGCTGCAGCTGCACAAGTGCACAGATGCCCTGGCCCTTTCATGTGTCACTCAGAGGGAAATCAGGGCTGCTCCTATGTGTGACTCTGCACTCCTCCTCACCAGCCCGGGGGAGCTCTGTGGGGACCCAGGGAGCAAGATCAGCTCCCTTCCTTCTGTGTGCTCAGAAATACAGAAGTTTCAATGTCTGGAAACAGCTTCCCTAATTAGCGGCTGTCACTGGTCATCTCCATCCTGCCGTGTTGTTAGTTAGGAACCTGCTCCCGTGCTCTCTCTCCAGGTCTCTGCCCTTGAATGGGTGGAGGACACACATGTGAGGTTGGCTCTTCCTTCTCCACAGCCACATCCCACTCTCCAGGTCTCTGCTATCTTCCACTCCACCCTCGGGACCCAGGGCCACCAGCCTCAAGGCACCCCCAGCCCAGGCCTGAGAGGGAACTGCTGCAGCCTTGCCCAGGGATTTCCATGCTCTTCAGACAGGAAATGTGCAGAAAGCAGGACCCCAGGGCTTGTATCTCCTCTACTCCAGGGTCCAGAGGAAGCAGGGAGGTATGGCTATGTGAGGGGGGTCCCGTGTCCCTAACACAGCCGAGGACACTGTGCATGGAAGGCCGGGGTGCACCCTGGCTCCAGCTGTAAACTTGATCACCGGTCTGTCTCCGGGGACCTCAAGAGCCTCTACCCAGGGCTGCTGGACCTCATCCCCTGAGGCCTTGGAAGGGCTGAGAGTGGCCTCCAGGAGTCCAAGAGCAGGGATGGCCATGCCCACCTGTGTCCAGGGGAAGTTCAGTGGGCAGAGCCACTGGGTTGGGGGTGTCCTTCCAGCTGGGGGAAGCAGCAGGATCAAGAAGGGCCAGCCACGGGCTCAGCTGGGAGACTCTCACCTGCGCTGAAGGCTCCAGGTTGGGTTTCAGATGGTTGATGTCACAGCTGGACGTGAGTGCTGCCAGATAAGCATTGGGCCCACCGACTGCCCTGCCCCGTCAGTGTGAATCCTGAACTGTTTTTCCAGTGCATGCAGCCAAAGGGGGACGACAGGAGGGGCCTCACCCTTCTGCACTCAAGACAGCACGGGTAGCCCTGAGACTCCAGCAAGTGGGAACAGGTGGCCCAGCCCGGGACAACTGCGCAGGCAGCACAGTGGTCACCAGCACCAGCACCCCACACCTCAGCCAGCTGCTCCACCTCTTGTTGCCTCAGTTTCCTCATCTGTAAGGCAGGACACTGACGGCCTCTGGGAGGATCGTGAGGGTGACACAACATGCTGGAGACGCGCTCAGTGGGCCACAGGGACACAGGGAGGTTAGGAAGCCCCGGCTCCTGGTGTCACCATTTGCAGGCTTTGCTAGGCAGCACACCGTGTGTCTGGATTTTCCAGTTTCCCCCGAGGCAGGACCAGCAGCACCCCTGGTATGGCTCACGGCCTTCTCTGTCTCTGGACCGAGCTGGGGCTCTAGGGGATCAATGGGTCTCCTGGCTCACCTGTGCTTCCAGACACCAGGATGGGGAGAGTCTGATCCCCGGACCTTCCACAGGGGTCTGATGTCCATGGCTGACCCAGCTGTCCTGCAGGAAACTCTTCCGGTTCACAGGCCACTTAGTGCTCAGGTGGGGTAGCCATGGTCTGCATGTCTGTGACCCCAGAATTTGTAGGTTGAATCCTAAGTCCCAAAGCAATGGTATCAAAAGGAGGGGCCGATGTGGGAGACTCACATAAAGGTGGTGCCCTTAGTGACACTGGGGCCCCACAAAGGAGCTGCAGAGTTTTGCCCTTCCTAACACGTGAAGACAGAGCAAACGGGTGCCTTCTGACAATCAGGAAAGGGCCATCAGTAGACACTAAATCCACCAGCGCCGTGACCCTGGACTTCCAGCCTCTAGGTCTGTGAGAAGGAAGTCTACATTTGCAACCCAGTCATGGTATTCGTTAGACCAGCCTGAACGGACTAAGTCAGGCCCCAAATTCTTGTAGCTATTAGGGGCTGGAGACCTGGGGTGCCTCACCCTGCACCACTGTGTGCCAGGCAGGACCCAGCCTCACCCAGGAAACCTCAGGTCCTTGCAAGGAAAAGGTCACCTGAGGAACCTGAGCTTCCTGGGGAGCACTTGGGGTCCTATTTCATCACTGGGGCAAAATAGCCGACAATTTGGAGGAGAGGTTAATTTTGGTTATGGTCTCAGTCTGTGGTTGGTGGGCCAAAGGCGAAAATGGCATGGCAGAGGCCATGAGGGGAGAAAAACTGCTCATGTCATGGTGGGAAAGAGAAGGAAGTAGGTGGACAGGGGACAGACCTCGCAGGCCACACCTCCCATGGCTGCCCACACCGCTTAACAGCACGTCCAGCTGTGCTTGGATCATGCAGTGGCCCCAGAATCTATTTCTTCCCACATGCATGAGAATTTGGGGGTACATCTGATCCAAATCATAGCATTCTGCTTCTGTCCCCCAAAAAACTCGAGTTCATTTCTATGCAAAATCCATTTACCCCATCTCAAAGTCATCAAAGTTTCAACAGTTTTAGTATTGTTGAAAATTACAAGTCCAAAATCTCTTCCGTGCTTCATTTTCTTAGCTGTGAGCATCTGTAAACGTTGAAAAGAAAGTCAAATATTTCCCATACACAACCACACAGGGTGAATATTCCCAATCCAAAGGTGAAAAATTGGGAATAGAAAGACATCAGACCAAAGCAAGACCAAAATCCAGCAAGGCAAATATTATATCTTGTAGTTCCGTGTCCAGCACCTGGGGAGGCTGAGGGTAGATGTGAGCTCCAAAAGGCTTGGGCAGCCCCACGCTATGGCACTGCAGGCCTTTGTCTTGGGCTGACTCTTTCCACTGCGTGCAGCTTTCCTAAGCAGATGCTCCACATTCTGGATCTCCAACTTCCTGGGGTCTCCACCGCACATTTGGCTTCACTCTCACAGCTTCACACACTGCCCTCTCAGGGATACACTGCCTGGCCTCTCAGGTCTTCCACTGAAATTAGAGTAGAAGCCTCTCTGACCCCATAACCCTTGTATTCTACATGTCTGTAAAATCAGCACCATGTGGATAATGTCAAGGTCTGCCACCAGCTCAAGCAGCAGCCAGGTGCCCCTGGAACATAGCTGAAGTGGGCTTCTGAACACCTGAATGGCTAAACTCAGGAAGTATTTTTCTCTGTGGTTCTGAATGAGCAGCATGCCCGGAGGCTCTCTCTGTAAATGAAAGCTTTACATCTTTGCATCTTTGAGTGTGTGAAGGTTAGGTCTTGCTGATTCTTGAGATGCTTTCAAACGATTTTTCCTAGTGTCCTGATGCAAAGTACTTAGTTTCTTTTTAATGCTAATCTTTCAGCAACCATGTTTTCTTTTGCCTCATCATGGTAGGTGCTTGCTTTCTGGTAAAACTGCAAACTTTAAAATTATTTAGCCCTTCTATTTGTTCCTGATTCCCATCATAAATCCGGTTGAAGGCAGCCAGAAGTGCCCATGCCATAGCCTGAAAGTTGAAATTTCCTTCCCCAGATTAATTAGTCAGCTGATCTTAATCTCAGTCTCCTACAAAGTTTCAGGACATGGAGAAAATGTAGACAAATTTTCTGCCAAAGCATAACACATAGTCTTGAGTCCAGCTGTCAATGAAGAAGTCCTTGCTCCCAGCTAAAGATCTCCTGAGCCTGGCCTTTACTGCCTATATTTCTGTCATCATTCTGATCTTCTGAACTCTGAATCTCTCATCAAGCTTGGTTTATAGCATTGTAGGGCCTTTCTAGCTGGCATCTCTAAACCTTTCCAAATTGCTTTGGTGAATAGTTCCAAAGACTTCTGAGCTATATGATCAGGTACAGTCACAGTAGTGACCCTGTCCCTTGTACTGAAATCTGTCTTGTCATTTTCCTGTCACTGGGACAAAATACAGGACACACACAATTTAAAGGAGAAGAGGTTTATTTTGATCATGGTCTCAGTCCATGCTTGGATGGTTCCAAGGCAGAAATAACATAGCAAAGGGGTATGAGAGATGAAAAGCTGCTCGTGTCATGGCAGCCAGGAAGCAGAGAGAGAGAGAAACGACCCGAGAGGGAGATACGGCCTTCGGGGTCATACTTTCCAGTGACCAGCTTCTAAGCAGGCTCCAGCTTCCAACAGGAAGTCAGCTATGATACTCCTGTGATTCAATCACTTTCTCACATCCATGAGAGTTTGGGGGGACATTCTAGATTCAGACCATAGCAGGCTCCTTTCTGCCTGTGGGCCCATCAGCCATCAGACCTTCCCTCCAGGATGGTTGGTAGTTTCCCCAAAGTGAGCCCACACCCAGTTCTATACTCCAAGGCTTGAGCAAGGCGCCCACAGCCAGGTGACTCACCTTACAGTCAGAGACACAGACACTCTCGCGGACTCTTAACAGGGGTGGCCGTGACGGAGAGAAAGAGAATGTGAGAGGGCAACTGGACAAGCTCAAATACCACAGAAGAGAAGCTGGATGTCAGGGCTAGGAAGGGCAAGGAGACTGACCCCAAGGCCTTGGTGGTGGTGTTGGGAGAGGACCCAAGGGGCACCTGCAAAGCTTGACTAGGAGAGGGTCAGGTGAGGCCTGTACAGCTACATTTGAAAAGGTGGTTCACAAGCAAAACTGGGCAGGTAGTGATGTAGCTCCAGGGTAGAGCACTTGGCCTAGCATGTGCAACGCCCTGGGTTCAGTCCCCAGTACCACAAAAAATAAATGAACAGATAAAGCAAAATTGGTTGGCTTTCAAACAGAGTCTACCATGCCAGAAAGATGACGTCTCTAGGGAAACCACTGGCGAGATGACAATGGATGTGTGCCTGCGTGCATGGAAAGCAATGTTCCTTTAAACCTCTCTGCCCCTGTACCTCTCGTCAGAAAGCAGGGACCCATTTAAGGAGCCAGGAAAGCCCAGGGTAGATTAGACGTGTCCAGTGGCAGACTCGGTGCCACATTATGAACACACAGCTTCACAGCTTCTAGGGGATCAGGCTGGGCATGGGGAGACACCGAGGCTGGGGTCAGGGCAGCCCTGAAGTAAGAGTGAGAGCTAACTACAGGTGCAGGATGCCAAGACAAGCTCTCCATCGGAGAGGAGGCCATGAGGGGGCCAGGCTGGAGGGGGGAGGACTCACTGGACCCACAGCAGGGCCAGGGCGCTGGCAGGAGGAAGAGGACAGGGCACTCCCTCCACTGTCCGGGAAACAGGCAGAACCTCCAGAAAAGCGTCTTCATGAAGTTTCCAGAAAGCTGAGCGCTGTCAAAGACCAAGTCTTTATGGTTTTTGGAGCTAGTGAATGTGTTCTTTCTTTCTGAAAAACTGCCCTCTGTAAATGTTTCAATGATGTCTTTGCTTGGTGAAATAAAGCACTGCCAACAGCATCCAGACACAGACCACTCTGCATCCCGTCATGTACCTGAAAGCCAAGGACTGCTCCTTGCCAAGCCGGGTACTGCAAAACACACACAGCAAAACAAGAAGGTCCAGGGTGCCGCTCAGTGCCCGTGCAGGCTGTTGGGCCTGGTGCCTTGAGAAGAGCTTGCTGGTGGGGAGCAGAGAGGCGAAGGGTAAGAACTGAGGAAGAGCTTCTCTCCTTCTCCCACGTCAGCAGGGAGGAGAAAGACCCACCTTCCATGCTGCATAATCAGGAGCAAAAGAAATGAAATGCCGCTCTCTCCCTGGCCCCACTGCAGCCTCCCCCAGTGACTACTTCTGTGCGGCCCCAGGCCATTCCTGTCAGTGGGTGACAGTCAAATTATTCTAGCCCAGGGCACATTTTATTTACGTAATTGTTCTTTGGGCAAATTCCTCCACTTTTTTGCAGAAACCCTGGCTTTTTATTGACATCATTCTCAAACTCCCACTTTCCCCTCCATGGTTCGTATCCCTGAAAAATAATTATCAGCTTTGATATAGAAGAAATCATTGCCCACTGATGTAGATAATGAAATAATATAAACTGCAGCAAGATGTTCTATGATTCTTAATACTTCCTGCTGTCTCTAACATCATTTAATGATTTTTTGATTCTCATTGTAAAGTTAAAAACATACTTCAGATTTGAAACACAGCAGAGACATCCATGATCAGAAGGAAAGAAGGCATTTTATCTTATTTTCTGTATGGCAGTGAGGCAGATTTTAAAGGAGAAAAACCTTCAAAGGCAGTCTGCAATCATTGCTTGTTCTAATGAAAATGGGGCAGCTTGTTCAGAATGCACATTCTGTTTGCCAAATTGGTCTATCACCTTCTATTCCATGAAGCCGATCTGATTGTCTTTGCAGAAACCCATTTATCAATTCATCTTTCTATTACCATTTTCTGTCATCCGGATATAGGTAAATAATAATTGGGAATGAGTTATTGGGAAGGGAATAAAGGAACTATTAAATACCCAGGTGTAATGAGATATTGTGTGTCTGCTGGATAGGGCGACTTAAATTTTTAACATGCTTTCTTCTAATGGTAAAAATAATGGAGGTCTACTGTAAAATCTCACACAATCCTGCAATGTATAGAAAGAAAGCCAAAGATATCTGTTAGGCTGTCAGACAGAGAAAACTTCACCCTCTTAGGTTCAGTGACTAGGGGGCTATGAATTTAACCCACTGAACACAGGTTAACAGAAGAAAATCAAAACAATTTTTAAAATATTTTGCATCCAAAAGAGTTCACAGAACATGAACCTCAGAGAAGCAATTAGACGCCAAGGCTTGTCTGTGATTCTAACAGGAGCTTCAAGGGATGACCGAGAGTAGCGCCTCAGAAAGAGGTGAGGGAAACCTGGTCGTTCCAGTGGGGTTCGTCTACGCAAACGCATCTCCACATGGGGGCCTTCTCCCCAGCGTGGCCGTGGCCTGGAAGGGAGGGTACCTTCACAGAGGGATTCCTTCCCAGCTCTAGGCAGAAAAGGTCCAGCAGAGAACTCTTCCTGTATCTACAGATCCTTGATAGTCATCAATTCAAAATAATCCTCCAGCCAGAGTGGCTTATTTGGAGGCTTCACGTCCTGAGCCCTGTTGTTCCCTAGTCCAGCAGACAACTACTTCCACAGTCTGTGCCTACAGGAAAAGCAACAAGCAGCATTTCTGTGGAGAACGCTTCCCAGTGTTCCAAGAAGATGGCTGTTGTTGCTTATGTTTGTATCTAGGTGCTCCCAAGGCAGCATGTGCTCACAGGTGGGGCTCTGAGCAGACTGGCTCACGAAGGTGTGGTACTGGATGCATCCACTAATGAGTTTACAGCTAAACGCGGTTTGGGAGGGGAAGCCTGTGGGGGGAGGAGGGTCATTGGGAGCATGGCCTGGAAGGGTCTGTCTCCCTCCCTCCTCCCTTGGGTTCGCTCTGCCTTGGGCCACCATGCCATGAGCTTTCTCCTCTGCCACACCTGTCATGTGCCCTGCCTTGGAGTCAGCTAACCATGGACTGAAACCTCTATAAAATGTAAGCCAAACAACCTCTCCTCCTCTAACTTTGTCCCAGCCATGAGAAAGTAACTAAGACAATGCCCATTCTTATTCTTTGTCAACTGTGTAAGTTAATTGTTACTGTGTAACAAAGGACTACAAGAAAGGTAGTGGCTAAGAGCAGACAGACAATAATAACAAGATGTCATTTCTCTTTGGGGAATCTGGGCAGGCCTTCTTTCTGCTGGCTTGGCTGGTCTCTCTGGCCAGCGGGCCACGAAGGGTGCTCTAGGTATGACTGAACTTGTCCATATGGCTGGTCCAGACAGCCAAGGCTGCAGTGCCCTGCTCTGTTTCACAGAATTCCTCCTCCAACAAACTGTCCTACACTTACTAGGTAGAGGTCCTAGAAACTGCAAGAGAGCTTGAAGCTTTCCTTCAGTTGCTACTGGTCAAAGCGAGAGCTCACCAGGGTCACTGGGGGAGGGTACATCTGAGCTCATGCGTTCAGAGAGCAGAAACCACTGGTAGTCTCAGCACAACAATGTGCAAGGACACCGCTTGCCTCTCTTGCATCAAGGTCCTGGTTTAGTCCCCAAGGCCACAAACAAACAATAATAAACACAATCTACTTTGACCCCCATTTGCATTTTGCTCTGCTCAAAATGAACAGACAGCTTCCGGGTCACGTCTCTCGGTGAGGTCATCTTTCCTTTGCAGGCTCCCAGCTGAGGACTCTGGCACCTACTGCACAGCCTCACCCCTGCCCCATGTCCTGCCACAGCAGTGTCTTCCTGATCCATGCCCTGCGCACAGACCCTCACTTGGCAGGCTCCAGCTTCAGGGGCCACCTCTTGAGCCCACATCCTCACGTCGATGCGAGCTACACCTGCATTTATTCTGCACGTGTCTTCTGTCCTTGCTTCCTGGATACCATCCATTCAGTGACATCACTTCTATCGGCCCCTCCCGGTCCCCTCAACTTCCTGTACTCTCCTCCCTCCCCAAGCAAGGAGCCTCTGCAGTCCCCTTTGCAGCCTTGCTCCCTGGCCCCTCCTCTTGACAAGGAGGCACATTCATTCCGGGCCCCTTCCGGCCTGTGCACTCTCTCCTCCCTCTGTTGGCACTGAAAGCCCCACTGCTGGCTCTGGGCCCTGGGTGGTCTCTTCCAGGCTCTCTACCCCGCTACAACTTCGTGGCACCACCCCCTGGTTTCCCGGTGTGCCTCTGCTGGGGTGTGCGTGCAGGCGCTGTTCTCTACCCCATCACCTCAACCTACAAAGCCACTCAGGTGTTTCATCTTAAAAGCAGTGATAACAAAACCAAATATGTTTTCTTCAGCCTCAATGCTCTTAGAGCTAATTTCTTAGAGCTCAGATAGTGTCCTCTCGTTTCCATTTTCTCATCTCTTTTTCTTTCTTTTTCTGTTAGTAAAAGTTTGCTGCACATGATGTCTACACTCAGCTGAGGGACTAGGTGCATTTCCTTAACATATCCCTTCCCCTCCCCACACTTCTCCTTTTGTCTCTGGGTCCCCTTCCCCAATTTCCTTAAGTTCACTTCTGTGGCATATAACAACTGCACTCACGGGGAGGAGTTGGTACACGTACATGACACATCTTAAATCTTTTTACGTGGTCCCCCGGCCATCTGAGCTCTTGGTTGCTTTCTGATAGGCATGAGATCTAGTTCCCTGTTTTCTTTTTATCAATCTTTTATTTTATCAATCTTTTATTCTTTTTTATTTTTTAATCAGTCTTTTATTTCATCCTTTGGATTAGTCAAATAAGAGAAACCATACAGTATTTAAGCTTGTGTGTCTGATTTATTTCACTCAACATTATATTTTCAAGGTGCATTCATTTTCCTACAAATGTCTCATATTTATCATTCTTAATACCTAAGTAGTATTCCATTATGTAAAGATATCACATTTTCTTTATCCATTCATCTATTAATGAACATATAGGCTGCTTCCAAAAATTAGCTATTATGAATTATGTTGCTATGAATATTGGTATTCATGTATCACTCTAATATGGTATCTTTAGCTCTTTTAGGAAGATACCCAGAAGGGGAATAGGTTAAGCAGAATTTCTGCTTTTAGTTTTTTGAGAAATCTCCGTACTGATTCCTTGCACTACTTTACATTTCCATCAACAATGGAGAAGCTTCCTTTTTCACTGGAGACTGGCCAGCATTTGTTATCACTTGATTTCTTGATGACTGCCATTCTTTCTGAGGTGTGATGAAATAGTGTCCTTTTAATTTGCATTTCTCTAGTAGCCAGTCAAATTGAACATTTTTTCATGTATTTACTGGCCATTTATATTGCTTCTTCTGAGAAGTGTCTATTCATTTCAGGTGCCCATTTTTTGCTTAGGACTTTTATTTGGGGCATCTAATTCTTTTTAATTATTTACATGTTCTAGATTGTAGTCCTCTGTCTGAGGTTTGGCTGATAAAAATTTTTCATTCTGTTGTTTCCTTTGCTGAGAGAAGATTTTTAATTTGATATAATACCATTTGTTGATTCTTGCTGTTATTTCTTACACAGTTGGAGTTCTGTTCAGAAAGTCCATGCCTGTGCCCATAACTTCAAAAGTTTTACCTATTTTATCTTCCAGCAGATTAAGTGTCTCTGTTTTAACATTTAGATCTTTAATCCGTTTTGATGTAAGCTTGGTACATTATGAGACACATGGGTACAGCTTCCATCTTCAGCATATGGATATCTGTTTTTTCCAGCACCACTTGCTACAGAGGCTGTCTTTCCTCTAGCAAATGCGTTTGGCCCCTATGTCAACGATCAAACAGCTGAATGTGCGTGGGGTTGTTTCTGCATCCGCTGCTCTGTTCACTGGTCCACATGTCTGTTTTGCGCCAACACCACGCTCTTTGTATCACTGTAGCCTTGCAATAGGACGTGACGTCGGGCATCGTGATGCCTCCAGCTTTGCTCTTGTTGCTCACATTGCTTTTGCTGCTCTGAGTCTCTTCTGCTTCCATCAGAGGACTGTCTTCTCTAGTTCTGCGAGGGATGGAGCAGGTATTTGGGGACTGCATCAAATCTCTGTATCAATTTTGGCAGTATGATTATTTTGACAATATTGATTCTGCCTCTCCAGATACAAGGACTATCTTTCAACTTTCTAATGTCCTCTTGAATCTCCTTTTTCAGAGTACTGCAGTTTTGGTTGCTGAGGTCTTCCACTTCTTGGTTAGGTTAACACATTCATGATGGGGCTGTGACTCCTATGTCTCACTGCTGGGTGGCTCTGATTTGAATTCGATTGTCCCACTGGCTTGAGTCACCAGTGCTACATGCACAAGTATCAAACAATGGCTGCCACCATGGCTGCAAAAAAAGCCAAATGCATTATGTTTTGTACACTCTGCACAAATAAGCTCCTTTTATGTATAAAATGTTTTAATGAATTTTTAAATGAACTTAATAAATTTTTTTATTATAATTTTTAATTAATATGAAGTGTTTATATTTGGGCAGTAGTTATTCAGATTGCAGTAGCTAACTAAATGCAGTCCATTTATAGACTTTTTATTAGCAGTAAAAAGACCAATAATAGTGACCAGATCCTTTTGTGCCACCAGTGGTAAAAGCCCCTGGATGCGACAGGTGTACATGTACCACTGGTACATGGCTCCTTATGGGAGAGTTAGGTATGTACCACCAGCAGGTCAAGCCAAGAGTAATGTGTTAATTCTTAGGTATTTAATTTTTCTTCATGTATTGTGATTGATATTTTTCCCTAACTTTTTGTTAGCGAGTTCATTATTGGTGTACAAAAGCTATTGATTTTCTGAGTGCTGATCTTGTATTGTTATTAATTCTAGGGGCCTTTTGGTGGAAATTTTTGGATTTCTTTTTCTGAGACAGGGTCTCACTATGTGGTTCAGGCTGGCCTTGAACTCACTGTGTAGCCCAGGTTGGCCTCAAACTTTCAGGGATCCTCCTGCCTCAGCCTCTGAAATGCTGGGATCACAGGCGTGCACCACCACACTTGGCATGGATTTTCTATGTAGAGGAGTGTCTCATCTTCAAATAATGATAATTTGATTTCTTCCTATTGACATGAGCAGGACAGAAGCCGTCTTATGCTTCTGTCTGGTCCTAAATTTGCTTCCTGAGCCTAAACAGCTTGTGACAACCAGACGAACAATAATAGTGACTAGTGTGGTAACCTAGTCATGTGTGTGCCATGTGATGACCTGTGTGGTAACCATGTAGTGTGATAACCATGCTCCTGCGTGCCAAAACTTATCTAGTGAATCCTTTCAAGGAACTTACAAGAAAGTTTTCCAAAGAATACATTTTTACCATAAAGAAAACTGTATTTTTACCACCATAGAATTTATACAGCACTGTAAGATTAGCACGTGCTTGTGTCAGACTCCATGGCATAAAACACAAAGCCTCCGGCTGCTCTTCTGCTGGTTCTGGCTACACACTCTGGGCTCTGCCCGGGTACACACAGCTGTCTGTGCCTATCACTGTCGGTCCCAGTGCCCCGCCGGCTCCCTGGCTGTCCCTGTCTCCGGACTGCCATGAGACCCAGTGCCCAGTCTCCAGACCTGGATCACTGCAAGTCCCAGTGCTGCCCACCATCTGCCTCCCCCACGTGTTGGCTGTGTGGAAAGTTCTGCGCTGTTGGCGCCGCCTCCAGCCTCCAGCTTATGCTGTGGGTGAGCTTCCTTCTGTCTTGCCATGAATGTAGTAAATGTTCAATAAACTCTTGCACTGGGGAGACTGCTCGACTCTTCAGATCTTTGTTTGGCAGATGCCTCTCAGCCCCAGGGTGGCCTAACTCAGAGGGCCTTTTGGCCTCCAGAGTGGCCTACATGTCCGCTTGAGACTCTTATTCATATTCCTTTTACTTCTTTCTCTCGCCTGATTGTTTTGGCTAATGTCTCAAGCACTGTGTTGAACAAGAATAGTGATGGTGACCATCTTGGTCTTATTCCTGACACTAGAGGGAAAATTTTCAGTTCATCCCAATGTATTATGATGTTGGCCACTGGTGTGTCATAGATGGCTTTTATCAGAGTGAGATAAGGCCCTTCTATACCTATTTTCTTCAGAGGTTTTCATCATGAATGGTTGGATTTTGTTAAATGCTTTTTCTGCATCAATTGATATGATCGTATGGGCGTTGTCCCAGTTTCTGTTTATGTGATGTATTACCTTTATTGATTTGCATATGTTGAAGCATTCTTGCAACCCCATGATGAAACCTACTTGATCAGGGTGTAGATCTCTTTGGATGATTTATTGCACTCTATTTGCCAATATCATATTGAGGATTTTTGCATCCATGTTCAATGAGGAGATTGGCCTGTAGTTTTTATTTTTAATTGGGTCATTGTTTGGCTTGGAGATCACAGTGATGCTAGCTTCCAGGAAAGAGTCTGGAAACATGCCACTTTCAATTTTATTGAAGAATTTGAGAATCAATAGAGTTATAACCTACTTAAAGGTTTTGCAGAATTCAGCAGTGAATTCCATCAGGTCCTGGGCTTTTTTTAGTTGACAAGTGTTTCTTTTTGTTTTTAATTACTGTCTCAATTTTATTGCTTATTATTGAATTGCTCAGAATTTTTATGTCTTCAATTCATATAACAAGTTTTCATTTCTTCATAACGTTCTAATTTGTTGGAGTACAATTTTCCCCAGTAGTTGCTAACTTCTGAAGTTTAATGGTGTCCTTTGCAGTGTTGCCTTTTTCATTTATAATCGCACTGATCTGAACCCTTGATCTTTCTCTCTTTCATTAAGTTTGGATAAGCATTACCTATTTACTTTTTCAAAGAACAAGCTCTTCAATGCATTGAGTCTTTGGGTGTTTTTAGTCTCAATTTCTTTAATATCCACCCTGATCCATATGATTTCCCTCCTTAAACCAGGTTTGGATTTAATTTTTTTTTTAGTATATTGAGGTTCATCATTAGACCGAGTTGCTCTGTTTTTCTAATGTGAGTACTGCCTGCAATAAGCTTCCCTCTAAAGACTGCTTTCATTATGTCCCATAGATGCTGGAGTGTTGTACTGGCACTGTCATTTGATTCCAGAAGTTGTTCAATTGCTTTCTTGATTTCTTCTGTGACCCACTGGGTGTTCAGGAGTGTGCTATTAAGTTTCCAGGTTTTTAAAATTTTTCCATGGCTTCTTTGTGATTGATTTCTCATTTCAATGTACAATGGTTTGATAGTAAACATGGTGTGATTTCAATTCTTTTGTATTTATTTAAGCAGGCTTTGTGGACTAGTTTGTGGTTTATTTTGGAGAAAGGTCCATGTGCTGCTGAGAAGAATATATATTCACTTGTAGTGGGGGTAGAACATTCTGTAGATATTTATTAAATTCATTTGTTCAAAGGTACAGGTCACCTCTGATATCTCTTTGTTGATTTTTTAGTTGATCTATCTCTTGTGTAAGTAGGCTATTAACATCACCCACTGTAATTGTCTTGGTATTTATTTGATCTTTCATGTCCAGCAGTATTTGTTTTATGATGGATTGTTTTAGGTGTTCCCCATTTGGTGCATATGTATTTACAAGTGTTACCTCTTCCTGTTGGATTGTTCACTTAGGTAGTACTATGTAGTGACCTTCTTAGCCTCTTCTGATCAGTTTAACTTGACATTTACTTTGAGAGTAAAATTTCTATCCCTATTTGCTTTCAGGGACCCGGTACATGAAATACTGTTTTTCATCCTTTTGTTTTTAATCTGTTAATATTTTTTGATTAGATGAGTTTCTTGAATGAAACAGATTTTCAGATTCTCTTTTTTGACCCCATCTACTAATCTGTATCTTTAAATGGGGAGTTGAGGCCATTAACATTGATAGATATTACTGAAAGATATTGATTTATTCTTGTCATTGAATTTTCTGTAGATGACTTATTTTATCTATTTCCCTTGCTTAATGTATTCATTCCAGCTGAATTTTTGGCTTTGTTGGCTTTGTTGACTGTGTCTAGGATATTCTTGAGTATTTTTTGTAGGGCTGATTGGGCTTTCATGTATCATTTAAGTTTTTCTTTTTCATGGTGTGTCCTTATTTCTCCATTTATTTTAAAGAAAGTTTTGCAGGGTACATTAATCCGAGTTGGAAGTTATTTGCTTTGGAGGCTTAAAACACTTCACCCTAGGCTATTCTAATCTTTAATGTTCATGTTGATAAGTCTGCTCCTCACGACAGGTTTACCTTTATACGTGACTTCTTGCTTTTCTCTCGCAGCTTTTAAGATTTGTCTTCTTGTTGGGCCTGTGGTATTTTGAACAAGATGTGTCATGGCGAGCTACTTTTTTAATCATAGTTGGTATTCTGTAAGACTTGCTTGCCTATATGTTGAAATCTTTCCTCATACCTAGAAAGTTTTCTATTAGAATTTCTTTTCTGTGAACAGATCTTTTACTCTATGTATGCTGTCTTCTAGTTTCTAACTCCACTTATGATAAAATTGGTCTCGGTACCATCTAGTAGCTGTTGGATGGCTCTTTCTTGTCCTCTTCTCATTTTTAAAGCTTCCCTGAGCAATCTGTCTCAATTTACCATTTTGTCCTTTATTTCAGAAACTGTGTCTTTACATTGGTCATTCCTGTAAATTATGAATTCTACACAATTTTTTATTCTGGTATTTCTGTTTGACATCTTTTTTGTGGAGAATATCTTTGATAAATCTGTCATTCATCTTTTAAACAATATTAGTCAGCTCTTCCAATGTTTTATTTGTTTCTTCTATATCCACACTGGTCAGTCTGCATGACAGTTCCATGAACCTTTGGCTCATGTCCTCTTAGAATGCACCAAGTTTCTTTACCTCATTAGAGGTAAATATCAATTTATAAAGCTCCACCACCCACCACTACTTGCTTTTCTCCCCACCAGTGCCCCCCGTTTCTGTCTTGGGAATGTTGGGAGACTTTGAGCCCCTGGTACCTTTTTTTCCTCTGTGTGTGTGTGTGTGTGTGTGTGTGTGTGTGTGTGTGTGTGTGTGAGTGACTGGTGCTGGGGCTTGCAGCCAAATAGTGTGAGGAGAGACTAGAGTTGATATGAAGATCTTTTTAGGTATATTCTGCCTTATAGTGCGGTGTTCCTGGCTTTATTTGTCCAGAGACAGCGTTCGCTCTTACAGCTATTTAATTTAAATGCTTTGGACCCCGTCACTGTGTCGTGAGGAGAGAATTACCACTGGTCATAATAGCATCAACAGATCTCATCATGTGTCACTTACACGTGTTAAACCTTACAATTACACTTTCATCCTTTATCACTACCATTTACAACCTATACTATATTATTTTTAGTAGTTAGTCTCTGATGTAGACAAAGAAGGGAAGGGAAGAGATGCAGGATGATAGGTCAGCAGGAGGAGAGGTTTATAGGAAAAATAACAAGTAAAAACCATTAGATGGGGGGTCAGACTCTGCTGGAGTCTTTACTCTGTTGGAGTCTTTAACAAGTTCATTTTGAGGGTTTTAAGAACATATGTGGAGGCAGAAATGGGATACCGAAGGAGGGAGGTGTAAATAGAGACTAAGGAAAACTTCAAGGTTGTCAGAACCTGTTGATGTATTTGTGCACCAGTAAAGTTGAGAAGAAACGGAGGAAAACAAGAGACTAAGTAGAATAAAAGCAAAAAGAATAGAGAGGACAGAAGGTTAATACAAGAGATGATAGAAAAGACTCTGAAAGAGAAAACTATATTTTAAAAAACCTTGAAAAGAAGAATTTTAAAAGTTGGAGATTCACATAAAAATAAGAATATATAGCAACTGCAATTGAGGAAAAGGAATAGGGAGTAGATAAGTAACCTTCATAAATGCAAAAAGAAAGAAAAGTAACACACACAGAAAATCTGGCTGGATCCCAGGTCAAACACACCAACAAGAGAATGTATATGCAATTCCCATGTGAGCACTATGCAATAAAGCCTGAGTGTCCACATAGTTTCTTCTTGCCTTCGTTGCAGTATGTTTGCAGGAAACCACACCAATTCCCTTCTCTCTGTGGGAAGGGTGTCACTTTCTTTGAGCCAGCCTCCCGAATGCAGGCTGCCCTTTGGGCATGGCTGATTGCCATCTTCTGTCTCTGTCCTGCAAAGTGAACACCTCAAGTAACTTGTGAGGAGGATGTGAAATACCTTTCCTGGCAGTAAGCACCAATGCCCTATGCTTCCTGCTTTCGTTTGTACTGGGCACACTTGTGATTTGTCACCAGTAGTTTTCTGCTTCAGTCTGATCTGTCTTTTCCTTTGCACTCAAATCCGGAACTGACTTTCTCTCCAGAATTGCCCTTTCCAGCGAGCAAGCAGAACCTGAGATGGTCCTCAGGCATGCTTTATGGACTCTTTCCCCTCATGGTCATTGTTCAGGATTTCTTGCTCAGATTTTTCCAGTCTTTGTGGAAATTACAGGAAAAAGCTCACTATGGACCTACTGATCAGTCTCACTGACTCTCATCTCCAGGGATGTGATCAGCAGTGGATCCCTACTACCAGACTCAGGAGGTGCCCTTCGCCATGTTTATCCTCTTGCTGCCTGGGGTAGGGAGGGTTTCCCCTGCCACAGGGATGCAGCACCCCCCCAGTGCTGGTGGGTGATGGTGACAAGGGCCAAAGTATACAGCTGGTCCCGGGAATTGAACCTGTGCACCACTAGATCAGTCCCAAGCTATCTGGGATGCTCTTATGATGGTTGCTCCCCAGAGGAGCAGGGGCAGGGGTGGCGTGCACCAGCCATGCTGGCATTGCATCCTGTATCAGTCAGTGTTTACTAGAGAAACAGATAAAACACAAGCTATACAAATATAAAAGGATTTACAAGACTGGCTTACAATAGCTGCCCAGAGTCAGGTGTGAAGAGTCCAGGGGGTCCATCTGCACACTGAGACTGAAGGATCCAGTCGAAGGTCTGGAGCTGACTGCAGTGTCCCAGGGGAGTTCACATCAGGAGGCCGATGGGTCGGCAATGAAGGCTGCAGAGTCTACACCAGAAGCTGAAGACTCTGCCCCGGAAGCCAAGGTGAGGTCAATGTGGAGCTCCTCTGAAGAAACAGAAGAACAGAAGCAGGTCGGTCCTCCCTCACTTCCCCTTCACACCATCCAGTGACAAAGCTGCCCTAGGGTGGCTCTTTCGCACCCTAGAGTGTGGAACTGCTGAGCCAATTTAGTTGCACTTCTCTTACTCAAGATGACACAACCCATCAACCATCACACGTCCCCTTTTCAATGATCCAGAAACTTGGTGTGGTCACCTTTCAGGTTAATTTGGTGTTTCAGGGTATAGTGCTGCCACTGCAGCATACTGGTATTTCAGTGAATCGTCTCCCAGTGTCTTTGAGCTGACTCCTCCTCTAATCAGCCTCCGTGGATCCTCTTTTTCATTTCTGAATCCGGAACACAGCATGAATACACACTGACGTGCAGCATGCCGAGATCAAGTGTGCCCTGAGCACACGGATGGATTTTCATCTATGCCTTGCCTACGTAACCCCGCCTAGATCCAGAAGAGTGAAAACCAAAGGTATCCGCTGTTTTGATTTTTATCTCCACAGACGCTTGCTATTTATATAGAACCCTTATATAGACTCACTCAGCCTGTGCTTTGTTGCATCTGGATGTTACTGTGCAGCCTAAGACTGGTGAGTATGACATGAAACTGTCCAATGGTACTCTACTCATTTCCACGTGCAGCATTACATGATGTGACAATTTCCATCCCTCTTTCCCTCCCTTCCTGCCTGCGTGTGCATGCATGCATGTGGGTGGTGCTGGGGATCGAACCCATGCCCTCTACACCGAACTATGTTCCCAGCCTCTTGATTTTTTTTGAGACAGCATCTCCCTAAGTTGCTAAACTTCGCATGAGCTTGGAATCCTCCATCCCCAGCCCCCGTGCTGGGATTACAGGCATGTGCCCACACACCCAACTCAAGAATGAAGTTTCTATAAGCATTTTTATATTTTTCTCAGACATACACAGTATGTTGATTTCCCTGAGAACTGATGCCCTTGCTGTAGGACACTGTTGCTGGTTCTAGGGTAGAAATATTTTATCAGGTTCTGCCAAAGCTCAAAATGGTAGTACAAACTGACACTGTTTTCTATTTATCCAGGAAAGCACTTGGATTGTTTCTCATGTTATTTATCAAGGTGTGTTGACAGTGACATCTTATGCTGATTTTAATTTGCATATCCTTGGTGATTAGTGATGCTGGGCTCATTTTTATATATCTTGGGCCCTTCTGATAACCTTTTTAAAATACAGAGTCCACTTAAGTGGACTCTTAAACATTTTTAGCATGATGTGTACCTTTCACTGATTTGTAGGAGTCCTCATGTATCCTGGGTAACAGTCTTTTGTTGAGTATCTGCACTGCAAATAACTCCTTCCCCTCAGTGGGTCATTTCCCTCACTTTTTCAGTGATATCTGTTGATAAATGTTAAGTCCTTAGCTTTTTTCATAGATACCAACTTCTCAAAGGGTAATTATTTGAAAAGACTCTCCTGTTGAATCATAGTATTCCCTTCAGTTATTTGTATTCTTTCCCTCAATTATGTTTTTTAGTTTTCAGTGTAGAAGTTATATGTAACTTCTCATGTTAATTCCTGGATAGTTAATATTCTTTAACACTATGATCAAAAGACAACAAACTAAGACCTATAGGCTAAACTGAGCCAGAGGCCTGTGTGGCTAGTGAGTTAAGGGTTACTTTTACATTTTTAAGTTTGTTAAGCAAAACAGAAAATGAAGACTATGTAGCACACACTATATGTGACCTGCAAAGTATAAACCATTTATTCTAGACCTTTACAAAAATAAAAGGTTACAGCTTTCTGATATTTCACAAAAACTGTATTTTCCAAATGTTACTTGAATATATAACAATTGTTTTTTATATAAACTATGAACTGTGACTTTATTAAATTCACTTATTAATGTTGGTAATTTGCATATTATGTTGGATTTTCTACAAACACAAAGTTGTTGAATAAAAACAGTATTTCTCTTTCCAGTTTTTACAACTTTTTTCTTGCCTTATTAGATTTGCTCTGTCTGTAGGACTTGGTCGGACAGCAGTGGTGAGAGCCAACTTTTCGATGATTGATTCTCAGTGTTAGGAAGTATCCCACATGTCACCCTTGAGCTCAATGTCACCTACAGATTGTTTTTTAATCCTTATCAAAATAAGATAGTGCAAGCTTTTCTTATGGGTAGACAATGAATTCATCAGGTGCTTGCTTTGTATACAACTAATAACTACATATATTTTTCTCCTTTATTAATATGATGAAACACGCTGGCCAGTTTTTCAAATACGTAGTAAACATATGTTCTTGCAATGTTGGCCAAGATGCAGTACCCATTTTGTATATCACTGATTATGAATACTAGTATTTTATTCAGGGTATTTGTTCCTTGTTTATAAAAGTGCTGGTCTATAATGTTCTTTGTCTATAATGTCCCTATTTTTATTTCAGGTTTTTGCTAGCCTCATAAAATGCAAACTACTTCTATTTTCTCAATTTTTGGAGGCCAGTGTTTTTGGTGGACATGTTCTTCATTATGTATTCAGTACTCTAAACAGACAGAGGATTTATCAGAAGTTGCCTGTAAGCATGTGCCAGTTTTGATATGTATTTTATGGCTTTATCAATTTCAGTGAATGTAAATTTCAAACATATTGATCTAAAGTTTTTTTTAAACCTTTTATACCTTTATCTAATATTTTTAGCATCTGTAATGTTGTCATGATATTGAAAATATACCTCTCATAGCTTATAGTTGTATCTTATATTTTTATTCAGCATGACAGTCTTTGCAATGTAAATGGACCCATTTAGCATAATCATATATATATTTAAACTAAATCGATGGTCTAGATATTTGGTTTTAGTTTGTTATTTACTCGTTAATTCACTCTTTAATTCTTTGTCTGCCAGTTAGGCTTGTGTCTAGATGCCCACCCCCCAAGGCCTCATGTGGTCATAGGTGGGCCTTTTCAGAGGTGAGTGATGGTATAATTAGGGGTGTGTGATTACTTAGTCCACTGATTGGTTTGGCACGGGCCTGGGTGTGTATAATGGGAAGGCCCACCCTAGGTGTGACTGCTACCCACCCTGAGAGTGTGTAGCTTGGATAGAATATAAGGGACAGAAAGAGGGCTGCTACCATAACTTGCTACTGCTTCACGACTTCACTGCTTTGCTGCCTTCTGCATGCCATGAACTGCTTCTCCTGTTATACCCCTCTCTCATGCCATGCTGCCTTGGAGCCAGTGGATTTTGGACTGGAACCTCTACAAACACTGTGCCAAAATAAACCTTTCTCCTTTAACTTTAGGTCAAGTATTTTGTCTCAGCAACAAGAAGAGTGAAGCTAAGATACTGCCCTATTTTTACTGATTTTATATATTTAACACTTTAGTTGGTTTTGAACATTGTTTACTACAGTTTACTTTAAATGACTACGATTACTAATATTTTCTGAGCTTTATCTTAGGATGATGTAAGTCCTCTACCACCTCCTGTTTTTGTGCTACACAGGTTGGGAATTTGTCTTGGCTTTGTACACTGATGTCACTGTGTTTATTCTCATACTTGCTCAGCACATGTAACAATGCTATGCAGTGTCCTTGCTGCACAGCTGGAGAATTTCCTGTCAGAAGTGTCCCGCTTCCTTCCCTCCACTCTTTAATATATACTGTCTTCTGTCTTTCAGAACTTCTGTTCACATGTCAAATTAAGTCTAATTTTTGCTTCTTTGTAGACAATACTTCTGTTTTCTTTAGCATCCTTCAGGATACACTGCCTTTTTAGGAATCTGACTGTGATGCATGTAGGGGTGTGTTTGCATTTGTTGGATTGTGTTTTGTTTGCTGCTGAGTTCACTAAGCTTCTAGAATCAGTGGGTTATATCTTGTTATATTAGTTTGGGAAACTGTTTACTCATCTCTTCAAATATTCCTTCTGCTCATTCTTTCCTCTTCTGGACACCAACTGTACTTTTGTGAGATTACTGGACTATGGTCCGTATATGTATTCTGGATTTCATTTTCTCCTCTTCCTCTCCCTCTTCCTCCTCACTCCTCCATCCCTTTCAGTCTGGACTCTCTCCACAGACCTGCCTTTGACTTTTCTAAAAAATTTCTTTTACATTCAATCTTCTGTAGGTGCTGATTGGAAGAAAAAAAACCACTGTCTTGCTCCTGAATTTGGGTGAGCATTCTAGCATAAAATGAAGTGTTTTCCAGACACAGAAAGAGGTCTGTGTGTCGGGCAGCAAAACTTCCAACACATCTGCACCACACACTTAAAATGATCTGTTCTCCTAGAGCCTATTTACCATGTCCTTAAGTTTTGACTTAGATTTGTTCTAGTTTTTTCACCTTGATTCATGTCCTTAATTTCTATAAATATCTTTCTCAAAACGCTGCCAAATCATTCACTTACTATTTCTGTAATTATGGAGTCCTCCCTTTGAACATTTGTACTTATTATCAGAGTTCATCTGGGAGTAGCTGATGTCTTCTTTTGAGATTGTGGTGAATTAACTATTCTGACTCTCTTGTGTACGCTATTCATTTACTTTTTGGCTTATGTTAACGTCTTTCTCTCATTTCCTTCATCTTTAAGTTCGGTTCCTTTTTTTGTTTCTTTTGCTCATTTTTATGATACTGGCTCTTGGCCAAGAAGAGGGTAAAGAGACAAGGGAATTTATGCGCAAGAACATTCAGCTTCTAACGGGATGTAAGGTTTCAACAGATCTTGCCAAATCTGACAATTATTTGATCTGCAGAACATCATTCCCTTCAACTTCCAGAGGTTCCCTGCAGGGTCTGGGAGTCATGCGCCCTCCACACTGTCCTCTTCCAGCCTCACAGCACCTTCGTGAGGAGCCTGGCTGCAGGACAGCCCTGTGCAGAGCTCCTGTCTCTGTGGCTTGCTCTCTCGTGGTATCACTTGGTGATGAACTGGCTCTGTTCTTCTTTGGTCCACTGACAACCCTAGATCTCACTGCAATCAAGAAGCAGCTTCGGCTCTGTCAGATCTGTGTAATTTTGGGGCATGTAACACCTTCTTAGAGATTTGACATATTTTCTTCCTGGCCTATAGGTCACTGTAGAAATAGCTCTATTTTATCGAGGATGACATTTCTCTTGCTAAATTTTCCCCCTTGTTTTGCTTCTTATGAATTCTGATGGAGGAAGAAGTATTATTCAAGAAGCTGACACTTTCATTTTTGCTTCCACGCTCGAAGACACTGCTTTCAACACCTCTCTTACCCTTCAACAGGAAGTAGTCATGCACAGTTCACAGACACCCACTGCTCTCTGAGAGATGCGAAACTATAAATGTGATCATCACACCTTCACGGCGGAAATGTTAATACAGGGCTGCCACAGAAAAGATACGTGGCAAGAGGCTCTTATGGGCCGCACTGCTCTCCCTCCTCACACATCAAGCAGCCCTCACTCTGAGCTCCATGAAGCTATGTCTGCTGAACACAGCTCTCCAAGCCTGTCCCCTTTCCCGACCGCTGTCCCGCCTGGTTTCGTCTATGTTATCCTTGTCTCTGTAGTTGACCATAACCGGCTTGCCTTTATGTGAGCCGACAGCCTCACAGCAATATAACCATAATACTCAGCACCACCAGCACCCCCCACACACACTGCCCGCGGCCAAGATGGAGGCCTGGAGAGGCCAGCGTGGAAGCGTTCCATGTCCTGGATGCTGCTGGAGGAACAGGAGGTTTTCCTGTCAGCTGCCTCTTGTATGTCATTTTCTTGTCTAGCCTTCAACTTTTGCATTTGTTTCTTAGATGTCACTACTTGCTCCACCCTCAGAGGAGCTCAATCCCTATGAAATATACTCTGTGTGACTCCCATAAGCTGGAGAGGTCTGAGGAGCTTTCTGAAGTCCTGGCACAGGGAAGGAAAACCCCCAGGGCTGGGGACAAGTGGCCGCTGGCACCAGCACTGGGATTATTACTTCGGCCACTGTTCAGAATACAAGGAAACCTGAAATCAAACCTCGGAGTGTATGTTTACTTAGCCCTTTAAAAGAAAACTTAATTTTTACTCAATTGCCTCTTTCTAATGATTTTCTAAGAAAATAAAATATAGACCCCCACGAATAAAAGGGAACCCACTATTTCAGCACCCTGAAGTCTATGTGCTCAACAGTAATTGAATCTCCGTCAGCTGTGATTCTTGACAATTACTCAGCATCATCCAGGTGAATGAGAACGCAGAGCTGGCGTGGCCACGCTGCCCAATCACTCTCTCTAATACATGTGTGCCGCGCACGGGCTCTTCTCAAGGTGTTCTCACCATCGTCACTTGGGCCCGGCTGACCTGGGCTCTGCATGCCTGACTCAGGGCTCCCTGGAGGTGGGAACTGGTAACGCCCCCCGTTCAGTTTACATTCATCGGGAATGTTGACTAGGGCTCACTGACTTTACACACTCAGGAGAAACGGACATCGTTAGGTGTTAAGCTGTCCTGACGAGGAGCACAGAGTCCCATCCATTTCTATGCTCTGTGTTAGAACTTAACTGCTTACCCGTAAGGTGTTGTGTGATTCTGGTACAACTAATCCACCAGATATTTTGGAGTCTTTGCAGTATTAGGAATCTCCTGTATTTTCTGGACACCCACGGCTGGTTCAAAGAGGTGCTGTTGATCTCTGTATCTCACTACCTTTCTGGTCTCTAACTGGTTCTAATAGTTTGTCTAATAATTGCATTTGGTTTCTGAGGTGATTAAATCATGTGCAAACAAAGGCCGTCCTAACCTTTCTCTGGTCTCACCAACAGCAGAGCTGAGACAGTCGTGGGCACCTGCAACACTGCCCCAGGCATCCCCCAGATGAGGTCACTTCCCTTTCCTCATGCTGGCCCATCTGAGCAGGCCTGTGGGTCCCACGCTGTTACCTCCCACGGGGATGCAGGAGGCAGGGCAGTGTGGCTGCACACAGGGACAAGTCCAGCCCTCAGCACCTCTCTGGCTGTACCCTCTCTGCCTCTCCCCTGGGCTGTGGATCCCTTAGTCATCCTGTCACCAGGGTCCTCGGGCCAGTGAGTTCCCTCTCTTTTGTCATGCTGTAGAATACAATGTCTCCCCATCACAAACCAACCCAACAGTGAGTCTCTTGGGCCGGGACCTTTGACCTCAGCACAGCACAGGCCTGTGACCTGGGAGCTCAAGGTCCTGAACGCAGACTAAAGAAGTTTGGTGCATTTCCCTCCCTGGCTGACACAGCCCCGAGAAACCTGCAGGCCCACCGTGGATTGGGGGTGGGGACTCTCACTGGCACACTGCAGACTCGGAAAAAGGCAGGCAACCCCAGAGCGGGCAGGGTGCTCAGATTCACATGGAGTCACCTCTGATCCTCCGCATCCTAGCCTCTTCCTGTGTCAGCCTCTGATTCTCACGGGTGAGCAATACCTTCTGGCAACAGTGACAATCAGACCCCCTACTTACATACATGGCCCCTGAAAACCACTGAGAAGGGAGAAGGGGTAGGGAAGAAAACACAGTGGTGCAGACACTCTGCCAGGCAGGACTCCAAGTCCAAGCAGACATTTCTCCTCCTGTGCCAACTGTGCACCTGAGCTTTGGTGGAACCTGACACATGCAGTGGGCCCCTTGCAACTCCACTCACCTCCACCAAAACGGGGCTCTTGCTTTACTCCCTGAAATATCCAGGGAGGTATGTTCGCTAGCTTTCCTTCACTATAACAAAACACTTGAAAAACTCCATGGAGGAAAGATTTACAGTGACTCACAGTTCCAGAGGCTTTCATGCATGGTCACTGGGTCCTGCCGCTTCGGGCCTGCGGTGTACAGTACATCACGGCAGGAGTGCAGGGTGGAAGAAAACTGCTCAGCTCATGAAGGATGGGAAGCAAGACAGGAAGGGGCAGGTCCCAATCTCCCCTTCAGGGACATGCCTCCCACGACTTAACTTCCTCCCACTGGGACCCTCCTACAGCTTCCGCCTCGCCCATAGGCACTGGGGCCGCTGACTAGGCCTTTAACACACAGGAGACATTTAAAATCCAAAGCAGAACAGAAGGCCGCCATATGTATGAAACACCCCTTTTCCCTTCAAGACCCAATTAGGCACCCGTAGGGAACCACTGCGTTTCTCCTTCTGGCCTGGGCAAGAGAGCTCATTCCCATGGGTGGCATGGCTCAGGACGTCCTTGCGTTCACTTCTTGTGATGTGGAAGTCTGTACTGCACACTCTCGTTGTGTTGTGCACGCAAATCAAGACTGTGCATCCGACTCACAGGCTCTGAGTACGCACACCTCGGAACTGACTTCTGAGAAGGGCACCACCCCCGAGGCCTTCTACCTCCACACAGTCATGAAACACACTAGCTGGGGAAGGAAGGAGAGGAGGACGTCACAGGGCAGTCATGCTGGGGTCAGCCTCAGCTTCCTCCGGACTCCCACACGAGCCTCCCTAGACACAGCCGTCCGGGCCCTCATGGCTTGCTTTCCTCTTTTCCCCTTAACAATGCTGTGGTGTATTCTTGTCACTCAGACTCCCACATACCAGGATTCTGCAATCAAAAACCCCAGCATCTGCAATGGAGAATGGGATAAGACCTTCATTTCTTCCACTTTGAATCAGGTTGCTTTTCTGCAAGAGTACCCAAACTGACGCTGCCGACATCTCTGGGTGTTTCCAGCCTGCAACCGTGTGCCCTGCAGAGACGCCAAGGACCCCCTGAGCCTGGTTTGCTCACCGCAGCTGTCCAGCTGTGTCTATCACGTTCTGCTGGTAACAGCGGGGGCTCTGTCCCTCCTCAGCCAGCCGAAGGGGTCCGGGTTCTCTGGGAAGACCACTTCCAGCCCAAGGAATCCCGGGGGCGTGCTCTCTCCACCTCCCCGCTTAATGCAGGTGGGCTGCTGCTGTTCACTGTACGAGGAGCCCCTGGAGAACGGGCCAGGGGGAGCCACGTGGGCAGGAACATGGGAGACGTTTTGGAGAGCTGTGGGGTCCTTATTGTTTTCTGCCTTCCACCTGCCTCTGACTCCACAGCCAAACAATTCATTTTACAGGCTGAACAAAACTCTGCAAATTGGCGTCTTAGGCTCAGTCATCCTCCGGCTGTCTGGGCTGAGACACTGTAAAGAATTGCCTTGTAGGCTTTGACTGGGAAGAGCAGGCTCTGATCTGTTCCTGCAACTCACGATATTTGAACTCTGTCTCCCTGGGCCCTGCAGAAAAGCCTTTTGCTCCCGTAGCTCTTGAAATCGAAAGCAGCGCTTGTTATGAATTTTTAACACTGCGTGCTCGCTCTCCCCCAGAGCCTCAGGCGGCTCACTCCCAGTGCGGCCCCTCAAGTTGGAGGCTCAAAGCAGCTCTGCCTCTTTCTGTAAAGGCGGGGGCAATGCGAGACGCCCCTGAGACTGCCCTGTGCACTCTGTGTTCCACAAGTCCAAGTGCAGCCACCACAGAAGGCCTGGCCGGACCCCCTGGGAACGCATTCTTTCTGGCCATCTTGTTAAAACATCTGACATTTTGGACAACTGTCCATTTTGTGCATAAGCTGTAACGTGGCTGCCCATGAGGATCTTTCACACAAGCAGAGCACCGGTGCCCTGGCCTGCCCGAGCCCACACCCATACAGGAGCCCAGTAGTAGGCAGAGAAGGCCGTGGAGCATTTGGAGGCCAGGGATGGTTCCTGTCACCGTGGGCTGATCACCTCAGTCCTCCCCCTGCCATGGAACCTGCTGAAGGGAGGATCCACAGAGGCTGTGGTTCACAGCAGAGCTGCTCAGTGGCTGCCTGCGTCTCTCATGTGGCTCACTGGCCCTTCTCAGCGCACGAAAGGATGCTGCCTGTCTGGTGTCAAGTGGTGCAGAATGGTGCCAGGATCTGAGCCCTGCCCCAGCCTCCAGCCCTGAGGATGGCTTTCTGCTGATAGGATCACCACAGCTCAATCACTGTCATGGCTATGCTGTCGGTCCCCCACGCGTCGCTCCCTCCTCTCTGCATTGAGACACAGAGCAGGTGGAAGCAGCAGGAGGCTGGACATCTGTGACCGGGCCTGTGGGTCTGTCTGCAGGTCTCTGGGCTTTGTATGACCACCTTCTGATCCGGTCCTCCTCCTCCTGTCTGCTTCTCTATCTCCTCTAATTCTCCACATTTTCTCATGATGGTGGTCACCATGGTGCCCTCCTCTACATGTGGCTGCTGGTATTAAGTGAGGCTGTCCGTGCACAACTCCAGTGCCCACATCAGCTTGGTGTGAGCGCTCACCAATGTCAGCTCTGATATGACATCAGCCCCACGCTCACATCAGGCCAGGACTCCAGGGAAAGCTGTGCCCCTCACGGCTGTGATGTACTTCACAGCAGAGTTGTGTGCAGTGTGTGCCTTTTCACTATACCTGAGGCCAAGTGACATTAGGAGAGGGGAAGGCTACGGGCCTCCTGCAGCAAACAGTGCCAAGACAGACAGGGACCAAAGGGACCCTCCGCTGTGCTGTCTGGACCTAACTGCATGTTGTTTGTGGACAGACAACTGGGGCCACAGCTGAGATTCCTCCCCAGCCACCAGGACCCCAGTGTCTCAGCATCGCCTGGGTGCCCAGAGGTTACTGGAGCCAAGGGCACTGTTGGGTGAAAACTCGTCGGTTGGCCTTACAGCACCGCTCGTACTGTGAGTGCTGCTCACACCGGTTCCCCTTCACAGACACTGGTGCCACCTCCTCTGCAATAAAGAAGTGGCACCACCAAATGTCCCCAGCTGTGGCTCTTACGGCTTCTTAGTTCCCACATCCTTCTCATCACTTGGTCTCACAAAGCCCTTTTTCCCTAAAATGGTTCACCCTGAATTGATGGCAGTTGTACTGAACAACCGGCCACTGTGCAGGCAGAAAGGCCCTGTGACCTCTGCCCGCCTCCGCTGGATGGATCTATCCAGGACAACCGGCCCTTTGCAGCATGGATTCCTGAGCAGGCGGCGCTACCCAGGCACACAGGACCTGGGCACTTTCTCCTGCCACCAGGCTCTCTCTGTAGCGACTCTGCTTCTGTGACTCTGGCTGTGTCCAGTTGGGCTGGACCTCCCCAGCCCTGCCTCTCACAGGGCAGCGTTTCATCCTCTCCTGAGCTGAGTTTCTCTCCTCTCCCCTTTCTGCTGCCAGCTGAGCAGTGACATCAGCTGGGTCCCACTCCTAGCAGACTGATGGCTCTTCCTGCACTGAATGTTTCAGATTAAGCAAAAGCTATGTTCTGGGTGGGTGACGTGCAGGAGACCAAGGACACAAAGGGCCTGAGAGGTGCTGGTTGTTTGAGAACCATGCTCCCTCACCAGGTGCTCATCTCCACCTGACCCCTTCCCCACCAGGGCCAGCCAAGGGATGGCCACACAGGCTCTCAGGGTCTAAGCTTGCGCTGACCCTTCACATCCCTGGGGCCCGCAATGCTGTGACACTAAGAACTAGGTGGTTCTTTCTGTGCTCAAGGGCTGGGAGATCAAATGGCCCCTGACCACCCTTCCCCTTCAACTCATGAGGAAGAAGCCCACCTCAGCTGCCTGCTGATGAACAGCTCCCTGTCCTCAGGTAGCTTCAATTAGGGCTGCGAACCAGACCAAGACTTGAGTGAGGACAGTGGCCCACAGTAGTACATTCGGGTCCAGTCCGCGTTTGGAGATTCCCAGCTCCTCCGTGAGGGACTGAACCCTAATGGGCCATCCTTCCTGGGAGGATAGAAGTGAGCAACAATCTCTGCCCTCCTGGACTCTAGGTGGCCTCTGCAGCCCTCGGGGACTGGCTGAGCCTGGAAGCCTCAACTCTGCACCAGGAATCACGGCAGCCACCAAAAGGTGATTGTGAGAGGAGAAAACGCATTCTAGGAGCCTGCCTCCGCAGAGAACCAACACCTCCACCCTGTCCATTGGGATCTGAGAGCCAAAGTACACAGCGTCAAATCCAGCTCTGCCTCTAGGCCGGACACTAGGACCTTCATCTTCTCAGCTGCAAACTGAGGATCAGTATGGCTTGTGCATTCCTGGGACCACTGGAGGACGAAGAGTTGGTGGGGAAGCACTCGGCTCTACCTACTGAGCAGGACACTGGCCCCTCTCCTGGTGCAGACACGATGGTCCACAGGGCAGGGTCCTCACCCCCACTCCTGGAGCTCCACTGCCCACCAGATCTCTGGGGAGTGTCCTAAGCGTGAAAGGTACAGGCTAGAGGAGGAAGGAATGCAGTGTGGAGGAGTATTAGAGACAGAGGCTCTGATCTGACTTCTCTGAGCAGCCCCGTGAAGGAAAGAAGGGAGGAGGTCACCAAGAAAGGGGATGGGGACCAACAAAGAGGCCATTTCTGCTCAACTTACCCGAGGTCCGAAGACTTCATTTATTCCACATGCAATCCCACAGCCCAGGGTGCCAGATACCACGTGAGTGAATGAGACGTCCTCAGGAAATACCTCCCAAAAGTGATTTCACTTCAAGTAAAAGGCCTGTCTGTCACTTCCTCTGAGGATCTGTTAACATCCCAGATAACACCCTAAATTTTTTGCACACCCTGTAATGCTATAAAGTCTCCCACTGACATGAGCAGAATGACTGAGTGGCCCCTCACAGAATGTCACTGAGGTTCCACCTCCACGTGAGCAGCACCAGGCTGCTGGTCTGAACATCTACCTACACCCCAGCACTCTTACTGATGCCTGCACTCTATGAAACATTAATTCATGATTTTCTTAATATCTTATTGATTTTCCCCCCCTCCAAAGGCCAGAGGTTAAAAAACTCCATAAAAACGTCCTGGCAATTTATTGCAGTCCCTTTAAAACATTACAGTAACCTTACAGCTATTTCTTTTCCCATTGTCTTTCTACTTAAGGTTGCAGCTCGAAATGACAAATTTACCTTTTCTATGAACTTCATGTGAACTTGTTTTAAAATATAAAATATAGAGAAATATCCAAACCCTGATGTTGAATGGTTACAGATTTGCACTCTGGACCAAACTGTGGGTCATACAAGAAATTAACCATTCACACTCAAAAGTGCTTGGCGTGGACAACAGTTTGAACCAAAGAATTATTTACAAGTTATTACATAGGGTTTTATATGCATATACATAATCTGTGCACATAATACTTATTAACTCATTAATCTTAACAATGTACTTTAAAAATGAGATAACAAACCATAGTTGGTGTTCCAATTGTAAAGCTGTTCTGTTTTCTAGGAAATGGAGTGAAACCAGCAGGCTGGAGACCTTCAGCTCACTGATTTTCTGCCGGTATCACCTATTTTGTTCTGCAGTCCACATTAAATGGGACAACCCCTCCCTCTTAGGAAGCTGTATGCTCAATTCACCTTCAACTAGAAAGGAGCTGATCAGAAAGTTGGGAGCAGAAAATCATGAGCCAGGAGATTAAAAATGGAAACCATTTTGTAATTTTAGGGAGAACATTTGTTACTGTGAAAGCAACAATGAACAGGTGAAGAACTGTCTTTTTAATTACATTATTTAGCTTGAATAGGTTCAGGCTTGAGAGTTTTAATTAACTCAACTGGGAAAGTAAATAACTCAACTGCAATTCCCCATCGTCCCAGCGCCCTCGCCGCCTCCTCCTGATAGAGCACAGATGACCCAGGAAGGAATGGGGGCCTGAGGGGAGGGGTCAGGATTCTCCTCCTTTTCGACTCTTCAGCTGAGCCCTTAACTAAACAAACCTCAGGCAACCCTGGAGACGCTGAGCCAGCACCCGTCCCCCTCTGGGTGCAGGAGACACCAGGCAGATTTCCTCCTCTGTCCTCGGTTTCCGTTTAGACTAACTTCAGGATCTGAGCTCAAGCTCTTCCCTCTCACTCAGAAAGCTAATGTTTTAAAATGATCCTCTGCTGAACAAAATGATCGAGCACACAATGTTTTCTTAGAGCAGCATCTGTCTTCACGCGTGTAAACAGTACCTGAGCACGCCTCACAAAGGCCGAGTCTTGTTCAACCTGGCAGAATCTCAGATGGAAGTACGCATGCTCTGATGCATGCGTGCAGTATGCGCATGCCCGACGTGGTCCTATGTTAACGCGCCGGCCTGATGTGGGCGTGTGCTGACTTGCGCATGCTCTGATCTGTGCATGCTGATGCGCATGCTTCACGTGGGCATGTGCTGAAGTGTGCATGGCTGCTCGTGGACCTTGCTGTAGTTCTGGGCGCTTTGTGATTTGGGCTCTTGCTGAGTCTAGTTCTGTTCAAAAACAAAAAAACCAAAAAATCCCCAAGAGGACTGATGGTATGGAGTGTTAAAACCCCTCTGGGGTTTTAGTAAGCAACCCAGGGTCCCATGTGGAAGCCACTATAACTTCAATCACACAATGCTGTGTGTTTGCACTGCGATGGAGAGAGCACTTCATTTTGAATTCAGTGGAATGAGTAACATTTGGCTTTTATGTGTTAGCCTTGCTGGTTGACTAGATCTGTTTTGGGGGGGTTGTGGTTTGTGTGTGTGTGTGTGGTACTAGAAATTGAACCCAGGGGTTTACACACTGAGGAACACTCCTAGTCCTTTTTTTTTTTTTTTTTACTCTTGAGACAAGGTCTCTCTAAGCCTCACTCTCTAAGTGACCCAGGCTGGGCTTGCACTTGCCATTTTCCTGCCACAGCCTCCCAGACTGCTGGGATTACAGGCAGGTGTACCTTACCTGGCTAATCTGGGTCTTCTTATTGGCTGATGAAAGGATCCTGGGTTTGTTGCCATGTAGCTCAAAGGGCCTGTGCTCAGCGTGATCGGACACAGGCCTGGGAGGGTGGCCATCCTCGAGCTCTCTGATGCCCTGCAGAATACCAGTGGCTCAGATGGTTCAGAGCACTCAGAGACCCCTCCTCTCACCGAGGCAAAGCCTGGACTGCAGAGCGAAGGCCTCAGCTGCAGAAACCTCACACAGAAGGGTTGAAGCCTTACCCCTCTTAGAGATACACATCTGTGAAAGGGTCACCCACAAGTAGGCCCAGCGCTGAGCAGCCTTTCCCTGAGTGGGTGCAGGACCCAAGCAGCCCTGCACTCACAATGCCTGAGCATGGTTACTATTGCTCATCTCTGGAAAGACATGTGCAATCTTTACACACAGGGTCTGAAGACCACACTCAGCCATGGACAGTCACAGAGGAGGAGGCGGGGTAGGGCCTGCTCTGCTGGGGACTATGGAGAACCCTCCTGACAAGGAGCCCAGAAACTGTGTCTACACTGCACTCTCAGGAGAGCTCCAGGTTTCCATAGCCTTTCTGCTTCAAAGTAGCAACAACATTGCTGCAGGTGAGTTTATCAGCCTGACTTTACAGAAGAGGAGTGTATCAGTCACTTTCCTATTGCTGGGTCAGAATACCCGACGCCCACAACTTAAAGAAGGAGAGGATATTTTGCCTTGTGATTTCAGAGGTTTCAGTCCATGGTCAACTGGCTCCAAAGCAGAAATGGCATGGTGGAAGGGCCTGGTGGAGGAGAGCTGCTCACCCCATGGCATCCAAGAAGCAGAGAGAGAAGGAAGGAGGCAGGAAGAATGCTCCCTTCCAGATCACATCCCCTGTGACCTGTTCCTTCCAACCAGACCCACCTCCAAGCACATGAGACTTTTGGGGGACATTTTAGATCTAAACCATGATGGCACCAGATGCCTAACCAGTGAGCTCACGAGGCAGGAATGTTATCAGGGCAACTGACTGAAAACCAGAAACACTAGTTGTTCCTGCCCTGCTGTTCTGAGTCGCACAGATCTTCTAACTCAGCACCACAGAGGTTACTTGTCAACTGGGATAGACACAGATTCCATTCAGGGTGACAGTCACAGCATTTGGAGGACCATTTTGAGAAGAGTCTGAGATCTCTGGACTATGAAAATATTTAATAGGACAGAATAATTTGAAAGAATACTAAAAATAATATGTAGCAGAAATCAAAGAAGTAGTATCTTTACTAAGAATTTGTTGTTATATAATAAAAGCACAAAGAAGTAAGGAAAATGTAATGAATAAAACACTACATACTATCCAAAACTGATTATAGAGTCTCAACTCCAAAATGGATTATCTTTTGAGACTCATAATAAACTTTTTTGATGATTCATACTTTTGAAAATATTTGGAGTCACTTGTTAATATTTATCCAAAAAGTTACGTATTTTTCATCAGTTTTACAGTGACTCAAACTGAATAAAACATTTTTATATCTAAAATGAAAAAGTCATCTGTTGTCCCTTTCCCTTTGGGCCTGTCTCCCCTTCATTTATCCTCACTATCCCTGTCTTCTGTTTCTTCCCTTGTAATTTTTTGTAAGACCTCAGAATGTCACCTTGTATGGAAATAAGTTCTTTGCAGATGCAATCAGGTCAAGACGAGGTCACTCTGGATTTGGAGTAACCTCAGATCCCTTGGTGATGTCCCTACTAGCAGAGGGAGAAGGCCATGCAAGATGCAGGGAGAGCTGGAGTGAGGTGTCTACACCTGTGCATCCCTGAAGCCACTGAAGCTGGACGGGCAAGGAGTGCTACTCTGACAGCCTCCCAAGCTGGCCTCGGTATCTCGATCCCTGACTTCCAGCTTCAGATCTTCAGTTCTCTGGCTTTGAGCAGGCACTTGTGCTGATTTATGAGGACAAACTGAGGGGGCCGTCCACCCTCTCCTAAGCGTCCTGGCCTGCAGTGTACACATCTACAGTCCTGAGCTTGGAAGCTTCCTTTCAGCCATTCATCCATCCTTTCATCCATGTGTACACATGCTTGTTTATTTTTATGTTTTAGTTACTTTTTCTGGGCGGAGAGTTAGTCTTTCTAATCCAGCAGCCAGCACTCATGATTCTTCCCCCAAATTGGGAAACCAGCACACAGAAATATGGTGGGCCTTGAATTTTTTTTTTTTTTTTTGGAAAACATAAAATTAGAATTGCAATTCTACTTCATCCAAGAAATTTCATTCTGAAAAATTTCAATATACATAATTATAATTTTCAATGAAAAATCTATGGCTAAAATTGATTGTTTTACAATACACATACAATAAATAACAGGTTCCATACATGTATGTACATACATTCACATTATATTCATACATGTCAATGTTGACTGAAATATTTCAAAGATACTTATTTTGCCGGGGATTTAGCTCAGTAGTTTCGCTGCCTGCTGAGCAAGCGCAAGGACCCGAGTTCAATTCCCGGTACCAAAAAAAAAAAAAAGACAAAGATACTTACTTTCCTGGTCTGTTTTCTTAGCACTTATAATAGCTTTTAGGGATTGGCCATATTTGCAAACATTCAGACACCGATGGAAATCATCTAATACTTTTATTTCCTTTTTGTAAGTACAAATTAAGGTTTTTTTCCAGCTTTGCAAGTAGCCATAACTCATTTTATGGTTTTTGTTTGTTTTGTTTTGTTTTCTTAGTTACTCCGGGCCTTGAGCCTGCTGGAAAAGTGCTCTACCACTGAGCTACATCCCCAGCCCCAACTTTAGTTACTTAACATTTCAATGGTTAGACTCAACTCAACTTTTAATTTTTCCTGAATTAGGTATTTCTCTGATTCAGTTTTATATGTGAGACATTCTCACTTTTATTTCATCATCCTTCAGGAGTCTTCTTTCCCATGAGTGTTTGGAAGTCTTGTGGTTTCTGGGTGCCCAGCTGCCTTGGCCACTCTGGCGAGGACTCTGAACCCTGAGTACGTGTGGGTGCGGAGCTTATTGGAGAACTGGAATTAGGAACTCTTGCAACATTTTTATTACATCCAGTCCTATTCTTTCTAAGCCAATCACTGATGTCAACAATGTCAGTGCAGATTTGATTTTCTGGAGCAAGGTGTCCCTAGGGCCCTGTCCTGCGAAGTTAACGAGGAATGCCTAAAGCCTCCACCCCACCCCAGGCTGTGGCCGAGCATCTCTAGGCCACGCAGGATGCAGCCTACCTCAGAGAGCTCAGCCTGTGGATCCTGCAAGCAGCTGACCCGTGTGGGGCTTTCTCCCCAGGCTGACAACATGGACTCAAAAAGCCTGGGCTCTGCTCCCTTCCCAGGTGGCAGCCACCCTTAGGACCTCAGCTTCCCTGAGTACCTGGCTGGGCATCAAGGCTGTCCACCCACTCACTGCTGCCTTCAGTGCCATGGCTGGCTTGGCAGGAAACAAAGGAAAGACACCTGAGCCATCGTGGGCCCACTCCTTGCCTGTGTGCCAGCCCAAGTGTGTTCCCACAGGAGTGGAGAGGAGGCAGGGCCGAAGCTCTCCTGAAGTACTGTGATCACCTCTTTTCACACAAGAGAGACTAATCTTTATATAACTGCTAGTGAACAGATCGGTGAAAATGTTTCCTAATGAATTATAAATACTAAATAGGAGACAAAACCAATTAATTTGTTTATATGTGTAATTAAAACTGCTAATAGTATTCGAAGTCTTGCAAACTGGAAGATGGGCTTTGTGGCAGCCATTTTTCTCAACTGAGCTGGAAAGGTTACCACGGTGACTAACAGAGAGATTCGGTCAGGTGCACTTTGTTCACACTTTATCTTAACCAAAAGGCTGGGGTGATTACATTTCCTTCGGTTTCACGTCTGGAAAGCCATGGGCTGTGACGTAACAGTCTTTCTCCTGACACATCACATCACAACTGTGGGGCTGCTTCCCAAAGAAGAAAGGGATCGTGCAGGGCTTGCAGCGATGAGAATCCCCTGCCCTGGCTCTGCGCGTCATAAAAATGGCCAGGGAGATCCACTGTGCAAGAACAAATTCTGGAGGTTATTGGACAAAAAGAGGGGCCAGCAGAACACCCTCACACCAAAAAAGAAAAATATCAAACATTCTTAGATCGGGCAACTTGGCAGAAAACCAGATTGAGAAATCATACTCCCAAATATGGACAAATTCCTACAAGGATGACAGTGATTTCAGAAACGCTTGGAAGTGAGGCGGAGCAGAAATACACAGGGAAAGACCCGTCTGATGTCAGCTATGTTCTGGAGCTCGGGGCCACCAGGGCATATTGCCCTCCCTGGCAGCACAGACCTGAGGTCAGAGCCTGGAGCTGGGCTAACAGAGCTCAGGACCAGGGCCTCTGCCACAGGTGATAGGGGAGCAGGAGCCGCCAGACAGCACCAGCAGTGGCCGAGGACTTGTCACCCCTGCCCCAGGTGTGGACTCACAGCCAAGCTCCCCCGAGGTTTAAGCAGGGTCCCTAATGAGTTGGGCGCAGGGAGGCTGTAGGAGAGTGGCACAGAAGCAGTGGAGCCAGCAGCTCCAAAAGTACACACTCAGGAAAACAGACACAATGCAAGAGAAGCTTTAATCCCAAACAGGGGGCCTGACACCAGAGAAAGTAATAGTTCAGAATGAAAACTACTTTACACTGAGAACCACTTGCCAAAACAAGCTTGAACACAAAACAAAAGTTGTCAAACATATTCAATAGCAAAGATTACTAGTAGAAAGACAAAACTAAGCAAGAACTAAAAAAAAAAAAAAAAAAATGTGATCTTTAGCACACTGGGAAGAACAAAGAAATCAGTAAAACTGACCTTAAATATAAACATCTTTGAGTCCCAAGATAATGCTGTTGGAAACATGTAATTATGTGATTGCAGATGGTTTTAACAGGAATGCTTTGTGTGGAGAAATGAGAGAAGTATGTTATCTGTGAGGAAAGTTATTGAATGTAGGTATTCAGAGAAAAAGTGTGCTTCAACGAAACAATTTAAAATGTGTTTACCTAAGTTAACTGAACATGTTAGAGCTTTAGGAGGATTGTCAGCATAAAATAAGGCAATGAAAAGAAGTCTAAAAATATCCAAGAACAAAAAAGAGTGAGTAGGCTAAACCTGATTTGCTCCACCCACATTCTGTGTAGGAGGAAGTGAGTTGTATGCCGCTTCCAGACTCCAGAGCTCCACAGCTTAAACAACACACAACTGTTGCCTCCCAGCTGCTTGAAGTCAGGAGCCTGGGCATGGTTGAATGTGTGTGTGTGTGTGTGTGTGTGTGTGTGTGTGAAAGTGCATGAAATAATTACAAAGAGTGATCTGAATTACCTTTAAGAATATGCAGATGGTGCTACAGCCACTGGAAGTCAAATTCTTCAAGAAAAATTAAAGAAATATCAGCCTGCACTTAAAGGGAAGCTCAAAACTTGGAGATGTAAATAAAAAATCTGTTAATTTATATTAAAACAATGCCACCTCCATGACAAAATAAGAAAAAAAGAAAAACAGATTTGTCACTCGATGCTGCGTGCATCCACATGCTCAGCTGTCAGCACAGACGCGGCCAGAGGGAGGCTTGGGACCCTCGCTGAGAGAGACAGACACAGCAGTCACAGCAGTGGGAACGGGCTCTCCAACTCTGATGGGTGCATCTTTACCGAGTCATTTATGAGGAGGAACCAAAAGTTTAAAATAGATGCACATATACACACACATGCACACGTATCTGGAGAGAGACGAGTGTTTTGTTGTTTTGCTTTTTGAACCTACATGCCTCCCATACATATACCTTAGTAGTGCTGAATGCATTAAAAAAAGACAGCATAGCCATGAACAAAGGTGAACGCTATTTAGCAAACTGAAAAATATCTTTACAATCTATCTGACATCCATGACACACGAAGAGGATCTACAAAGTATTTAGAAGGAAAAAAAAAACCTAATACGATATACCAGAGAGTAATACTTATAATTACAGAAATTTAAAGTGCGTGCAAATGCACAAAGAATTAACAAAGTGAAAATGAAAATGAGAAACTGTTTTGGGATCACCATATTAGAGGAAAGTTTGTATATAATTTATAGAAGTGTAAACTGTTACTAGTTTTATTTTTGGTTTTTTGGGTTTTTTTTTTAGTTAATTTTTTGGTGCAAAATAAATATGCACATAGCACTCACCTTCATCAAAGGGGGTTTTACTTGCACCTGATATAGCTTGATTCCTCTTTTTCTCCCAATCCCGCTCTCTCCCTTCAACCCCTCCTCCCCTCCCCTCTTATTTAGAAAGCTTTGTTTCCATTTTTTCCTTCTTTCATCAATTTTTTTCTTTCCCTTCCACCCCTTTCACAGTCTCCCTTTCCTTTTGGACAGTTTCTTCCCAATTCATATCATCTATTATACATTTTGGTCCTTACTTTGAAGTAAATCTTTGCAACAGATTTCCACTGTGTGCAGGTATGTTCACTGCAACATTATTTATACTAGAAAAACCAGGAAATATGTGAATTTTTCATTAAATGAGAAATCTCCTTCTACCAAAAGAAAAAACCTCTGGTACATTTACACTATGAAGCACTACACAGTTCTGTTTTAGGTGCTGATATGAAAGCTTGCATTGTTAAATTATTTTACAACAGTAAAATGCTTGACAGTATATCTGCTTTAATTTCTGTGAAATTCTACTCGCGTGTGGATGCGTAAGGATATGTACACAGAGTTTCAAGAAAGACGTCACCTAACACAGGGCCTTTTTGGCAAGACTGAGATTCCTCTTAAAATGTTTATCTCAAAAACAATACAACAATCTACTAAGAAATTTGAGACAATCCTAAAAGTAAATAAGATAAGGAAGGAAGAAAAGCAGGCCAGTGGTCTCAAGCCCATTTCGTCGCCTGCTCTTTGGAGCTACCCTACCTCCATCTTCCTGGCTCTGCCACTTTTTCTCCCTCAGTTTTGTGGACCCAGGAGAGGACTGTGCTCTCCTGTCAAACCGTGGTTTTTCTCCCACACATGCACATCCACTCGTGTATTTTCAGCTTGGCTACAATTAGAATACACTGATATTTCTCAAGCACTTTAACACTGGAATAGCATGTCTAAGTGTGGGACAGGTCAAGGGCAGCAGCTGCAGGATGCCGGAGGTCTAAGGAGTGTCTCCACACTCGGTCTGCATTCGGAGGACAGAGCCCTAGACAGACGCGGCCACTTCACCCGTAGTTGGTGGGTGCCACAGCACCTCCAGGTGTGCTCAGAGCCCCGGGACCCAGCAGCAGTCCGGCTCGGAGCTCGCCTCAGGCCCTCATCCTGGGCAAGTGGCCACCCCTGCCCCAGGTCTCTCAGACTCTTCAGAAGCCTTCCCTGGGGACTCAGAAGGACACGGGTCTCCACCATGGCCCCAGAAACCCCGGCTAGTCCATGGCCCCAATGCCTCTTTCCTTCCTGCTGGAATGCGATTGATAGAACACTCTGCTTTGTTTGATGGAGTCTTACTGACCATGCCTGGGTCTGCAGACAACAGTTAAACAGCTGAAAACACAGACATGGAGAACTTCAGATCAAACTTCCTGAACAAAATAGCAGTGCTACCAAATTTCAGGTCCCAGTAGTATTTGTATAGGAAAATTGATTAGAGAAGATCTTCCTAAAAAAGTAGTCTTCCCTCACTACAGTGTGAATTTGAATTTCCTGAGAAAGAAATTCTACATAGAAACATTCCGATTTTCATTGACTCTATTCTCCCTTAAAAATCAACTCTCTCTTGTGGTTAAATTAATTACAAGATTTTGTTCATTTCCTGTCTAATCTCAGAAATCATTAACTGCCGGTCTGAAATACAGTTTAAGAAATAGAAATTATCCATCATGTTGGATTCTGCGTGTCTATTCCAAAATGTTCTAAGAGAGCACATTGCAATGTAGTAACATAATCTCTTAATGCAGGTTTCTCAGTGTTCTGAGGGGTAAAGAAGAATTTAAATGACAGAAGCTTATTCCAGCGATCTGAGGTCGCAGGGCTGGGGTACTGCAGAGGAGCCGCTGGCCTGGCCAGGTTGGGTTCCGGCGTCAGGGGGCCTTGCTGGTGCTGGGATCTGGAGGGGGCCGGGCGGCCTCAGGGCTGGTGTGTTGCCCAGAGTCCATGTGGCTTGTAGGAGGTCAGCTGTCAGCCTTGCATCCTGAAGATCGTCCCTCAAAGCTGTGGGCCTGGGGTGGGCCACCAAGGAGCCCCCACACCTGAGCAGGGCCAGGTCCTCCCAGAAGGACAAGGGTTCGGAGCAATGCTGGTGGCATCGGCACCAGCTCGCTGGGACCCTTCTCAGGCGGAACTGTGAGAGATTCGTGGCTGACCCTGTGCAGTGCCTCGCTGGACTTTGTCCCTCAAGGCCTAGATCCTTCCAGACACCAGGTGTCCTGCTGGGAACCCTTCCACTGGGCGCCCCTCGAAGGAGCCCTGGGTGGGGCCTCCCCAGCCCACGCACCCTCGCTCAGTGACTGCTCAGGGCAGCAGTGTCACATCCGGAGCTAGAAGGAGGCAGCTGAGGGCTGGGGAATCCTTGCTCCCTGTCCTCCTGGTGAGAGCGCAGATGCAGGCCGCCCCATCATGAAGGCCACCTGGAGGCCCTGAGCCCCAGCCCCTCACAGTGCCCTGCTGTCCCCCGTGGCCCTGGAGCCTACAGGTGGGCGGACTCAGCGCACCTTTCTCGGTGACCCTGCTCTCATCAGTGCGCGTGTGTCCCCTCACTGGCACATGGAGGCCCTCGGCCTCGGCGCCTTGCTTGGGAAGAGGACCTCTGCAGCTGCAGACAGGGTAAGCTCAGGTCGCTAGGGTGGCCAGTGTCCTCCGAAGAAGACAGACGCACAAGGAGGGCCCACACGACTGAGCCGTGTGACGGGATGCTGGGCTGGTGGCGGAGACTGGAAGCCAGAAGAGGCCGGTGAGATCCCAGCCCAACCGCCGCGGAAGCCAGGTCCTTTCAGCTCCGTCTCAGACTCTGGCCTCCAGAAACACGAGCGGCTGAGTATCTGAGGTTTACACCACCCCGTGGGGAGCTTCGTGGCGGCAGCCCTAGCAGACTGCTGTGCCTGGCTAGAAATATATACATATATAGAGCAGAAACACGACTCGGGGCATGGTTCACCTAACTTGGATTATATCAGACCTTTCTGAAGAAAAAGATCATGGCCTCCCGCCCTTCCTTGCCTTGGTACGACTCACTGTGGCCCGGTTTCCCCTCACACCTGCGTCCAGGAAGGAAGCTGACCGGGGAACACCCTGTGCCATTCCCCCTCGTGTTCCCTGCCTCTCTCAGGTATGCAGTCAGAGTCTCCGAGCAGGGGCCACCTGCCACAAGCTCCTGCGCTCATGCTGGTCTCGGGCTCCAGCCCGCAAAGAAAGGTGGACAAGGCAGCACCTGCAGCCCTCTCGGGCAGAGCTGGAGGCTCTGGCTCTGCAGCTCTTTACTATCTGCATATTTATTTTGCCTCGTACATGAAATCCAATTTGAAGCCATTAATATTAATGCACTGAGATAATTCTGATGATGAATTAATAAAACACTTGGCCACTCAATGTGCTGTTTGCTCATACATTTAATGATGCTCTTAACTGGAAAGAGGAAGAGACAGAGCAGGCTCCACCTGGAGCCTGGACATTAGAAACCACTTCATTGTTTTGAGCTCCTAGCTTTAATGACAGTCAATAGGATCGATTTGAGAAAAGTATTTATCCGATCTCTACACCACGTGACAGTCACACTGACTCTGCAGGCGTCACATGGGTATGTACCCTGGGACAGTCCCGTGCTTGCCAATGAACTGCATGCTAAGTGAATTGTTCACCCCCATGGTTCCAACACCAAAGAGTAACGTTTCCCTAATACTGACCCAGAACAGATTGTCTCGGCTGTGAAACATGGTACCGTGAGGAAGCAAAAGTTGTCACCCCATGGACTGGGACTGACTCACAAAACAGACTTCTCCTAGGCCCAGGGCTCCCCAGAATAATTCCAGCCCCGTGGGGTGGTCTTTTATCATTCAAATGAAGATGCTTTACCATCCACATCCACGGTCCGCTGGATTAGTCATTGAAAGACAATTTAACTGCAATTAACCTAACCAGATTAGTATTACACTTAAACTGAAGGCCTACAGCAGCCATTCCGCAAATGTTTGTTAAGGTTCTCTAATTAGGCCGTTTTGCCAGGTGATTAAAAACATCAACAGCCCATTATTCCTGGAGACCCCAACCTCCACCACCCTGTCTGATGAGTAACTGAGAGGAGATGGCCAGTGATCGGATCAGAAATGAAATAGATCTTCCAGACGCTAGCAGCACGACTTGAAGCGGGCCAAGTTGAGTGGTCAGGCATTTTCGCAGTGAAGGCATTGCACGGACAAAGTGACAGTGACCAAGAAAACATACGAGCCAGTCTATCATTCACCTTGCCGGCAAGGCATTCACAAAGCCCCGTCAAAGTTTCAAGAGGCCCAACAGGGAAGTCAAAGTCTGTGCGGGCCTGGGCTGACGGGCCACGGCACAAACAACCAGCTTCTATTGCGCTTATCCTTCTGCTAAATGGGAGCACACAGCTCCAGGGGCTGCCACCTGCCACCAGCCCAGGTTCTCTCCCGGTGCTCAGAGCGGGGCAGTATGGTCCAGAAGGCCGGCTCTGTCCACGGGGCTACTCTGCAGGGATCAGAACTGGCACAGTGGGAAATGTGCTTTCGAGAATTCTGTATGCTGTGGTAGATGCATTGACAATTTCCTGGCCCAGGAAAGGTGACACACTCACAGTCACATGTGTGTGCACACAAGCACATCATCCACGTGTATGCACAGCCTTTGTGTGTATATACACATGTATATACTTTAAATCTTTATATACATATAAGAATATATATACTTGTGCAATCAGAAAATCTAATTACAACACATAAGGCTTGTTCAGTCTCTGAAACATGCCCCTATTTTGATATGATGCTTTTTATCTTACAGATGCAGCTGTGCTGTAAGTTTACAAACTCACATGGTGTGAGAGTCTAAAACCATTCATTCATCATTAGTGTATATCTCACATGTATCAGACAAGATCTTTGCTGCAGAATCGCTTACAGGAAGAGCTAGGTGCAATCCACTGCCACACCCATCCCAGCGCACAGGTGTGAGCTGCCACACCAAGTTCTTACCTGAAAACACCCAAGACTGGCAACATGAATGGAATTTGCATTGCTAATTCTAATCCTTTCCACCCCAAGCAGAGCACTTTAGGGCTATAGAAAGTAGCCATAAATACAGTAATGGGAACTTGTACTGTTTTATGATTAGCCTTTGGTTTAAAACCAATGCATAGCAGCCCGGTGAACAGTAAATCCGAGACGGACACAGAGACCCACTACAGAGGCTTGTACAGCAGGGTCTGGGCGGGGGACAACTTAAAGCAGCACCCCCTCCACCCCGCCAGGTGGAGAATCGGATACACTTGGGGGCCAGTGCACAGCCACCCCAGAACCTGCACACAGCCTGCTCCCAGAGCCCGGGCGCCTGTCGCCCATGAGTGACCGCTGGGCCTCTGCTCGAATGCCTCTTTCCATCACGTCGTTTCGGAAAAGGTGTGGCATAAATATATGAATAAATAAAGTGAAATGAAATGAAGTAAAATAAAAGTATTTCCAATCTTCTGTCACCTTCCACCACAGCTCCATGGATCAGATTTATGCTGTGGGTAGGGAGACACCAAGTGAAAAATGAAAAACAATTTTATATTTCAAATGTATGGGCTTGGTGGACAATACATCACGGTGTTCCTGCAGCTCGGTGCAGTAAATTGTCCACGGTATACCTGGTGTGTTTTCTGCATCCCTCACACTGGCTCCCTTTTAGCGCCCTCAGCCTCAGCCGAAGCGCTGGTTTCAGAAGCACAGTGATGCTGCGTAAGGAATCAGTGGAGGGAGCAGTTTGCCCTGCACTTTGGACATGGGGAAAAAATGCTTCCCCGGCTCGCAGGTGATGAAAAGGACAGAGGAGTGTGTCTAAATCAGCTGGGCTCGATGTGATGCCAGCGCCTTTGGCTAAACGTAGATTGACTTAATTCCTTCAATAATGACTTTGGTCCAGAGTGCTTCGCCACCACAAAAGGGAGAAACCCAGCAGAACAGAGAAAACTCCTCATTCGGTGATCTCGACTCTGCTGCGGGCAAAACCTAGAAATATTTTTTTAATCGAGATTCTCTACAGCAGCCCTCTCCAAATGCCAGCATCCATCACCGCTGACTGGATCAATAGCTGTGTTTTGGCCCGAGTCTCCTTCGAGAGATGGCATGCCATCAGTGATAGACAAATATCACAGTTAAGCAAAGTATCCAGCCAGACCTAGTAACATTTTTATTGATTTTTGTTGTGCAAATAATGTCTTTTTGGGCTGAATAAATGGCTTTGAGCCAAACAGTCATTGTTTATGATTCCAAAATGCAATAAAGGGACAGGAAATATATTATAGCCAATGTCTCAAGGCACACAACATAATCATCCTTTGGTAGTAAAAAACTACCCATCTGAAACCAAGACTGCATATTTATCCCTGCTTAAAGGGCCTGTAGGACTTGCAAATCTTACACCAAATGTCCTGTTAGGAAACAGATGGTGTTGCCCTTTAACCTATTGAATAACTACTAGAAAACCAAGCAAAAAAAATAAGCACTATATTTCTTCAATCAATACAAAGAAAACAGTTTATTATACTTCCTTCAAATGAAATATCAAAGTTGCCAAGGCAGCACCCATTCAATTTGAAAGAAAAGACATCAAAAAACTCCCTGACTTTATCAGATGCTATAAAATCGGGAAATATTTTAGAAAGATTTTCAAACTATACTCACTCACAATAGTGGTAGGCTTGCTTCACCAGGTAGCTCAGTAGGAAGTTGGCCATAAAAGGTTTGGCCCAGAACTAAACTAAATCTCCTGCGTTTGCTAATTTCGGTGTCTTTATCTCTCCTTCAGATTTCTCTGATCTTCAAAGGGATTACAGAGCGGGAATCTATGTGGATTCCTTTACAAAATGCACAGTTGCTGTATGTTTGCCTTCAGATGCCTACAGAAATTATCACAGTGTGAGCTACAGCGTGTGTACCGCGAATCAATCCAGCAGCCAGTGTGGTCTGGAAGCATTCTGGGAGGGGCCCATGGTAGGTGCCAGGTCTGCGTGCAGCTGTTAGGGAAAACTGGGCCTTGGGCGTAATTGGGGGGACCCTAAAGCCTTGCAAAAGCCAGTAAGTGTGGACCTGTCTCACTCCTGTGTCCTGCGGTGGATGGCCCAATGGAGTCACAAGCTCGCTCCTCCTACGTCTGTCTTATGAGCCCTATTTATTTCCTGTCCCTGACATGTGCCCAGATAGTCTCGCACATAGTGTCATAATTTGATCAATATTATATGAAGCATTTAAAGAATAAACAAAATTTCACTTGATCTTAGCCAAAAGGCCGAGGAGCGATGTGAATAAACAAAATTTAATTATTTATATACTACTTTATTAACCACTCTACTTATTTAATTACTTTTTCATTAACCAAAGGATTCTGTTTTTAAGAGTTAATATCATCAAAGTATGCTCGAAGAAAACAACATAGTAACTAAAAAGTTTTAAGCTAAGGTGAAATTGACTATAAAGCCTTACAAACGTCTGCCTGGTTGAGTATAAGCACACATGCATGTTTTCCATACATATGTGCAGGCCCCACTTATATATTAACAAAACGTCCTTTCATGTATTACACATACAAAACTGTGTCTCTCCACACGTGCACGTGTCACATACAAACTGTGACCTGTACATGTCAGGGTCCCCTGTAGAGGTGACACTGCTAAATGGTCCACCCTGATCCCAGCAGCACTTCCAGCACCAAGCATTTGTGTTTCTTTGAATTTTTGTCAATTTGAGAGAGAAAATTTTTAGCCTAAAGATTTTAAGGTCGTCTTTATTTGCAGTGAATCAGAACATTTCTAAGGCTTCCCATTTCTTCCTCTTCCTCAGAGTGCTATGAGTGTCATTTTCTATGATTCATTCGTGTTTTCCCCGCTATGTGCTTTCTCACGGCGCCACATACACGAACACCCTTGTGTGTTGTATGGTCTCCAGGTTGTCCCGGTTTTCTGTCTGACTTTCAATCCGACTGATGCTGTTTCTGTCTGTGGCTGCCTGGTTCAGATCTCAGTGCAGCAGCCCTGGCGTCCGGTGACACGTGGCTTCTGCGTGCCTGGGGGTCTCTGGGAGACCAGCGGGTGGCCGGGAGGACTCTGTGCAGTGGGCTGTGGGTGGAGCAGCATCCCCGGCCCGGGAGCCTGGCAGACATGAGAGCAAAGGGCAGGGACCCGCAGAGCCGTGACACCTCACCTCCTCCTCCCTGGCTCCAGGCCCCCACGCACCCTGAACCCCAGCCCTGGCTGCTGGGGCCTGCAGCTTGTGGGCACAGACCAGGGACCCCTCAGCCTGCATGCCCTGAACCTGTGCTTCACCCCGCTCTCCTCCCCAGGGTACCCAGTGAGCTCTGCTTCTCTGGAACCTGATTAGTTCGGACACAGAGCAGCTCTCTGCTTCTGCTTTTCTTTCTCGGGCCTGTTATCTGTCACACTGCCGAGCTCTGATCTTCTGCATCTGTCTCTTGGGAAGACTTTCCCCTGTCTGCCGTTCCCTGGACATTCCCCACATCCCTTCCCACATTCAATCCCACCGGTTTGAGAGTCACTTTAGCAGAGGGCATGGGACAGGGATGTGATTTCCTTTTTCTTAGGCCCGGCGATTTCATGGATCCCTTTTCTGCCCTTTTTCTGGATCCTTAAAGTGTTCGATACATCAGCTACTAGATGTTTCATCATCATCCAGACTATTTCTAGTTCCCACAGCCTAGACCGCACCCCTCTCCCTTCTCTTTCATTCTATTATGGAGGCCTTGGAGCGATGTGTAATGCCCGCAGTGTTAGGATCCTAGTGTTCTTTCAATATAGTGGGCTGTGACCACAATTTCATCTTTTAGATGAGCCTTAGCATTTTGTTGCATGTTTTTCTGGGGTCTTTTCAGACAGAGTCTTGCTAGGTAGTTCAGGCTGGCCTTGAACTCAATACATAGCCTCAAACTCACAGTGCTGCTCCTGCCTTACCCTCCCAAGTGCTGGGATTACAGGTGTGCACCAGCACGCCTGGCTTAGCCTTAGCATTTTGACTGGAAAAACATATGTTTATAAATTAATTCAGGGGTTAATATGTCAGCCAGCTTCTGCTGCTGTAGCAAAGCACTTAGCAATCCACTAGAGAGAAGATGCATTTTGGCTCACGCTTTCAGGTTTTGGCTGCAAGGCAGGGCACCCTGGTGGGAGCATTGTATGGGGCAAAGCAGGTCACCTCAGGGCAGAGCCACAGAGGAAGGGCAGCTCAGAGACAGCTCCCAGCCTTCCCCAGGGCCAATCCCTTCAGCCTGACCGGATTCCTGATCACCGCCCAGTGAGGCCATCGGACCGGGCGCTCACAATGGGTGCCCCGGTGACTACAGCCACTGTGACTCTGTCTCTGCTCACAAGGCTCGACTTTGGGTGGCATTTTTGTTTTTTTGTTTGTTTGTTTGTTTTTAGCACCGGGGATCGAACTAGGGACCTTGCGCTTACAAGGCAGGCGGTGGCACCACTGAGCTAAATCCCAAACCTTGGGTAGCATTTTAAACCTAAACCATGAATGACACTCAGTGTCTGAGAATATTGATTTTCATCCAGTATTCTGGCCTACCCCTCTCACGATGCAGAGTTTCTTTCAGGTTATATAAATTTCTCCTTTGATAGCTTGTAGTTTTTACCACATTTGTCTCCTAGTGTTTTCAAGATTCTGTTGTTACAGGGAATGGGCCTTGTTTCCATTCTTTCCCTCTTGTCTGGGGTCAGTGCAGGCCCAGGGGCTGCTTGGTGTGGTGGGGTCCATCCACCCCACCATGCAAAGAGAGTTTGCTTAACTTTCTCACTGGTGAACAGTTGGCCTTGCTGCTCCCTAGGCTCCTCCATGAGCAGTCACTTTCTGAGGAGTGGAAACACAGAGCTTCTGTCTTGCTTTCAAACACGCTACCTTCTGTCGTACTAATGACTCACACTTGCAATTAAAGTTCTGTGGCACCAGCTTGTGAATGGGTCATAAGGATTTAGCAGAGTCCGAAGCAACATCTGAACTTCTAACTAGGAGCCTGGAGCCTCCGAGGTGTGCTGGGAGACTCTTTCAGCCCCTTGTTTCTGTTTCAGGGGCATCGGGAGAGGACCCCAGAGGCCTTCGAACCCAGAAAAGGGGGTTCCATGGACGGGACCTGCAGGACTCACTGGGCTGCTTTCTAGAACTTACAAATACTAGTTTCATATTAGCATTAATTGTGGAGTTTCACATTTTGAAAGGCTGAGGGGATATGTACTCCAGGTGTACGCAGTTGGTGCCAGTGACTGCACACATTACTTTTTGAACCATCCGATCCAAACTATTCAGTGCTCAAAAACAGAAAGGTATGCGTTGGCTCACCTGCGGCTCCGCAGAGGACCTGGCCGACCCCCTAACCTCCCTGTACTCAGGTTTCGCAGGGGATGTCAAGGCTCTGTCCTCTTCCCTCTGTGATTTTGGGGTGTTGAACATGCCCTGCTCTTCTGCTTGGCCCTTAGTCGGGTCTGCAGGACCTCCAGGGGAGTGAAGCCCACAGGTGGGCATTTCCCTCCCTGCACGCAGGTGACGCATGCGGCATTGTGACAGTCACCACCCCCGTCCGACAGGTGACAGCGTGCTCAGCGCCAGTTGCTTAGTCCGTCCCACTACTTTAGAAGTGGACCTTTCCTTTTGCTCTCCCAGAGATGCTTTCATCACCTGTGTCCTTAGATGGGTCTCTACTCTCCAGACGTCCTAAAAAGGGAAGAAAACAGGTGACTGGCAAATACCGGGAACTTGCAGACTCCTAATCCCCGCTCTCCAGTGAGATTCCTTACCCAGCCATGGTGAGGAGCGTGCAGGCGCGCTTCAGATGTTCCAAAGCAGATGGAAAGGAGGCCGAGACGTTCCTAAGTTTGAGTACAGTAAAGGACGGCCCATGTCCATGGAGAGGCCGAGCATGAGAACCCACAGAGCACCTCCACTAGTGCTGAGCGCAATGCAGTCCATCTTCGGGGAGGAGTACTGCCCCTCTGTGCCAGGGACAGGGCGCTGGTCCACACCGTGAGCTCGGTGAGAGAAGCCATCCTGAGAGCCGCGTGTGTGCGTTGTGATTCCATTCACAGGAAATCCGGGAAAGGCGCTCGATGGAGACAGAAAGCAGATCAATGGTCAGGAGAGGCCCCTGGGAGAGGCGTGTGTCTCTCTGGGGTGATGGAAGCACTCAGCGCTGGAACTCGATGGTGTCCAGCTCTGCCCTGTTGTTAGCCGCAGCAGGGCTGACTCCTGCTAGGCTATGTCTCTGCAGCACTGACCATGCCGCCTGGGTTCCTTCACTCACACAGTGGCAGAACTCAGGGAGTGTGCAGCCTGGCCACCCCAGGCGTGTCCCTCAGCCTCTTCCTCCACTGTGAGGCAGGCGACTGCCTGTACAGCCTCTTCCAGTCTGTGTCTGAGGAGCCCGTGTCTGCACTCGGCTCCACGCAGTCCTTGAGCCTTCCCAGAGCCTACAGGTGGGGCCGGGTAGAGGAGGGCAGGGGCTTGGGCGACAGCTCAGCTGGAGACCCAAGTGCCTGCATCCTAGGGAGCAAGCCTGCCCTGGGCTCATGGACCAGAGCCCCGGGTTTGCCATGTGACATTTGGGTGCAGACTCATTTAGGTAACAGGAGGACTCCTGCCATAGGTTCTGGGACATGCAGGTACTCAGTAAATGCAAATGTCTTAAAAATCAAGCTACCTTTGTAGTAGAAAGCATGGAGAGCATTGAAGGGGCAGCTACCACAAGCATTTACCCAGTGACACTGCTCTGGACACAGCCAGGAGCAGGAGTGATGCTGACACCCGTTGTTGATGCCCCTCAGCGACAGCGGACAGAGCTGATGGCGCCAGCAGATGCCTGGGAGTCTCCTTCAGCAAGAGGCACCTCAGCTTCACATGCAAGTGCATGCACACACACACACACACACACACACGCACGCACAAACACGCGGGCTCGCGCTCATGCAATACTTGTTGGAGAATACCAAAACTGGGTAAGAAAATGCCTAGCTCTTTGGTGTGTGGAAACCTGACCGAATGGACTTAGTAAAAGCCAAGGCATAAGTCAGGGCTCACTCGCACCCGCCATGCCCACAGTGTCCTGGCGCTCATCTGCAGCTAGGGCTCAGTGTGTGAGGGCATCACAGGCACCCTGGAGGACTGAGCTTCATCGAGGGCATCAGCCTGCAGCCCAAGGAATGGGCGACCTTCCCAAGCACTGGGTACAAGACAGAGGCAGTTTCCTGCCCAGGGGTGGGCGTCACCCATCCCAACTCCAGATCACACTTTCTAGGGAAACATGGGCACACTAGTGATTGGGGAAGAGGTCGCTGGCCCAGCAACTTGGCTCCACTGGGCAGACTGCCGGAAAGTTGAGCTGAGAGCCAAGGCAGGAGGTGGCTGCGTGGCCTCCCTCCATCTGATCTCAGCAGTGTGGCTATGACCGTTGACAAGTTCCTTAATCATCTTTAGCTTCGGGTTGTCCATTTTTTAAATCACAATAACAGGATCGATCCCGAAGGATCATTATGAGAAAGTAGAAATGGTGGGATGTACAGAGCGCCTTGAGCAGGAGAGGGCGTAGGGATGTTCATTTCCCTGTGAGCTTCAAGGTGCAGATTAAGAGGCTGGAGCTCCCAGCACTGCCTGACAGGAAACTGGGTGGACCAGGTCTCCACAGCAGGAAGAGGGTGGGGACCTGCAGTCTTTAGACACCTGGACCCTCCTCAGCCAGGCTCCCCCTGGGATCTAGAACGGGGCCTCCTATGAAAGGTGGGAGGGGCAGCCTGTGGAGGGGCTGTGCCCTGGGGAGCAATGAGATACCGTGGGAAAAAGAAGGCCTTGGTGAGGGCGACACCCTGGTCCTGCAGCCTGTGTTTCTGGAGGAGGAGGTGTTGAGGGCAGGAGCTGCTGCATTCTCACGTGGCTGAGCACCCTACCGCAGGGTGGCTGGGCAGCAAGCAGCTGATTCACACCAGGCCCCGAGGGGAGACTGAGCCACCTGCTTGTGAGCAGTTTAGCCATTGAGGACTGCTGGTTCTGTTGTTTTTCCTTTTCACAGAGATTTTGGAGCAAAGTGTAGTTGTGCACACCTGTAATCCCAGTACTGTACTTGGCGGGCTGAGGCAGGAGGATCGCTACAAATTCAAAGCCAGCCTGGGGTAAAAAAGAGCTGAAGGTCAGCCTGGGTGACTGGGTGAGACCCTGTTTCAAAATTCCAAACAAAAATATTTTGGAGCTTTTGTGTAGTTGTAATCTTTTTTCTTTCCGCGTGAGGCTCAGAGGTTTCCTTTTCAGTGGCCAGATAGTCATAATTTTCACTGCACAGCCCTCATTCTCTGTGATGGTGAAGATGGGTACAATGAATGAGGGTGAGGTGTCCAGCCCCGCTACCCAAGCTCCTGAGTGGCCCTGCCCAGAGAGAGCCACAGAGGTGGGGCCTGGGCCCAGTTCTTCCGAGTTTGAAACCGTGCTCTCCTGGGCAGTGAGAGACTGGCTGGGATTTTGGGAGTGAGTGGTGTGAGGTCACAGGTAGATGAAAGTGAAGCTTCCTCTGAGGCCAGGCCCAGGCTGTCCCCACGCCTGCACGCAGTCAGGACATCTGGCTGCAGATTCTGCTCAGAGACCTGGGGCGGCCCCGCCCCACCGGGCCTTCCTGGGACAGGGCCCGTGCTGGTGTCTGGGAAGCAGGCCACACAGGGATGTAGCTCGAGGGGACAATGACGGGGCAATCAAATGTCCTCTCCTCTCCCTCACTCTGAGTGGCCGGGAACAAGGCTGGCGCTGTCAAGACTGTGCCCTTAGGACAAGGACAGGTCAGCAGGTGAGACCTATGCCATCTGCCCTGTTGGCTGTTGTCCTGGCCAGGCCAGGAGGAGGGGAAGCCAGCCGGGTTCTGGGTCCGGGCTGCACCGGGCACAGGGGTGGCTTCCTCTGACAGCAGATCATGCTTGGCACACGAGTGAGTCTCTATGGGACTCCTTTCTTGCACACGGCTCTTCTGAAACATACCTTGTACAGCACACAATTCATGGATTCATCCTTAAGTCTAAATTCAGTTACAATGCAGCCATCCTCACAGTTGATCTCAGACCTGAGGGGTCGCAGTTTGGCTGCAGCTCTCCTGCCCCCTCACCCTTATGCCACCTCTTGCGTAAGTGGGATCACACAGGAGGACCCTCTCCGCCTTTTTCACTCGGCACAGCAGGCTCAAGGTTCAGCCATCCTGTCGCGAGTGGCTGCATGGCACAGCCATGCTGGCTGAAGAGTATTCCACGGTGCATGGAATACTTAGCATTCGTCAGTTGATGGGCACTCAGGGTGTCCCCTGGTTCCACTGTTGTTTTTGATGCTGCTATAAACTCCTGTGTACAACTATCTGTGTGGATAATGTTTTCATTTCCCTTCTGCACATATTGAGGAGTGGAATCTTGGGGAAGAGGAGGGGCCATGCTTGGTCATTTGAGGAAGTACCAAGCTGTCTTCCAAGGTTACACCATCTGGCGACCCTGGCAGTGTGTGTGCACGAATGCTTCGCTTCCCTACACCTTTGCCAAAAGGCAGTTATCAGACTTTCCGATTCCAGCCACACTAACGGGTGTGAGGTGGGAGAGCTTTGTGCTGTTCATGTCCATGTCCCTGACGACTAAAGATCTCACACTCTTTCATGTACGTATTGCCCATTTGTGTGTTTTCCTCGAATAAATGTATATCTAGATCCTTTACCTTTTTCTACATCGTGTACTTGGCCTTCTTAAGTGCAGGCATTCCTTATACATTCTGACCACAAGTCCCTCATCAAATATAGTGATTCACCATTCTCTCTCCCATTCTGTGGGCTGACTTCTTTGCCTAATGTCTACTTTTATTAGTATGTGTTTGCAGTATCGGTCACGTAGCCAACAAGTCTCCGTTCTCTTTTCCTGTCCCTCCCTCTGTCCCTCAGTCCCTTCCCTTCCGTACAGCTGTCTCCCTTCTTCCAACTCTCTGTCTTCTCATAGCATCCTTTGAAGCACAGAAGTGTTAAATTTTGACGAAATCCGATACATTTTCTTGTTACTTGTGTTTTTGGTGTCATAGATAACAATTCACTGCCCTCTTCAAGTTCATAAACATTTATCTGCTTTTCCTCTGTCTTTAGAATTTATTTTTATATTTAAGTCACCAATCAGATTTGAGATAATTTTATAAAAGTTGAAATGTAAAGGTTTAGTTTTTTTTGTTTGGTTTGGTTTTTTGCAGATGGCTGCCTGATTTCCTCAGCTCTGTGAATCGTCCTACTTCATTATTCTTTCCAAAGTTGTTCTGACTGCTCTGGGTCCCTTATGAATTCCATATGAATTTTTGAATCAGCTTGACAATTTCTGCAGAGAAGTCATCTGAATACCTTGGGGAGCATGGCTACTGGATAACTTTAAATCCTTCAATCCATGAACATGGAATGTGTTTCCATTTTTTTCGATCTTCTTTAATTACTTTCAAAATTGTTCTATGGGTTTTACAGTGTAAGTTTTGCATATTATTTGTTAGGCTCATTTCTAAGTACTTTATTCTTTCTGACCCTATTTTAGATAAATGTTACTTTTATTTTGAAATTGTTTGAAGCTGTTCAAAAGTATAGACCGCAAGTGATGTTTGTACGTTGATACTGGATACTGCACCCTCAATGAATTTGTTTACTGTACCTAATCATTTGTCTTTCTTTAGTGGATTCCTGAAGTGCTCTACATAGAAGACCAAGTTATCTGCCAATAAAGACACTTTCCTCTTTCTGTCTAGTCGGAATGCCTCTTGTGTTTCTGCCCTGCCTGCCTGCCCTGACTGGCCATCAGTGTGACGGTGAGTAGAGGTAGCGAGGGTGGATACCTCACCTAGGTCTCGTCCTGGGGACACAACTGGCCTTCTGTCACCATCTCTGACACACGTCTGACTTCTTGGGAAGCTCGTGTTGCATTCCCTGGCGTCACCGAGTCTGAGGGGCAGCAGAGGAGCAGACGCCAGCAGTGCCGGGCAGGAGCGCTCCCCATGAACCGCTGCGGCCGCCCATGCCGAGGTCGGACCTGCACGGACAAGGCAGCTGCACACGTGGGACGACCAGGCCAGCGCAGCCCTCCGGACACAACCTGCACTTGGTCTCCTCTGTGCTGCCTAAGAAACCTGTCGCGCAGTGTCCTCTTAGTGGGAGCTCGTGGGCGACATGTTTCCTTCTCTCGGGAGCAGGAGTGGGCATGGGCCTGGCTGAGGCTGGGGCCACATGGAAGCAGCGAGTAGGCCGTGGCCCAGGGCCACCTCACCAGCCACTTCCCAGCACGCTTAGGAGCCGTGGGCGCCAGCAAGGCTCAGTGCAGTCGCGGCTCGCTCTTCTCAGGCTCAGGATTACTTCTGCTAATTAAAAGGAAAGCGGGGGACAGAGGGAGCTGCCTTGCAAGGATGCCCAGACGGAAGCCCAGACAGACGACAAGGAAACCCTCCCCATGGAATCCCAATGATGCTCTGCCGGCTGGGAGCTCCCTGCCAGCCCGTCCGGGTTATCTGGCTTTCAAAGGATCATGTTCAAACCCTGCAAAGATAAAAGCTGCCTCCACAGGCTGTGCGCCGCCGTTAAGCATTTCCATATGGCCATGTCCTCTCCTGGTCTGACCTGCCACCCCAGGTCAAAGCCCCTCGGCCTCACCGCAGAGGACAGCGCACCCAGGCCTGTGAGCCCCTGAGGAGGTGTCTGTGGGACGGCGCTGAGGGAAACCAAGACAGGAGCACAGCGGCCGGAAGCCCAGGGCTCCCTCAGAGGAACTTTCGGGACCAGAGAAAAGCAAGACTGGCAGAAGGTCTTCATTTCTGCCAGCATCTCCACCTGCCTTTGCTACCTCTGTCTGATATTATTTATCATTACCTGCATATTGGTTTACTTAGTCTGAAGCTGGGGCAGCTAGTTAGAAGCAGCGGGGCCTTCCCCACTGCCTCGGGGTCTGAAAGGAATTTCTTAGTAAATACAGAGCTACATGGAGGAAGGGAATTGTGATTTTATTTTCTATATTTTCCATTAACTCATTTCAATTATCTTTTCTTGATCTTTTTACTTATTTTTAAATATGCACTCAAAGCCAGGAGTTGAACAACTCGAACATTATAAAATATTTTGTTCAATCGTATCATTTCCCTGTGTTGTGGACTTTGTAGGTAAATGATCAGCGATAGTCTACTGATTGCTAAAGACGATCCTCTGAAGGGAAGCTTTCAGAAACTTATTAAAAACAAAAAAGAATCGGAGCTAGATCCTCCCAAGAATACTGGAAGAGTTTGAGTTTTCCCATTTCTCTCCCAGGTTACCGTGGCTGTTGTCCTCTAGCGTTTCCCCCTGTAACCCTACTCGGGGCCCCTTCCAGGGCAGAGAAACCTGGGACCTGGTGTGACTCCAAACTGCCGGTTCCAGCAGAAATATGCCTGTGGACCTTCTCGTCCGGTGTCAGCCGCTGCAAGCCCGCAGGCTTGGGAACTCGGAGAAGCTGGACTCACCAAGAGCTGAAGGCGCCTGGGACCCAGGTGGACCTGGGGTCCCTAAGGAGCGGCCACAGATGAGCCAACCTGGAGCATCAACCCAAGGGCCGGGGGGCCGGGATGCCACCTCCACACAGCCGCAACTGAGCGAGGCTCAGGCCAGCAACCACTGCAGGAGGGAGCTCAGTGCGGACCCAGGCTGTACCTCTGCTCTTGGGAATCAACAACTGCTCGTCTGCACCCGGACCTTCCTTCTGCCTATCCCGACCTGCAGAAAGTTGAAATCATCTCCATGACTAATCACACAAGCCCAAGAAAGACATGACCCGGGGGAGGCTGAGGCAGGAGGAGCATACGTTCAAGCCCAACTTGGGCAATTTAGAGCTTAGTAAGAGCCTGTCTCAAAATTTTAAAATGCAAACAAAAGGACTGAGGATGTAGTTCAGTGCAAAGGCCCTGGGTTCCATTCCTGAGTACTCTTACAGTGTCCTCCTGTGACCCACCCTGAGCATCAGGCAGCCCCCACTCCCCAGGGTATTCTCCTGTCTCAGCCTCCTTTGACCACAGGAGTCTCACCTGGGACCTTGATCGGCTCTACTTTCCCTCCTGCTGCTGCTCTACAAACTCGGGTAAACTGAGTCCACGAGGTGGCATCTCGGGTCCCAGGAGCCACTTGGCACGAACACAGGAGCTCTGAGCCTGGAGCGCCAGTGCAACCTGGCAGTGCAGCGAGCTCGTGTGCACTTCCCAGCTCCTGCTGGCCTCGAAGCCCCTCTGTGGCGCAGTCTAGCAGACCTAGTCTCCTTCACAGGACGAAGGGCAGAGGTTTGGCCAGCACAGGAGCTGTGCCAGCAGTGGGGCCACGGCTCCCAGGGGCAACAGGGCTGTGACTTGGCTCCTCCATCTGCAGCCGGGGGGCAGGGGTGGGTGGGAACCCCGGGGTTCTGCAGAAATGCAGCCAAGGGGTGGGGCTGTCTGGAGCAGCCCCGGGAAGGCATCTGTCCTGTGGCCCAGGCAGTGCTCGGGAGCCCTCCATGGAGGGCGGGCCTGGGGCTCGGCGTGTCCCTGAGGCCTCAGTGACCCGGTGCACATCAGCAGGGTCTTCACCTTCTGCTGTTCAGTGGAGGTGGAGGGTACAGGGCTCGCTAACAGCGACTGGCCCAAAGGGCTCTCAGCTGGCACAGCCTGTGCTGCTGCCCCAGGCACCCCAGGCAGGTGGCTGCTAGGCCAGGACCACATGGGCACCGGGACACTGAGGGCTGAGGGCAGTGGCCACCTGCAAGGAGGGGCCCAGGGCTCCACAGAGCTCCACGTGGCCACCTCTAGGCCTGTGTCACCTGCGAGGTCCACGGGGACAGCAGCGCTGTGCTGAGCCTCCCCAGCTCACCCACAGGACCAGCCTGGCCCCGCTGTCCCTTCCAGCAGCAGCTGGGAGCGGTCACCTCCCCGCCTCCTCCCAGAGCAGAGGGGCAATCAACTCGGTGCCTGTGTGTCCCTTTTCCTCAGAGCCGGCCTCCAGCACCACCTCTTCTTGAGCCCTGGCTGGGTGGAGGCAGCGCTGAGCCTGTCCTGACTGCGAGTCAAGCATTCATTCGCACTAACACTGGGGACGCGACCCGCCTGCCTTTATCACCACCTAAATTAAGATAGCGGTATAAATGGAAAATGTAATTTAAATCCTTTCTGGCAGGGAATCCGTCGGAGCCCGCAGGAAGAGTGGGGCAGGCTCACTGCCTCGGGAGCCCCCCGTCCAGGGAGAGTGCAGTGCAGACAGAGACAAACCACGCCAGGCAGAGGTTAAAAGAAGCCTGTTACTATGACAACAGATGGGGTCAGATAACAAAATGAACAGCCACTTTTGATCTTCAAAAATTCCCTTTGCTTTGCTCTCTCCCCTGTTATCTGGACCACTCCATCAAACACGGAGCAGATAACACAGCTGAAAATGCAATGGACCTTCAAGAAAACCCAGACGGGTGAGGAGGTGGCGCTTCCTCGAGGGTGCCGTGTACACCGGGCCGCACCTCCGGCTTCCATGGCGGCAGGGCGGGGTTCAGAGGCGAGGCAGAGTGGCGAACACAGGCACATAACAGTGAGAAATTAGCTCTGTGGACTGGGATCCTGAGAGGGCTTCACAGTTGCAGATCTGGATGTCAGGGCTGCTGGTGCCTTGGATGTGCCTGTCATAACCTGGCAAGTGGGTGAAATTGCACACGCCCTGTATGTACAAGGGAGAAGTCAGTTCAGCCTGGAGTTCTTATTCACATCCATAGACCAGTTGGTAAAAAAAAAAAATCGCATATTAAAAAAAAACCCAGAAAGCTCCAAACTTCATAATGCTTTCTCATTCTCTCTATATATCTCTCACAGATGCACTGAATTACAGTTCAGTTTAGCACATATTTCCTCCTGGTATTTACATGGAGCACTGGCTTGCATTTAGGATGCTATCGCTGTTCTACTTGCACTCAAGACATTTCTATAAATGCTAGAGCAGAATGCTCTCCATTTTAGCTTCTGTGAGTTGGTATTTTTGTTATGAAATCAGCGAGGATGATTTGCCATGAAAACCTGAAAGTCATTTGCCCCACAATGAGACAGTTGTTCCGCAAGGACCCTGAGCCTGAGCTCATCTTCGGGAGGCAGCGGGGCCGGGCGGCATGGCCAGTGTGCAGGGTGGCACTGTGTCCAGCCACGAGCCTGTGCTCTGATTGTCCCACCTCGCTCAGTCCCAGACCACAGGAGACAGGGCGGCTTTCTGCAGGGCTCAAGCTTAAAAAGAGCAGGGAGATGCTACAATTTGGCTACGACATGGAAATGGCTCTATGTCATTTTTGAAGTGACCCAATCATTTGTAATGTTTGTAACAATGAAAAATCAGGGTACCATGGTGCATAGATGCTGGAAGAACATACCACAGATCTAAGCCCTTTCAATTTTGTTTGACAAATAATTTTCTATATTTGTAGGGTCTAAGGAGATCTTTCAGTACACGCATGCATTATGGAATGTCAGGTCAGGCTCATTCACATGTCCATCGCCTCAAATATTTGTCATGTCCTTGTGGTCGGAACATTTACGTTTCTCCCTTTCATGCACTGCATTTTAAGAGGCACAGTCCACCACTGTGAGCTTCGGCACCAAAACCTTTCCCTCCCCTCGGGGACTTCACACCTGTGACCAGCAGCTCCATTCCCAGCCCTCCCCACCCAGCCAGGGTCACCGCACTCTGCTCTGTGCTCTGAGGGAACAACTTTCTGAAACTCCACCCAGAAGTGAGACTGCAGCGATTCTCTCGGACCCGGCTGATTTCACTTCTCCCACCATCACCATGGTTCACCAATGTGTTACGGCAATGGGGTCTCCGGTCTCTTTAAGGTTGGGTTGCATGCCACCGGGAGTGGCGGGCACATTGGAACCCACTTCCCCTCGAGGGGTGTCGTCTCTCGGTGCTGGTGAACCCCCCGCAGCCGCACCTCTCTGCTACTGGTGTGTACACGTGTCCCCACTGCACGTGTGTCAGCAGTGAGCTCCGGAACTGCATGGTACTCTCTTTCTGAAGAATGTCCGTCCTGTTTTCTACAGGTTTTCATTCCCACCAACAGAGCACACAGGTTCCCTTGTCTGCACAGCCGTCAACTCATGTTGTCGTGCATGTGTAGATAGTAGTGCAGTAGGTGAGGTGACAGGTCACTGTGGTTTTAAAGAGTTGACCATTTTACACACCTGTGGGCCACTTGTACGTCCCCACCTGGAAATACCTAAGCAAGTTCAATTCCTAACTCAACTGTGTGCTTTCTTACTGTTGCTAATTTGAGTTTCTTATATATTTTGGATCCTAGCCTCTTATCCAATATATAATTTGCAAATATTTTCTTCCAGTCTATGAATTGTCTCTTCATTCTGTTTGCTGATGACATAATCCTAAAAGTCCTAAAGCTACACACACACACACACACACACACACACAACCTGTTAGAAATGGCAAAGGAATTCAACAGAGTCGCATTGTTGTTAATTCACAAAAATGAGTGATGCTTCTCTGCACTGACGGTGAGCTCTCTCAGAAAAAGGAAGAAAACTATCCTGTTTACAATGACATCAAAAATGGGGGCAAATTCTGTGAAAGGTTGAAAGATGTGTGTGGTGAGAACTGGAAATCACTGATGAAAGCAGCAGAAGGTGACAAAAATGGCACTGAAGACATTGCACTTGCAGGCTGGGGCTGATGCTATTACAATATCTGTCTCCAAAGCATCCACAGGGGCCATGTGACCCCTGTCAAGATCCGTATGTCATGCTTCACAGAAATAGAAAGAATGACCCTAAAATCCACATGGAACCACATAAAATCCAGAATAGCCAACTCATCTTGGGCAAGAAAGAGCAAAGCTGGAGGCATCACAGTACAGGGTTTCATACAGAGCTACAATAATCAAAACAGCATGGCACTGATATAAACACAGGGGCATTGGCAGATGGCTCAGAAAGGGCAGCCCAGAAAAGCCTATGTACGTACTAGTAGCCAATTGTTTTCAACAAAGCTACCAAGAACTCGAGGTGGAGAGAGAGCCATCACTTCCATAAATGGTCCTAAGAAGATGGGTTTCTACATGAAAAATGAAAGTGGAAACTGTCTCTCCGCTCCTCACACCAGCTCAAAGTGAAAGAAAGACTTCAAGAGCTGAGTCTATGGATGCATCCGGGGACGTTACAGGGGAAGAGCTCCATGACATGTGGACCTGGTTGGGGATTTCTGGGCTCTGACCCCAAAAGCCCAGACTGCAAACGCAAGAGTAGACCCATGGGACTGCATCAAATTAAATAGCTTCAGGCCAGGAGAGGAAGCAAGAACCTTAGCCATAAATGAGCACGTTGGGAATTTCCCTTGACCATGTTAGAACGGCATTCAAGGCAGGCTTTGCCTCAGTCATTACTGGGAGGCAGCTTCAATGGAATTTGTCCTGCAGAAGTGACTCCGGACTGGAGGCTGTGGGCTCTGGGAGTCAGGGAGTGAGGAGCCAGGTCTCTGCCCTGTGCAGACCTCGGCTGTGTGGCGTGTGTCAACTCCTGCCGGTCCCACCAGGCCAGGAGGATCCATCGCAGATCGCAGGCTGCCAGGCGGCACTGAGTCCGGTCCTCAAGGAGGTGACTTGTGTCTTGTGGGGGTTCCTGACCCTTCCTCCTTAGGGAGCGAAATGGTCCCTCTCGGGTCCTGTGGTAGAATTCCTGGACTACGTCTCCTCAAGCCTTTGTCGCTGCTGGCTTCCTCACCCTAAAGGCCATTGTGAGCCACTTGGGAACCGGGATCAGCCTTGCCCCAGCACCTGTGGCATGCACCCTGGGGCCACCATGAGCCTCTAGGCAGCTCAGGTGTGGGACAGACGTGTGGGGGACTCATGTCGGGGAGGCTCTGCAGTAGAGGCTCCACCGTGGGCAGGCGCAAGGATGCCGGGCCCCAGCTCCCCCCATTCCTAAATAACACGACTCCTGTGTTTCCTCATCGTCCGTCCCATCCTTGTCCAGCTTGTAATTCAGGACAATGAATATTCTGAATAAATAAGTAAATGTCTGTGGATTGGTCGGGTGTGCAGGTGAGGAGCTCAGTGGGGTGCAGGAGTTCAAGGGGCACCGAGTCAGCCACCGCCACCTGGGGGGGACCCCAGAGACTCACAGGGGCACAGGAGCAGGAGCTCTCTGGACACCAAGGATGAAGGGGCACCCTACATTTGCAGGTGTGGTAAGCTTTGTGAAAGAGGTCACACTGGTGGGGAAACTTGAAACCCCACTTCACAGCCAAGGTGCAGACCCGTCCTTGTGGGGAATCAGTTTCTGCCCCCGCTGGGATCCTGGCCCAGCTGGCAGTGCTGCCACCAAGGAGCTCTGCCTGCTCTCAGCCTGGTCCTTTACAGGAGCACGGGTCTGGGGACCACTTGCCTTCCCAGAGCCCCCTTCCCCTGCTCTTTCCTCCCGTGGTCTTTGGCCGTGTCACCTGCACTGTGGACTGGATGGCATTTCTGCCCCATCCCTGCCTGGGTACCTGCCAGTTTTCCCACTGTCCTGAGCTCTTCCCTGTTCCTGACACCCGTGCAGCAGCCAGCACCACTGTCCACACCCTGCCTGTGCTCCCAGGTCCATGCCCTGGGAGAGGGATGCACCATGTCTGAGGGACCCGGCTGGGCGTGGCCGCTGGAGCTCACACTCGGACGTCCACGCCACAGGGTCTATGCACTAGAGCGTGCACCAGTGTTGCTGGTCCTGGAGGAACCTGGAAGGATCCTCCACTTCCACTAGCAGGCTGCCCACTCTAGGGCCACTGCAGGCCACAGAATGATCAGGAGGAGACGCATGGGAACCATCAGCTCCCCACACCCCCACTAAGTGGGACACAGGTCAAAGGAACCATGCTCACTGGGAGCCTCCTTCACACACACCTGAGGCCAGAAAGAGCGGCTCATCCCGGGCCACACCCACTCTGAATCCTACACCTCTGGGCACAGTTCTCCAGACTCCAGGCCCCTGAGGACATGGCTGTGGGCCCCAGTGGTGTACGAATGCCTACCCCAGGTCCTTTGCTCATCCCAGCCATCCCTCCCAGCTGGCATGGCACCTGCTCACCTAGAGGTCTCAGATGTTCCTGGTGCCAACCTGGCCCCCTCCTGCAAAGTCCCCAGGTCTCTGCTCCCCCAAGAGCTCCTGTCCCCTACTAGACTGAGCAAAGGCAGGGACAGCTCAGGGCTCAGGTTCCCTGGCTGCCCCTGGCCTGGCTCCCTCAGGGGACCCGTGGCGCCCCCGTAGAGTCTCCAGCCTGAATCCATCTTTACAAAGCCACCCCACATCCTAAACCTCAGCAAAATGAAAGGCGGTCACAAGGCCTGGAGCTCAGCCCTCCTTAGGGGGAGGCCATCCCAAGGGCAGCAGAACCCTGTGGAGGCAGAGAACCGAGCAGGGAGGCTGCATGGAGTGGTCTCCCACACGTGGTGAACAGTGCCCACCTACCCGCAGTCACCCAGAGGTTCTGTCACCTGCGTCCACCGTACACAACCACAGAGGCCAGGACAGTATGTCAGCAGGGCAGCCCCCAGGAAGGCCCCTCCCGGGCTGTGGTGCTGACAGACACCGGCTGACAGCAGGGACCATTCCACTCAAAGAACGGCTGTCCCCTCACTGGGTGCAGGGACAGGAGTGGCCAGCACTGTTTTTCTGCTCTCCCTGAATGAGTCTACTCCAAATCTGTTTGTTTTCAGAAAATTTGCACTGTGTGCGGACAGGAGAACAGCCAGGACAGCACCCGTTTATCAGGTGGCCAACTGGCCTTGGGGATCAACCCAGGACTTTTGCTGTCTTCGGATGGTCTTATAAGAAAAGCTTTCCTGTTCCCAACAAACTGACCATCAGCAGCCTCATCTCTCTGGCATTTCTGGGAAGACCTCCCATCTGAAAAGACCGTTCCACCTGCAGCCTCTTCATTCCAAGTTTCCAGGAACAGGATCGACTCAGCTCCCAGATCTGGGAAGTCCTGGGGCGCTCCTTTCCAATATGAAGAGAAAAATACACCAAAAATACGAGACTACTGCCAAGCTGTTTTCTACGAGGACATGCAGGCCGCAGTGTGGATCTACATTTTACTCCTCAGGACATCATCCAAGAAGTACTTCTGTGGACGGTACAAGTGTCTTTTGATTGTTTGTTGGAACTGGATGCGCTTGTGCCTGGGCACTGCTGTCCACTCGCGGGTGAGGCTCAGGAGGTGACTGTGCTGAGCATGGGCATCTTCCACCCTCCGCAACACGGACTGCTCAGCCGACCTGGAACCAGTGCCTAGATGTCCATGGGCCTCAGATCCACCTCCTGCAAGATAAACAGCTCTGCGTCTCCTCCCAGACCGGAAGCAGGAAGCAGAAGGTTACCCCAGAAGGAAGCTGACTTTAGGCTTAGAATAACAGTAAGTGTAGATAGTAAGTGTTGCTTTTTCTTTGCAGATAATGTTAAAGTAAATTGCTATTGAGCAGCTACTATATCTAACACTGCAAGAGTTCTCAAATAGGTCCAAGTAACAGGCCGTGCAACTAAAACAGGAAAATTTAGATGCATAAAATGAATCTGGCAGATCAAACAAAAGAAATGGATTATTCTGTAGGTCCAACCTTACATACAAAGCTTTCATTCCATCCAAAATATTAGCCGCAGAAGGCTCACTGTACCGCATGAAGGCATCACCTTAGCGCCTTGGCCTCCTGAGGAGCAGAGGCCGGGCCAGGGGAGGGGCTTCACCGCGCAGCATTCCCCAAGACTTACATTCAACAGCAAATTAAGGGCTGTTTAGAGAGTGTTTGCACTAAGATATTGGATTTTCTTAATTATTTCACTGTTTGTTGTTCCCATACCGCATTTATTAATCACATGGAAATGCAGCTTTTAATAGATTTCATTCCTTTAAAAACTCAGAGCTATTCGCTGGCGCTGTCCCCTTGGGCTCCAGCATCCCACACTCCGGGCTGCCTCTTCTCGGAGGCTCGTGGTCCAGGCTCGGGACAGTCCCATCGTGTCTGGAGCAGTCTTCTGCCAACACCGCTGCTGAATTTCAGTTCAACTCCCAGCTGCACCGGCAATGCAGGGGTCCGCATCCGACGCTCAGGAGGCTCCTCCTCCCGGGCCAGCGGCTGGCCTCCCCACACCAGACCCTCCCAGGCCTCGTCCCTGCGGCCGCGGTCACCAGGTGCTCTCCACAGTGAGTGCCAGCTGAGCCTCACCTGCCGCTTCTCAGAGACAGCCCTGTCTCCTCCCTGCCTCTACCCAAGTTAGCACGGCTCCAGCACGGCTCCACGAGGCTCCTGCTGCTGGGGCTCCATGCAGGGGCCAGACCCTGGCGGAGCGGGGAACGGTGCTCTGTCCCCTGAGGGTGGCCCTGCCTGCTGGCTCAGGGCGTCCGCAGGGCCGGCTGCAAGGCAGGCTCTCGGCTCTTGCACAGTAGCGGACAGCTGAAGACAGGACGGACGGACTCACGCGCAGGCACAGACCTGGAGTTCGTGGAGCCCACCCCCCTCACCTCAGCAGCACGTTCTGAGCTCTCAGGACCTAAGGCTGTCAGTTTCCTTCAGCCAGTCCTGCTGGGGGTCATTTTCTTACATCCCTGCAGTGTGGGTTGGTGGGAAGTGGAACTGACAGCATTCTCATGCAAGAATAGAGAAGCCCTCTTGGAGGCCAGGCAGGAGGATGACAAGTTCAAGCCCCGTCTGGACAACATAGTGAATTAGTGAGACCCTGTCTCAAAAAAAGCAGGTAAAATGAAAGAGGGAGCTGGGGATGTAGCTCATAAACAAACAAACAATTGACGATGGCCACCTCGCTCTCTCTCGTTTTCTCTCTTTTTCAGTACCGAGGCTTGAACTCCAGACCTTGCACCTGCCAGGCAGACACGGTGTCACTGAGCTCCATTCCAGCCCCAGCCTCACTCCTGTCCCACTCGGTGGCCTCCTCGCTTCCTGCCCTGGCCTCCTTGGCACTGCGCATCCACGGTCCCTGCTCCACTACCTTCACTGGCCCCTTCTGACCCACTCCGAAAGCCTCATTGCTGCCACCCACCCTCACTCCCAGGCTCCCACGCGCCTCCTGCCTCCCGTGAGCCCCCAGCACTGCTCCTCTCCCAGGCTCCTCAGGATCCATGAGTCCCACAGCAGCATGGTGCAGCCATGAAGCCACTGTCATCCCTCCACATCTTGGTTGCTCCTGTCTTCCTGCTCCTGTTAGAAGGGTAGACTTTGATGTGCTTGGTGAATGCCGATAGCTGGATGGATGGGTGGATGGATGGATGGGTCGGTGGATGGATGGGTGGGTGCCTGGGTGGGTGGGTGGGTGGCTGAGTGGGTGGATGGATGGATGGATGGGTGGATGGATGGGTGGGTGGATGGATGGATGGATGGGTGGATGGATGGGTGGGTGGGTGGGTGGATGGATGAACTCATGGGTGGGTGGCTGGGTGGGTGGGTGGATCAAGGGACGGAGGGATGGGTGGGTGATGACTAAGTGAATAGAGGAATGGGAAGAAGGAGGAGAGGGAGGGAGGGAGGGAGGTTATACAGATGAATGGGAATGTTTAAATTATTCCCCATTAGTTCTTCTTTCTCACAGGGTAAAACTGTAATGTAATTTTAACTGCTTTCCTCTTGGCAACAATGCTTCCCACCAGCTCCACCTCTCAGAACCCACCCCACCCCCCGGCTGGGCCCTCACTGCCCCTTACCTCAAGCCTCTGCCCCCAGGGAATCACATGAAGCCAGAGTCTTTTCAAGTGGCACTCTTGTGTCCACTGTCCCCTCCTGTCCACTGGGGTTCCGAGTGTCTCCAAGAGCCCCCTCCTCACCTGGGAGTGGTGTCCTCAGAAGGAAGGGTCATCCAAGCAGGTGCCCGTGCCCAGGGTGGGGCTGTTCCCTGGCCCTGAGACCCTCTGAGTGTCTCTGTTGTCTCCCAGACCACACCTGGATTCACCCCTGCTCTGCCAGCTTTGTGCTTTCAGAATAAAATAGGTCCCCAGCACTGGTGTCCTGGAAGTATGCTGCCAAGGAAGGTGCTTGGGGCTCTGGATGTGCAGGGCCTGGGGGTGTGGGGGTGCACTTCCCAGGTGCTCAAGAAGCCCCCGAAGCCCCAGTCCTGTGTCCCCATGTGGGCCGAGGTGTGCCCCATGTCCCCTCAAGGCCAGCACGCATGTGACCATGAGGTCAGCCTGTTCGTCTGTCAGGGAACTCGACAAGTGGACTTTGCCAAAGAAAAGTATGTCGTTAACTCTTATCGATGCCAAAACTTTCCTTTTTAGCAAAACAAAAACTGTTCCACAAGAATCATACTCTGTCAATAACAGGAAGGAAAATAAATGTTAAAACATGCTAAATAATTGCCCGACGGTCCTTGTACTAATGACCGTAAACTTCTACTATGCTAATTTTTCTCTACACTTTTAATTACCGATCAATAATACTTCAAGGTTGACATTTAAAAATGCTGAACCACATGTAGGAACACAGACTGAGAGAAAATCTACAATGTGGGACTGAATTTGCCAAATCAATAAACTTTGCCATTTAACAAATAGTAGCATGTAAACAGTCACCAAGATTAGCAGGCGGAAAGGGCTGAGCCTGGAGGAGTTAATTACTGTTTAACAACAGGAGGCCACACTTCCCTGGCAGAGCCCTCTGCTGGGGACAGACACCTTCTGGGCTCTGCCAGGAGACCAGTGTGTTCTGGGAACTACAGGAAGCAGGAGCAGGGGGGCACAGGGCCCACCCAGAAAGCCAGGGCTCCCTCGGCAGGCGGGAAAGGTGCTTGCCGCCTGGGCACCCCATCCTTACGGGGAATCCCTTCTTCGAAATCAAACGCTCTGCCCAATGAGTGTCACGAACAGAATCATAAATGTGTCAGATGGAGAGATGTGATTTTAAAGCCATCTCTTGTGAGCGTATCAATATTACGCCAATCATTCATTTGGAATTTAAGGGATTGACATAATAAAACACCCATCCACCTTGCAGAGGGAAGAGAGGGAACACCCATGCAGGCCCCAGGAAAATCAATTTTTGTAGAGCACCGTGGGAGAGCATAAGCAATCTTTATTGTTATTATTATTAGCAATAATAATAAATCTAGACTTAAGGATCCCCGGCATGTGATTATTGAAATGTCGTTATCTGCACTGAGGGTGAAGCGATCCGTCTTGGCCGAGCGGCCAGGCTGCCTCAGAGGCGGTGGGCATGGGTTGCAGAACAGCCCTCAGCCTGGGCTGCCCAGCTCGGGCAGGTGCTGCCCACCACTCAGTGACTTCTCGTGTGACATCGGCGAGCCCGGGCCAGAGCCAAGAAAGATGATGAGCACTTCGCTCTGGCACGCTGGTCCACTCTTACAATGCCAGACTTCCAGAAGCCTCTGCGGACCTTTTCACAAAGCTGGGACACCTGGCTCCAGGCCTGGGCTCGACCCTGCCCCAGGGTGGCCGCCGGTTCCCATTGGCCCCTCTGCCAGTCCCCAGCACAGCGCTGACCCTAGGGCCTGGCACCAGGCCCCACGAGCCCCCGTTTTCCAGGGAGCCTTACCTGGGCTGACTGCATCCCTGCGTCCTTGTGCACCCAGCCCCGGCACCAGCTCCCCAACGTAGCACCTGCGGATCCCTCGGGCACCCACCTAAACTGACCACCAGCCCCTCATCTGGCCAGACACGGCCATTGTTCTGAGCCAGGCGGCCGTTATTGCCCAGGCTTTGGGGACCTCAGGGTACAGAGCCTTGGGAATGGAGGGGGGCAGGTGGCAGGGACCTGACCTGGGAGGGGTGAGGCAGGTGCAGCTGCTGGTGCCAGGAGGTGCTGGGGTGACAGAGCCCAGCCCCTCCTCCCTCCCCAGCGCTGGCAGATGGATGTGGGAGTGACCACACCACCTACCCCCTCCTCTCTTGCCCTGGTGACCCCACCCACCCTAGTTTGGGGAGAGGCACTGCATCCCACCTCCATGCATGACTGCTTCTGCTTCTTGGGGTCCCTCTGGAAACTGCACCCCAGGAGCAACACAATGAACAGGACCGCAGGTGCTGAGTAAACATTGAGCTGTGATCTGGCTGCTGAGAGCACAGACCAGGGGCTGAGACTGGTCAGGGTGAGGACACTGAGCTCAGAATCCTAGAGGTGAAGGCGAAGGGGCTGGGGCTGCCACCTCAGGGAGGAGGACCAAGGCCCTCTGTAGATGCACGCGGCCCTGGGCTGGCAACCCTAAGCGGAGACCATGGCCCCATCCAGCCCGGGAAGAGCAGGCAGCTCCTGTCTGCTGACAAAGGATCCCCTCTGGCAGGACAGGCTCCAGAAGCCTGAGAAGGATGGCCCAGCACACTCTGCACAGGGACGCAGAGCATCGGCACCCAGCACCACAGAGCACATCTCCTGGGGACCCTGAGGATGGCAGGATGGGAGACCACGGAGGAAGGCAGCTTGGGGAGCAGGCCAGTGCCTGGCTCTGGGGATCCATTCAGACTTGGCCTGGAGAACCAGCTGCCCAGCCCTGCAGCCTGCCCTGGCCAGTGTGAGGGGTGCGTCCCTGAGCCGAGCCCTTCACTGCCACTGAGGAGGTGAATCTGCACTGACAACAGCACAAGAACAGGCCTGGGCTCTGATCAAGCCAGGACCGGATGCTGTCCTACCGCTGGCAGATCTGTGCGGAGGGCCAATGAGCTCCCCTCAGCTAAGAAAGAGGAAATAAATGGGTGGATTGCCAAAGACAAGGTCAGATGCTGAAACAAAAGATTTTTCTCTTCTGTACATGACAGGTTGCCTGAATAAGTAACTTGTAAACCAAAGAGGCAGCACGAAAAAAGTGTCCACTGTGACACAGGAATCCTGACAGATTCCTCTGCCTCCCGAGAAGCTCTGCCACCATGCAGGGGAGGAAATAGAACCCTGCCCACAGGGCCACCGCCCTGGGAGCCCTGTGGGGAGCAGAAGTCCTGGAAACAAGACTTCCACAGTCGTCCAGGAACTTCTCTCTCTCTCTCTCTCTCTCTCTCTCTCTCTCACCTTCAGGCCAATGAATAAGACATGCTGTGGTAAAAATACTTCAGAAAATCTGAAAAATATAGAATGTTCTTGGTTTTGTTTTAAAATAGTTGATTAATGATAGGGTTTTGACAAAACAAGACAGCAGGCATGAAATATACTTTCTTATAGTTCTAATAATCCTGCAGCTGGGAATTTTTCAAGTAAATAATGTTTAGAACCAAGTATGTCCAGTGGGGCTGGGGTGTAGCTCAGTGGCAGAGCACTTGCCCTAGCGTGAGTGAGGCCCTGGCTTCCTTCTTCAGTGGAAAAACCATGTGTAGTAGTGACCTAGGAAGGAAGTGACCTGGAAAGGAAGTGCAGGCTGCCACACTTCCACCCCACCCGGCTGTGGAAGTCAGCCAAGCCACTTCTGCACTTCGGGCCTTGGTTTCCTTACGTGTGAAGTGGAAATGATCCTTACCTCGGGGGTTGGAGTGAGCCCAGGCGCGCTGCTGCCCAGGTGCAGGCTGAATATAAGCTCTCTGCAGGCAGGGAACCGTCAGCTGTCAGCTGTCGCCCACGTGCACACAGACAGTGACCCTGGGTGCAGGGCATGCTTGAGCAGAGGCCCGTCAGCCAGCATCGGCGGCACGGACCAGCCCTGAGCACAGAGGGAAGCAGCCCTGGGTGCATGGAGGGAACACGGGCGCCCACAGAGTCCAGGGCTTGCCCCGTCCAGGGGCCTTCCTGAGGGCCCGTTTGCACAGTGCTGTGGGCAGGCACCGCAGCCTCCACTCTGCAGGCCCTGTGCTCTGCCCTGGGAGGATTTCGGGGACACTTGCTGCCGCTCAGGGTCACCAGCTGCTGGTCTCACCAGTCCCTCACCCTCCTTGTTCCACTCCCAAGGTGAAGCAGACCCCACGCACTCCCGGGACAGTCTGCGTCACGGAGAGAGGCCCCCACTGCTGCGGGGCAGCCCTGCTCTTCCTCCAGTCAGTGCCAGGCTCCGGGCTGGAGCAGCAGTGCCCTTCACCTCGGGGACGCGTGCTCCCTCGGCCCACAGACTTCTCTCTGACACCCAGTCCCCCACTCCCCTCGTCCCCGGCTCCATCATGGCAGAGCCTTGGGGTCCCCCTTGGAGGCAGCCACACCCCCACTCTCTGCAGCCACTGGCTCCCTGCCTGGGAGGACGCTGGTCTTTCAGGGACAGGGCAGACGCTCACAGCCCCACCCTGTCTGTCCCTGGGTGGCACTGGGGCCCGAGTTCTGGAGTGAGCGGGCGGGGCGGGGCACACACCACGCCTGTCTCTTACAGCCGCTCCCAGAAAGTTGCAGCTCGCAGACTGTACCATGGAAAAGGTGGGTGGGTATTTTTAAGCAATCAAATTTCATGAGATTTTAAAATTTAATCAGGGAATTTATGTGAAGATCAGAATACTGCCAGCTGAGCAGCTGAGAACTCTGTCCCTTCCTGGGGGTCGGGGGAGGCTGAGGAGCTGGCCAGCCCTGGGATGCCCCTTAGTGCACCTACAGCCGTCACCCAGTGTTAGTCAGTCGGGGTCCTCCAGGGAAGCAGAATCAGTATTTTCTGCATCTATGATGTATTATATGTGCATGTCAGCCTCGCATGTCTACAATACATAACATTATAAAAGGGGTCACGGCCCCAGCCGGCGGGGTCCAGCGGAGAGTCCACATGGCCATCTGGGGCCGGACAGCTAGGATCCGGGAGCTGCCCAGCCACGAAGCTGAAGCGGCAGAACAAGAGATGAGCCCCAAAGCCCCAGGAGAGTCCCTGGCACGCGTGGAAGGCTGCGGACCAGGGTGAGGCCCACAGAGGCAGCACCCACGCGGCTCCCAGACACAGGCTGACCCTCCCTGTCATCCCACCCGGGCTGCGAGCCCATTGGATGGGGCCACCACAGTCAGGGCAGGTCCCCCCTGGGTTTGCTGGCCTGTGAGTCAATCATCTCTAACACCGGGAGTGGGCTGTCCACACCCCAGGCCTCTCTCAATCCAGCCACGGTGCCAGCAGGCTCCACACCAGCCTGCGTTTCCATCTTCTGGACTCGCTGCTGTGCCCAGTGCCCACTGGACCCACAGGGCCCTCACTCAGGCTGTGACCCCGGAGCACTCTGCCCCTCCGGGAAAATGATTCTGGGGCCTCCCGGGGGACACATGCTGGCTGCAGGAATGCCCCAGCCCGAACCACTGCAGCCCCAGCTCCCATTACAGGCAGACCTCGCCATCCTCCAAGCCCGCTGACTGCTGGCCACACAGATGACCCTGGGGCCTCGAGCCAGCTGCTCCTGGGGTGCCGGAGCCCACAGCCTGCTGACTCCTCCCACCCGGCCTGCTCGGTTCCCTAGGTGGCTCCGGAGTCGCCTCCCCACATGTGACCCTCCTGCCGGGGAGAGGCCCCATGTAAGGGCCTCACAGAGCAGGGTGCACGCTTGCTAGTGGGCCGGGCCCATGGCAGCTGGCTCCCGGGCTGAGGGGCGGGACACGGGCAGCCTCAGTGACCCCCTTCCCGGCAGAAAAGCTGCATGCAGAGAGCACGGTGTGAGTCGGAGCGACCCAGGCCTCAGGAGAGGTAAGACCACCTCGTCTGCCACCTTCCGGCGCTCGGCAAAGCTGCCTTTCCTGAGAGCACGTGAAATTTCACATTTCAGCCAGATTACCAAAGTAAGAGTTTATAATACCATCCCCTAAAACCTTCAATATTTGCTGTACTTAACAGTGACCCTAACTTAAAAAATATGTAATTAGTAAGAAAACCTGGAAGCCGGGGCCATCATGTGAAGTTACTATTAACATGAAATTAGTTTGCAAAGTAAGTTATCGTGACTTTGACTCTAAAACTAAGAACTCAGTTAAAATCACCAAGAATCATCAAACAAAACTCTAGTCCAGTTCTGGTGGAAAGGCTCCTGGGTTTGGACTAGAACTTGGCCCAAATCCTGCTTTGCTCCACCCCTGTCGGGTAAAATGTGCATGAGGGTTTGTTGGTGCGGATTTATTGGACATCAGTTTTTGGTCAGGGCCACGGCATGGTATGCTTGGTGCAGGTGGGATTCAGGGAAACGCAGGAACCCACAGCTGGCTGTACCTTCCCAGTCGGCAGCAGGCCTTGTGGGCAGACATCGCTCCTGCCCTCCTGCCAGGAGCCTGTGAGGTCCCAGCCCTGGGGCTCGCTGACACCCTGCTGCTCGGGCACTTCCTGGGTGACAGCGTCATCTCGCTGTGTCCTCAGCTCTCTGGGCTCTGTGAGGAGGGCACTAAGCCTACCAAGAGGGCTCCACCCCCAGTGCCATCCCCGTGAGGGGCTGTTGCAAACATGTGGGACAGAGCTTGGGGACTCACAGAGGGGAGCGGTCCCAGTGGACAAGCGGTAGAGCCTGGGCACGGGGCCTCTCTGGCCGGTAAGTGACAGAATCTGCCTTTAGTTTGTCCATAACCCTAACTCTCCTTCCTCATCAGGTACTTGACTTTTATGTGATGTTAGATCCAAAGCACTATTGAAATTTTGCAGGAAGTTATTTTAGCACATTTTGTACTGAGAACGTTTTGCCTGCAACTGTGGACTGTTGCATTGAAACAAATTTTCCAGTTGATGAAGCTGACATTAAAATTGGATTTGCGGAGTTTTGGAATAAGTTCGTATCATCTGATTTTTGCTGTTACTGTTGTGGTTTTTTTTGGTATTCCATTAGCTACTATAATTAAACAAGGTAACTTCCAATAAACACTATATAAAAGGAAAAATGACATGTCCCAAGGAGACACTATGAATAAGCACTCCAGGGAAGCCGGGAACCGCCTGTCGGTTCTCCAGCGGTGAGTTCTGGCAGGGGTTGGTGGAGCCCGGAGCAGGCACGGCCCCTCCAGGGGGAGAAACAGGCAGACAGAGAAGTCTGGGGGTGCAGGACCAGGACCGCGCTCAGGAGCGTCCTCTGGCCCTGAGTCCTTCCCCTGGCACCAACAGACAGATGCGTATGGAAGCCTCATAGCAGGATTTGTATTTTTTAACTCCCACAAACTTTCATTAGCTTGTAGTACTAATCACTTTCAAAATAAGAAATATGCATGTGCTTATTTACACTGAATTCCAAAAGTGATGGCCCAAATGTATCATGACAGAGGAAGATGTTAAGAAATGCCATCAGCAGCCAGAGCACCAATATGGAAACCAGCTGGCTTTGCCCTCAGACGTGGTGCCAGCCCAGCGGGGCTGGGATGCATGCAGCAGCCACACGGCCAGAGGGGCCTGCAGAGGCCCTCACCCCAGGACGGCCCAGGGCTGGCTCTGAGGAGCAGCAGCGATTCCATCCTCGGGGAAATCACACGGATGAGTTTGTTTCTCACTTCTGCAATAACGAGGAGTGAATGAAGCACATGGAGTGATTTCCCAGGATCTTTGAGACGCGGTCCCTCCCTCTGCCACATTCCCGCCATCTGCCAGGCCTGGCCCTCAGCTGCCCTGCCGGGTCTCCACGGCTTCCCAGAGTTAACGACTAAGTGCCCTGTGGTTGGGTTGTACAACGGCCTAGGTAGAGGCCCGAGTACATTCTGCTATCTTCCCACCTACTGCACATTTAACTACCTTTGATCTTATCTCATAGTAGATATATAACTGAAATAATCACCATTTAAATATATTAGGCTGTTTGACATAGGTTCTACACACAAGCAAAATCAATACTGATTATACAATCACCAGATACAATGTAAACGGCGCATTGCAGAGTCTTTACGGGCAGATAACATCTTTGAAATCCCGACCACAGTCAATAGCCATTAAGTTTTAGAAGTGGCCACTTGAACTTGTGCAGGTGGGTAGGTGCCCCAGGGCCAGGCTGCTCAGGGCGTGGGGGCTGAGGTTCAGGACGGGAACTGGGCGGCTCAAGAAACTTCCCGGGTGGGCAAGACCTGCGGAACCTTTGAACACATAAGTATCTTCAGATCCTGTTTGTGTTAAATCCAGCAATAGCCTCCTACATTCTGCTAGATTTTAGAAAACCTTAACAGCTAAGGCGGCATTTGCAGTCAAGTGTGTACACACTCGAGCCAGGGCCTGGTGTGCTGTGGCCTCTAGCAGGACCCTGGAAGCTCAGCTAGGGTTGCAGAGCAGTTTGCCGACCCACAGCCAGATGTGTGTTTGGGGGGACTGTGGGCATAGTCCTAAATTCTAGTATTGCTTCCCTGAGAGTGCCATAAATGCATTTCCACCACAGCCTTATATGGGGAGGAAAACGTTTTTTGGCTCAGTGAAAACTGGCGGGAGAGGCTCAGAGCTGGAGTTGCACCGTCACACCTGAGGGAGGCCCAGCGCCCGACTATGTGGCCGAGCTGGAGAGTTAGGAATGCGCCCTGTGAAGTACAAGTGCTTATTGGCTTCTGAGGCTGCTCTGTCCGGAGTCCCCCAAGTCCACCCAGCCCGGGAGAGCACATGGGGCCCTGAGGACGCCCGGGCCCCTCTCTGCCCCTCCAGGGGGCCAGCCCGCCACGGGACATCAGTCGGATCCGGATCCGCAGCCCAAGAGCTTTCCCTCTCCCGAGATCCAGCCAGAGGGACGCGCTGAGAAGCGCCGGCCCCGTCCATCCCTCTCCTGGAGCCTCGGCACTGGAAGCTGGGCACTACCGAGGCCTCGGCAAACACGGCCAGACCGGGACAAGAGTCAGCACGGCACAGGGCGTGGCTGTCCAGGCCCTCTCCCGAAACTGAGCACACGCTGCAAGGTCTCGGCCCGCAGCCCAGCTGTCGAATGTGCCCCCGACCGACGCTCTCTGTAATCAGCCACGATGCACTCCATCATGGCCTGGCATCCGCTAATGGTCTGAAAGGGAAAGGAAATTACTTGTCCTCGAAGCCAGCGCTTGACACTTTTATGGGTCATTTGTAATGAAGCTATTCTTTGGCTTTAATGGAGACCTTGATTCTGACCAGTGTGAATAATTGTCAAAAGGTGATTAATTAAATATTCACTGTTCGCCTATAAAATTGATCAACATATTACATTATGGTGCTCCAAAAGTTATTTTATTTCTTCATTCTACTTCCAATTCTATGCATTTAAACAAGCTTTAAACTGGAGCCATATAATTTACTGCATATTAATTATACACACGCACTGACGAAAGCAAGAAAAAGTGTTTTACACCTTTTTTTAACTCCATGAAGAGCAAGCCACCTTCTTACAGTGCTGCTGATCATCTGTCTCAACAGTCAGAGCTGCACGTCCCTTCCCGGGGCTCTGCAGAACAGGGCTGCAGCGACACGTGCAGCGTCGGAAACCTTCCCAGCCAAGGCACCTTACTGGGTCCGAGCGCTCTGTGAACTGCGTCTGAGACACAGCGGTGTCCCCAGATAAGTTGTGCCTCTGGCCGGTGGGGATGGAGGACAGCGAGTGACAGCCTGGCTGCCGAGGTCACCTGGCCCGAGGAGAGGAACGAAGAATGTCCTCAGGAAAGCAGTCCCTCCCCCACAGGGTCCACAGGTCCTGAGGCCCTAGTCACCGCGGGGGACAAGTGGAGATTATATAAAGAAGCCAAATGCCTAAACTTGATTTAAGACATTCTCAGTAGTAGAGCTAAATTTCATTAACTAGGAATAGAAAGGATGTGAGGAGTTATGTTAAAAATACGCAGAGACTTCCCAGCACTCAGGAGGCTGAGGCAGGAGGATTGCTGTGAGTTTGAGGCCAGCCTGGGCAACTTAGCAACTAAGGGAGACCTGGTCTCAAAATTTTAAAAAATTGAAAAGGGCTACGATGTAGCTCAGCGTGGAAGCCTTGGGCTCAATCTCCTGTACCCTCAAAAAGAAAACAAATTGGGAGAAAATTATGAAGAACAGAACCAAAATGACTGGCTTGCTTTTTTGTGGGCTGTGCTCCTGCAGGTGCAGGGGGAAGAGAGATGGGAGGGGCCAGAGGCCGCTGGCTCAGGGCTGGCCTGTGGGGAGGACCCGGGGTGCACCCCCACCACTCCGGGGGTCCTTGGGGCCACACTTGGGATGCAGATTGCAGATTTCACTCAAGCTGCCCATCAGCCCCTTTCCTCCCGAGCCGTTGGTGTCACTGAGTGAGCACAGCAGATAAATAAAAATGATGAGAAAAAATAATATTTCAACTTGAACAAACTTGCTGTTTGTAGACCTGATCACATGAATCTGGCCCAGGCAGGATGATTTCAGCACTGCTACAAGAATGAATCCCACAAAGGGACTGAGTTTAATCATCCAATCCCAGACTGTATTGATTTGGGGAGTACTCACAATGACTATATAAATAAACCATTTCTTTGCAACTGTATCTGTGGCCGGTCATGAACCCAAAACCTTCACAACCTGGTCCAGAGTGAATTATGCCCTGCAGAAATAAATTAATAAAACTAACACAGCCGGGCTTCTCCTCCAACTTATTTTCAGGTTTCAAGAGCTTAAAAATATAAAATCAATAATCATTTAGTCATAAGGGCAAATGAAGGGACATAACATCAAAGTACGCCCTTTAGTCATTCACGCCATCCTGGGTAATTTATCTCATCAAAAGGCAGCGGTAATAATCCTTTCCACTCTGAGACAAGCTGCCACACAGCTGCTGCATTATCCGAGAGTAAACAAGTTGGGAGAAAATATTAAAAATCAATATCTGTTTCCTTCTATCAGAACAGATGGCATCCATCATAAATCCGCCCGGTAAAGAGTTCCTGGTGTTGGCATGAGGGTAAGAACCACCCCCGAATTAGCAACAGAAAACGTAGGGCTCTGCTCTCTGGGAATGGAGCGCAGAGTTCTTTGAAAATGCAGGATTTTATAATTACAAAAATTTGCTGCGATTATAACTATGGAGGAAAAAAATCGATTGTCGCTGTAGGGTACCAAGGGGAAGCACTCGCCAGCACTGCACAACAGAAACCCACACGGGGCTCTCGATAGCCCCCAGGTGACTCCGAGTATTTGATTTATTTCTTGGATCCTTTGTCCTGCCATTCACTTGTTCACACACGATGCTGATCTCCAGCAAGAAATGCAGGCGCCACGTGGTCACCTGTCTCCTGCTGTCCCGGGGTGCCATGCGAAGGCTGCACACACCCTCACCTGGTCACCGCTGCCCAGGGAGAGACAACCACCATGTGCCGTCACTGAGGAGCCTGTGGCAGGGCACGGGAGGGGCCGCACGTCCTGAGGGCTCCTCTCATGGTGACAGTCAGGCTTGGATACGAGGGCGAAGCGCTGCCCGCCTCCAGACAGAGGAGGAAGTGCCGAGTGCTCCCGCCCTAAAGCCAAGCGGCCTCTCCTTCTGAGGGTCTGGTGGAATTCTGTTATTTCCGGGAAATGGGACATCACTGATGTCCTTACAAAAGTTCCGGCTTCACCTCGTGTCAGGTTTATCAGACGCACGCACAGGCACACATGGGCACACACGCACACTCTGTACAGGCACTGGAAACCCCAAAGGCCCTCAGCCGAATCACTTCCCAGGAATGGCTGGCCCAGTCTGGGGTCAGGCGTCGACAGGCATCACTTCCATGGCCCCAGTCCCGCCCCCGCCATGCACTTGTCTAAGCTCAGCGCACCGTCTTGTCTTCCTCAGGATCCCTCCCAAGACAGCTTTGCACAGAGACAGTTCCCGAAGAGTCTCCTATCATGAGTAAAGGAGCCCCGGAAGCCCCCATGAGTCTCCCATGGAGCAAATCCCACCCGCGAGGGTGGACCTGGCAGTGGCGTACTCTCTCCCACAGCAGCGGCCTCTCCCAGCAGCGCCGGTCTGGCCTGGTGAGTGGTCCCGGTGCTTGTCAGCCCATCTCTCTGTCCTTCCAGCCCCATACCACAGGCGGCCCAGGGCTGCCAAGTAGCAAGGCCCCAGCTCATTCTCGGCAGCAGGTGTCTCTGAAGGGGCCAGAGGAGCCCAGCTCTGTCACCTCACCGGGAACCCGCACCGCACTCAAGGGAATTTGCATGCACACGTCTGCCTGGTTACCCTCTCACCTCAAGTGTTTCCTTTGCTTTCGTTTTCACCTAAACAGAGCCCTTCATCGTTCCCTAGCAGGTATGGTGATTGCCTTCGCCCGGCTCCTTGCGGCAGCTTAGTGAACCTTCCACAGGGCTTCTGCTCCTGCTCCCAGAAGACGTCTTCACAGCCATCCCCAGGCGAAATGGCACGCAGGAGGCGGGAGGATGCCACGTGGGACACCAGCACCCTGGCCTCCCCCAGGAAGTGCAAACCCAGGAGGGCAGGACCCTCTGTCCCTGGGCGCTGGGTGTCCCCAACTCGCACATCTCAGATGGCCGGACTGAGGTCAAGAGGTGACAAGGCTGGTCCCTCTATCCCAGGACAGTCTGAACACGACACCAACTGCAGCTCCATCAAGCACCCGGCCCAAAGTGTTCCTGTCACATGGTTGCACCTGGTGGAGCTTCTGCCCCTTAGTCTCCACCGAGCCCCACCCTCTCGGCATCCAGGACCGCGTCGGCAGTGCAACACCGCTGTGATTCTGTTCTGCGAGTGCAACTGTCCTCTCATGGAAGTGGCTGCGCTCTTGTCCTCTGCTTAGTGGAGAGCACAAAGCACAAACGTTTACCTTGTGAAGAGCCGGAAAACCGAGCCTCAGAAATAGTGGCCCTGCCTGCAGTCAGTCCTCTGTTGAGTCATCAGATGGATCGCAAACGGGACTTTCTCGGGGGAAGCTGCCCACCAGCCTGTCCCAGAGCTGGTCACACGGCTGCCTTCCCAAGTCGCCGAGGACACCGAGACTCCGAGTGGCACCGTGAGGCTGCACCATCCATCACGGGCATCCTGCATCTCCTCTCAGGAAGCGTTTCATCATCCACACGCTTCTCAATGGCGTTGAGTGGGACTTTTAAATCTCCATGGTTGCTAAGAGACTGATGTTTAATGTTTGAAAATTTTCATCTTTATCAAATGTGTCATTTTTTCCATGGCAGACAAGACCCAGAGATCTGCCAAATGGTGCAAAATGTGACTTTTATAAAGAGAAATCGTCCAGTGCTCCATCTATGTATGAGTTCCTCCTTTCTGGAAATATGACTCCCTACAAATCTAACCCATCTAACCCATTGGTGACTTCAGCAGTCTATAAAGCATGCTCACTGTGGCGAATGACAATTATTAACTTGTGTTTAGTGACCGAATATTTAACGAAAGAAAGATCTAAGTACTAGACAACATTTTCCCATATGCACTAAATGTAATATTAAATGTAATGTAATAAACCTCTAGATCTTTATCTCTCCATGCTTTATGGAACTCTGTATTTTCCTATAAAGTACGATGCAGAAACTTTCCAGCCTAATGTGCATGGGGCATGCAGATTACTAAACGTAACAGGAAACACAGTTCAGTCTGTTTGCTATGCATATCACAGGTGAGCAGGTGTAGAAAGGTGCCTCTCAACCCAGGCAAGGTAGCTCATGCCTGTCCCAGCGTCCTGGGAGGCTAAAGCAGGAGAACCCCAAGTTCAAGCCCAGCCTGAGCAACTTGGTGACTTAGCAAGACCCTGTTTCAAAAAAAGCAAAAACATTTAAAAAGGCCGGGGATGTAGCTCAGTGTGAAGGCCCAGGGTTGACTCTCCAGGGCTGGGAAGAGGGAGGGAAGAGAGGGAGGGAAGAGGAGGGAGGGAAACAGCTCCGGAGACCAGCAGCTCTGCCCTGGCCCTTGCTCGTGGCCAGCATGAGCCAAGCCTCCTCACTGGTGGGGACAGTCTGTGCTCAGGGGCTTGGGGGCACCCAGTGTGTGAGCCAGCTGCTGGGTGGAAGCCAGGCAGGCTGCAAAGGGGAAACAACACAGAGTTGCGGAGGACAGAGATGGGAGCTGCCACCAAGCGTGTCCTTTCCTAGCTGGGTCCCTGGCTGAGCTAGGCCACAGCTCTGCCATGTGGCTGCACAGGCTCCGGGGCCTGAGGAAGAGGATATTCCCCCACTGAGCTGTTTCCTAAACCAGATTCAGAAGGTGAGGTGAAATGAACAAATTACGGTAACGACCACTTCTGAAACCGAGGTCAGAAGACATAGTAACTATAGAGTGATCCATGAGCTTTTTACCCCGATCCAGTGGCCAACACCACTCCCCAGGGTCCTTGTCACCTTCGTCACCATCATCGTCATCGTCTTTGCTGCTTACGCCAGGCACAGTTGAAAAAGTCACGTCTTACAAACCAGTGTTTCCGCCTAACTGCAAGCCACAGAGGATAGTGCGTGGATTTCCGGTACAGAGCCTGATGCTTTGCCTCTCGGAGGTGTTGCTCCTGCCCTGTAGGCATCCACTGTGAAAGCCCAGCTCTATCAGCAATGGAGCTGCATTTTGGGAACCGCATTTAGGTGGCTTCATCATTGCACATACATCGCCTGCCACACACTAAGGCCGGATAGTGCGTGTGACCCGTAGCCTGTTCCTCCTCGCGCCCTGATGAGAAAACAGCACAAGATTAAATCAAGCACAGAGGAAATGGCACAATCAAGAGATGAGGGCAATACCAGGTAAGTGAGGGTTGCTGGATACCATAATGTACTCTTTTACACTAAGCATTTTTATCTTTCTTTTCTTTCTTTTTTTCTCTTCTTTCTTTCTTTCTTTCTTTCTTTCTTTTCTTTCCCTCACTCTCTCTCTCACTCTCTCTCTCCCTTCCTTTCTTCCTTTCACTTTCCTTCTCCATTGTTTTTCCCCTCCTATCTTCCTACTCATCCTCCTCTTCCTCCCATGGTGTTATTCTTAAAACCTAAGGCTTTGTACATGCTAAGCCCATACTTTACCACTGAGCTCCATTACCAGCCCAGAGAGTGAAAAGAATACACGCTAAAGTAGTTAGGCAAAGGATATAGTGACCATGCAAGCCAGTAACATAGTCATCTCTGTGGCAGTTAAGTATCCCGTGCCTGAGCTGGACACAATTGCATGCTGTGGGTTTGTTTACACCAGCATCACGTCTGGAAAACACAGGAGTAATGCATAATACTGCAATATTAAGATGGCTGCAACTCTACCAGGCAACAGAAATTCGCAGCTCCATTATAATTTTATGGGACAACAGTTAGCTATGCATGCAGCCTGCTGTTGACCAAGATGTCACTATACAACACAGGGCTTTATTTAAAAATGCACTTACTCTAGTGAGCTCATGTAAATATTATTATTTGCTTGACTTAAGTCATTGGTATTACACCCACTTCTTTATATTGTGTTTCTCTTAATAGCCAGGAAATCCACCCAGAACTTCTAGAGGTTAAAAAAAGTCAGCGTCTGAAGTGAAAGCTTCCTCTATGGACTTAGCAGACTAAGTGGCAGAGAGATTTGGGAGGTGGAGAGAATAGCTAAGTGCAAAGGGAAGACAAAAATAAAGACTGTGTTAAACGAACTGTTTTGTGTAGATTATGTGTACTTCCACAAAACAAATGGGAATCTTTAAGATACAATATTTGGAAACTTTCATCTGGCAACAATTTTTAAGTTAAAAGCACATACACCTTTTAACCGAGAGATCCCAGGATTACTGGGTCCTACAGAAATAAGGTTGAGTAGGGAGCACTAGTGCAACCCGTGTGCAAAGAACCACTGAGAATAACAAACCTGCCAATGGTGAAGGGCTTGCACTGGGGGAGTGGGCGAATGAGTCATGATGTTCTACTTTCATGGCATGGAGTATAAGGCAGCCATCAAAAAGTTACATAGGGTGCTGTGCTGCACAAGAACAGATCAGGGAATTTAAACTCTAATGAAACACTGCACCCAAAGCAAAGCACCATAGAGGATGCTGGGAGAAATTACTGGGCATCGCCCCACAATCGAAGTGCATTTGCAGTCCTCAAATGAGGCACAAGTCGAAAATACAGATGAATAAAAAAGAATATTCTTCCAAGTTGATGAAAACTGTGAACACACAAAGGAAAGAAATTCACAAAGCTCAGTCAAGGTCAGTACAAAAGGAGTCCACAGGCAGGCACAGGTCAGCAGGGCATGGACTCAGCACACACCAACCATGGCTTCTGTGAGAGCCCTGATGCCAGGAGCATGAGCGAGCCGGCTACAGTCCTGTATCCAGGGAAACACTTTTTAAATGTAAGACAAAATAAAGTTTTTCCAGGTAAATAAATCTGAAAGAGTTTATCTCCAGCATGCATATATTTAAAAAGCTTAATAACAAAAAATGCTTCCTGCTTAAAATAGATAAAATTAGATGGGAATTTGGATCTACAAAAAGAAAGAATCCAGAAATAGTAAATATATAAAATAAATATTAAGATTATTTTTCTCAATTTCAAATTTTGAAAAGATAATTGATTAAAGCAGAAGTATAACAATATATGAGGTTTATATCACACATACAAAGATCAAACAACCAGAAATGAAGCACACACTCTTATAAAGCTCTTACTTCATGTACATATATGTATAATATTTAAAGATATTTCCCACTGAGTTAAAGATGCACATTATGAATTTCAGAGATTCTTAAAAGTAATTAAAAAGAGACATGGTAAATAAAATAATAATGGAGATAATGTGAAAAATAAAAAAACAATCTCAAACTAAAAAATACACAGGGAAAAACATATGGAAAAATAGTAATCTGGTAGAGTTAAATCAAGCAATTACAATAGTTGTATTAAGTATAAATGAACTAAGCAACAAATGTACAGGCAGAGATTATTAGATTTGATTTTAAAACGCAGTATCCAACAGTAAACTATTTTTAATAAATAATTTTCTAACACAAAAACACAGCTAGGTTAAAATGAAATGACAGAAAAGGATATACAATGCAAGACCTAATTATAATAAAGTTAAAGTACCAAAGCGGAGGTTAGAAATAGAAATGTCATTCATAAAGAATGACATGTTGAAGGAAATTTCATAATGATGAAAAGGTTAAGTAATTGAGAACATACAGAACAAACTGTGAATTTGCACACACATGATAATAGTGTGTTGAAATAGGTGAGGTAAAAATACAGCAAAAGGAAAAATGGACACTTCCCCAAGTGTGGCTGGTGAAATTAAAGCTCCTTTCTCAGCAACTGGCAGAATAGTGGATGGAAAATCAATATAGAGGAGAAAACCCAAGCAGTCTCACCAACCAACTCAACAAATCACCTTGATAGAATCCCTGTCTTATAATAGCAGCACCCACCCCCTCTCAAGAGGGCCCAAAGCCTTCTACAGTATTAACATAGGAAGCCTGAAACAGTTTCCATGAGTTTACCAGGGCTGAAATTACACAGGGAATGATGTCTTACATAAGTGCATTAAATCAGTGATAAATAATAAGGTACATTTATGAAATTTTCAAGCACCTCAAATTAAGCAAAGCATGTTTAATAACCCAATGGATCAGATAAGAGAGCAAGAACAAAGGAACACTAGAGAATACTTAAAATTTAATAAAATGAAAATGCAAAATCCAACACAGAAAATTTTGCAGACTTCCCAACTTATAAACTGAGTTTACAAGAAAATATATAACATTAAATGCTTATAATTGGATCAAAAAAATTTAAAGTCAATACCCAAAACTTCCACCTTAAGAAGCCAAAAGGGAGGGAGGGAGGGAGGGGAACGAAAAAATATGGCTAAGTAAAATCAAAATAAGGGAAAGAGAAACAGTAAAAGATAGATCTGAGATCAATAAAAAAATGAAGACAATAATAGAGAAAATTTAAAAATAACAGAGAAAAGCCAATAAAACCAAAAAGTCATTTTTTCAAAAGATCAATAAAATTGATAAAGTTGTGGTTGAGTGAAAAAGAAAAAAAATGAGAAAGAGATAAATTACTGGTATCAAGAACCGAAGAGGAGGCATCACTACAGACCCCACAGATGTTAAAAAGGAATAATCTTAAAGACTTCTAGGCCACTTTATACATTTACATAACATGGAGACATTTTTGGAAGATACCAGATATATGAATAAAAATCTTAATAGTATATAAAGTTTAAATTTATAATTAAAAACATGTCCACAAAGAAATTTCCAGGCTCATGTGACTTCAATAAGAAATAAGTCACATAAGAAATAAATAATAACGTGAATTTTTTCTCAGAAAATAGAGGAGAAAAGTACTTCTTAATTTATTTTGTGAGGTCAGAACTTTCTTTGTACTGAGGTACCAAATCCAAGCAAAAATATCACAGTAAAAGAAAACAAGAGGTCAATATCCATCACAAATAAAAAAATAATCCTTTTACAAATTATCAACAGTAATATGAAGAGCATATGTTATTACTGAATAAAATTCATCCCCCAAATTCAAGACAAACTTAATATTTGAAAACCAGTAAACATAATTCACCAAAAAGACTAATATGCTTAATACTGCAGAGGGCAGAAACACATTCAACAAAGTTCAACGCCTACTCAAAGCAGTTTTACCTTCCTATGTTGAGTTTTTCTTAACCTACTAAGGTAAAGGGAGCATCATCAACCATACAAAACCACCTCCAGTGAACCTGCAGTTAATAAGTTGCCCTGTGGAGGAGAAGGGTGCTCTCATCTCTGTGCTTGGAGCAGAGCAGGGGCATCTGCTCCAGCCACTTCTGGGGAGCAGACTGCTCGATGCTTTCTCTAGTACAATGAAACAAGAGAAAGAAGCGGAAGTTACGGAGTGCAATAGAAGAAATAAAATTGTCTTTAGAGACAACGTAATCATATAGATGCAAAATCCTAATGAGTCTATGGAAATTGCTAGAATTCAGAAATGAGTTTAGTAAGATCATATTCAATAATTATATTTCTCTCTGCTACCAGTAAGCAATTACAAAATGAACTTTTTTAAATATTATCAGTATCATGGAAACCATTAATTATACATAGGAATAAATATATCAAAATATGTGCCATACCTATGCAGAAACTACAGAATACTGCGGAGGGAAATCAAAGAGACTTAGGCAGAAAGACTTGGTGTTGCTGTGATACCAGATTCTCCTGAATAATCAGTAGATGCATTGTGTTCTAGGTCAAAATTCCACAGCCCTTTCAGCAGATTATGACAAGCTGATTGTGAAACATGACAAAGTGAAGGATTTGGCATAGACAGAGCAGAGGGGAGACCCACAGTGCTCATTCCAGGTTCGCCACAGTTATGCAGTCAGTGTGGCATCAGCTGTAAAACCTACACGCAGGTCAACGGGGCACAGCCAGCAGCCGAGGGGCAGAGGCAGCGGGAGCGGTCAGTTGGTTTGCTGCAGAGATGCGAGTGAATGAATGAGGGAGATGGACCCTTTCATACATAGTCCTGGGACAACAAATATTCATCCAAAGCAACAACAGCAACAACAGAAAAACATTCAGACAAATTTACAACACACACACGCCAAACACAAAGCTCAACTAGAAATGGATATTAGGTCAAGGAGAAGACAGGTCAGAGCTGTGAGTCCCACACGGGTCAGGCCTGTCTGCTCAAAAATGCCAATCCAAGGCTCTTTTGCACATGCATCAGGGCAGCATAAAACTCTGAAAGTAAGGCACGGCCTCAGTCGGCACCATGAGGGAAGAGGGACCATCCAGGCACAGGGGAGCTGGGAGCGGGCTTCAGGTGTGGGCAGGCCCAGGCAGCACAGGCCCTGGAAGCCACGGCGGGAGAACAGGGTCCCCAAAGGCAGGGAGGGTATCGAGGACAGTGGGAGACCCCTCCCTTTCACCGTGGTCACCCCGGCCTCTGGGACCCCTGCAGCGTCCACCTGGGTCTCAGCTTCCGGCCCCAAATCACAGACTCACCCATGGCAGAGCCCCTCGCAAATCAGGTCCCTCTCCTGCATCTCCCTGGGGCTCCACGGCCCCCAGAGTACAAGGGGTGCTAGCTGGTAAGGCCAGCCCACCAGGGCCCCGACACAGGACACCTCTGGGCCCCCCACTGTCCCCCTGGCTGTGGTGATGGCTGGAGCCCCCCGCAGACCTGGAGGCTTGTCGGTGAACATGTGACATCCCAGCCCCTGCTCCAGAGATGAAGCCCAGGAGCCAGCAGCCTGGCGTTCTCCACTCCTTTGCTCTCCACTCGCGACAGTATTCACAGGCGCAGACCCCGCAGCCAGGCCCCGCAGAGGCTCCTGTTCCAAAGCCAGGGCCACAGTGACACAATGTCAGGAGGCCCAGGCGGCTCAGACTCTGGAGCCCAAGCCTGAGGCCAAGGTGGCTGGCTGGCTCCTCCCAGGCCTCTCCTGGACATGGAGACGCTGCTCCCTGGGTCCTCCCGGGGGTCCCCAGTGGCCTCTGTGTCCTCCTGTTCTTTGGTTACATGGACCCCGACCAGGCAGGCTCAGACCCACCCTGCTCTTCATCCGTCCGGGCTCCTAAGACCGCATCTCCCTCCCGCTGCAGACCCCAGTTCCTCAAGGAAGTGGACGGTGACCCTGTGGCCCCTGTAGGAAGCTGGAGAACTTGACCCTGAGGATGAGAGGGAGACCACAGAGAGCAGCAGGGAGGTTTGGGGTGGAACCACAGGTGTCCAGCAGCGACTGCGATTTGGGCTCGGGAGAGACCAAGGAAAGTCACCCAAATACAGGCAGGGAAAGGGCAGGAAATACTGCAGAGGGGAGACAGGTGCAACACATTGAAAAGATGGGGCTAGGCCCGCAGCTCACTGGTAGGTAGAGTGTCCCTGGTTTGAGCCTCGGTACCGCAGGGAGAAGGAAGGAAAGAGGGAGGGGTGGGGCGGGAAATAGAAAAGAGAGCTCTAGAATGTATTTCTTTCTACTTCCTAAAAGATATACAGAAAAAAAAAATAAAAGGAGAGGCAGCATTTGAAGAGATAGAGACAAAAATTTACCCCTCAATTAAGATAAATACAACTTCTCAGAATCAGTAAGGCCAATGAATTCTTACAAAAACAAATAGAAATAAACTTATATCTGAGAGCATCACAAAAAAGCTGATAAATATGAGCTTAACAGAATTCGCAAGTAGAGGAAAAAGACAAACTTGCCTGGAAAGGGTGGCAATGCTTCTATGTTGCTTTCTCAGGGGCAATGATGGAGGAGGGGAGAGGAGTTTCTGAGGCTGAGAGAAAACTCACCAAACTACACGGCATGCACAGTGAAATTCTCTGCCTAGGGCCGGGATTTAGCTCAGTGGTTTCAGCGCCTGCCTCACAAGCGCAAGATCCCGAGTTCGATCCCTGGTACCAAAAAAATTAAAAAATTCTCTGCCTAGAGAAACAGTAAAACAACGCTGGGTCAGTGCGACTTCACTGAATACACTTCTTGGAAATCTTACCTGGAAAGGAAGGAGATTACTCCCTGAAGAGTATCTAAGATGAGGAAAAGGACGATGAAGAAATTAAAGAGAAAAAAGGAATAACACACAACTCAAAAATAGCACAGATAACATAATTCATGCAGGTTTAAAATGAAGATCTGCCAGGCATGGTGGCTCACAGTGTTATTCCAGGTACTGGGGAAGCAGAGGCAGGACGGTCACAAGTTCAGGACCAACCTGGGCGATTGAGCAAGATGTGGTTTCAAAATAAAAAATAAAGAAAAGGCTAGAGTGAACAGTGGACCCTCGAGTTACAACTGGCCTGACATAACTTGGGTTATGACTGAAAATTTAGTTTTAACTTACAACCAAAGTCTTGAGTTATGACCCAAATGCTGGCTGCTTGAGCCTCCAGATGGTCTCAGATACAGTCAACCTTAAAAAGCTCTGGAAGGAGCAGGACAGCATCCTCTCCTGTGTGGGGCTCACTGAGAAATCCCGGGCCAGGGTCTCTCTAAGGGCACTGAGATCTGCCTGTGAGCAGGAGAGAGGCTTTGAGGGCTGTGTAGGAGCCTGAGCCTTCAGTTGGCCGACTTGAGTTGCAACCAGCCCTCAGGAACAATCTGAGTTTGAAAGTCAGGGGGCCTCTGTAGTTCAGTGGTAGAGAACCTCTGGGTAGGATCAATACCAGGGTAGAAAAACCATGAAGAGGACTGGGGATTTAGCTCAGTGGTTCTGCTGCCTGCCTTGCAAGCACAAGGTCCCGAGTTTGATCCCTGGTACTAAAAAACACAAAACAAACAAACAAAAAACCCCCAGAAAAAGCATGAAGAAAGAAAAGAAAAAGAAAACAAATATATAGTGGATTTTATATCATAGATATTTATATATTTGTATAATTTATAATATAATCAAGAGGATTTCATTACTGTTTCAGCCTCCTAAAATCCTTATAATTTATATATTTAGTGAATTGATACTACAAATTAAATGTGCATAGTAAAGTCCATGTTTAAACCATTAAAAAATCAAAATCAACCATATAAATTTCAAATAATTAGTATAAAAGGGAAATGAGGGGAGAAAGTCTAAATAAGGCAAGGGAAAATAAATACAAATAACGGATACATAAACTGTTTATGGTAAAAATTCAAAATATCATCAATAATGTTAATAGCCTAAACGTTCCAGTTTAAAGAGCAAGTGTGTCATACATCATTACAGAAAAGCCCAACATAAGCAGTTTATAGTAGAGATGTTCCTTGTTTAATGATGGGCTTCTGTTCCTGTGGAAAGGCCATTAAATGAAGTGATCACTAAGTGAAGAATTGTACAGAGCATGTACATTACAATATTCAGAACAAGAAAATGATCAAAAAAACTCCAACATGATGATTTTGCTTTTATTTGCAAAATTCTTACGTGCAGTACTGTAATGTATAACATAAAACTACAGCACTGTGCTCTACAGTACAATCAGCAAAAATTACAGCATTGTGTAAGCTAGGTGTACTGTGCAAAAAAGACATGGAGGCTCTATAAACAAGATGCGCAGAGCTCCACAAAAAGAAAAACCAAGACATATCACAAGTCCAACCAGGAGGTCAGAAGTCCAAACAGTCATTAAACTGGGAAGATCTGTAGACACGTAAAAAGTAATGACAAAAGCAATGAGCATGAAATGTGAGAAAACACTGCAAGTCCTAGCTTAACCAAGAGTGGACTGTGATAGCCATATTAAGAAAAGGAAAAGGAATTTAATCAGCTACTAAAAATGTCTGAACTGAGCCCAGTTGGTGGTGCATGTCTGTAATCCCAGCACTCAGGAGGCTGAGGCAGGAGGATCCCTGAGAGTTTGAGGCAAGCCTGAGCTAGAGTGAATCTGTCTCAAAAACAAAAACAAAAAACAAAAGCAAAGTCCTTCCAGAGCAAACAGGGCCAGTACGTCTCAGGCCAGCCAAGCAAACACTTGAGGACGGAGCACCAGCGTCTCCCTCTGGACACAGGTGAAAGAATGTGTGTCCTCTCCTTCCAGGTGAGGAGATGCGTGGCTTGTCTCCCAGATACTACGTGTGTGTGCTTTCTACATAAAATGCTATTTGACCAAACTAGCAATGCGCTGAAGAGAGGGTAAGATACTACGACCCAGATGGACTTACCCTTAAACGCAAAGGGACCCCGACGTCAGCACGGCGGATGGAGGGGCGGGCCTGGGCCAGGAGGGGCTGCAGGTGGTGTGATGGCCCTGCGGAGTGGGGTCCTTCCCTGCGAGGCCCCTGCCTGGTGACACAGGCAGAGCAGCGGGGCCGTGGGCGATGGTGTACGGTGGCCTCTGTGACCTCTGCTCTGTGTTCTCCATAATTTCTGCAAAGCCAGAACTACTCCAAAATCAAAAGGGAATTTTTAAAATTCAGAAAGAAAATTATTTTCATGCCCAAATTCTAATGCTTGTCAATTATCAGCAGAACCATAGGTAAAGATGAATATATTACCAGAGTTTTAAAAGCTCCAAACGTATTTCCAGGAGCTCTGCTCCAGGAGGCAAGGGGAGGGGACCTGGAGAGTGGGGAGCAGAGCAGCCCCTGGTCTCAGGCGGGCAGTTCCGGAGCTGGGGACGGGGCAGGGCGTGGGCTGCCCGCTGGCTGCTGTCCAGCCACCCAGCCTGGCCTGAGCCAGCCTGCTAGCACAGCCGCCGCCGAGGACTGGGGTACAGATGTCCGCAGCACTTAGGTGAGGTTCTCCGAGTTCCATTCATGACAGCCAAGCAAATGAAAAGCCACACAGACCTTTATTAACTGCTGTACCGCAGGGCCCATGAGCGCTCCCTCCTCACCGCAGGGTAAGCGCCCCTGACACCCCCCCCAGCACTCAGCTGCAGGGTCCTGGGCAGGAGGCAGCAGGCGGCCAGGGTGCACACAAGGCCCTCAGTCCGAGAACAGAGAGGAGCCCATGGCTGCGGGGGCGTGGGGGGCTGCTGGACCCCAAGAGTCCTCGCAATGGACAGAAGGAAAAGCAAGGTGGCAGAACGAGGTGAGGCCACAGGTTTGGGAAATTTCACATGGGAAAAAGAGGTCATTTCCAACACATGACTGTGTGGAAGAAATGAATTAGAGGTTTGAGGAAATTTGCTGTTCATTTAATAAGTGTTATCTGAATCATTACAACCAAATTCCCAATGAATAAAGATGTTAATATGAAAACCCAATAGGTATATAAGAAAAATAAGTATTTCTTATTCCAAGTTCTAAAAAAAAGTGTATTTGGCTTATCAGAAGGTCATGACCCATAAAACACCAATGGGTTCTACTTCTAAAAATCAAGAATTGATTTAGACTTAAAGATATTTTAACAGACTTGAAACAACAGAACCACGAGGAAAAACTACCCTAACTTATATGTATACAACAGCCTTAACATCAGGAAATATAATAACTTGTATCAATGGCAGAAATACACACTCAAATGGACAAAAAAGCAAAGGCACCATAGCAGCAGGCAGAGAAGCACACAGTAACTGAGAGCCAAGTCTGGGGGATGATGCCCGGCCCAGACATAATGGAAATAAAGGAGAGTCAGAACAAAAATGGTTTCACTCATCATTCATGACATCCGTTTTTGCCAAGGATTTTGTAATCACAGTAACACAAATACAAACGCTTCAACGAGTAAACATTTTATAATTTCAATCAAAGATTATATTTTTAACTGTGATATAATTTACAAGCAGTAAAAAGCACTTAGGTCAGACACCAAGTGTGAAATTTGGTGGTTTTTGTCAACTTCACACCCACATAGTCACAACACCAATCAGCGTGCAGTGCCAAGACAGAAAACCTCCCTCTTCTGAAGAGCCCCTGCTGTCCCTTCCCTGTCCACCCCAACTCCACCCCAGGCAACCTCTGTGGCTGTTGCTGGCACCGGGCAGTCTCCAGAGCCCCGATGCCACGTGGGTGGCACTGTGCACCCCTCGCTCTCCTGTACCGCTCAGAGCGCTGAGACCCGCCCACACCACGTGTCCCGCAGAAGCAAGAGGACCGCGATGAAGCTGCCCTCACCCGGTGCGGGTGTCTGGGTGATTCCCAGGCCAAGACTCTTTTACGGAGTGGCTGCCAATATTTGGGTCAGGCTTTTGTTACACCCCAACTTTCAGTTCTCCTGACGAGCACCTAGGAGAAGGACTTCTTGGACGAGTAGTAAGTGAACATGTCAGTTGATCTGAAGCTGCCCAAGCAGTTTCCCAAAGCACTAACGTGATTTTATGCTTCTACCAGTGATGCTTGGGATCCTGGCCCATTTCACGGGTAACACTGGATCTTGCCAATTTTTCTAATGTAACCATTTTAATGCATTCGTTTTGGCATATAATTGTTATTAAATTTATATTTCTCTTATCATTGAAAATCCTAACCAGTTTAAATACTTATTGTTCATTTTATATCTTGTTTTGACAAGTATCTGTTTAGGACTTGTGAAATTTCTGTTAGGCTTATTGTGATCTTATTAGGGTTGAAGTTTTGTTTTGTTTTGCTTTGGTTTTGGTTTTTCGGTCTTTTGAGACAGGGTCTTGCTTTGTAGTTCAGGCTGGCCCTAAACTTACCATGTAGCCCAGGCTGGCCTTGAACTCTGGGCAATCCTCCTGCCTCAGCCTCCCAAGTGCTAGAATTTATTGAGATTTAAGATGAGTTCATATAAACAAATCTCTTGTTAAAAACATACTATATTATTAAGCAATAATTATATAATAGTTATATACTGTATCAAAATTACACTATACACTAGAATACTATATTTTGCATATAATTATATATTCCTCTATTGTGGTTTGCCTTTTCATTTTATTTTCCATCCAAAGAGAATTTTTTTGAAATCAATTTATGCCATTTTCCATTTAGGAAAATGTTTGGGTCTAAAACAAAAACCCTGCGTATTTCAAAATTGCAAAGTTTTACTTCTGTAGTTTTCTAGATGTTTTACAGTTTGGCTTTGACATTTGGATCTACAATCCATTTAAAAATACAGTGGTACCTCAGTTCACAAACTTAATTCATTCCACGATTCTGGAAAAGACAGCCACGTTCGTGTGAGTAGGGGAAAGATGGCCTCAGTCCTATCTGCCACCCGGTGCAGTTTGCACACCAAACAAAATTCTGCCAACTGCTTCTGTTTGTGAAGCTAGTTGTTCACCAACAGCAGGGCTCATAGACAGAGAGGCCTCTGTAATTCTGTAGGTATGCGAGCTAGGAACGCGATCACCTGCTCTTTGCACAGGGATACTGAGGTGCTCTGGCACCAGCCCATTTATGCCACAGGAAGGGGTCTCTCCTGGGCTCCAGCTCTGCTCTGATCCCTCGTCTACCTTCCCCAGCATCACACTGGGAAAGTCACTGTCATTTCAGGGCCAGGCAAGAAACCAAGTCATAAGCTCTCCAGGTCGGCTCTTCCTTTTGCAAACTGCTTACTACTGTATTTGGAGTCAACTCCATTGGTTTCCACAGAAAAGCTTACTGGACTTGGATCGGCTCTGCGGTCTGCCTAGGAGCTGGGGACCCATCTCCCCACACGTGCTCATCTCCAGGACTGTGTCTCATGGCAAATTTCACCCCCTTCAATTACTCTCTGCATTACTGCACAGTTTCTCATGCGTTTTCATGCATCATAGCTGATTTAATTTATTCCTATTAGTTTAATATTTTTATAATATTGTAAATGCCATTTAAAAATTAAATGTCCCTATTATGTGTTGCCTATTACCCTTTTGTAGAAATATAATTGATCTCTTTCAACCGTGAGCTTTGTGTCCTATAACCATGCTGTATTCACGGACCAATCCTAGTAGACATTTGTGGACTCCTTAGGATTTTGGATGGATGACTAGGAAACCTTTCTGAACTTCATCTGGTTTGTTCACTAAGGCCTTCTCTCCGAGGCTTCACAGAAGAGGGCATCCTTACTTTGCTCCCAGACCAGACGAGTGTCCACAGCTTCATAATCAACAATGGCATTGCTGGAGATGGCCCACTGGTATCCCTTAGAAGTCTGGGAAATTCTACTGTGTTCAGTTTCCTGAGTGTTCTTAATGAAGAAGCTATACATTTTGGCAAAACCGTCAATTGAAATGGTCATTAGATTTTTCTCCTTTATTCAGCTAATAGGAAAATTACATTGACTGACTTTTCAAAATTCCTACAATAAATCCATTTACACATCATATGTTATCCTTTAATACATTACTGAACTCAATTCGCTCCTATGTCGGAGAATTTTTATTTCTGTGTCTGTAAGAGACACTGGCCTGTAAAATGGCAATTTAACCACAGCCAACTGGAGTTAATTCCAGGAATGCAAGGTTAATTTAACATTTGAAAATCAATTAATGTCATACATTAAGGAAGTAGATTTACATAGAAAAATATATCTCAGTAGATGGAGAAAAGTAATTGCCCAGAAAAGTGAAGCTCCGTTCATGGTAACAGCACTTGGTGATCAAGTGAAGGGAATGTTCTCACCTGCTCAGGATGCCTCTCAGGGCCAGAGCAGGCACCAGCTGGGCAGGGACAAGGGACCCTCACCTTCCCCCAGGATGCTGGCATCCCAGTGAGGGCAGTGGACAGATGAGAAAGGGAAGAGGGAATTTCTTCATGCACACACAACATAATCGTTGATGTAGAATTTTGTACAAACCTATAGAAAAGATAACCTGACTAATAACTGAAATTAGCCACACTGGAGAACACATGGTGAACATACAAAAAACATGTGTATACCCATACATATTCACAATGAACAATTTGAAAATTATTGCAAAAAAACATTTCTAAAAGCATAAGTAAATAAATGATAGAATAAAATACTGAATAACTTTAATAACTATGTTCAAAATCTGTATACTAAACCATAAAGCATTCCTGAGAAAAATTTTAAATGACTTAAAAAAGAGGAAATGTATATAGTCTTTATGGCTTAAATGAGTCAATATTTTTGAGAGTAATTCTCCACAAAATGATGTCATCAGTTAAATGCCAATCCAACTTGAGTAGCCCCTTCATAGAAGCTGAAAAGCTAACTCAAAATTTACACGTAATGCACAGGACTAGGAATTTCCAAACTAATTTTATAAAATACTAGTAAGTGATATTGTATGCAAAGAGGATAAACTCTAACCCTTATCACACACCTTAAAATATTCCAAAGTGACAATCATAACAGGCCTAAATGAAGAGTTAAACCCTAAAAACTCCTGTGAGTTATACTGGAGAAAGTGTGAGGCCGTGGATAGGCAAATACTTCTTGAATAGAATACACATGTACACACACGGCAAAAGGAAAGATTTTGTAACCCAGAGTTTACCAAAATTGAAAGCTTTGCCTGCTGAATAACTCTGTGGATAAGAGTTAAAGACTGAGAAGACCAACCCCAGGTGGGGGAAATCTTTGTAAGGCATGCACTGAGAAAGGAGGGTGAGCATAGCGCGGGAAAACCCTTCTGAGGGGGATTACAGGGCCAAAAGAGGGGACAGAGGTGGCAGGGAAGGTGGATGGATGCCGTGAGTCACTTGGAAATTCAGCCCTGCCACAGGAGATGCCCTGTGCTCCAAGAGTGCCCTCGGGGCCGCGTGCCCGGTGACAGCACCACAGAGAGACTGGTGCTTAGAGGACGGGGCACTGCTTGGTTTCTCTGGAGGACATCAGGAGGCAAGCAGCCCACGGGACCCGGCACTGGCAAGGCAGAACCAGGGAACAGAACCAGGGGTCCCCTCCGGGCAGGCAGGGCCCTCGGTGGCTTGGCCAGCTCCTCGGAGTGCCGGCTGCTGGCTCTGGGTCCCGCCAGTGGCCTCCAGCTGTCTGATTCCTGGGGCCGATTCTGGCCGGGGAATTAGGAGTCGGCCTGTGGGGAGGCAGGGGTACACACCTGGTGTCGCCTGGACTGCACGTGAATGTTGTGCTGCCAGCTGAGCCTGCCACCTCCACCAGGTCCTGGCCCTGGAAGGACAGCTGAGCCGTCAGCCTTCAAATGCCACAGCATTCAGGGACAGGGAAACAGACACACAGTCCGTCTGGCTGACCCCATGACGAGGGGAGGCCAGAGATTCGGGACCTAAGGAAGTGCCCACCAGGACCCAGGACGGCCCCAGCTGAAAAGCCAACCACGCCAGGTGCAGGCCAGAGAGCAGCGATGGAGCTCTGCCACATCGGCCCGGCTCAGGCAACAACCTGGCAGCTTTTCAAAACCGAACGCCCAGGTTGGGGAATCAGGTAGGTGTCTGTCCAAAGGTGAACTGACAGAGAAAAGTGGGTAAGACTGGAGCCGAGAAGCCCTCAGCCATAACGAACAGGAAATCATGTCAGCTGCCAGCAATGGGTAGAACTGAAGATTGTCGTGGTCGGCAAAATAGGCCAGACTCTGAAAGACAAGAAAGATTACAGTGTTCAGTAATATGCAGAATGAAAAACTGAAAGAAAGACAGGAAGAAAAACAGGAAGGAGAGAGAGAGGAAGGAGGGAGGGAGGGAGGGAGGGAGGGAACGGAAGGTCATGAGAGCAGAAGGGAGCCTGAGAAGGCGGATGGGTGGGGCAGGTCAGGAGGGGAGGACTGGGGTGGAATGTGTCATTTGCATGTGTGAGATGCCACAGTGAAACCCACTTTTAAAAAGCTAAATCCACCCTTACCTGATGACCTGCTCCACTCCTAGGGTTTCACCCAGGATGAATGAAAAGTTGTCATAGAGGGCTGCACTAAGAAGTCAAAGCAGTGTTCGTCTGTTTTCCAAAACAGCCCGAGCACTGGGAACAGCTCACAAGTCTAAAGCAGCCAAAGGGTGATGAAGCGCAGTCCACCTGCACACAGTGCCGCTCACCGGCAGGACGCAGGCCAGGTCCAGGCCCCCGTGAGCACCTCTCCGGGAGGGCGGCTCTCTGCAAAGACGCCTGACATTGAGAGGCCGCACCCAGCGACTCCTCTCTTCAGGAGCAGGGTCCGGCGGTCAAGCAGGGAACTGCAGGTCTGAAACTGAGGGACACTTGCATTGTTACTTGCTTTTAGGTGACTTTGAAAGTCTTGCATTTTGGAGGTCAGGAAGATGCGCATGGTGTCACTGACCAGCCACCTCCTCTGCAGGTGACCAGCTGGGGGGTAGGCAATGGGCATCTGGGCTGCCCGGCTACCTTGGCAGGGCCCCAGCTCTGAGCATGGGGCTGTGCAGGGTCACAGATGACTTCTTCAACACCCAGGGGTCAAGAGCTGCACCCTCTGCTCTGTCAGTGCCGTGTTATCCAGACGTGTGTCCTCTGAGGAGCCGTGCAGCCCACCGCCAACCTCCCCTGTGCCCCTGGCCTCCCCACGCCTTAGGCCATCCTACTCCTTCCATGAATGTCCCTAAGCCCTGCCCTCTGGGAGGAGGCTGAGCCTGGCTCTCCTCCTCCACGCCTGGCTGTGTGAAGAAACTCTTTTGTAAAACTTGCTGTCTTAGTGTTGCCCCTTTGCTCCAGCTCCAGTTGCTAAAAAGGCTGAATCCCTCCCCCGCAAAAAGCAAATGGGGCTGGGGGCGGGCTCAGTGATGGAGGCCGGACCTCGCAGGTGTGACGCCCTGGGCTCAAACCCAGAGCTAGGAAATAACTAATGGGGCCCCGTGAGCACAGGCCCCTCTGGGTTGTCCGCTCTGCTCTGCTGGCCTGTGTCCACCCCTCCACCACAAACCGATCCTCATGTTGACATCCACTCATCTCAGGGTCAGGTAGGCTGAGTCCTCCCACTCTCTTCTGCTGCTTAAAAGCTCTTTGAGCTCTTCTGAAGCCTTAGCTTTTGCATGCTTACTTAAGCATAAGCTCACGCAGTCTATGAAAACCTTGCTGGGGCCTACATGACTTTTTACATTGGTTTCTAACACAGGCCCGCTCTGAATTTGTATTGAAAATATCCTCCAAGTCCGGTTTGCTCTTAAGTTTCCTCTTCCCAAATGTCAACATGCACTTCATCATTCACTCAGTTCACAGCCATGTGCTGGGGGCAGGAAGGTCAGGGGGCAATTCCTGTCCTCCAAGATTGGATTGCCAAGCGGGGAATTTTAGAATTAAATGTGATTTTAAATGTCTGTATCTGTTGGTCTTAAAACTTGGGGCTGCCAAGGAGTGATGTGCTTGGACCGGCTTCCTTGCAGTGGCCGTGACTGTCTTAGTCACCTGTTTTGTTGCTAGAACACGACACTGGACAGCCTCAACTATAAGGAGAGGTTTATGTCGGTTCCCAGTCTGTGGAGGCTTCAGTCCATAGTCAGCTGGCTCCGAGGCAGGGTGCAGGCCAGAGGGGCCTGGCAGAGGAGAGCTGCTCGTGGCAGGGTGTAGATGAAGCAGGGAGATGAGGGAGGAAGGCAGACCCTTCTGGGCCACGCCCCCAGTGACCTGTGTCCTCCAACGGCCCCTCCCAACAGCAAGCCAGCCATCAGCCCCCACAATGCAGTCGCCTCCCTGCAGCCCCACTGAAGATGTCCTGAGGCTGTGGGGGTCATCCGGAAAACATCAGATGGAAACGTAGCAATGACCAGGTGTGGGGAGGCCGCCGGAGCAGCAGGCAGTGGGGACTGTACGCAGGCGTCCACGTCATCGTTGTTTCTCACCCACAAGCCCTGCTATCGCTTTTGGCAGAAAGGTGAGTTGCCAAGGGCCAGTCACACATGCGTCCATGCATCTGCTCGGTGCCTGTCCTATGCCCACAGTGCCAAGCGTGCCGGGCAGGGTGGGGGCAGGAAGGGAGAGCCAGCGTCCCTGGAAGTGGCTGCCTCAGCAGCCAGGAGGCAGCAGCACAAGAGTCTTGAGGTTGAAGCCTCCAAGGAGGGGGCGCTGGCCTGGGAGGTGGCCTGCTGTGTGCAGGAGGTGAGAGGTCAGGGTGCCCAGCGCAGGGAGCGGGGTGCAGCAGGCGCCAGCCCTCTGCTCCCGTCCCGGCCTCCAGTGAACAGGTCGGAGTGGAGTGAACACGGGGAGGTCTGGCGATTCCCAAGTGAGCCAGGCCAAGACCTCGTCCACTGTGCAGGGGTGGTGAGCGGGCAGTGTGTGTGGAGATCCCGTTCTGGGGCTGCAGGGAAGGCAGCGCGGGTGGAGGGGCCCAGAACACTGCACCCGGAGCAGAGACGCAGAGGGGGGAAGGGCCCGGGCCAGGGCCCAGCAGAGCCGCCTGACCAGGTCTTCTCCCTGCCTCCCTGGCCCTTCCCTGTCCTCCTGCCTTTCTGCAGTCCTGGCTTTAATCCATGGCTGACTTCTACAATATGCTCACCCAAAGTGCGTTCACAGTGACATGGAGAAGCACGTGCAGCGTGGCAGCATGAAAGCGTGCAACTCCCAGCCCTGCATCCCCAGGGCCTTAGCCGCCAGGGCCTGAGGTTGCAATGGCGGAGGAATGGAGAGAGCAGAAAAAAATCAAACGCAAATGTTTAAGAAAGTGATATCTTCAACCAAGTTTTCCCAAACTAGCATATTATACTCCTGCATTTATAATGCTTCTTTTAAAAGCTAGTACTTGATTATTTTTTTCGAGACAGGGTCTCACTACATACTTCAGCCTGGCATTGAACTCACGGCACTCCTCCTGCCTCAGCCTCCTGAGCGCTGGGATTACACAGGGGCACCACACAGCTGGCTGACAGTACTTAACTTTAATCTCTACAATATCACAGGAAAGAACAGTGCTGCAGTCCCATGCACCTGGCCTCCCAGGCCAAGAGAGGCTAACATGAGGCCGAACTTCACAAACAACCTCGGGAACAGAGCAACAGAGCTGAGACTGCCTTTTAAATCTCACCTGGGGCCGTCTTCTCTGTGTTCTCCTCCCCCATCTTCCGCCCTTGGGACCTCTTCCGTGGGTGGATGTGGGCTCTGGGGGCCGCTCCAGGCCACAGACCCATGGGGTGGCGGGACAAGGCGCTCTCCTGCCCACACTGCGCACGGTGCCTCCACGCTGCCCTGGAGCAGCACCCGGCTCCCCTCCCCAGTGGCCTCTTCGCTGCAGAGGGCAGCAGGTGAGGAGGGGATGCTTCCCTAATTTCCCCACAGCAACCAGAACTGTCACAGCCAGGGGTGCAGGCTCAGCACCCCTAGGCCCTGTTGGTTGGTGCAGGCGGCGTGAGGTTCTTTTCCTGCCAGGGGTCTCCCCAGCACAAGTGAACCCTGCTCCAGGCCCAGGGTCTCTGCTGACACTGAACGGATTCTGCACAGTGTCCTTACCCGTCCTCTGCAGAACTCTCCTGTCAGTCGCAGCTGCGGTCTGCCCTGCTGAGGGTTTGACTTGTAACGAATATCCTTTAAAAAATATTTCTGCACTCCATGCCACGTTCAAAAAAAAAAACAAACAACAACCCTCCTCTGCCCTGCCGACCCAGTCTCACGCGTGTAAGTCCTTCGGGGAGTTTGGGCGCAGGGTGAATTCGTGTGGACCACGACCCCAGCCCACGGGGAGGGCGAACTGCTTTGGGTGCGCACACCTAGTTAAGGGGCGGCCAAGGGCAACGCGGCCCCAGACAAACACTCCTCAGGGCCTGACTGCTCGATCAGACGGAGCTTCCCGCGTCTTCCCGGCGGGCGGCGGCGGAGTCTGCCTACCTGCTCCGGGGATGGCCCGCGGTGCCGCAGCAGGGCGCTGCACTGGCCTGCACTGAGGTGCGCTCTGGCGTCCGGAAGCAGGAATGCACGAGGGCTGCTGCACGCAGAGCTGCGTTCTCCCGGGGTCTGTCTTGCAGAAATATTTTTACAAAACAAAACAAATCCCGACGACTCCACTCGCCCAGAGCACCCTGGGAGCTCTGGGGCGTGGGCCCGGCCTGCTCCACTGCAGGGCAAAGGTGTTGTCCTCAGATACCGCCTGCCCAGAACCGGGCCGGGCTTCCTGTTCCTAAAAGGGTCTCCCGGAATGCAGATCCTTCAGAGGAACTCCAGCCCGTCCACGTCCAAGCAAGGTCGGCTCTGCAGCCCAGGGTGCCCGCACCCGCCGGGAGAGCCCGCCCGAGGTCATCGCCGAGGGGCGCAGGGCTGAGGGAGGTGGAGGAGGAGGACAGGCCCGAGTCCGCCAGGCGGAGGAGGACACCGGGAGCGGCAGGTTCGCAAGGAGCAGCCCTCGCAGCGGCTGAAGATGGTCAGCTGCACGTGGCAGGGCTGCCAAGAGAGCTGCCTCGGGCGGAGGGGTCCAGGCGCCACGCACCCATACGGCGCGCCTCCCCAGGGGCCGCTGGCTCCCATCCCGAAGTGCAGCCCGCTGGCCCTCGAAGGAGGGGGTCGCGAACACGCTGCAGCCGGACAGATTTCGCACGATGTGTAACGAGGAGTTTCAGTTTTAAGAAAAAGCAAACTGCAAAGCCACGCCCCCTCCTCTTGCCGTTCCCCCACGCCCACGCGGGCCCGCAGTCCGGGAAGGAGGCTCGGCGGCGGAGGGAAGTGCCACGCGGGTTACACGTTCCCTCACTGAAGGGAGCCGAGGCGAAATGTGCTTACTTAGCCTGAACTGCCCGCAAAACTACCCGCCCACGATGGTGGCTCTGTTTTCACCGAACTCACACTCCAAGGAAGGCCAGAGTAACAGAAGCGGTGGGAGCGGCCGGGTCCGAAGCGCTCGCGGTGTCTTCCTTCTCCCACGCGAGCCCTGCCCTGCGCGGAGCCCAGCAGGCCGCAGTCGCGGGCCACAGCGCCCCCTCGCCGCCCGCCACGCACCGGGCCGCCGGCCTGGGCCTCGGCCTCGCAGGGAAGCCCGGATCGCCGCCGCGCGCACGTCTGTGACCTGCTCCAAGCGCGCGGCCACTGTGGGACGAGAGAGAAAACGGGCCGTGTTAACTTTCTTTTTAAAATTTTAGTGCACACACGGGGAGCCGGGCCCGATCCGCAGGGAACCTGAACCGACTCAGTGCCTGAATGGTCGAAAGGGATCCCGCCCCAGGCAGTCTCTGCTCCCCGCGCCTGAACGGCCCCTCTCCAGCTCGGAAGCCAAGGGGGCCCGGGACGCCACCTGCCCTGTCCTCGGCGCGACAGCCAGGCCTGCTGCGCCGGGGCGGCTGCGCGGCCCCTCAAGGCCCCCTCCGCTCCTCGCGCGGCCTCCGCCCTCAGGGCCCCCGACAGCCACCTTCGAAGGCCGCGAGGGACACGGCACCGGCCTCCTATCTGCAGCCTGCTAGTCCCCTCACTGTTCTGAAATGCTTGTCTAAAATCCAAGCCAACTGTAACCTAAGCAAAGGAAGAGTGATTTTTCAAACATCAAGGAGCTGCAATGAGAAACGGAGTTTATATGTCCCGATAGCACCGAAGAGTAAGTGTTAATGTTCCTGCGTAGGCATTTTAATTTGCTACAGTCACTACCAATAAAAACGGCATGTAGCGCGATTCGACTGTTTAACAGCGCAAGGTAGACGGTTTTTATTAGGAACAGGCAGCAGTACGGAAAATTTAGATTTCAGCGGAGGGGTGTAAATGCTGGGGGAAAACACACACGGAAGGCAAGAGGCCTCCCCATTGGCAGCACGGAGCCGGGCAGGGATGCGGGGCTTCTGGGGAGACCCTTCGGTCACGTGTGCTTGCCTGGTTATCCCTAATTGATGTCAAAATCGACCGGGTCTAGGCATAAGGGTCAGAGCCATAGTGGGCTGTGTTTGCCATAAGTGGCCCTGACGGAGGCCGGCGGGGAGGGGTAAGGAGCGGCGAGGGGGAGGAGCCCCGATGCGGATGGGACCACTGGGGGAAACCTCTTCAGAAACGGAAGCCCCGGAGACAAAAATGAGAGTCAGTCTTCTTTCTCCCTTTTCTTTCTAGTCTTTCTCCAACTTAGAGCCGTGGGACTGACGGTTAGGGTCTCTCATCTGGGGTCTCTTCCCGGAAGGCCTCCTTCGCAGGAACCCGCATCTGCCCCCGTGGGCTCCACCTGCCTGCCGGCTGTGGGGTGTCTGCCTGGTCTCTACCCTCCCTCCCCCTCCTGGCTCCACAGTAACTGGTTTAAACCATCTTCCCTGGAGTGAATCAGGGAACCTGACGTAGGATCCCGGCACCCGGCTCCCGGCCCTCCCAGCCTCCTAGCCTGGGGGGGGGGGGGCAACGCCAGAAGATGAGATGGTGGGGTGGGGTTAGCGGGGGGGGGGCAGAGCAGGAGGAGCGAGGGGGGGTAAAGACCCCGGACCCGCCTACGGGAGTGACTCCCTGCCAGCCCGTCAGAGCAGGAAGGCTTGTCAAGGTCCCTGCTGCCGTTCCCAACTGGTTCTCCGGACCCGGGGACACGAAAATGCAGCCCGCCCACAGCCCCAGCTCCGCGCTTCTGCGCCGCAGCTGCGCCAGCGCAGAGCCCTGGGAATCTTACAGGGCCCGAAAACAGCAGGGCCCTGCCAGCTTCAGCTTCGGACCCGAGGGATGGAGGGGCGGCTGCAGGCCCGGGCTCCGCCCCAGCCCGCAGAGCTCCAGTCCGCGGTCGCGGCGGTGGCTCCCCGGGAAGACACCTGTTGGGGGGGCGCCCCACCCAGGGCCAGCGCACACCGGGCCGCTCGGCGCTCCCCAAGCGCCCCCGCTGGTGACCCCATCAGGCCTGGTCGCCAGACGCCTTCTCCCGCCAGCCCCGGAGAAAGAGGAGTGAAGCAGCTAGGAGACGTGTGGAGGCATTCAGGGACCAGGGTCCCAAGGGCCGCCGCCAACCTCCTGCCCAGAACCCGCCGCGCCCGCCGAGCCCAACCAAAGTTACCTGAGACACCTGTGATGCGACCGCGTCAGGCCACCGGTCGGCTGCGCTCTCCTCCCTTCCCGAGGCGGCAGCGACGAGGCTCGTGCCGAAGGAGGCTCCTCTGGTAACAGTCTTCCCCCGAGTCCGAGGGAAGTGTCAACTTATTACAACCAAAGAAAACAGAACTCTTTTGGGGGTGGCGTTTTCCCAGCACAGCCCAGGCAGCGAGCTCCCCAGGGTCCTACGTACCAGGCCCGGCGTCCTCCCACAACTTGGGGGCCCGAGCCTCGGCGCCAGGCCCAGCTGGCAGCCGCGCCGTGAGGCGCCCGGGATCCGGGTCGGCGCGCGGTGGGGCTCGGAGGGGGGCAGGAGGCCAGACCTGGGAGGCTACGGAGGCGGTGCGGGCTGCCGAAGTGGAAGGGACGCTCACGCACGCCACCGCACGGGAGGCCAGCGCGAGCGTCCCGGTCCTGCCCTCCGGACTCCCGCGCCCCGGGCCAGGACTCCGGGGTCGGCGGACGCCGCCGGGCGGTAAGGGTGTGCGCAGGGCGCCCCGGTGCGGACTCGCCCGGGCCCGACCGCCGCGGCCTCGGAGTTGCCGGCGCCGGCCGAGGGGCCGGAGGAGGGGACGGCGGTGCCGGTGCCGGGGAGGCCGCCCGAAGAACATGAGAGTGGGAGGGTGCGGAACCCGGCGCACTGCTCCTCTGGGCCCTGCTGCGGGGCCGGGCCGGGCCCGGTGGGCCGCGCGCGAGAGGCGGCTGCGCCACAAAAGCCTGCGCGTCCCCCGCCCCTCCCGCCGGCCGCCCCTCCCCCTGCCTCGCTGCCCCTCCCCCGGCCGTGGCCGGCGGCGGGAGCGGGCGGAGCAGGGGAGGGGCGGGCACCCGAATATGCAGATGAGCGCGTGACGGACAGCTCCGCGTTCCAATGTCCCTCGGAAACTCGAGCGCTCCTTCCTCAACTCCTCACTCCCGACTCCAGATTCCCCCAAACCCCGACCGCCGGCCTGGCGCGCGGCTGCGCCCACCGGCTCTGCGCTGCCGCTGCCTCCGCCTCCGCCTCTGCGTCCGCCTCCCCTCCGTTCCCCGGCGTTCCGGCCGCCCGGTGCCCGCCGCCGCCTCGCGCCCAGGCCGGGCGTGGATGGAGGGCGCCGCGCGCGCTGCCCGCTGCTTGGCGTGACGCGGGCCCGCGCCCCGCGCCCACCATGTCCTACCCGCAGGGCTACCTGTACCAGGCGCCCGGCTCGCTGGCGCTCTACTCGTGCCCGGCGTACGGCGCGTCCGCGCTGGCAGCGCCGCGCAGTGAGGAGCTGGCGCGCTCGGCGTCAGGCTCGGCGTTCAGCCCGTACCCGGGCTCGGCGGCCTTCACGGCACAGGCGGCCACCGGCTTCGGCAGCCCGCTGCAGTACTCGGCCGACGCCGCCGCCGCCGCAGGCTTCCCGTCCTACATGGTAATCGCGCGGGGACGCGGAGGACGCAGCGCCGGGCTCGGTGCAGATCGGGGCGCGCGGGTGGGCTGGGGGGCTGCGGGCGGCGGCTCCCGACTCCGAGCAGGGTCGGTGGAAGGCGGCGCGGCCGGCGCGCCCGCTCGGTCCCCGGGAGAATTCTCCTGAGCGCCCGGGAAGCTTGCTCTGCCGGCCGGGGTCTGCCCGGCTGTCCTTGGCTCCCCTGCAGCTGCCAGGGGTCCAGGCGGGCCGCTCGGCCCCGTCGGCCTGGGGCAGGAGGAGGGGCGCAGGCCCGCGGACGGCTCCGGTTCAGCAGCTGGGCTCGGGCAGGGGAGGGAGCGGCTGCGGCTCCGGCTCCGGAGCCAGTCTCGGCGCGCCTGCGCTCGGCCTCAGTCAGTCTTGGAGACCGAGCTTTCCAGAAACGTTTTGGCGGGCGCGGGACCCCGAGCGCCTCCGCAGACCCGGGCGAGCTCCACAGCCGGCAGGATGGGCGGGCGACGGCAACGCACTTCCCTGGCGGTGCCGGTGGCTTGGGGGTGCACCCGCTGCCTCCCTCGGTGAAATTCCAGGGCAGCGGCGGAGTGGCGAGGCCCGGCCGAAGGCTGCAAACGTCTTGAATTTAAACGTTAAAGCGTGAATTAAAATGCTAATTACCGCGCATTTGAAGAATTCGAAACGGTGACTGGCTTCTGAGTTGCAAATTGGATTTAGGGAGCTTTGGAGCGGTGAATAGCGGAGGGGGGCTCTGGAGTGTTGGGTTTTTTTAAAATCACATAAGGGCGGGCAGGGGGAGTGGGGGGCAGCTCTGCAAGCTTCCGGGGAAATTTAGATATCAAGAAAGTACCTGGAGGCCCAAGTGCGCGGCGCATGTTTGTGTATATTGCATGCGCGGCTCCCAACATTCAGGGGAAATGTGTGGTTTTAGAAAAGTGTAGTAGTTCGCAAATCCGGGACTAAAAACGGCAGTGCTTTTGGGATCAACAACCGGCCCTACCTAAATTACCTGCCGCTTTTTCTCACTCTTTCTCTAAGGGCAGCGCGGCCCGAGCGCGGGAGACCCAGGGCCTGAAAGGCGGCCGCGGATGAGAGGCGAGGTCGCCGGGGTGTAGGCCTCCGGTGCCCGCGCACCCACTCATGCGCTGCCTTCTGTTGCAGGGCGCTCCCTACGACGCGCACGCGACCGGGATGACCGGCGCCATCAGCTACCACCCGTATGGCAGCGCGGCCTACCCGTACCAGCTCAACGACCCGGCGTACCGCAAGAACGCCACGCGCGACGCCACAGCCACGCTGAAGGCCTGGCTGCAGGAGCACCGCAAGAACCCCTACCCCACCAAGGGCGAGAAGATCATGCTGGCCATCATCACCAAGATGACCCTCACGCAGGTCTCCACCTGGTTCGCCAACGCGCGCCGGCGCCTCAAGAAGGAGAACAAGATGACCTGGGCCCCGAGGAACAAAAGCGAGGACGAGGACGAGGAGGACGGCGATGCTGCGAGGAGCAAAGAGGAGAGTGCGGACCAGACGCGGGAGGGCGCAGAGACCTCGGCGGAGGACGAAGGTGAGCGGCCAGAGGGAGTCGGGAGTAGGGAGTCGGGAGTCGGGAGTCGGAGCTCCTTTCTCCCTTACCCGGGGCGGGAAGCTCGGACGCGGCCCGCGGACACCCAGGTCCCGCCCAGCCCGGAGACCAGGGCGCCGGGCGTTGCTCGGGATGTGACCTCGGCGTCCGTGGGCGCTTGGAGGCGGGGCGGGAGGGTTGGGGAGGCCTTGGAGCCCCGGGCCACCGACCTGCCACCCCCCCCCCCCCGCCCCGCAGGCATCAGCCTGCACGTGGACTCGCTCACGGACCACTCGTGCTCGGCCGAGTCGGACGGGGAGAAGCTATCCTGCCGCGCCGGGGACGCCCTGTGCGAGTCGGGCTCGGAGTGCAGGGACAAGTACGACGACCTGGACGACGACGACGACGCCGACGAGGACGAGTGCGCGCGGGACCTGGCGCCGCCCAAGCCCGTGACCTCCTCGCCGCTCACCGGCGTGGAGGCGCCGTTGCTGAGCCCTGCGCCCGAGGCCGCGCCCCGCCTGGGCGGCAAGACGCCCCTGGGCAGCCGGACATCGCCGGGCGCGCCGCCGCCCGCCAAGCCCAAGCTGTGGTCGCTGGCCGAGATCGCCACGTCGGACCTGAAGCAGCCGAGCCTGGGCCCGGGCTGCGCGCCCCCGGGGCTGCCCGCTGCTGCGGCGCCCGCCTCCACCGGGGCCACCCCGGGCGGCGCGCCCTACCCCGCCTCGCCCCTGCTGGGCCGCCACCTCTACTACACGGCGCCCTTCTACGGCAACTACACAAACTACGGGAACTTGAGCGCAGCACTGCAGGGCCAGGGCCTCCTGCGCTACAACGCGGCAGCCGCGGCCCCGGGCGAAGCGCTGCACTCGGCGCCCAAGCCGGCCAGCGACGCCGGCAAGGCGGGCGCGCACCCGCTGGAGCTGGAGCCGCACTACGGGCCGGCGGGCGGCGGCTACGAGCCCAAGAAAGGTAGGCTGTCCGGGCCCGCGGGTCGCCTCGAGGAGGGGCCGCTGGGTTAGACGCGGGCGGAGGGGCGGAGGAGGCGGAGGAGGGGTCGGCTGGGGTCGGCTGGGGTCGGCTGGGGATGGGGGAAGACCCGAGGAGCCGCTGGTTGGATTGAGAATTAGGCAGAAAGGACTTGGGGAGGAGGGCTGAGAGAGAACTGCAAAGGGTGGAGCCTGCCTGGCAGATCTGTCTACCCGGTTATTGTTTACTCTATTTCATTGATGAGTAATATGATCATCATAACTGTTTGGGTTTTGCCACGAAATGCGTTGCAGCTCGGCTCCCTTCAGAGCCAGCCTCTGCTGCCCAGCTCAGCCAAGGCCCCGCGCTGCCTCTGCCCAGGAGGAAAGGCAGCATTGTCAGTCACTCAGCGGCCTGCTTCCTTTACAAATCATAGTGCTCCTTTTCCGTGTTACCTCTGTTGTGCATAATTCAGGCTCCCAGAGAAAGGGGCTCAAGGGGGCGGGAAAGCAGGCGCTCCAGGGACGGAGCCAGAATTCACGGCAGACAGTGGCGATGCAGCCGTGGGTCCCCACGCGCGCCGCACACGGGCTCTGTGCCTGGCTGTGGCAGCCAGCGACTGAGGGTTGGTTCTCACTCACTGCCCCTCCCCCGACAGATGCCGGCGAGGGCTGCGCGGCGGTGGGCGTCCAGCCCTACCTATAGAAGGGCCGAGGAGCCGGCAGCGCAAGTGAGTGAGGTGGTCAGCTTGCTGATGGTGTTGTTTGCCTTGTGTCATAGAGCAACAGCCTGCTGTGCTCTTTTTCCCTCCAACGGGGAAGAATCTGTAGATTCCCTCTTCTGCTCAAATTCTGCTGTGAAACATCACCTAACTAGAATACGTATCACAACACAGTTACTGCTTTCGATTTGAAAAAATTCATGATTAAAATCTGGGCATTTGTGTGTCTTTTGGAACAGTTTTCACTGTGCTAGAAACGTAACAGACACCTGCTTTGAGGAGGGAATGCTACCAAAACCCGGTTTCTGAACCCTTTTGTAGATGTTCACAGAGGAAGAGGAGGCACAGGAGCCGTGGTCTTTTACCGGGCCTGCCCCTGCCCGTGTCCAGATGGCTGGGACGGGACAAGACCTGCCCTTCTCCTGGCTCACGGCAGCCCTTTAAAATGCTTTCCTCTGCAGGCAGGCAAGATTGCTTGCTAATCCCAGACCCGGACTCGACTCGGGGAAAGGGAACCATTGTGGCATGGGGCTGAAGGATTTGGGATGATTTGGTTTTTTCCTTGGTCCACAGGTAGGTGTCACAATTGCTTTGGAAAAAAAAGTCAGCAGGCCATTCTCTATCCCAAGCTCATAAATACACAGATACAAAAAGCAGATCTCTAAACCCGGACCCATCTTGTGCCACTAAAAGCGAAGGACGCACACGGCACTGTCAGCCACAGACCCTAAGGACTGCAACACACTGTTGTGGACATCTGTGAATGTGTCGCGTAGTATAGCTTCCCCATGTATGTGTGACTTTTGAAACCAATCCGTTTTTTCTCAGGATATCTTGAATTGATCACTTCATTGCCACGGTATATATTCTATAGGTGTGATAGGATTTACTGTAAAATTTATTTGTAAAAGATGTACACAGTAGAAATAAAACGTGATTGAAGAACTTGAGTACTTCACAAGTAGAAACAAATTTGATATTTATTTTTATAATGATATAAAGCTTCTAGTAATTTATGCAAGTTGTATTGCAATGGAATCTAAACTTTTTGTAAATAAATTCTGCCTGGTTTTTATTTGAACATTGCTGGTTATACAATCTTTGTTGGTTGTTTAACATGAATTCTTTACTAATTTATATCTTAAATTGTAAATAAACACAGACTAGTCTACAATAATATGGTGTGTTTGGGGCTTGTTTGTCCAGAAGAGAGATTGGAGTCTGGAGCCCTATGGCCGGGGTCCTCCAGGTGAGCTTCACTCGCCTTTTTAATGAAAAGCTGTGTGGAATAAACTCTCTGGTCCTGCTCATAGAGAAAAAAAGGCAGATGGGAGAGACATACACAATAGGGAGATACATGTGGTTCTAGATTATTTATATACAAATGTATTACAAAAAATAATTTTTTGTTTTCTGAATATGCAAATTCCTTGTTAGTGTAAATTTTTAAAACTTGGAAATAAAATGCTCTGATACTCTTGTGCATTTTGTATTTATTTGTGATGCTAGCTTTGGGACCCAGAGAACTGAACAGAGGAAGTGCGCGCTGATATTGGTCAAGGAGAGTTCTGCCTGCAGGAGGATGCTTAACTCTCCTTTGCTCCCTGCCTTTAACACGGGGAGACAGGGGGTGGTTCCCCTTCGAAGCCTTTACCCTTGCTCCCCCCGAAAGAAACGTTTAAACAGCCTTGGACTATTGTGTCTTTACTGCCCTTACTCCTTCCTAATTATAGGACAGGTCTAAAATTTGCAGTCAAGGAATGCACCTTCTGATTGGAGTCATAAAGCTGCAACCCTGTCACTTTAATTCTCAGCACAATTATGCGGCTATCCATATAATATAATTTCAGAAAAGAAATGAACAATCATTTATTTCCTCTCCAAAGATAAATTGAGTGAATATAACTTACGGTTATAAAACAAGAATAATGGCTTCTTAGATTGCCCTTTAATCAATCATACACTTATTTTTCAAGAGGTTCACCTATTTTATGCTGTGATTAATAATGGTGTGGGGTGAGCCCGTTATTGGATCCCAGCGGGGGCAGTCTCTGGTGCTTTGAGCTGCTTTGGAATGGTCAGTTGGGGTTCATTATGGGCTGAGATTGAACGATTTATAAAATCTTGTCTAAACATCTGCCAGCTCCGATAGGCCCATGTGTCTGAGGATGGGAAATTGCCGGACTGGTTGATATTGACAAACGGATCTCTCTCCAGTGGCTTTTTGTGCCATAGAAATTAGTGGCCTCTTGCTGGGGTCTTGTTAGAAAGGGTATTTGAAAGTAATCTCGGGTACTTGAGCAAAGCCAGGGGACTGTTAGCTGTTCCGGATGGGGAGGGCGGCTGCACGGTGCCTGAGAGGGCAGTTGAAGGGGAGGTTTCTATTTTCCAGTCCTTGTGCATTCTGTTGGCTAAAAACACAGGCATTTGGAGGTCAGACATAGCATAAACCTCTGGGGTGCAGAGCCTTTCTTCTCTCTCGTCTTTTTTTCTCTCTCTGCCTCCCCCTGCAATAGAAGCGGCAGCACTGGAGCTGAGCTATCTGTTGGCAGGAGGGAAGCATTTTCTCATGGACCCCTGCCACCCTGAGCAGTGTGTCTGGCAGACAACAAATGCGAAGTCTGGGAAGGAAGACAGAGGTTCGAGCGCGTTTTCTGGTTTTGTTTTCAGACACAAAACCTTCTTAGAATTTCCATGAAGATCATGATTTTTCCCTCCAAGAAGCTTTTTACATTGTGATATCAAGGGATCAAGTAGTTTATTAATATTAGCTATATTTCTTGAATCCATGGGGAACACAATGCACACAGCAGCAGTGTCTCTGTTAAATGTAATGTATTATAATGTGGCTTTTTAGGGCCTCAGTGGAAAGAGTGAAAGTTAGCAAATTTAACAAACCCAGCACCACAAGACCAGCTCTAAGGAGGATGTAGCATGGAAGGCAGCAGTCTCTGAAAGGAAGGAGGGCTCAGGGTGGGAACCCCAGGCCCCAGCTGATCTTCCAGCAGACCTTCAGGAAGTAAACCCTGGGTAGCAGCCGGCTCCCCTGGAACAGGGAAGATTGCTTTACCTGGACCTGTGACCCTGACCCTTCTTGTCCACACCCATCGGACCCCCTCAAGGTGCACATGCCACTTGGGGAGCGCTCAGGGAAGCCCAGATCAGCCTGGCTAGCGAAGCCGCTTTGATGTTGCTGTGCCCAACAAATGACTGAAGATCTCTGTACCTTTCCCGCCTGCCTCCTGACCCGAATTTCTTTCTGGAGAGCTCGATTTTTCGATATTCACTCAGAACATAAAACCTGCAGGTGTTAGAGGGATCTTCTCAGAAGAACTGTGGAGTGATTTATGAGTCCTTCTGGTAGGTGGCTGGGGAAGAGCAGGGGAGGGCAGGAGAGACTAACCACCCCCCACAAGGGCGCTGATGCCCAGTTACTTTTGCTTTAAAAACTTGTTAATCAAGTGACTTGTGGGGGATGTCAGCTAACCAGAGCCCAGGGCCACTGAGGGGTGTGGAGGCTTTGGCCTAGCTGCTGAACAGGCCTGGGCGGCTCCCTGCTCTGGGCCCCTCTGCCCTCTGGGGCCTCAGCTTCATTAGAGCTGATTTGTCAGAATTCGCACCTCCATCTCAGGTGGGCTCAGGGGTCAGTGCTCCAGCGAGCACCAGCCAGCACTGCCTCCTGTGCCATCAAATGTCAACATTTGTTCCCAATAAAAGAGTTATTGTTTGTGCAAAGCTGCCCAGCAACTGACTTTGAAACTTGAAAAGAACTTCATCCACCTTTGTCTCCAGGGTGCTAGAGAGGCAGGGAGCTGGGAGGGAGGAGGGAGCGTAAGGGAGGGGTCAGCCTGGGATCCAGCCTCCTGGACCCCTTGCTGCCACCTGGAGCTCCCGAGGTGGGGTGTCCTGAGCCCCCAGTCTGGCTCTTGCTGGCGGGCTCTTCAGTGCTGTGTGATCAGATATCTGCAGACTGGGAGGTTCCAGCCCCAGAAGATGCAGGGCTGGAACAGCCACCCTTGCCTGTGGGGTCAAGTCCAGTTACATTTAAATATTTATTAAAGAGGCTAAAAGTAAAATATACCCTTTCTTTTTAAGGTTATCAAATAAATGCAAACTGATAGAGATATCAGTTTGGGAAAAAATTATTTCAGGTCAATTTATTATCTAATCAGAGGCAAGCCTTTTGGAATTTGTATTATAGTAGGAATTATTACACAGTTTCTTCCAAATAACAGTACACAATGACTATTGCCATATACTTTAAGAATAAGGACAATCCCAAGGACAACATTCAGTTAAAATCCAAATTAAAGACGGAGGGTAGAAATGTGTTTTTAAACCACTTTTACAAAAACTGCATTTAAAACGTTTTTTAAATGTGTTCACCGGAGAGGCGATCTTGGGAACAATGTGTACAAACATCTGTGATCTGTGGATACTACGATTAACATGATTTGAATTTCTACAGATCACAAGGGGGAGATGTCTCTGTGATGTATTTTCAAACTTTTATGCAAGTGAAAAATTCCTACAGATACTTTAAAGCCTTATTTTAAGGAGAAGGAATCTATGACAGTATAATTTTCCAGCTGCAGAAAATGACTGTTGTCATAATGAAAATGCACATGTGCCCTCCCCTCTCCCTTCCTTAGGGCCCGGCACCTGGGCATCCGTAGACCCTTGGACCTCAGCTACTAGACTGCGCCTGTGACCCTCGTTTTGGGGTTCAGACCCACTGTGTGTGAACCTTCACCGTGTCCTTTTTCACCACCCCAAATCGTCTCAGCGGGGACCTCGGTCCTCCGGCTCCCAGGCCCCCAGCAGGGAACAGGCTCGTGTTTCCTGTAGTGAGGGCAGAATGTTCTTTCTAAGAAAGGTAGACGTGAAGACACTGTAGGAGGAATACACTGGCGCTTTAACTCAAAGTGAGTTATGAAACGGTCTGTTCTGCAATCCCAGGTAAAAGGAAAGAGGAAGCATTTTCAGTTTGTTTGTTTAAATCTGTGTCCAAAATCACGAGGAAACGTCTTCCTAAAAGTGGCCCAAAGTCACGTTGTGCTAGATGGAGCTGGAAACAGGTCCCACCTGATATTGCTAAAGAACTGAGCTGAGGCTGCGGCCCTCCCAACACCTGGCTCTTCGCAGCAGGTGCCCGGAGGGGAGAGGAGCGCGCGCCGCAAGCCCAGGACTTTAGTGGGGAGATACATTGGCAATTTATTGTGTGTAACTCTGATCAATTATTAATCGTTAGTGTCAACAACGGGGTTATAATTACCTTCGGTTATTTTAAGAAATATTTGCCTTTGCGCTTCTCTGATACGGATCAGTTAAGGCGCTTGAATTCCAAGAAGAGCCCCGCAGGCCCTCCCGGCCCCTCCCAGGGGAAGCGCCCCGCGCCCCCCGCCCCCTTCTCAGAAGGCCCCTCTGCCTTCGCTCCACCGGCGGCCACTTTTCAGCTTTCTGCCGTGAATGATGATTTCAGAGGAAAGGGGGAGAGCGACGTACAAATCGAGCGCAGCTGGAGTTAATAAGGCTGATCGAAGTTAGCGGCCCAGCCTGCCAAGGCCGGCCGGAAAGGCCGTAAGGGCCTGCGGGTCGGGTGTGGGTCCCGGGCCCGCCGCTGTGCGCCCCGCTCCGCTCCGCTCGGGAGCCCGAGCCCCGGAAGCCAGGAGCGGCCGCCCCCTGGCTCGGAACCGCGGCCGGTCCGGCACGGGCGCAGCCCCGCGCGGCGCCTCCTCCGGGGCGTCCGAGGCCCTAGGCCTCTTCGGGCTCCCGCGTTTGGGCCGGGCTCAGTGCCTGGCCCTCGTCTCGCCCCCCGGGAACTGCAGGCCCTGCCGCCCTCGACCCGCGGCCTCGAGGCTCAAGGGAGGCGGCAGAGGGCGCCCCGGGAGGGACCCAGGGCGCGGGATGCGCGGCCCGGCCTCGGCCCTCCGGGGAAAGGGCTTCCTCGGGAGGCCGCAGCCGGGACCCGGACAGCCCGGAGCCCCTGGCCGGCACTCGGACGGGACCCCGCGCCCAGGCTGCCCGAGAGCGCGGTGTCCCCCGTCCCGGGGCCGCGAGCTGAGCCGCGACCAGGGGAGCGGAAAAGCGTGGCCCGGACGGGGGGGGGCTGGCGGAGCCTCAGCCCCGCGGGTCCCCTGGGCCCCTCTGCGTGTCCCTGCGCTGTTCCTCGCCTCCGCAATGAGCTGATCCCCGCCGTCCCGGTCCCGGTGTGGCCCTAGACCCGCTGCGGCTCCTCACCTCGCACCTCTGGGTCCTCCTTCAGGCCCCCGCCCGGGGCTGCCTGGAGGCGGTGACCGGGACCACGGGGCTGAGTGGGCCTGTAGCCAGGTCCTCTGGGCCCCACCCATCCCAGGACGGTCCCAGACCGTGGGCAGGAGGGTCGAAGGGGCTCCAGCCCCGGACTTTAATGCCCCCCCATCGCTTTCCCTGCTGCAGTACCGGTGAGGCCCAGTGACCTTCAACCTCAGGCAGCCACCATGGTCTTGGCTCAGGGACCTAGGAGCCCCACTGAGCCTCCTGGGGGAAAGAGGAATTCGCCTCAGGGACCAGGGACTCCCAGGGGCCCAGATCTGGGGAGCCCCAAGCCCGTGAGAGGGACAGGAGGCCCCGCCTGGAGATCAGCACTTTGAAACCTTGGGGTCGGGCCTTGTTGGGGGTATGGGAGAAATGGTGGATCCCACACACCTCAGAGGCATCCTCCTGGCCCTCAGGGTAGGTGTTGGGGACCTGGACCCGGAAGGTGGGCTGCAGGCTGCATGGGCGAGGCCAGGTCTGGGACAGCTTTGCCCAGGTGGGGGCAGCGCAGAACAGGTGCGGTTGAGAGCAGCAGGGACTGACATGCATTTACTTACAGTCCTGGGATTGAACCAGGGCTTCCTCATCAGGCCCAGGCCTGCGGTGGATGAGCAGGGGAGAGGGGCCTCGCTGCCATTTCTGCAGCTCCGGGCTGTGAAGGGAGGCTTGCTGAGGGCTGCCCCCTGAGTAACCAAGCACTAGGCCCTTTGAGGTTCAGCTGCCCACGCTGCTCTGCCCACCTGGCCGCCCAGTTCCCGAGGAGGCCTGGCTGCAGGTGGCCAGGGGCACCCACGGTCTGGCTGTGCCTCGAGGTCCAGGAGCCAAGGTGGAGAGCCTGCCGCTGTTCAAGACCAGGGATGGCCCTGCGGCCCCTGTGCTCAGGCAGGGGCGCCGCCTTTGCTGGCCCTGGGCCTCTTTCCATGGCTCGGGCCGCCTCGCTGGGATGTCTTTGGCAGGTCCACACTGAGGCTTTGGACAGCTTTCCAGCAGAAGGCCAGGGATGCCCGCTGAGGCCGTGCTAAGGGCTGGGATGCGCACACGTGACCTCCACAACCATGGAGTGAAAGAGCCCAAGGGCCCCGGGAGCTCCAGTGTGGCCTCCACCATGAGGGTCTGCAAGGGTCCTGTCCCCGCCTGTCCCCTTGCTGCACGGAGACCAGAGGCACACCCTGGGCCGTCTGCTGCCTCAGGGGTGGCTTCCTGATGATTGCTCGTCTGCCCTCCTCCTCGAGTGGACGTCTGAGTGCCCAGGGTCCATGACAAAGGGGTGCCCATCACCTGTGGCAGGGCACCGGGCACTGGGAGTCGGAAAAGGACCCTTTTAGAAGTCAGCTTATAAACTCCAAGGAGTAGACGGCTTCGTCTTCCAACCTGAGCTCCTCCTTGGTGAAGAAGCCCCAGAGCGCGTGCAGGCAAGGTGTGCAGGAAGCTGTCAGCATATCAGAGGGCTGGAGCTAGACATGCATGTCTGGCGTTTGGGTTTATAATGAAGTGAAGGCAGCATGATTTGCAGATTGTGTATTCTATCAATTCATGTGTGAGTGAGTGTGTGGCACCGGCAGTGGAACCCAGGGCCTTCCCACTGAGGCCCGTCTCCAGGCCTTCTCTAATTCTTTTTTTAGGACAGAGTCTAAGTCGCTCTAAGTTGCCCAGTGTGGGGCTGAACTTTGATCCTCTTGCAAGGAAGGCCTCACAGAGTGCTAGGATTACAGGTACCACTCGCCTCTTTCATCTGCCAATTTTTGCGTACTTTTCATGGCACTCTCCCCATATCTTATAGTAATCCAGATTGTTCACAAACTGAAATCTGTTTTATCAGCAAGAGCAATTCAACAAGTTAACAAGTAATTTATTCCAAGCTTGTATTTAAATGCGATTTTCATCAAAAAACTGAACATACAAGTAAACCAAAGTTAAGGGATAAAAACAATCAAATTATGGATTTTCAAAAAAATAGATTTCTTCTAAAATGTTTGAAGTTGTCCGTTAAAATGCACATGAGAGCTTATAAACAATCAAATTTTAAAAAATTTAAAAATTAAGATTGAATTGATTTAATTTTTAAAAAGAGAGATTTTTAAAGAACCTCCGCAGAGGTGGTGGAGTGGTGGGAGACTGCACATTCGGAACTGCTGGGTTTGAGCTGCGATCTGAAGCATCCACTGGTACCCAAAGAGGTGGAGTTGCTTTGCGCGGCCTCAGTTTCCCCATCTGCTCGAGGTGAGGGCACACTGCCTCCCAGGGATCACGGGAGGGTTAAATGCCGACTTGTGACCTGGGCATTGGGTGGAGACTGGATGGGGGTCTCTCCTAATGCAGGGCTCAGACACCATGGCTGAGGAATTTGGCTGCCAGGGCCAGTAGCCACTGCTGGAAGCTGGGGTGTAGGTGTCCCCAGTGCCCAGGTGCTGAAGGCTTGGCCCCCAGGTGGTGCTATTGTGGGTGGCCCTTGAGAGTGGGGTCCAGGGAGGTAGCTGGTCATCCTGGGTGGGCTTTGTGCCCTTGAATGGGACAGGGGGACTCACACTCTTTCCTGTCCTCTTCTGTTTTCCTTTCCTGCCACACCCCTACCATGAAGAGTTTGCCTCACCAAGGTCCAGAGCCATGGGCCAACAATCAGGGACTGAATCCTCCCAAACTGTGAGCCACAGGAAACCTTTCCCGTTAGAACCCCATTATCTCGGGAGTTTTATCACAGCAGCAGAAGCTGGCTAGTAGAAAAGCGATGCCCTAAAAGGAGAAGGGCAGCGTGAGGAAGGGCCCAGAGTTCCTCCTGGAAGCAAACAGTTTCAGTGCCCGCGTCCTCTCTGCCTGCAGCACACCTGGCCTCTGGAGCACCTCCCACTGAGCTCAAGTCCAAGCTCAGAGGGCTACCGGGTGCCACTGTAGCTCGCAGACTGATCTGATCACCAGCTCGTCAGGACACCCCAGTCCCTGACCACCTCGGCATCAGTCCAACTCTGTGTCCTAACCTTGTACCCAAGAAGCTGGATTCTGCTGACCTCGTAAACAAAATCCAGTACGTGAGCAACAAGCAGATCTTGCATGTTTGCTTTTGAAGTAGATTTTATATTTTAGAGCAGGTTTAGATTTACATTAAAGTCTCACAGCAAGTAAAGTTTCCACGCATCCTCCCTGCCCCATAGCTTCCCCTAGAGTGAACATCTTGGATTGGTGTGAAGGGGTACAGTCCATGGCTTATGTCAGAGTCCTCTGTGCTGTTCACTGTACGGCTTTTGGTTTTTACACAGCGCAAAAGTAACCCACTTCCTGACATCACAATTGTATCTTAGATGTCTGAGAGAAATAAAACAGCAGGGACAGCATGCTGCAGTCACAACGGGAGTAACACAGACCTTCAGACAGGAATATGTAAATTACAGAGTTGCTAAGTACGCTACATCTGCTTACACTTACATTTTAGGGATCAGTGGATACTTCTGAAGTATAAATTGTGTTTCATGCAGCATTTGATATATGCTTACTCTAAAAAGTGTTATTGATTATCTGAAATTCATACCTGGGCAGCCAAATCAGCCCTGATGCTGACAAGACACATTAAGAAAAGTAGTCGTCAGCTGTGGTGATTTAGCTGGAGTGCGTGTCAATGTGATTGGCTTGGGAGTTACTGAGGGGACTGGTAGAGCAGACTTCTGGATGTGTCTGGGTGGCCCCCGAGGCATGACCTTGGAGACTGTGTCTGGTCCCTGTCCCTTCTTCCTCTCTGGTCCTGTTCCCTTGCTCTGCTTCCCAGCTGCCATGAACCAAGCAGCCTTCCTCCACCTCCCCCTTCCACCATGAGGCTCCTGCCTTGGAGCAGCTGACCATGGACTGAATCCTCAGAAACTGTGAGCAAGTTAGACCTCTCTCCTTTCAGGTATGGTGTCAGTGTTGTGTCCCAGTGACAGGAATGCTGACATACACTACTTGAGACCTTTCCCCCATAGATCTTGGGAGTGTGGTGTGCAGAAGCTGGGCAGAGCTCACATACACAGCAGAGATCACACCACCTGCAGCACTCTCCTGGGGGACACAGGTGTTTGTTTGGCTGGAATCACACTGTGCTGAGAGCAAGACAAATCTTATAATACCAACGAGCTGCTACACACACTGTAAACCCACAGGGGACAGAGATCCCTTAAATTGCCCTTGGCCTGGAGGGTGGCAGGGAGCAGTCCCTGGACACCAGGAAAGGAGGATGCAGCAGGGCCTGGGGCTGGAGCTGGGTCTGGCGACTCCGTGTGGTGCAACCTCACCCCATCCTGCGCGTCTTCCTCTGTCTCTGCCCCGATGTCCTGCGGAAGTCACCAGGACAGCAGACAGGACGCCTTCCCAGCAGTAACCCCTGCTCTGGGAGATGGAGCTGCAGTGAGAGGCACGACAGTTGCCACCAGCCACCGTCTCTCGTGGATCCGGGTGTTTCCAACTCCACGGTTGTGGCAGAAAGATAAGGTTTCAGGAGCCCACTCCCTGGCCACTGCTCCCTGGGTCCTGACCTTCCTGGGGCCCTTCCACTCTCAACCTCCACAGGCATCTGCAGCACTGCCTCCCCGACCCAGCCCCAAACTCCTCCTGAAGCAGATCTGGGCTCACCCCTGTTCACTCAGGCCCACAGGCACCCTGGCCTGCCCAGACCGAGCCAGGAGCAGCCTCGCCAGCACAAGCCTCGCCAGCTGATTCCAGAGCACCCACAGCTCCAGATGCATGCTGCTGAGAGACACACCTCTGTGCTGGGGCACCATAGAGAGCGGCAGCTGCAAGGCGCAGTCAGGGCAGAGGGCTGGGTAGGCTGTCCGGGCAACATGCTATGTAGACAGATGCTGGCTGCAGCCCCAGTGTGGACTTGGCCTGCTCAAAGCCCTGGGCTCTTCCCGAGGCAGCACCCCACCTCTCAGCACCCCAAGGTCCTACTCTGGAGGGTGTCCTCTGATCCTTCCTTCCAAGAGCCAGGGTTTTTAGAATCCCTTAGATCTCTGCCCATCCTAAGTTAGATGCCGGTAGCTGAACTTCATTTTCAATACTCATCCTTACTAAGTCCTTGTAAGTGACCACAGGGTCCTGCGGCACCTGGGTCAGAGCATTTGTGAGGAGAGGGTGGACCCGTCCAAGGGTGGGGAACCAGCGGGTCCAGGCCCTGTGCTGCTTGCCGACAGCTCCTCAGAACTAATTAACTAACTGACACTTCTCCAGAGGAAGTGGGCAAAGCATGTTTTCCCTGCCAGGAGGTGACCTAAAGCAGCTTCCTGTGCAAAGACTGCGTCTTGGTCAGGGGCCAGCGCAGAAGGGACCTGGGGACTGAAACCAGTCTAGTTAGACCTCCCTGCGCCTGCAGACTCCGCCACCAAGGGAGCCAGGGCTGTTTCCCAGGGGCGTCACTCATGCCCACAATTCTGCTGTGGATACACTGGGTGATTTCTGCAGTCACTGGCATCAAACTGTGCAAACGGTACGTGCACACGTATGTAAGTGTGCACACACGTGTGCTTGCATGCCTGTGTGCTCGTGCAAGCATGAGTGTGATCTCCAGGCCGTACTTGTAAGTGTGGCTGGCAGGCCTGAGGCATCTTCCCGCTCTCTTTCCACCTCACAGGTCTCAGAACTCAGACATTTTGATAGAGTAGGAGCCTCAAAGATGAAAAAAGACCCTCATGAAATTCAAAATCATTTTTATTAGCACTAACTGCTATTAATTTTAATGAGTGGCCTTGACAAGAGAAGTTAAATAGGCAAATGCATTTGAAATTTTCCTCTCAACCTAATATTTTATTTCTCTAATTAGTGGCTGCTGACATTATTTGCATCACAACACAGCAAGTGTTCTGGGGCCCTGGAAAAGGAATAAATTAGCTGTGGGCCTCCTCCTCCTGGGTTCTGGAGGAAGCTCTGCTGTCGGGGGTGTGGGGGGGGGCAAGGAGAGATGAATAGTGCCCTGACCATGGTTTGCAGCTGACCGCAGGCCTCTCTGACCTAGAGGTGGAAGTGGGTGGATGGGAGTCTCCGGACTGGGAGGGAGGACGGACTGCGGAGAAGGGCGGAGAGTTTTTGTGCTGTCACAGGCCACCTGGGTCAGGCCACAGGAGCTCCATGCTGGGTCACGGCTTCTGGGACCCAAAATAGCTGCATTCATTAAAAATCCTGTTTCATGGCCAATGCCTGATGCCAGGGAGCCCCAGCAATGGGATTTCAGGGCAAAGCAGGGCATCCGCTACAGTGTGCCTGGAAGGCTCTCTGGCTCCTGTTCCCGGCCGAGGCTGGCCATGCTGTGGGGTCAGCTCCAAGCTGGTGGAGTGGATTCCGCAGCCCCTCCAAGCACAGTGTCTGCTCCTGCATTTCCATCCCTCTGCACACTCCTCACGGTCCCGTCAGCTCCTTGTCACAGAGCTGAGAAATGATGCTTTGGAACTGAGCTGAGCTTCAGGTGGGGACATGGAAGCTGATCACTCACCCAGATTAGCTCTGGGTTGCAAGGCTGGAGAGGCAGAGTCCCCGGGCAGCAGAGACGGCTGTGCTATCTCCCTTGGTGCCCACTTCCGGCTGGCTCCTCCTGCCCTCACTGCCCACTGGCCTCGTTCCCACTGACCTAGGGGAAAGCACAGCGCAGGGGCAGCAAGGACGTTGGCCCCACCCTTTCCCAAGGGCGCTGTCTCAGAAAATGCTCTGCAGGACCGTGTGGATTTGTGAAAGTCCAGGGAGCGCAGGCTCGGCTCTGTGTGTAACGAGGATCAGAACAGCAGACAGTCTTCCTGCTCCAAGCAGAGTCCCTGGTAGCACAGGTTGCTTTCCTGAAAAAACTTAAACTGTTGAGTTAAACTGTGGGAGAGCTACACGCATAGGAAGTTTCAGTATTTGCAAAAACAAATCACACGATACACAACCACTGCCAAGCAAAACAGGTCCTAGCACCCTGGTGAACTGCATGGCCGTTGCTCCCAGGCCAGGCAGGCTGGACTGTGCTATTGCCTGGGACGGACACTGGGTAGGCACCCTGGGACCCACCCTGTGACCAGCAGCCTCTCGGGCCGGCCTCTGCCCCCTGCCACCCAATCTGAGGCCGATCCCAGCCCTGGGCTGCTTTCCTGAAAGCAACATCCATCGTCTTTTAATTTCTTAAACCTGTCCCTGTCCATATCTGTGCCTTTTATACACATTCCCAAAACTGTGTTACCTACATCTGTATGCCTATATGGAGGAGGTATAAAAATTACCTTAAATATTTAATTTTAAAAAATTTATTACATTAAAAGGTGCATTGCCAGCAATCCCCCTTGCTTGGAGCACACTTATCCTGTTGATCTTGCCATTCTTTTAAGCAGTTTTTGAAGCCCTCCTTTATGAATGTCTTTAGCTGTATTATCCTGTCTGCCTTGGTATCCTGAATGGATCCAAAACATGTCCCTGCTATGGTCATTTTGACTTAGAAGAGCCAGAAGCTGCATGGTGTCTTTCCATTGGGTGACTTTCAGCAGTAGCATTCATGTCATGCAGAGGAAGTGACCAGAGGCTGGGGGTGCACACCTCTGTGAGCAGCCCTCCATCTGCCGTGCTGACAGAGGGGCCAAGGAAAAGAGAGGGCCAAGGAACAGAGGGGGCTGAGGAGCAGGAGCAGCACAGGCTCCTGACAGGTGCTGAGCCTCGCACACTGAGACCAGGGCACACTGAGGAGACCAGAGCACACTGAGACCAGGGCACACCGAGGAGACCAGGGCACAACACCAGGAGCACCAGGCCAGAGCTCGGTTTCTAGCCCTGCTTCTCCCTCCATTGGCCTGGAGGATGGATGGGAGACAAGAGTCCCTTCCAGGGCAATCTTCTTTTGGAAAACCCACCAAGGAATATTAGTCTCATTCCATTTAATCATCAAATCAGAACAACGAAGAGCTCTCTTCATTAAAGGCACTCAGCAATTCTGGCCAGCTGTTTCCTGCTACAGGGCTGAGAACAAGGTGGAGCATGACAGGCAGCTCCATCCTGGGGACTCTGGATCCCCCACTTCATGTGCTTCTGCCGCCTGCTGATACTTTCGTAATTCCAGCCCTCAGCTGTGGTCCAAACATGAAAGGCTGGTGACTTGAGGGCTTAGCATGGACATGCTGCAATGCTTCTCATACCCACGGAGAGTTCTGGAGGGGAGAGGAAGTTCTCAGAGCCCAGGCTTCATTCTGACAATGACACTGACTGGTGTGCCGGAGAAAGACCCGCCCCCGCGCTGGTGGCTGGGGCCTGCCAGCTGTTGCACACCCCTGTCCAGGAGACCTTTGGGGTCTTTTTATTTAGACAGGATTTCCTAGGTAGCCCAGGCTGACCTTGAACTCAGGACACTCCTCCTGCTTTGAAGATGGAGACTGCTTTTCCTCAAAAGTGTTGCACCACTGTGTGACACTCACTTTGTCATGGGAAGTAACCCCAGATTCCCTGGCAACCACCCACAATGGCTGAAGAGGAAGTTCTGTTGCTTTTTTTCCCTCTTGGGTTTTTTTTCTTTGGTACTGGGGATTGAACGCAGGCCTTTGCTAAGCTATATCCCCAGATTTTTCTTCTCTTTCTTTCTTTCCCTTTCCTTCCTTCCTTCCTTCCTTCCTTCCTTCCTTCCTTCCTTCCTTCCCTCCTTTCTTTCTTTGATGAGGTCTCACTAAGTTGCTAATTTGCCCAGGCTGGGCTTGAGCTGCAACCCTCCTGCCTCAGCCCCCCAGAGTGCAGGGATTTAGAGGTGTGCAGCTTCCCTTGCAGGACCCAGAAGTGACCTGGTTCCCTAAGATCAACCGGACAAGTGGGGGACATAGCACTGGTGTCCCCTGGGTAAGTTCCCTTCTACTTCTTTCCCTCACAGAGCAGCCGGCGTCACTGCACTAGCCAGGAAAGACCCAGCCTTGGCTGCTTGCCTTGATTGGAGGGAGCCCTCTTTTGCACAACGTCCCCATGGCTCACAGAGCTCCTCAGGATGTCAGGTGTGTCCAGGCTCTGGGCCTTGAGCCTGGCTCTGCATCGTGAGGAGGCTCTGGGGGCCCAGAGCCTGGCGAGGACAGTGCCCAGGCATCGAGCTGAGTTGGAGAAGACCGGGCCGGGACCCTTCTGCTTGTCGTTTTGTGGTTTTACACTTTCTAAATTATTGTTTTTAAAATGTCTTTTGAAGTCTGATCTTGGATAACTTCAGATGTGAGCCACAGTGTGTATTTTGCAAAATGTTCTTGATTAAAGGGATTTGTTTCTCAGTTACCTATTGTTTCTGCATATACCCAGTTGATGTGATAAAATTTTTATTCTGTTTCCATAAAGCCTGGATGATCAACAGGGGAAAGCAGATATTGTAAAGCTCTTTAGGAATTTTAAGACTGCAAAGTAAAGAAATCACGTTTAGGGCCGGGGATTTAGCTCATTGGTTTCACTGCCTGCCTTGCAAGCTAAGGACCCAAGTTCAATCCCCGGTACCAAAAAAAAGAAACAAATCACGTTTAAATAGAAATTACTTATAGTGAGTATCTTCGACTAAAAACCCATCGATTTGGGCAGAGACGGACGGGAGAGTGGCTTTGGGGCTTCGGGCGGCTGCTTTGGGGACAGAGCTCACTGCCCCGGGGACTCCAGCGCGGCCCTGGCAGGCAGGGTGGCAAGACTCCTGTGTCAGGAGCTTGGGTGCAGCTCGGCCCTGCCTGGGCCTCTCCGACTGCTTCTGCCCAGGCTGTGCCTGCCCCGTCACATAGGCTCTGGCTGCAGTGGCCCCTGGACCCATCCTCTAGGCCCCTGACCCTTCCCAGTTGCCTCAAAACAGCAGGGGGGTGCAGAGCTACCTTCTGGTTGGATCTGTCCTCAGGTGTGTGGAGGGTGACTGGACTGTGGGGTGCTGCACTCATGGGGATCCGGCCATGGGTGAGCACCTTGCTGACTCGGAGGTGGCCCCTGGGGGTGATTGGGAAAGAAGGCTCGATCTTGTCTCCTGCTCCTTTCTTCTCTCTGCTTCCTGGCTGCTGGGGGTAGGGGGTGGGGAGCAGCTTCCTTATCCACATACTGCTGCCCTGATGCATCTGCAAGAAGCCAGAATAAAGCTGGTGGTGATGCACCCCTGGACACCCACTGCTCTGGGGAGATGGGCTACGCCTGGCCCGGTCCTCCGTGGGTGCCCAGCATGGAGCACAGGCCTGTCCCCTGGGTGTCCCCCCAGGGAGGGCAGGCTGCCTGCAACACAGGGGAGAGGTGTGAGTGTGGCCAGGGTGGCAACGCAGGGTCCAGGCGCACAAACCAGCAGATGCCCACCCACTCCAGCCCATACTGGTGCACCCGGCCTGACCAAGTTCCTCAGTGCAGGGTGGGGCTCCTCCTCACCAGTGCCCCAGGCAGACAGGGACACCTCTCCCAGGGACCCCTGGAAATCTAAGGGGCCGCTAGATCGGAACCTGGGGAAAATGTAAATGAGTAACCCTGCCTCATCTTTTTCTCCAGATAACGCACGTCATGAGGAGCCTGTGGTCTCCTGACTGAAGAGTCTATGATATAAAAGAAATTCTGAAATTCCAGAACCAGCTAAGCCCCTGGCTGTGGAGCACACTGACTTCAGCCTCGCAGACCCCCTAAAATTCTGCCCAGCTCCGAGCAGTTCTGTCTGCATGAGAACACAAACGCAAGTCGACTCCTCCAAGCCTGGGGCAGAGCAGACACCGGAGAAAACAGGTCGAAGTTCTGCGTGGAACGTTTAGGAGCTGGGACCCGTAGAAGGCTTGACCTTGACCGTGACATCTGACTGAGGCTGGGTTCAGCTCACCCCGGAGTGAGTCACGTCTCCCCCGCCTGACACCCCAGGGTCCCTGTGGCGCTTAGGGGCAGTTTGCCAGAAGTTGGAAAATATGATGGCTTCTATTTTTAAATGCACAGGCAGGGATATTCTCCTCAGAATGACTAAGTTCCAGCGTCTCAGTAGCCACAGGATTCTGGGATAATTCTAAAGTTATCAAGTGAAGAGTGTAATTCATTTCATAAACGTGCCTATAGAGATGCTCAGCAGAAAATGTGAATATTGCTTTTAAAATATCTATTTGAGTATTTGCATTGACAAATAAAATATAAATACATGTAATCACATAGTAATTTTATTCTAAATTAATCTTGTGCAGGTTAGCAAATGGAGGACTTTAGTTGTGCTGTTGCACTATACTGTCATTTTCACTTCTGAGTTTATGTTGTGCTCGGCCGGGCCCAGGAGTCTGCCTCCCGCTCCTCCTCCTCCTCCCTCTCCCAGGCCTGCCCTTGCTCTCTGCAGCTGCCTGTGGCCTCCATGGCTCCCTGTGTGTTCAGGGGTCGGAACACCTGCACCCCTGGCATCAGAAGCCCGCTCCATAGTCCCACGGGTGAGCTGCCCACAAGGACACAGCCTGAGTGGCCCTGGGGTGCGTGGAATGTCACCTCCTCCTTGCTGTCTCCAGGGGGATCTGGGGCCGGTAGCACCACTTCCTTTTCCTCCACTGGGGGAAGTCCCTCTATCCTTATCCGGCCTGCTGGGGTGACTTCCCTGCCCCGAGAGGGGACACAGCCTTTCCTCCTTCAAAGGCATGGCTCTTGCGGTGGAAAGCCATCTAGGGGCTGTGTCTTAGAAAGTTCCAGTGGAGCAGGGCCCTCCTGAGGGCAAGGAGCATCTGCCTTTCCTGAGGCAGCGGCTGCCTCAATTTCAGGGAAAAGTAATGTTAGCCTGAAAAGAATGATGGGAATTTGAAAGACACTGGGCCAAAGGTGCCAGAACACTAAGAAGAATTTCAGAGAATGAAAGTCTTCCACCTGGCCTTAGGAATTCTCCAGGAACAGGAAAGCCAGGCTCTCAAGTCTGGAAACAAAGTCTGGAGAAGGAAGGACTTTTCCTAAATTCCAAGAGTGCTCAGTGGGAAAAGTGGGGCCAGCAGCCAGAGGGCTTGGGCATAGAGACTGGCCTTTCTCTGGATGTACATACGATCCACCTACCCATCCATCACCTAGTTATTATCGACCTATCTGTCCACCTTCCTCTCTGTCCATGCAGCCATCTATCCACCTATCATGTAGCTACTATCTACCCATTTGTTCACCTACCTATCCATCCATCCATCTGTCCATCCATCCATCTGTTGTTCCTGATCCTCTCTGAAGGCAGCAAGGATGCATCTTCCTGTGGCCAAAGCTATACAGTCTCGTATAGGGCTGTTGTAAGCCCGACCAACACCTGCCTATAATTCCTCAGAACAGTGGCACAGACTTAGTTAACTAATCAATTAATTAAACCTTTCATTTACTGAGCTAACAATTTGCTCGTTCAATACCAGCCCCAAAGGAATTACTATGGAAGACACATTTTTCCCCTACAACCAAGAGCTGAAAGTAGAAAACTCAAGATGAAATATTACCGAATACCAACCTTAAACACAAAACCTGTAAGATGACTAATTGTTCATTCCAAACCAGGAGATATTTTCAGAGTGGGATAAGGATTAGATTTCATAGCATAAAATAATGAGTTCAGCAGAAAGAATCCTAAAGAAATGTTTTCAGACTTCAACACTTAAACCCTTTAAAATCATTTTTTAAAGATAAAATTTTACTTTATGGAAATCATAAGCCATGTTACTACAAACCTAGTTTAACCTAGTGCATATAGAAATGCATCACCTTGCCTCAAGGTAGGAAAATAAAGTTTACCACTATTGAATCATCCTAAAATATTCATCTGTCAGTACTTTGTCAACCATGGTTTTGATGGCATTTAAATTGAATTTAATATAAATTTAAAGGCATCTCCATTTGATGTAATGAATGATGTGCTGCCACCATGGACTTCAATTCTGATACCTTGAATGTAGTAAGTTCCAACTGCCTTGATGCATTTACAGTTGGAAGTTACTCTTTGTAATATATTTGAACATTTTGTGATTTTAAATTTGCAAATAGCACTGAAGGCAGAGGTGGGTTTCCAGCTTCAGTGCCAGGCTCTGAGGGGCCTCCAGAGGTGTCCACAGCTGCACCCTGCCCTGGAGACGGGTGTTGGCCGGGGACCCTCTGAAAATGCTCCCTGTGAAAATCCGAGGAGGTGCCCTGAACACAGCCGGCTGCTGTAAACATTCCACAGGGCCACTGAGGGAGGGAGCTGTTCTTCTCTCTTTTCTGACATGCTTCTTCTGTTTTGCTGATAATATATGTTCGCAATTTTCCCAAGAGGGGGTGGAGCTCATTACTCCTGGAAGTGGCCTATTCGTGGCTGCACGTGCAGGTGACAGTGGCCGCTGGTATTTGGTGTGCTCGTCTGTGGCCTCCCAAGGGAAGGATGCGCCAAGCTTGGGAGGGAGGTGGGTCCCAGCCCACTGTGCCTGCAGTCAGCTGTGTGGGTCTGGGCCACAGCTTTATCCTGTGGCTGGTGAGGTGTTCCAGGTTCCCGGAGAGTGGCTGTGTCTCGCTCAGTGCACAAGCCTCCTTTACATGGTGTGACCAAAGCTGCGGTGAGCACTGCTACTGCGCCATCCCACAGAAAGGCGGTCTGTGTCCTCCTCCACCTTATGTATGGATCTGGCACTGACTTCTGGCTCTTTCCCAAAGTAAAATAACCACGAAAGAGAAACGTTTGGAATCAAATGAGGACATCGAGGTGGCTGTGAGGGCGCAACTAAAGACACAGAAGAGGACTCCAGAGCCGCTGCAGAGAGCGGCACGAGGGACGGGTGGGTGGGTAGGAAGTGAGGAGAGGATTTTAATGAGGATTCGGCAATCTGTCTTTTACTGTAATAAAATGTTTAATGTAAACATTAACCTTATTCTTCATCATACCTTGTGTATATATAACAGAGAGAGAGGGAGAGAGAGAGAGGGAGAAGGAGAAGGAGAGAGAGAGGGAGAGGGAGAGAGAGGGAAGGAGAGGGAGAGAGAGGGAGGGAGAGAGAGAGGGAGAGAGAGAGGGAGAGGGAGAGAGGGAGAGGGAGAGAGAGGGAGGGAGGGAGAGGGAGGGAGAGAGAGAGGGAGGGAGAGAGAGGGAGAGAGAGAGGGAGAGAGAGAGAGGGAGAGGGAGAGAGAGGGAGGGGGAGAGAGGGAAAGGGAGAGGCTGCACCTTCCCTCCTGTCCTGCTCTACCTTGGAAGGAAGACATTTTTCGTTCACTTGCTCGAACTGTGTGAGCAGCCACCTGTCCCGTGTCACCTGCCTTCCTATCCCCACGCCTGGCTCACAGTGCTGTGCCCTTGTGCCTTCGCCATGTTCGGCCTGAGCAGGGTCCTCATCCTCTGGAGGATACACCTGTGGGACTCGTGATGGGGCCTCGGGAGGTGCTGGGGCCCCTGGGAGCAGAAAGTGGACCAGAGAGAGGCCAGAGGGTATGGTGGTGGGTTCAGGTGCCGAGGGAATGTGGGCTGGGAGTCAGAGTGAGGAGCATGCTGGGAGGCCGCACAGAAGAGTCGGAGCCCCGGGTGCTCCCCAACCCGGAGTCGGGCCCTGCTTCCAGGAAGCTGACGTTTTGCTGTGCTCAGTCACCTGCAGTGTCCAGACGGGGTGGCCGGTGTCAGCACCTCTAGGACCACTCCCCGCTTGACCAGAAGGTAACTGCTCGTGCCTGGAGTGAAGGAGAAGAGTCAGCTGGTGGGGAGGTGCTGGGCCTCCATCCTGACCCACCTGAGGAGGACAGCCATGTCCATCCTCCATCCTGAGGACAGCTGTGTCCTGGGTGTGCAGATGCACACTCACCAGGTGCTCACTGAGCCTGCCTCTGAGAAGGACGAGGTCCAGAGCCCTGTCCTGCAGGGATTTCTCACTCAAGGCTGTCATGACTCAGGTGTCATGACAGAGAAGTGTGGAGGCTGAGGAACATGAAGCCAGGAGGACCAGGGAGCGCCAGGGTTCCCACACAGGCCTCGGCCACCACCAAGCCCTTCAGAGGGAACAGCCTCACTGGGGGACCCAGGCTGACATCAGATGCTGAGCACGAGGGGTGCCTGCTGCCCGAACTCCCACTGTTTCTCCTGTGTTTTGTTTTTCCAATTCCACATCTGGAGGAGCTCATTGCACTGGGGGACGGCTGAGTGATTCTCTTCTAGTTAAAAGAGTGAGCTAATCAGGAGTATGTCCAGGGCAAGAGAGAAAAGCAGATTTTCATTTCTTAATGTGTGGGGCAATTTGGTGCAAGAAGCAGGTGGTTTGCTCAGCTATACAAATCAAAACAAACTGTTCTTTCAGCGTGGATTTGCTGTGGAAGCGCTGGCCTCCCGCACTGGCCTCCCGCACTGGCCTCCTCGTGCTCTTTCCGTGCCAGGAGCCGCGGGCTGTGCTCAGTGGCCTTGCCGCCCTCGTCCGTCTTCACAGCCCCTCTTCTAATGGCAGGGAGTAGGTGCCTGCTGAGACCTGCGTCCGCCCCGGGCCTCCCCATTGATCCTTTTCGGGAGGTATTCTGGTCACAGCTCCTCCAATCCTGACTCCTGCCCGAAACACGCTCCTGCCGCCTATCCCAGTGGCTTCTAAGCAGTGGATCTGGGTGAAACATCATCTGGAGGGGCAGAGAGTCTGAGGGGGCGCACAGGAGTGGATGCCGCCCTGGGTGGTCACTCCCGGCACTGCCCCGGGCCTGGCCCAACCTCACCTTGGTCCTCCGGGGCTGCTGGCCACTGGCACCAGGTCCACAGGGAGCTCCTGCCGCCAGCATCACTCCGGCAGTCTCCGTTCTGGCCTGGCCTCACAGCCCTGTGCAGAGCCAGTCGATGGCCCCAGCCCGGGCCGTCAGGACACCATGGCCAGCGCAGGGACCAACCGGGTTACAGGGGCTCAGCCGTGTCTGAAAACAGACCTGTTTGGCTTCTGTGTCATCCAAACCCAGCGTTTGAGAGAAGCAGGCTCTCTGCCTGCCGGGCCGGTCCACCTGGCAGCACCTCCCTACTGTCTCCCTGTGACTGAGGACCCCAAAGCCGTGAGAAGCAAACACACACAGCTGGGTGCGGTGCAGGCCCCTCGTCCCTCCAGCCTGTTGCGAGACGCTTCGCTTTGGCACTGATGTCCCAGGAGCAGCCTCCCAGGGGGATGCAGGGCCAGCAGGGCGAGGCCAGTGCCCACAGCTGACCTCGTTCGGTGTGGTGGGTCGAGAGCTTCTTAGCATGTTTCACTCGTGATCTTTGAAAGCTGTCAGACCAGAATGATTTTCAGTCACTTTGATCTGGAGTGGATTTGAAATCAGGTCCCAAAGGTGGTAGATTAATAGATTAAGAAGGCGAAGTATTAATCTAGCCCTCGTCCCACCTCCTTCCCAGAAGATAGAGTAGAACTGTCACCCTGCGCTGGCAGCTCCTCAGGGAAGGCCGAGCTGGCTCCCCGACCGCGTTGCTGCATTCCGTTCCTGGGTCCCAGGCAGGACCCGCTCTGGGGACCCCACCCCACACAGCTCAGGCACCTGGACACAGAAGGCCTCCAGGTGCTGGTCCTCTTTGCTTTCCAGAAATAAATGATTCCTCGTTGCTGTTTCTGAGTGAGTTCCCAGGAAGGTGGGGGTCATTCAGCCCTGTGCCACCCCCAGGCTCCACACGAGGGTGAGCCAGGGAGCTGGAGTCCACGGCCACCTGCAAGCGCTCGTACCTGGAAACACTTTCAGACACTGGCTCTGCTGAACTTGAGCAGCAAGGGAAGCTGGGGTCAGGAGATGCAGTTCCTCCCACCTGAGCAGAAGTCCAGGCAAGAGTGGCCTGGAGCCCAGAGCGCATAGGGCTGGAAGCCTGCGCCCCAGATCCCCTGGGGCTGGGTGCACAGGGCCTCCCTGTGTGCTTTCCCCGCCAGCACAGGGAGCGACCGACCGAGGACAGAGAGTCTGCCCCCCTTCCCGGGTCCCATAGCAGGAGCTCGATAAATGCTCCAGGCACCCCTGCAGGTTTGGGTGAGTCTGCACTCTGCACCCAAAGTCTACACCCACCCGGGGCAGCCCCCTACACCCGCAGGCGCCCCAGGCACCCTTCCCTCCCATCGTCCAGGACAGACGCCTGCCCTGCGGTGTGTGGAACCCGCCTGACTGTGCACTTGGACACCTCCCCCGGCCTCGACCCCCGCCTCCGAGCAGGGACACGTGGGTGCTGTGCAGACCTCGGGCAGGAACTTTAATGCTGTCAGCAGAGGCTCCCTTCAGAGAGGTATTTTCTTCTGAAATTTCAGAAATAATAAAAAAAAATTCTTCCAGAATCCCCTCAGCCATCTCAGGTCCTAAATCACGAGGATGTCTGAAGTTTAGTGTCACCGAGACCATATTTTCTATGGGGTTCTTTCAACCAGAGTCCCTGGAAAAGTACTTTGGGAGGCAAAGTCTGAAAGCCTTAGAAATCATTATTATTTTCATTGCTCCACAAAGCAATGGGGTGGAAAGGGCCTGCGGCTGCCTGCCAAGCACACTCCCCGTGGGGCTGCTGCATGTCCTGTCTTCAAGGACCCACAGCGGGGCGGGCAGGGAGGCAGGGCCGGGAAGTGCCGGGTGCTCTGCTCACCCCAGAGCCAGGGTCTTCGGGGTTTCCTGATGGCACTATGCCAGCCCTGCCTAGCAGCAAGGCTCTCACTGGCAGGAGGATGCCCGCAGCTGTGTGCCCACCCCACCCGCTTGGCTGGCCTGGGCTGTGCTGTCAGGAGGCTGGGGCAAGTGGCCCAGGGTGGACCGTTCCTGGGCACTGTGAGGGTCAACGTCCAGAGCCCACAGGGAGACACCTCTGGGAGGGGCGCAGGCCTGGGCACGGGAGGCTCGGATGTGTGCTGGTTGGGGCTGTATCAGGGAGCATTCTGTTATTATAACGAAGCACTGGAGACCACCCTGTTTTAAAGACAGAAGGTTGCCTGCGTTTGGCTCGCAACTTGGAGTTTCTGGTTCTGGCCCAGGACCCATCCTCTGTGGCTCTGAGCAGGGTCCAGGTGGCACATTATGGCAGGGGGCTGAGAAGGAGCAAAAGCACTTGCTTCATGGCCAAGGAGCCAGAGAGAAAACAGCCGAGACCCAGTCCTGCAGCCCGCTGGAGCGCTCAGCCATTGTGACCTCAGAGGCCCCACAGCCTCCATCTCTAACAGGTTCTGCCACAGCCCACTGGGGCTGCCCAGAAGTGGACCCTTCACCCTAGGCCCCAGGACACCCAGTGTCCAGGCCCCAGCACGGGTGCTGTGAGGGACTGTCACAGGAGCGTGGGGCGAGGAGACTCAGGTGCAGGCTGAGCAGGGTCTCTGGTCCCCCGGGGACCTGGGCAGAGGCACGGGGCGAAACAGAGAGGTGGCTTCTCAAGTGGGGCCCGGGCTCCACCTCAGGGCCATGGCAGCCTCCCCTGGAACACAACCATGATGCATGGACACAGTGCTGTCTTTCTGCCGTGTGGTCTCCGGGCTCTTGTGCAGAATGGTGCCATCTTTCATGCGAGTCTGTGCCCTGGCCTTGCAGTAGCTGGGGACTTGGCATCCAATGGCTCAGGCCGCACTCTGCCCCCACCCCTGTGGTCTGGGGAGCTGGACAGGCCTCTGCAAGAGGGACCATGGACACTTGTGCACCTCTCCTGGGGACAGGGACAGATGCCAGAGGACAGATTCCCAGGCCACACAGCACGCACCAGCCGCACATCCAGTTGGGTGGACGCCTGCCCGGGCAGCCCTGAGACATACATGTGCTGCACTAGAGGCTGCCTTCGCCCGTACAGGATGTGCTCAGGATCTGGAGTTTTAACATTCCTGAGATCATGATGTATGTGTAACCAGCTGTACTCCTCTGAGAAGTGTCTTAGGACACAGTGGAGAGTTAAAGATTGAGATTTACTGCCAACTTGTGCATATATCTATTGTGAGTGTGGTGTTTTGTCAGTGCCAGGCTTCCTGCTGGCCCTTGGGCCCCAAGAGGTGCCCTATCTGCCTGTGATGGAGGAGTATGCCAATCCTTGAGCAGATGGGTGGCTGGATGGGTGGGTGTGTGGATGAATGAGTGTGAGGCCCTGCAGTGGAGCCTGGAGGGCAGGTGTCGGCTCTGCCCTCCCTCCTGAGCCCCTGCCGCCCCTCCAGGGTCCTCTCTCCTGCCCCCTACATCCTGCTCTGGTCCCTGCTCCCCCTTCCCCCCACAGCCAGCTCTGTCCTCTGCACTTCTTCCTCCCCCACAGGAGGGCGGATGGGTGGGCTCATGGTGTGTGGAGTGGCTGGGGCACTGTCGGGGTCCTTGCTGGCTCCATCCGGCTGTACCAGGTGGCCTCTGCCACGGGGAGATGAATCCTGACGGCCCCTCCTGTCCTCCGTGGGGCCTGAGTCGGGGACGAGCAGGACACCAGTGGTGGCAGACGCCAGTGTCCGGGGGTGGATTGCCAAGGGGGCTGGGTCCTCCCTGCCCACTCTCTCCTCGGCAGCTTTTCTGGGCTGGGTAAGGGAACAGTGCCTGCACGGCTGTCACAAATGAACACAGCCTGGTTGCCCCAAGGGACTGTCCTGTCACAGCGTCGAGGCCAGGCAGGGGTCTGAGGCCAGGGTGGGCACACCCAGGGTCCCCAAGGATCCCTGGGGAAACATGTGGAACCAGTGCTTCTCGAGTTTGGTTAGACTTTGGGGCGAATGCTACCCTCCAAGGGACACAGTACCCCAAAGGCTAAGTGGGAGTCTCCCCCGAAATGGGGGTTGTCTTCCTCCCGTGTGTGTCGGTCTGTCCACCCCGCCCGCCTGGCGCCCCGGGAAGCACAGAGATGCGGCTCCCTCGTGGAGGTCCAGGGCTGAAAGGGGCGTGTTCCAGGTCATTCTTCTCGTGTGTTTCCCCAGGCCTCATCCTGCACCCGTCCTGGGCCCCTGAGGCTGAACATTTCTGGAGGTGACAGACACCTCTAGAGTAGGGGCTGGGCTCTGGGACCCCACCTGTCACGCTTCCCTGATGGTGGTGACCGCTGCACCCGGAGGACTCGGGAGGACGGAGGGCGGAAGGCCAGGGCTGTGACCTGTACTCTCCAGTCCAGGAGAGCGGCTCTCAGTGCCTAGGTGAGGGTGGGCCCATGCGCCCTCCAAGCCCGGGAGACCCTCGTGGCCTAATCCAGTGGCGGTGGCTCAGGCGTCACTGCAGGCTCTGCCCTCCCCAGTCTTCCACAGTCTCCTCCCTCCCTCACAGAGACTCTCCCATGTCCTCCGGGTCACGGGGACAATCCAGGCCCTTCTCCTTCTCGGATCTGTGACTCATTCATCTCCGGGCACACTCACAGGTCCAAGGGCTGGGGCGTGGACAGCCCTCAGGGGTCACTGTCCTCCATCATTGTCATCTTAGCGGCAACGTCATCTCTGAATTCTATGCTGTGGGGTCACCCAGAGCCTCCAGGAGCAGTGCCCAACCCTTCCTGCCACCTCCCTCAGGCTCAGAAACAGCGGAGTTCTGTCTCAGCAAGGTGACTCCAGACCGCAACTCTCCCTGCTGGGGACAAAGCCAGTGGGAGCAGACCCAGAATGGAGCTGTGCAGAGCGCTGAGTGTGTGGGTTCCAGGGCGGCCGGCCCACTGGCCTGCTCGGAGAGGACCGCTCCTTCATGTCATGTCTCACTTGTTCTTATTGCTCCACAGCGAGCACCTAACCTTCAGTGGGGTGAGCACCATTCTGCGGGCTCCCTGGAGCTCCCAGGTGAGGAGGCTTGTAGCACCCCAGGGCCAGCCAGGCCTTGTCTCTGCTCTGCCTTTCCCCAGGGCTGCTGTTGGAGAGACCAAAAGACCAGGTGACCCCAAGAACGGGCTGGGAGGGACTCAGCAGCTGTGAGCAGCACCACACTTGCAGGCCCAGGAAGGGACTGCTCTGCGTGACAGCAGCAAGTCCGACCAGCAGGTGACAGGAGAAAGCAGGAGACCCACCAGGGGCTGCAGCAGACTCCTCCCTGACCAGTGCCCAGCTGCCCCAGCACCCATGGTCTCAGGCCCGAGCGCTCACAGTCCTCGAAATTGACCTCAGCGTATCTCTGTTCATGTTGTTCTCCTCCCTCCTTGTCTTTCTGGAGACGTCTCCAGGATGCCCTGGGCAGCTGGTCCCATGCAGGGACCTTTACTCACATGCCTCAGCCGGGGTTTAGGTCACGTGGCCAGGCCTCCTCACAGCACACGGTCTCTAGGCGGCAGGGCCACTTCCAGAGTTGGGACAGCATTCCTGACTGGGGATGCCAGTCAGCCATGGGAAAGCTGGGCTACTTTTTGTGAGCTAGCCTCAGAAATCATAAATAACCCCTTTGTGATTAGTTAAAGCCGTTACAAGCCTTTCCAGACTCAAAGAGAATATAGAATCATATCTCAATGAGGTAATGTCACAGAGTTCCATGGCCTTCCTTCCTAAAGGATGTCTTAGTCACTTTCCCATCACTGGGACAAAACACCTGATACATACAACTTAAAGGAGAGGCTTCATTAGGCTTACATCTTTAGAAGGTCCAGTCCATGGTCAGCTACTCCAAGGCAGAAGCATCATGGCAGAAGGGTGTGGCAGAGCAAAATGCTCCACCCATGGATGACAGAAAGAAGAGAGAGAGGAGGGGACCAGAACACAACCTTCCAGGTTCTGATAAGGCTACCTCCTGATAGCAAAACTAACTGTGAACTCATTGGTGGATTGATGTCTGGTAACCATAGCCCCCATGAACAAATCCCCATCCAGAAGCTCCATCCCTAAACACAAGAGACTTTTTGAGGATGTTCTAGGTCTAAATCACAACAAGACATTGCAGTCTGCCCCATGACCACAGAGTCCTCCTGTCCTTCCCTTGTATGACAGCTCATGATGGCATCCAGCATTGGGCTGAGGGTCGGTGTAAGGATGTGACTTCATTGTGTGGCTCCTTGGCCACAGTCCCTCTCATTCACAGAGCTGGGGACAGAAGAAAAGCTGTCCTCGCCCCTCCCCAGGCTCAGTGGTAGGACAAGCACAGGTTGACCGTGACAGAGACCTCTGCTGAGCAAGGAAACACACTGGGGCCCCTGAGCTGCTCTGGCCAGCACAGTCCCAGTCCCTGGAACATGTCTTAGTCTCTAGCTGAGCTTGTTCTCTGTGGCTCTTATCCTTGCCATCTTCTCTTTGAACCTGAAGATGGGAGATGGTTTCCTTGCAAGCCAGAGGCCCTGCCCCTTGCCCTTCCTCTAAGTGCCCTTTGAACGGTAGCCATTCCTTCAAGGCTCATCCCTCCTTCTCTGCACCTTGTGACACGCAAAGGGAAGAGAGCGAACACTCTCACCATCCTGCGTGTGATCAGCCAGGGTCCGCTTCCTCTGGGAGCATTTCCCTCGCTGCTTTCTATGGCATTCGCAGAGACTCCTCCCCAAGAGTCCTGTCTCGTGGTCCCCCCAAGGCTCCCTGGTTCCTGCAGCCTTAGAACAAGTGCGCTGCGTCTTAGTTTCTGTCATGGTGGCATCTCACTTCCAGCTGCCAACTTCTGCTCCAGTTGCTGTGGATGCAAAGGGGATCACTCCACACACAGTGCATGGGGAACTGGTTAATCATGCTCATGTGCTGGGGTGGAGGGCCATGTGGGCACAGGGCAACAGGGTCTCGGATTTGCAATATCCAGCCCTGTCAGACGAAATACACGGAGGCCGGGCTGATTCCGAAGTTGGGGAACAAAGTCATCACAAGACAAATGTAGCAAAGCCATCAGTGCCAAATGCTGAGCTCAGCCGGGACTGTCGGCCTGATCGAGTCCACGTGGCTGGGCCACGAAGCCTGGCTGGCCCCTGCCACCTTGGACTCCAGCACAGCCGGCCCAGAGGACAAGGTGGGGCCATGCTGCTGCTCAGGCTGACCCCACTGTCCTGGACGGTGCCTCTGTCACCCAGCGGGGTTAAGGGGACGGACCTTGGAGTTCACAGCAAGGCGGGAGACACATCCATGCTTTTGTGGCTATTTGGGTAAAGAATTCTTCATGCATTGTGCCAAGTTAGGTTAACCAGACCAGCTCCAAAGTGCGGGGCCGCTACCTAGTGAGTGGGGAGTGACTCCTGCTCCCTGGTCCATGGAGCCCACTTGTCTTCCCATGGGTTCCCACCCCCACAGTCCCACAGCCCACACCCACCCGGCCTCTCAGAGCAGGGCCCCCTGCCCTGTGCTCCCTGCCTCTGCTCCTGGGTGGCTCCTAGGTCTCCCGGCCTGGGACCAACCTCTCTGAAGTGCCGGTCGAGTGTGCCCTTCTGTGCTCCCAGCTTTCGGAGGCCTTCACTGCTTTGTCCAGCCTGCAGCTCTACCTGGGCCCAGAGATGCAGCCAGGCCCCTCCGACCCTTTCTGCGCCCCTCCTGGCAGGCTGCCCCTGGGCTCTGCAGGATGAGAGGCTTCTCTTTCCCGGCTGAGACTCCAGCTGTGTGGGGTGCGCAAGACTCAACACGCCGTGCTGCAGGGGTGGGGAGGCCGAGCTGTGGGCCCCAGGGTCCAGGGGACAGAGCAGGGTCCGCACCTTAGCTTCCCACAGACATGCGCTGGTCCAACCGAGGAGCAGGAAAACCTGGCAGCTGAGTACCCAGCGGGGGGACAGGAAGTCACCCGGGGCCTAGGGGACATGTGGCGAGGGGCTGACCAAGGCCTGCTGGGAAGGCACAGGAGTGTGGACAGCGCTGCAAAGTCAGTGTGGTCTCTTGCTCCACTCACAGGAAGAGGGTGAACAGGGAAGGGGAAAGCGTGCAGGCCCCGGGAGGCCTGAGAGACATCGTGGGCGGGACAAGGGCAGGGACCAGCTCTGCTTCCCACTGGTTTCCCTGCCAGGGCCTGGGAGCACTCTGCAAACATCACTGTGCTGTGGGCCCCCGGGCCTCTGCTGTCCTCACTCTAGGCACTTCAGAGCCACCCAGGAGGGGATGGGGAGCGCTTGCCAGGCCTGAGGGAGGCTTTCCTGTGTGACCACCCCAGCACTCCCACCTCCTGCTTTCCACAGCCTGTCCTGTCCCAGTTTACTTGTGGGGAAACTGAGGTAAGGGAGGATGAGCAAAGCTGGGAAGGGTCAGGAGATGAGAAGTCTCGTGGCTGCCAGGGTACAGCCAGGGGGACACAGCTCCGACAGCCCGTGCCCCGGAGGTGCTAAGCGCAGCCTGGCCTGATGGCCCCCCTGGGGCTGCTCATCCGTCCCGTCCCGGGGTGCAGAGGACGAGGAAGGGACCTGTTCCCGAGGACGCCCAGGCACAGGGACTGCAGGGCCCTGTCCTCCTGCAGTGCACTGCACTCCCCAGGCCTGGGTCTCCAGCATGGCTTTTGAGTGACTTTTGAGTCAGATGTGCAGGGCAGCGCCCGGTGTGCATAGCACGGGACATCCGAGGGTCACCGGGCGCCCACCCCTCTCCTCGGGCAGCTCCTGTGCCCGGCCCAGTCGCTGTTCCTGGACAGGCTGGGGGTGGGGGACGGTGTGGGGCTGTGCACAGAGGGGCCTGTGTCCCTCAGCAGCCTCAGCAGCAGATGCATTTAATTACGGCCACACACACTCAACGCCCGCCCAGCCAATTCCCTTCAGCAAGTTGGGGTGTGTGCATGTGTGTGTGTGTGTGCATGTGTGAAAAACGTAAACAGATTGTGTAACAAAGTGTTCTCTAGCTGTCAGCAAGAGCTTTGAAAATGAAACACTTCCCTCCCAACTCGCAATTGGCTGGCAGTCGGCACACAGTGAATAATCGCTCAGGACCCGCGGAGAGATGTGTGGGAAACTTTAATTAAGAGCTTGTCCGTGCAGTTTCACCTGGGTGACATCACCTGCCTGAGATGCGGCTGCGGCTTTGTTGTCTGTGGGACCCAGCGGCACACACTTGTTTTGCTGACAGCCAGAGACTGGGGGGCCTTCAGGAGCAGGCGCGGGAGGCAGCCGGGCCGCCCGAAGCCCATTGTCTGGGGGGTCCTATTTCCAATTAGCCGCTGGAGTGGGCTGGGGCCAGGCGCTGTCGGTTGGGGCCACCCCGGTTTCCTGGGGGGTTTCCTGGGCCGTGCCGGCGTGGGCGCCGGGAATGTGCTCGCCTGGAGGGTGCTCCCACGCTGGCCTGCTCGGAGAGGGCGGGCGGCGGACGCCCACCCAGCCGGAGCCAGGCAGGACCCCCAGGACAGGCCGCGCTGCGGGGTGAGAGTGTGGGAGTGGAGCGAGCAGTTGGCGGGGGCAGCTCCGGGCACTGTGTCCTTCCGAGCAGGGAGCAGGCCTCCCGGACGCTTCCCCGCCGCCCTCCGCTGACCCCGGAAGCACTCTCCGCCGGACAGCCACTGCCGCCCGCCCGGGCTCTCCGGGCCTCCAGCGAGTCACCAAATCCAATCCGGATGCACCTTCGCCATTTAAAAAGACGAAAAAGTCCGAGGTTAGGGGGAGACGAGCGAGCGAGAACCGGGCGAGCACCTGGAGACTCCCGAGGACGGACCGCTAACGCCTGGGAAGAGGCTGGGGTTCCCCGGGCCAGGGTTTGGCAAAGGCCCCCGCACTGCTCGCTGGTTTCTTTAGATCATCACTAATTTGTTTCAAGCTTGCATTCCTGATATTAATGGATTAATTGCAAGTTACAGCAATTAAATAGTAATTAATCTATTTTGCGGATAACGCCCTTCTTTTATCTATAACTGTTTATGTGACATACAAATATCTCAGTAGCAATTACAAGTTACAGGCCAGCCCCACTTTCCGGGCTGTGTTTGGACAAGTGAGCAAGCAGCCGTGGTGCTCTCCCGCGTGTGGCTGACGGCGCGGCTGGAATCAGGACCAGCCTCTCTGGGGCGTGCCCTGGGCTGGGCGGCTTGGCCTCCGTGATCCCATCCGGCCTGTGCAGCGGCCTCTGGCTCTGCGGCTGGAGGCCCCAAGGCCCTGGCTCCTGGGCGGGCGGGCAGCACAGCCCCTGCCTGGGCTCCATCTGCTCCCAGCAGTGCCCAGCCCCGAGCTCCACAGGGAGAAGTCTGAGCGTTGCCTCCCATCCCAGGCAGCTCGCATGGTGCGGATGTTCTCATCCCGGAATGTGCAAACGCAGTGTGTAACGATGGCAATCTCCAGCTCAGGAATGTTGTTTTAGGCTGCCTTCTGTTGCAATAACACATCACCGGAGGCCGGGTAACTCATAGGGTAGGGGGCTGCTCTGACTCACAGTTCTGGAGGACAGAGTGCAGGGTCCCTGGCACAGCTCATGGTGACGGTATCCTGCCGGGGGCTCCAGCCGAAGGGACAAGTCTGAGTGTGCAAAGCTCGGGAAGGTGCCAGCTAACTCGACACCCCTCGGTCCTGTGAACTGCTCCAGCCTTTTGGGGTCCCCTTCGCCTCCCCCAAGGATGTGCATCTAGGACTAAAGACTCCCCACTGGGCCTGTCCCCAAAAGGCCTCCCCACATCAAGTCTACTACCCTGGGGCCCAGCTCTGGGGGTGTCCCACCTCCAAACCACTGCAGATAGGTTTAACTCCAAAATCTACTTTGTGACTTCCAGGAAAGCAGACCGTGGTGGGGCTTTCTGGCCAAACTTACAAGCCTGGGCACAGCTTCCCGGGCAGCTGGCTCCCTGGTGCTACCGGAGGAGAGAAAGCTGGCCAAGGCTGCTGTGGAGGGGGAGCCCCGAGCCTGCCGGGCTGCTGGGGGGAGGGGGGAAGCAGCCACCCCTGACACCCTGGCTCCGAGCCGCCCACTTCCAGGCCACTTCTCTGCAGGATCCCCACGAGAACCTGCCTAGGTCCATGCTGGGAGTGGAGGGTGGGTTTGCCCAAGTGGGGGAGGCACTGGTCCAGATGCTGAGTTGCAGTTGGGGTCTTCATAACCGGAGTGAAGGGTTCTCCCAGTGTTGGTCTGGTGGAAACCATTTCCCCAGCAGCTGCAAGCACTGGTGCGACTCTCCCGAGGATCCTCCTTGCCTTTCTTTCTGTACCCTCTCTTCTCTCCTCCATTTCCTTTGTCTCTCCTTCCTTTCTTTCCATGCCTCTTTGTGTTCCAAACTGAACCCATTTCTCCTAACTGAGGGCAGAAAGCCCTTCCATTTGCACTCTTACCTGCTGCAGACAGACCCTGATGTGTTGGGGCCACACGTTCTTACCACTTCCTTGTCTGGTTCGGTCTTCTGTACTTCACCACGGGCTCCAGCATCCCCATCAGCAGCAAACTGCAATGTCCGAGGCCCGAGACTGCAGAGCCATGAGCTCTGCTCTGCCGGAAATGCAAGTATCCCTTGGTTCCATCCATCTGCATCCAACTCTGCCAACCCAAGCAAGGATTCGCATATTCCTAGGACACGCTAAGGAATGTTGAAGCTGGCAGATGATCTGCTTGTTAAATCTCATAGTTTTGATGGGTGACCTGCTACTTTTATTTGTTAGGATAAAGAGTCACGAAGTCAGTTTTTACCATCGTCCAGGCTGCACAGGGGCTGGGGTGCAGACACAGACCACTGCTCTGACAGCACTTGCAGGGCCCCACCTCACCGTGGAGATGCCAGGCGGCTCCCAAGGAGCCTCGAGAGCCCTGTGGGCTCAGAGATGGATCTGCACCACTGCCCTGCCTGCCTACTCTTGGCTGATGCTGCCCTTGCGGTGAGCGGTGAGCCAAAGCCTGGGTCTCCTCTCACAAGAGGCCACGCTAATCCCAGGCTTTCCCTCCCAGTGCGAATGGAGTCAGCACTGCGTGACAGCGATCCCGACTTTCCTTGTTGCTGCTGATCCCCACTTGCTTTTCAAAGTGAGATCCTGCTCCTCAGCATTAGCGGCTCTCCTGACTCTGTGTCAACATGATGTCTGATAATCCTGCCTCTGTGTCCTCTCCGACTTGCTGATACAAGGTTTCTCTTTTGCGGCCCCATTATTGGCTTAGTGTGAGTTTTACAGAAGCCAGTACATGTTTTTATCTGCAGTTGACTTATTTTGAAAACTCTTCTGTGAGTTATTCTGTTACTTTATAGAAAACTTCCAGAGGAGCAATCATTGAGCACTTGTCCAGGACAAGAAAACGTGGACTGGGGGCCTTGTCCCGGGAAAGCTGAGGGGCAGCACAGCACCCAGCAAGTTAGGAGGAAGCGCTGGCCCCACAGGATGAGTGTGGGCAGATGTCCCCCAGGATGGACTCTGGTGGGCTATCACAGGCAAAGAACCAGGCAGGCAGTGTCTAGCTCGGAGAAATTCATCTTGTCAAATACAAGTCTACATCTTACCCAAATAGAAATGGAATGTGGATAAAATATTTTAAAATTCCAGAAGTTCAGGAAGAAAATGAAGCAGAATTTTTTAAATGTTGGTTTGGACTCAAGGCACTCTTAAGTATGAACCTCTAAAAAAATTAAAAACTAAAAGAAAACTAGCTACACAATCCCAAGGTAGAATAGGAGGAATAGGTGAATAGAAAAAACCAGACCAAAGAAGATCAAAATCCAGCAGGGCAAACACGACATCCTGCAGCTCCATGTGTGGTGTCTGGGGCACACAGTGGCCAGATGTGAGTTCAAACAGCTTGGGCAGCCCCACCCCATGGGGCCTTGTTGGTTGCAGCTACCTGGACTCTTTGGTCTGGCTCTGCTCACAGCCTGAAGATTGCCCTGGCAGACATTCCACATTCCTTGTACCTCAATTCCCTGGGGTCTCCACTGAACCTTTGGCTTCATTTCCAGAGTTTTACACACTATTCTCTCATACGCTCCTTGCTGGGCCTCCCAGGCCTTCCTTTGAAATCTGGCTGGAAGCCTCCATGACCCGACGACTCTTGCAGTCTGTATGTCTATAAAACCAGCATCATGTGGACAATGCCAACATTTGCTGGCAGCTTGAGCAGGAGCTGAGTTCCCTTGAACCATGACTGAAGCAGCCTGTCAGTACTCAGATGGCTGCTCAATGTGAAGTGAATCCCTGGGGACCGATTCCCTAGGAGGCCTTTCTTTAGCAGGGTCCCAGGAACTGGCTTCTTAAAAGAAAGGTCTGCACTGTAGCACCCTTCAGCATGTGATGGGTGGTGTTTGCTGATTTCTGAGGTGCCTTCAAGGCATCTTTCTCTTTGTCCTTGTAGAAAGTATTCAATTTCTCTTTAATAGTGCTAATCTCTTCAGCAACCACACCTCCTTTGGCCCCAACTGTACATGTGGTTCCTTTTGGGCCAAAATTTAAGTTTCTCAAAAATGTCTGTTCTGTGTTTTGCCTCCTGTTCCCACTATAAATCTGGCTAAAAGGAGCCAGCAGTACTCATCCCACAGCCCAAGTGTTACATTGACTCAAAATTTCCTTAGCCAAACCAATTAGTTTCCCACCCTAAAGCTTAGTTTCCTTCAAAGTCTCAGAACATGGACAAAATGTAGATATATGGCCTCTAGTCCAATTGCCAATGACATTCTTGTTCCCAACTGAAAGCTCCTGAGCCTGGCCATTATTGTCTGCATTCCTATCAGCATTCTGATTTTCTGAGCTTCCAGCAGAAATACCCATCAGGCTCTACTTACAGCATTTAGGGCTTGTCCAGCCAGCACCTCTAAATCTTTGCACACTCATTCTGAAAACCAGTTCCAAAGGCTTCTGAACCACATGGTCATGTGATCACAGCAATGACCTCACTTTTCTGGTACACATTTTCTTATTAGTCACCTTTCCTGTTGCTGAGACACAGTACCTGCCATACACAACTTCAAGGAGAAAGGGCTTGTTGTTGCTCACAGTTCCAGGAGATTCAGTCCATGGTTGGCTGCTCCAAGGCAGAAATGTTGTGTTGGGAGGGTGTGATGTAGTGAAGCTGCTCAGATCATGACAGCTGGGCAGCAGAGCACAGAGGACCAGCACCAGAGAGGAAGGGATGAGGGTCCATGTACAGCCTCAAGGCCAGGCATCCATGACCTACACAGACACACACAGAAGTCTGCTTCACCAAAACCCTGGGGAACTCCTAAACCAACCATTCGACAATTTAGCTGCATGATCACATTGATGATGTTGCATTGGCCTGCAGTGCCAACTCGATGCTCCCCTCTCTAGCCAAGAGCAGATCACCACAGAGCAGAGGCATTCAAAGCAGGTGGGCCCCCAAGTTTGGAGGTTGCTAATCTTACCCGTTGGATTTTGTGTCTGGCCATGGTGGCTGCAGTAACAGATTGAGTCTTTGCAAGGCCAAATGGATCCTCGTGACAACATGGCAGCCACATCTTGAATAGAGGATTGCCTGCTCGAGCTTCTGTTGGTTGGCTTTTCCAAGCAGCTGCTGGTGTGGCCTATCTGATTTCCACTTGGTCCCCCACATGTGCTCATCATTGGCAGGGCAGTCAAGGGTGCATAGTTGTATGAACTCTACAAGGCCTGAAGGGTGGTGTCCCAATTTCACGTGATTTAGGGTGTGGCTCTCATTGTCAGAACTCTTGATCTGCTTGAGGCAACATGTCACGTCTGCTCTAGATCCAGTGATTCTCCAAACTTGTGGCTTCTCTCTCTTCGGGGTTCCACCACAGTGTCTGGAATAAAGGGCTGGACTTGCTCAAAGGAGCAAGTGCCTAGGGTGGGGCCCAGATCCCACCAACCCAGTGAGTCCACAGGGTGAGAGCTCAGCCCTGGCCTTGCTCCCTGGGGCCAACCTCCCTCTCTCCTCATGTGTCTCCATCTGCTGCTTTCCATTCACTTGGACTCAAATACACTGTTTGCACTGGGAAATCCTTTGCTTTCTCTAAGAGTAGATTGCAATTTTTAAGTTTATGTGAACTGGTTATTAACATAAGTTTGTTATAGGCAACACCAAACTTGCAATTTTTTTTTGCAAAAGAGATATAAAAATAAACAAAACCTAACTCTTGATTTTTTTGTAAAAAGAAAGGCTGTTTTAACCCCCAAACCATAAAAGGATATAGACTCAGAAGAAGGAATAATTCCTCTCAAGGACAGTTGGTTATCAACTTGATGCCCACATACATGACTTTGACCTTATACTTTTTTTACATCCAGACTCCAAAATTCTGGCTGGTCTGGAACCCCCCACTCAGTGATTCCAGTCCATGTGTGCTTTCTTTAGTGAGATATCTCTACTTTAGCCTAAATTGAATCAAACTCAGTTATTGTCTAGTCTAAAGGTGCAGATCATTTAGAAATCTTCCCAAATGTGCTTTCGTTGATTGGGCATGGATTAAAAACAAACAGGCACCAGAGTCGCTTCCAGGAGAGGCTCCTCATTCATCGACTTTTCCTCCAACTCCTCTGCCAGCCTCCACATTAAGCTCGCTCTCATTCCTGAGGATTCTGCTTTGATCTCCTCATGGCTGTCATCTCGAGAAGGCCATGAAATGTGAGATATATTCACTGGCATTCACCTAGCTCTTCTTTTGGCTTTTGGTAATTCTGTGATTTTGAGTCGGCTGAGGAATCCATTGGCTTTGGATTCTGTAATTTACACACAGCCTGGCTTCAGGCAAAGCAGAACGTTTCCAATGGGCAGAATTTAATTTCTTTGTCTGAATTTGTTTTGGCAGAGAATGTAGTACCATTGCTCAGACCCTGCCAGTTGCTCTCTATCATTATTTAAGGATCAGAGCCTAAGACACAACAAGAATAGAGAGTTCCAAGCCGGTGTACCAACATTTGTGCAGAGGATGTGGGAGAAACCCTTATGCCTGTGTCACACTGAGCTGTCACCCCAGACTGCAGGGGGATGCTGGATGCGTGGCTGGCCATGAGCCCCACTCTGACTGCCCTGCAATGGAAAGGCTGAAGCCACCCTGCCCCTGCTCTGAAGAGTCACTGACAGCAGGAGGGGCACTGCCACCCTCGCCCATCCCAACATCAGTTTCTGGTGATCCCATCGCTGCTCACACAAGCACGCTTGATATTTAGGATGGTCTTTGCCAGGCTTGAGAGTTATTGGTGGAACAAATGGATGACTTTTTCTCCTGTTTGGTGGCCTACTGAGCTTTGTTTGTGGCAAGGAATGCCAGTCATCAGCTTGACGATGGCACGGTGTCAAGATCACCTTCGGGTTTCTGAGCCTCTCCATCCGTAGAGCTGGCTGGTCCTGTAATCCTGCAGATGGTGAAGCCGGGCAGTGCTGGCTGTCTGATTCAGCGACAGACAGCACGAGAGAAGAAGATGTGGCCAAGGGCCAGGGTTCTGAGCAGGCCACAGCGTATCCGTGTCACTGCTGCCTCAGGGGTCAGTAGGATGGTGATCAGGTGGAGGTTGTGACCACCAGTGCTCACTGTCTCGGGAGACCCATTTCTACTCTGGGCGGGGCACCGAGGCTGTGTGTACTTCCTCAGCAGCAAATATGCTTTCTGCTCAGTGTGTGCAACGCAGTGAACTAACCCAAAGTCTCTTAACAACCAGAAGGGGAAGAAAATTTCAATGCACATCTAATAACCAATAAGGAAATACTACTTGTCCGAGGAGCATAAAGTTATGTGTATTAATAAGTAATGACTATTTTTAACATGTTTCAAATGTGTTTTTAACATGATTCTAAAAGGAGTGAAGACAAGTTCTGAAGTTTCTGAGGCAATGGTCTCTGCCTGCTGAAGAGTACCAAGCACTAACACCCACAGAATCCAGTGTGTGTTGAGCGGCCTGCTGTCAGAGCATGTACAGCCCTGAGTATTTCTCATCTTCAAATCCAGCTCACAGTTTCTCTGAAAGGACAACTGCTTTATGAAGAAGGTTAGTTTCCTTGTGCATCAAAGGACACTCACTGCAGTGAAAAGGCAGCCCACAGAACAGGAGAAAACACAGCTCACATCTGATAAGGGGTCGATGTGTAGAACACAAATAATTCCAGTAAATAAAGAAACAATCTGATTTTAAAATGTGCAAATGACTTGAATAGACATTGCTCCAAAGAAGGAATACAAATGCTAAAAAACATCTGAAAAAAATGCTATCATTAACTGTGAGTAAAGCCACAGTGAGATACCACTTTGTGCCCATTAGGGGGGCTGCTACAAAACCCAGAAAAAGTGTGGATGAGGATGCAGTGAAATGGAAGCTCTCATGTGAATAGGACACCCACTGTGGAAAACAGCATGGTGATTCTTCAAAAATTTAAAGATAAGATGATTACATGTTCCAGCAATCCCACTTCTTGGTCCATATCAACAACAATTGAAAGTGGGGACTGGAACACAAATCTGTACACCCATTATTTACAATGGACAAAGATAGAAGCAACAGGGCATCCGTGGCCGAGGAAGGGACCCACAGAACAGCGTCTCCATACAGCCGAGCATTACTCAGCCTTAGGAAAGAAGGAAGCTTGACGCATGCTACCATGCAGGAGAACCTCAGGGTGGCTGAGGACGTGCAGAGCCAGCACCCAGGTCTCGGAATGCGGGGTGGAAAGTAGAACAGTGGGCCCGGAAGTGGGCAGGGAATGGGGGGAACTTCTGCTTAGTGAGAGCCAAGTTTCGGCTTTGGAAAATGACAGGTTCTGGACGTGGACAGAGTGGCGGCATTAAAACGTGAACGACTTCATGCCACTGATCTGTGTGCTTAAAATGACTACAACGGTAAAATGTTGTATGTTATATACATCCAACCAAAATTGAAAATAAATACAAGACTCAAAGCTTAATGAGGTTCTCTCTCATTGTGTTGCAGCCAGCTCCTGTGGCACTTAGCAGTCTCAGTTACTTCCTAGATTCCCTTTTCTTTTTTTTTTAAAGAGTTTTATTTATTTATTTTTTGGTACCAGGGATCGAACTCAGGACCTTATGCTTTTGAGGCAGGCACTAGAATCACTGAGCTAAAATCCCAGCCCAGGAAAAATTTATTGAGAGAAAGAAAGCTTCTGTCTAAGAGAGACAGAAGGGGGACCGGAAAGGGGGTTGCCCGTCCAGCCCATGTTTCAAAGGTGTTTTACACAGCAAAGCCATGTGGTGAGGCGGGTACGAAGTGGGACAAAACTATAAGACCCAGTGGAAATTTACAAGGTGGCCATGAGGTGGGACAAAACCATGACCAACCAATAAGATTACAAGTACAGTCACCCAGGTAACATTGATTAAATGGGGGTCAAATGGGGGAGCAAGTCACGCAGCAAGCGTTCAAGGATTTTTCAGTATAGATTCCCTTTTTATATGAAATGATCACTCATCACCTTTGCCTGCTACTGTGACCAGTTAGTTAAATAATGATTAATAACAATTAACTCCTGGCTTAGATACCAGAGCAACCTTGAGTTCCTGGGATAAACCTTTGTGGGTTATAATTCTTTTCAAAAAATACTCTGACTGCACATATTTTCACTTTCACAGCCCCAGTGCCCTGGTCTGGTGGACCGTCTATGTCCATGGCTGTCCATGCCTGTGTCCATCTGGGCCCAGATCGGCTGAGTCCCTGCACTGGCCTGGCTTTGGTGGAGGAGCCGGGGCTTTACTCCTCCCTGGAAAGCATGCTGGGGCAGGAGGCCTCACTCACAGCTGGAGAGCCACCTCGGGAAGAGGCAGGTCCCCTTCCAGGTCTGGAAGCCGCCCGCTTCAGACTCCCCGTCCCTACATCCTCTCTGGGCCCAGTCTTGCCTGTGGACGGTCATCAAACCCAGTGAGCAGCAGTGAGCAGCAAAGCTCGCTGAACACCATCTGGCATCCTCCCCAGAGCAGCAGGATCTCGCCCGCCCCCGACATGGCCGCATCGGTCACTGTCCCACCACTTGGACCAACAGCCTGACAAGACTGAGCGCTCATTTCCCATTTGCTGCTCCCTGGTCCTGAGCCCTAATGCCACGTGCTTTGGAGAGCATGTGTTGACAGTGCCACACTCCTGGCGCTGGTTCTGGTATCATGGATGATAAATTATTTTGTGGTAACAGAAACCCTAACATGTCATTCATCTAACACCATGGTTTAATTCTTTCTCCTCTTGAGTGTGCACCGAGGGCCTGCTGCCGAGCTGGGATCCTCATCATCTTTCAAGAGTCTAATCGCTGGGGAAACCACAGCCCGAATATCTCTAGTTGCTGAGCAAAGGGCAAAAAGGTCCTGCGGGGGTGGGGAGGGGGTATCACCTGCTTATTAACACCTCTGCCAGAGGCGCCCGCGGCCCTGCTCGGAGCTCCTAAACCAGGACCGACCTCCCCTCGCCCAAGGGGAAGACTCAGCATCTTGCCAGGAGCACCGCAGGCTGGGCCTGGGAACCTTTTGAGAAAAGGGCCATCCAGCTGCCTCCCACCTGCTCTTTCCTGAGGCCACTGAACTGGCCTTTAGCCCAGTTAGGCTCATTCACCTTCTGTAGTGTTTACTGCACCACTGGTACACATCCTCTGATGCCCACAACTTTCCAAATGGCTGCACTTCGTTATCCATACTCCAGGAGTAGGATATCTGGTAGCCAGTCAGCAGTCAGAAAGCCAGTGTACAAGCACATAAAATAAATCGGGTTCTGAAGCTTATATCCCTCCACAACCTTCCCTGGAATCCATGGGGTGGATAAAGGAGAGTCCACCTGTCATAGCTTTGATTCAGAGATGCAAGGTGACAATGTTGACCTTCTCCTACAGCAAGGGAGCAAGTAGTGATGTGCCCAGTGTGCTGTGGCCCCACATTGTTCTTGAACCTGGGGTACAATGTGGGGTTGCCCCACATCCAGCAAATCTGGTGAAGCCCGGCCAGGGGCAGACGTGTCACCAACCAGGGTGGCAGAACACCTCCACTGTGGAGGTCAGTCTGAGGTCCACTCCATGCTGAGCACCTGGAGGATATGTTGGAGCCATCAGGAGCCACAGCAGAGGAGGGGCACCTGGGGCATGAGACAGGAAGAAGACATTGAGGAGGGGAAGACCACAGCGGGTGACCAGGATAATGAACCCCAAGGTGGAGACGTGGGAGGGACAGTGTCAAGCGCTTCTGTGGAGTGAGACATGAGTCCCTGCGGTGGCTGGAGAAAGTCTGGGGATGTGGGTAGAGAGGGACAGAAGCACTAACGCAAGGAGGGCACGGGGACCCTGCAGGGCCTCGCCTGGTCTCCGAGCCTGTGTCACCCTCACAGTCCTGCCTCCTGGTGATTTTAGTCTATGCATGTGATTTGGGGAATGCCTCTGATTTTCCTTGACTCTCATTGGTCTCCTTGAAAATCTATTTTTCTACAAAACATAAATGATGGTATTTGCTTTATAGAACTGTGAATATTGAAGGGAATAATGGGGTAAAAGGGTCTCACAAATTCTTCTGCTGTACCTGTACTCACTGTTGTCATACTATTGCCACCACAACCATCATCAAAGGCCATTTGGTCCTCTCCCCCAGTACATTTTGATAGGAACTTTCTATACTGATTCCAAATGAAACTGAACTTCTGTGTCCCTTCCTTCAGTGTAAGTTCTTTGGGGTCTACCAGTCCTTTCCATGCAGAACGGTGGATTTTCCTTCACTGCTTGATGGTTAATGAGCCAACAACCAGCCCAGATGTTTTACAGGGCCTTTGGGGGATTCTCACATGGTATCTACTGAGTTCCTCTTACTCAGTGTCTGCAGACCTTTTTATTCCTTTGAGCAGTAGACTCAAGCAGAAACAGTCATCTGTCTTAGCGTTCCGTCAGTGCTGAAGACAGTGACCAGGAAGCCCGAGGCTCATGCCTTGTACGGGTTGTCTCCCAGCTGTGTAGGCAGGGGACGAGAAGAGATGCAGCTCCACTCACTGCCACGTCTCCCACTTCCCCTTCTGCTCCTTCCTTGCTGCCCACCAGGAAGAGCTGTCTAGTGCAGGGTTTGGGCTGCTGGAGGCGGAGTGATACAGGTCCCTGCCCAAGTCTGCGCACTCCGTCATCTCTTCCCACTCCCCTTGCCACTCGATGGAACCAAGTCATAGGTTCCAGGGAACTCTGGCTTGAGCCTCTTTGGGGACTGAGACACAGACTTCTACTCTGTCAGAGATTGGCAGGAAAAGCAGCACATCGTGAACAAAGCAAAAGGACTGCTCATCAGACAGCCATGGTCTATGCCCACTAGGCCTCCTCTTTGCCAGGAGCCACCTCAGATGCTCACTTCAACAGCAGTCTCCGGGCAGGGGAGCCTCTCCCTGCAGCACAGCCATTATCACCTGCGAACCAGGCACACATGACCACGGGGAAGAGCCCGGGCTTCTGGCCGAGGCAGCTCTCTGATCCCGTTACGTACTTGAGACAGGGAATTAGAGATTTTGCTGGTCTCAGAACTCTTTACTGAAATCCCATCTCGCTTAGAGCTCCTCCAGGGAGGCTCCCTTCCACAGCTCCTGGTGTGCTGCCCCAGCTGCCCCTGGCTGAGCATCGAGACTCTCTCCACACCTCATCCTGTGGAGCTGCTGACCTCACAGCCTCCCACTTGAAAGTTTCCCTGCCTGCCACACTCTTTGTACTTGAAGGATTTTTGCTCCCTGAAGGACGCGCTCGATGCGGAGTCCAGATGGTCCCCAGAAGCAATCTCCTCTAGATGGGAATTCTGTCCCTTCCTGAATCGGCCATCCAATTTCTTTCCAGCTCTGGCAGTGACAATCACCTCGAGGCCTTATGGGGCTCCCCGTGCATCTGGAGTGGGCTGCGGTGCCCTGCGCAGGGTGACCTACTTGAGGGCGTGCACCTCCCGGCCACCTGCAGCCGGCTGCAGCCTCAGACCGCTGCGCTCACCTGGCCCGTGAGCTCCTTTAGCCCCAAGGAACCAAGCTCTTGTTTCTGTACCGCTCTGAAAAGGAAAGGGAGACCAAGTCTGACGGTCTCAGTGGGTCAGCGTGCGAGGCCCACAAAGCAGCAACAGTGCTTGGACGGCGGCTTCGGCATGGGGAGCTCATCCTCCCAGTCCGTTTTGGGTGAAGGAAGCAAACGCCCCATCCCTTGTCATTCGGCTCAAGCTCCAGCACAGACTCTGCACATGGCAGGGTCTCTGGGACAATCCATGCCTTCGAGGCAGGAAAGGCTGTGGAAAGCGAGCCCCTCCATCCCCAAAGCCTGGGCACCGTGCCCTCCAGCTCCGCTACGTGAAGTGCATTCTGTGGACCAAAGCCTGGTGTCACCAAAGACACACGCAGAGTGCCCAGCTGGTCCCTGGCCCAGGAGCCCTTCGGCCTGCAAGTCTGCAGCTCCCCGGAGGACTCCCAGGTGCTCCCGCTGCAGGGACACGATTCAGCCCTTCAGAAGGGAGCACAGCTGTCACTCTGCACTAACAGGACCTGGCAGCGGAGCAGCAGCCACCATGCGCTCCACAGAGGGCCCGACCAAAGGCTCCCAGCTAGGCCGGAGGCCAGGTCTCAGGCAGCGCGAGTGCTCGGCCCCGGGCCGGATGGATCGGTTGAGCAAGGCGGATGAGGACAGGGCGGCACGCTTTCTTGCGCTGCCTTCCCACCAAACGGTGTGTCACGGCAGCGCCACCATGGCTTTGGTCGCATCACACCGAGTAAAGACACTCAAGAAACAGGAGAGCCAGAAAAGTGCCAAGAACCTCGGCACCGGCATTCAAAGCCCAGGAGGACTCTAAAGGGGATCTGCGGCAATGTGTCTTTGAGCCTAGTAAGTTCAAAACTTAGACATTCACCGCAGTTTGGGTCACACCTAGCTGAGGTGCCTGTCCGCCGCAGCCGCAGGGGCAGAGCCCTCTTGGCACAATGCTGTTCTCCTCTGAGGGTGAGTCCCCCTCCACCTCCTCCTCTCACCTCCCACTCCACCCTCTCTGCGTCCCTTTCTTCCGGGCAGAGTGGGTATAAGCAGTGTGGAGAAGCTGCTGGTGGCTGTGGGCCTCATCTCCCTGGGGACAGTGCAGAGGCCCTGGGGGCTGCACACCACATGGGTCCCTGCAAACCTGATTCGGCCCCAGGGTACTGCATGCCCAGAGGCTCCCCTGGAGGGTGCGAATGCGTGTGAGTGCTGGTTCTCAGCTGTTTGCAGACCCAGGAAGCATGAGGCCTCCAGTGACAGCCGAGTCCAGGACACCGTAACTCACAGACTCACACAAATGTTTCCTCAGCGCCAGCCATTTATGATGGAAGTGAATTCAAATAGCAAAAGGGACTGAATAATATCAAAAAGCTAAATTTTCCTTCAGTTCCTGACTCGGAAGGCACAGCAGGATTTCCCCACCAGCGCATCCATTTTTCATAGCAGAACAGAGGGACGGGGCCTTGAGTTCATGGGGACTCTGGGGTCTGGGTGCCCAGCTGGCCGGGGACCCTGGGCTGCTCTGCCACGGCCGGGCATCAGGGACTGGCAGCTGCCACCTGCGAGACCCCTGCATGCAGCCAGGTGGCCTGCTCTCCGAGCACATGCTGTGCTGCAGTAAGTGTCACCCAGACAAAGGTTCTGGGTGCTGCTCAGAGGTGGCTCAGCGTGGGCTGTGGTGCTGGCCCCTGGTGTGCAGATGCTGCGTGGTCCCCGAAGGTGACGGCCAGAGACGCCTGCCCTGTGCTCAGCATGCGACCGAGGATCGGGTTGGAAGGGAGCAGGAGCAGAAGAGGAGCGCAGGCAGGAGGGCAGAGGCAGGAGGTCTGGGGTGCAGGAGGCCATGGGGCCACTGTGGAAGACTCCATTTCAACTGTGGGTTGCTCACCGCAAACTCAGCCCTGCTTCCTGGCCGCCCGGGCTGAGGGTGCCGCCTTCCAGCCTGGATTGAGGGCCTGGGCCGGGGACTGTGTGACTCCCGGGGTGCAGGAAGGGGGCCTACTGGGCCCTGGGAGCAAGATCTCCTGGAAAAGAGGAGACTTAGTCAGAGTCAGGACCGGGGCCTGAGACCCGGGGAGCCTTCGGAGCTGAAGAGCATGCGGCAGGCATGCGCTCTTGGGCGGGCACAGAGCGGCCCCCAGGGGACAGGAACAGCCTGGCTCTGCCCAGACTTGGAGCTGCCCCTCAGACAGGGCCCGGGCCACAGCCCTGCCCCCTCGCCTCTGCCTCTGCTCTCCATCTCCACTTCCTCCCCCACCTCCTCCTCTCCTTTCTCGTGACAGTACTGGGGACTGAACTCAGAGCCTTGGCACTGAGCTACATTCATAGCCCCTTTTATTTTATATTTCCAGACAGCATCTCCCCATGCTGGACTGGGACTCGAGATCTTCCTGCTTCAGCCTTCCAGAGCTGGAGGATTGCAGGGTGTGCCACCATACCTGGTTCACATCTCCCTTCCAGAACGAACCGTCCCAAACATCTATCTCTCGTCCACACCTGCTTCCCTCAGTGAGGAGCACCTTATAAACAGTTTCGACTTGCATTCCTTGTGACTGCCCTGCTAGTTCGCTTTAGGGTGTAAAGCGCCATTTTGTTTCAAATGCTCTGCACTTTTGCATAGAAAATGGCTCCCGTTCCCATAGAGACCTGGAGGTTGGGCCTCATCAACTGCCAAGAGTTGGGTTTATGGGCTAAGAGAGCCAACCGCAGACAGTGCCTCACCAGGACAGGGCATGTGGTGCCCGGCACTGTGTGAAGGGGCCTGGGCACCACGGGGTGCTGGTCTGGAGCGGGCAGAGCGGAGGCCACGCCCCCTGTGCATGGGCTGTGTGGGATCTGAGGGAGAGGGGGGCCCAGGAGGAAGGGACCTCTGGGATCTCAGCCACTCCAATAGAGCAGACCGACAGAGGCGGTGGAGCGCATCTGTGATCCCAGCTACTCAGGAGGCTGAGGCAGGAGGATGTCAAGTTAGAGCTTAGCCTGGGCAACTTGGCAAGGCTCGGTCTCAAAATGAAGAGTGAGATGTGCTGGGGATGCAGGTCGGTGGCAAAGCAGCCCCGTGTTCCATGCTGAGGAGCAGCCCCACGGCTACTTACGCAGTGCAGGCCCAAGACCCTGTGGTCCGCTGCACTTTGCTCCCCGGGCACCACACGCCAGAGGACACTTCCCCCGCCGCTGGTGAGGTTCTGTTTTGTTTTTGAAGGGGAGAAGTCCAGTGATCAGGTAGGTTTCATGAAGACTTCGGCCCAGTGCTTTGGGGACTTGACCATTCAGTCGAAGGGGAGTGACCCGAGACCCAGGTGCACCACGCGGCCCTGGTTCTTTTCAGCTTGATCCTGTGAGCCTGGGCGGTCGGCAAATCAGGCAGACGTGTTGGTTCCCGGCAAAGAGCCAGCGCCGGGTACAGCAGTCTGCCCCAAGAAAACAAGTCCACCAACAGGAAGACAGGAGTCAGCTCTGTCAAAACGGAACTCGGGAGACTTCCCGGGGGGTGACGCGGGCGGCGGGCAGGCTCGGAACCGCATGCGACAAAGGTGATGATGAATCCGGGAACAGGAGCCCAGGAGCCGGGTTCACATCGCCCCTCCCTCCCTGCTCCCCGCGGAACACAGTGGGGCCTGCGCCCCCGAGAGGGAGTCGGGTCAGGGATGAGGGCCCTTCCCTCCCGGAACCAGCACTGCTGCCTCTCTTCCGTAAGTGCTGGAACCCGGACGAAGCTGAGGCCAACAGGATGGCCTCCTGCCCACTGCTGCTTCCAGATGTATCTGCGGAATCTGCAGACTGAGTACATATCATCAAAGACGCTGTGCTTCTAATCACTTTTAGGGGAGCCTAAATGTCACACATAATACTCTTTTTCTAAGGAAAAAATCTCCAAGCAAATGCAGCTCAAAGGAGGTTCCAGAAATATAAAGGAGGAAATGGAAATGTTATTATCACCTGTAATTTTTATTGGGGCCCTTCTGGGCCACACACCCTATCATGGTTAGGAGCACAATGCTCTTCACTCTGGCAAATACTAATTTTTCAATGATGGCAAAAATTAGAGAAATTCTCCTGGCTCCATATTTTCTTTTGGGGAACCCAATGAAAATGCAAATGGGCTGTGCGCTTTTGTGTGAAAATTCTCACCCGGCTTTATCGCTGCTCTCCCACCCTTGCCCTGGAATCCAATTACATTACCCATGGCCCAGCTCCGCAGCCCCAGGCGTGTGGGAGAGCTGGAAAATGAGATGAGAGCCGGAGACTGAAATTCTTTTCTCTGCTTCCAGGATGTGACCGTGGGCAAGCTTTCCTTCCATTTTACATCTTGCAAAAGAATTAGCAGCCTTAAAATCGAGAAGGGATAGGCTAGATTTAAGCCTTTAGAAGCAGACTTGGGCCAGGAAGGGTGGCTAGCGGAGGGTGTGGGCTGGCACCCCAAGGCCCTGTCTCTGGGAGAACCGCTGTCCACTCTCCGCCAGCCCAGGTCAGGGCATCTGCGGCCCAATTTTGGCTCCTGGGCTTCTGTTTCAGGACAGATGTTTCTGTGGCGGGGAACCCTGAGGATTCCAGCATGGATTCCAGCGCGGGCGTTCAAAGACAGCCTCTGTGCCTGTGCGTGGAGAGGCCCCTGCTTCCCGCACAACCTGAGAGCTCCCCAGGCCGGGAGGGAGCGGGTGTTTACATGATCGCTATCAGTTGTAACTATCAGGGCAGAACCATCAATTAGCTCTCTCCTTGCAAAATAACACCTGGGAATCTTCTTCCACAAACTTGTTTAACCTTTCCTCTCCCCTCCCTCCAGTGACAGGCTGAGATTTACGAGTTGTAAAGACGACTCGCAGCACCTGGGCGATGCTATCTCTATCTGCCGAGGAGAAATACCTTGGAGGGGCTGCTGCTCATTAAGAAGGAACTTTACCTTCCACAAACCGGGTGTCTGAACTGATAACACACCCGACCACATCACCCAGCAGCCCTGGAAAGCGGGAAGGGGCCTCTCCTGGGGCTCTGAGCCCAGCCCCCACCCCCAGGAGGGCTGGCAATGGGGCTCCGGCCCCCAGAGGCTGTGATTTTCCAGTGCAGAAAGAGAGGGCAGGCGGACCTGTAACGCACACTGAATCCAAATGGCTCAATTAACCTGCGGCTCCGCTCTTCATCCTGTAAAACCTGGATTCAGTTTCGTGTTCCCCAAACCACAGCAGAGGACAGGTTCAGGGAAGCCCGTAGGCCAGCAGCTCACAGCCCAGTCCTGACCCCACCTGCTCTGCACAGCCCCCATCCCTCCCATCAGCGCCCGTGAGAGCCCTGGGGTTGGGTGATGAACCCGGCTCACTGGAAAGGCCCGGTCTGCCGTCCCATGTGGGACAGAGGGAGCGTGTATCAGGGGCCAGGGGCCGGCTTTCTGGAGCTGCCAGCCGGGATGCTGGGTGAGGATGCGGCCCGGCCCTGAGGGGCTGTGCTCAAGGCAGGGCAGCCAAACAGAGTCTGGGCCCGAGCAGGGCCGGCACTCAAGAGCCTGCACTGGGCGTGCCTTGCAGGGCTGAGGGCTGGGGGCCAGTGCCCCATGGGGAACCTTGTTCCCCAGGAACTGTCTTTCTATCATGCATTTGAAAGAATTTGCCGTAACTATAACAAGTACCAAGTCAATGGGCCAAAAGGCGAGTTTTAACCCAATAACCCATCTGACCTGGCTTTCTCACATCTGTCTACCACGCCAGGAATCCCCTGTCCACGGCAAGAATCTGCTTGCTTTGTCCATTCACGTGCTGATGGACGCAGGCTGTGTCCAAGCTTTAGCTCTTAGGAGTTGTGCTGAGTAACTAGGGTGCGCTGAGGTCGAAACGCTACGATGTCTAAGCCTTTGAGTGGACAGAGAAAGTGTGGTATTTATACACAGTGGAGCACTACTCTGCTCTAAAGAAGGATAAGTGTGAGTCATTTGTGGAAAAGGGATGCACCTTGAGACCGTAATGTTCTGTGAAAGTAATTAGAAACACAAGCTTAAATGTTTCATGGTTTCTCTTACACGAGAAGCCCAAGGTATAAAGAGCAAGATGAAAGATAGAGAACAGGAAACGGGAAAATGGAAAAGGAAGCAAGAGGGGAAAGGGGGCCTGGCCACACTTCCCCTTGCCACCAGCGCCCCCTGTGCCTGCCCTCATGACCAAGCCTGCAGTGGAGGGGCTGGGTGCTCCTCCCGGCCTGTGCCCAGGGCCCTCCCGTGTCAGCACTGGATGCGCCCACACCCACTCTGCTGGCCTTCGGGCGGGGACAGGGACTTTCTCTGACCTGCCCATGGGCTGGGACCTGGCTCCCACTCTGCGCCCACAGTGGACGAAATGGTCCGGTCTGGTGTTTACCCAAGAGTCCATGGTGCCCCTCCCAGGCCCTGCCTGGCCCCCTCCGATCTTCGGGAGAGGGGCCTGGGTGGGGTGCTGTGGTGCCCTTCTGTAGAGGACACGGCAGAGGGACCCCATTCTTAAGGCCCTCAACTCGGCTTCCAGTATCATCCGAGGGAAGGGTCTGCCAGCCTGGCATGGGTGGGGTGGAAGTGGGTGTCCGCGAGGCTGGGCGATTCCCACTTCCTTGAGGCAAAATAACAAGAGCAGTGAAGACAGCCAGGAGCCCTGTCACTTCTCTCACTTCCGGAGCTTCTCTGAGGTGTCAGGTAGAACCAACAACAAATCCCCAAAACAGCAACAAAATCTGACTGCGGAAAGTGTGAGTGTGCCTGAGCTGTCTTTGTGGGTGACGGGGGGGGCATAGCAGGGTGCGTGAGGTCTGGTCACTCCTGACTGCCTGAGTGCGCTCTGTGAGCCTCCCGTCCCGCCCTGCTGTCTCTCCCCTTCAACATGACCAGGACTTGGGACCTCAGCAGGCCACAGGTTGCACAGTAGGAGGCCCCACTCCTTTATGTCACCACTTTCCACCGCCTTCCCTGGAGTCCATACATTTCAGGGGTCCAGGGGGACCGGCAGGCAATTCTCCTCCACTTGACTCTGAGGCCAAGGCTCCTGGTTTCTAGGCAGTTTCCCAGGAACGTGAACAGCAAGGTGAGCTCAGAAAGGAAATGAGTCAGAGGGTTGGGGCTGGGAAAACCCTGAAGGCCTGTGGGGCAGTGATGACCGGGGAGCCGAGAAACCCAGCTGCGGCCACAGGCCCTGACCAGCGCCTCGGCCTCAAACCACCCCAGGCCCCAGCCACACCAGTGCCTTGAAGCTCGGTGCCACTAGCGACCCCCGTACAGGAACAGACGGCCAGGCTCCAAGCCCTGAAAGCTGAGTCTGCAGCAGCATGAGTTCTGTTTTCGAAGGTACCCGGACTTCCTGCTTGCTCAGAATCCTCTGGGCTCCCTTTAACCTTCTGCCTCCATTAACATCACACTTTCAGGAAGGACACAAGGGGACGTCCCAAGTCTCAGCGTGGAATTCTGGCTCCTTCCCAATCAACACCCAACTTCTCCCCCAGACTCGAAGCTTCTCCCAGGCGTGCCATGGCCCATTACCTTTTAAGCCCTGGTTCAAAGGCAGTGTTCTCTCACTCTGTCCAGAAAAGTAGACAAGCTCCTGCCATCTTCTCCCCTGATCTCCTTGAAGAAGGTGCATTTTTTGCTTAAATAAAGAACAATCTCCTTTGTAGGAATATTCTCCAACCAAGTGGCTTAAACTATCAAAAGGAAGAGGCCCTCCCAGTTTTAACAGAATAATAAAAGGTGGTTTTATTTTTTAAAAATTATCTAGTGTACATGAAAGGGCCCCAAGGCTTTGGTAAACATGAGTAGTCATTGCTAAAACAATAGAGCAATTAATTCCATGAGGTTTCTGGGTTCTCGGTGATGTAATTCACCGTGAAGGCCAGAAATCCTGTCCCTGTGAATCTCAAGAGCTTCTCTGCCAGGAGCAGATACAGCCCCCAGGTTAGAAGTGCTTCGCAGGCAGATCGCACTGGCTGGTGGAACTGGGGTTGCAGTACCCTCATTCCTAACTGTTTCTCCCTTTGTCAGTTGGAAATGTGGTCTACAACTTGTTTTTTTCTGGAATCGGTTTGTCTTTATACAAAGTTGAATAGCATAAGGACCTAACACAAGCCACGAACACAATAGCTCCTTAAAATTTAAAATCCAGCTCCTGTAGGGCACAAGGCACTTGTCATGTTCTATTAATCCTCAGTCCCTCTGACAAGCAGGGTGGAGTGCTCCTCGAAGGTATGCAGGGCCAGCTTACCTGCTGCCTGAGCCTGGGCACTGTCAGCTGACCACCAGTGGGAACCAGACAGGGTGACTAGGAAGGCAGCTTGGGGAGAGTCACATTTTGCCACACTGTTCTCACCAAACTATATTTTAGTTAGGAGCCTGAAACCATAGGCTATTATCAAGTATCATGAATCAAAAAGCTATGGTCAATTTAATTTTTAACAAACATAAAATATATAACCTGCTTTGAAACTGGGCATCTGTACTTCCTTGTTGGTTTTGGTGGTGCTAACCTGGTTTCTCAAGGATGCGCTCTGCTGCCCACCTTACCTCTCTGGACAGTGGGGACAATACGCCATGGGGCACTGAAAGAGGGAGAGGAACTAGAAATGGCTAAAGGTCCAACTTTAATAGGCAGGAGATTCGCATTCGAAGAAGCCAGCAGAATTTATACCCTAAAAACAGTTTTTGAAGGACAGACTTGTAAATGTCACTGAGAAGGCAGGGAAATGTTGAAAAGGTGAGATCCTGCAGAGTAGAAAATCCAGGCCCAGGGCTTTCCTGAGGAGGAAGCAGAGAAACAGAGCCTTCTTCTGAGATGGCCAGAGGTGGTGCTCAGAGTTGAGACAAAATGACCACAATGGTCCCCATCCGGTGATGGGCAGATCCAGAGAGACCCTGGCAATGTCCCGAAACCCCAACATTAAGAAATATGCCTGGGAGGACTTGGTAGAGAAAACCAAGAGGTTAGGTCACTGCAGATCACACTGCGGCAGCCTCCCAAGAGAAGGGCTGGCCACCGACCCCTCCCATGGCCCGTAGGTTCCGAGGCCCAACGCCAGGCACAGGCAGTGTCCCCCTCACCAGAGGACAGTGCCTACAGTTGCTCTGTACCCACTGGGGCAGAGTCATGGAGCAGGCCAGGGGGAGGAGGCCCAGCTCCACCCAGGAAGCCTGGGCCAGTGGGGGTCAGCGTGGGCCCACCACCGGGCACTTGCTGACTGCCCTTCCGCAGGTCGAAGAGTCTCAGAGAAGGCGTCATTTCTGGTGATTTGCTCTGTGTTCGCTTGCTGGACTGTTTGCATATTGCTGACTTTTTTTTCTGATTTTGAGTTCAAGGATTAACATAATTTTTTCTAAATTACAAGTAAGGAAAAAATACTGGCCAGGTTTTTTCCTGGGCTACCGGGTAACTGCTGTGGACAAGACATTTACCGTTATTTGGGAACAGCTTACTAAAACTGTAGTTTTATTTCCAAGTGCAATAAGGCTTTGTCTTATCTCTCTACCTGTCCATTGGTCACCCATCTGTGTACAGCTGGATTGGTCTTGTCATCTGTCTCCATTCCGCCTGTCTCTGCATCTGACCACTGTTGGTGCGCATGTCTGCCAGGCTGTTGGGAGTGTATCTGGGGGCTAGACGTTTGAGGAAGAGTAACTGGTGGTGCTGCAACATTGCTGAATCGAGCCAGTAAGACATGCATGATGCGCTAAGCCCTGCAGCCAGAGACGCACTGTAAGACCCCCCAGTCTCCCAGCAAATCTATAGGTAAGTATCTAGCAGTCAGTCAATCCATCGGTCAGTTGTTTCCATTGCCTGCAATGCATTTTTATGGGTTCAATATCTTTAAGATCCAACCCGTCCCAACCTGAACAGTTGGAGAGGCACCTGAACTCTCCCGCGGCATGCTTCCACCTCAAACAGATGAGGACAGACGGTGGGGGTGACAGGCCAGTGACATGCACAGCGAGAGCTCTGCCGGCTTCTGGGGAGGAGGCCCTGGGCTGGCCAGCCAGGTATGAGTCTCAGTGAGGGGGCGGCTGTGTCCAGCACACCCAGGCTGTGCCAGGCTAGAAGAGGACAGGGTGGAGGACCAAGCAGGGTGCAGCCTTGCTTGGAAGCAGCTGCTGGAGAAAAGCTGCCCGAGAGGGAGAAGCCAGAGGAAATGGTCTTGCAGGGGCTGGAAATCCTCCAATTCCCTCTGTGGTTAGGAGCCATGTACGGTTTTCAGACAGTGCGTCCTTCATTCAAAGTGGATTGTATTTGCTCCTAGGTGCTTTTCATTCTATTTTCAAATTTGCACAATCAGATATTTCACTGTGACAGGGGAAACTACTCAAGACATGTAAAGAAGACATGTCCCTCCCACAGCAGCCAGTGTGAGGATGCAGCTCGGGAGGCCCTGACGTCCCTCGTGCCCCCGGGGACCCAGACTCTAACAAAGCTGTGTGTGTTCTGTGGCATCTACGTGCCATTATTGGCCGACACCTGAGTGGATTTTAATCAAGAATCTCCTGACATGTCATCTGGGCTTGGGCTTCCACTCTATGAAGTAAGTCTCCCCATATGGGAATATTAGATTATAGGGAGGGTGGACTCTCACTTTTATCACTGTTCTTCAATTATGTCCTCTGAGGTGAAAAGCTGCAGGGAATATTCTGCCCAACAGGTGCAGGTTGAGCTGCAGGCCGGCAGGTGGCCATGTGTTTAGCACCCGCGCTGAGGAAGATGGGAGGCCTGTGAGCCTGTGAGCGACAGCAGGTGCTGGGGGGGGGGGCACGGTGTGGGGCCCCTTTCCGGCCACAGGACCCCTGGGTAATCATTTGAGAAGCTGGGCTGGACCAGATGGCTTCTGGGAGACCAGGACAGACACACAGTGGAGGCAGCTTCCCAGTGTCCCGTAGAGAGAGCCGCTTTGTTGGGGCTTCTGTGAACAACAGGTCACAGAGTGGAGGAAGATGTTGCAGGGGAGAAACGTTGCTTTCAGGAGAGATCTCCCCAGGCTTCAAGCAGTGAGCCTGGTAATGCGGGCACAGAAGCGTCCTGGACCCCGACCTCGACTTTGGACCTAAGCTCCCTGCCTCTCCTCTCCTTTCCCCTTTTCCTCTCTTTTCTTCTTATGAACTGGAGACTACGGCATTAAATGAAATGAACCAGACACACAAGCTTGAAGGTGGAGGGAGGCGTGAAGAAGGAGATGAGAAAAGAACTGAGCCGTGTTGCGTACCTGCACCAGCTCCCCGTGAGGACCGTGATTATTCCACACTGCACCATGGCCTAAGAAATAAAAATTGGAAATAAGCTATTCAAGATAAGAAGAACAAAATACACAATAAAGAAGTTGAATTTAAAAAAAGGAACTGCGTGAGGAAAGGGTATCAATTCCAAAGTGGTTGACCTTTGTCATCTTACTCCCCACGGAGTCTGTCTGTGCCCCGCGGTGGGCACCACCCTGACCTGGCCCCGAGGTCGGGGTGGGTGGAAGGACATGGAGGACAGGCCGCCTGCGGGCAGAGGAGGCCCAGCCCTGCGCTCGCACTCGGCTCTGCTGGCCTCCTGGAGTGTGACCTTCAGCACACGGCACATGTGCGTCAGTGGACACGGCAGGAGGGGCCCCACACGGGGTCTGCGGGACCAGCCCACTCATCCCAATTTCCAAGCTGTCTCCTAGATTCATGACACAATAAAGCACAGAAAGACGAGCTGGGCTCCATATGTGATGCGATTGCGTTAAAAGCCGCTCTGTTGCAGCCTCAGTGCTTGTTCCAAAATCTCCTCTCAACTTCCTTTTAGGGGGAGGCGGCGCCATCTCCCCAGTCTTGAAGGTGATTTGAGCTGGGGAGAAGCAGGCGGCTCCTGCTGTCTGCCGTATGTCACTGCGTGCACTGCCGCCACCCTCCACTGGCCTGCGAGGAGGATCGGACGCGTCGAGGGCCGTGCCAATGGCAAGTCCCCTGTGCTGCCCACCGAGCTTCACCCGGCCTGGCAGTCACAGAGCTGCACCGGGAGGGCCTGGGTGCAGCGCCCTGCTGAAAGAGCCAGGGCCACCGGGAGAGCCAGTGCAGGGGCCAGAGGGTGGCAGCGACCATGCAGGAATTCTGCAGGCCCCGAGGGCAGACAGCGGCCTGCACCTGTGGGCTAGCCCCTGTGAGCCCTGGTCCCGTGGCATTCTGAAGGCAGAACAGAGTGTCCCGTGTGGGCTGGAACTGGAGTTGAGGAGCCCTTGCTTGGAAGGGCGTGGGTTTAGTCCCAGAGGAGCCAGCCCTGCCAAGGTGGAGGGCTGCGCCGCGCATCTGCCTGTGGCTCTTCCTTCTTGCCTTGTCCTGAGTGACTCAGACAGTGCTAGCCATGTGGAGCCTGCAGCTGTGTTACCTGCAGCCCGGAGACTCTGATCCATGTCTAATCCCATCGGGGTTCTTTAAACTCACTTAGAAGGTCAGTGAAAATGTGATGACAATCCAGAGGTGACAGGAAGTCACCTGTCTTTAGGGTTTGGTTCCATCATTGCTGCTAGATCCCGCCCCAGTGGCACTGGATGTCTCGTTTTGCTTTGAAAACAAAACAACACCCGGATAAAGTCATGGGCATATCACCCAACTCTACGCTGTGCTTTAGCTTTGAAAAAGACAGCTTCTGGAAAAGAACGGTGGCTTCCGCCTGGCTGCGCCTTTCGGCGGTGATGAGCGGAGGTTGGATGGAAACTGCTTCTCAGAAGGGGTGGGACTCAGACTCCAGACGCAGACACCTCGGGTGCAGCTGCCTGCTGCCTGGCCTGACAGACGCCCTCCCTGGTCGCCCCTCACAGCCTCCTGCTCGGCACCCGAGCCTTGGCATCCGGCACTGAAGGAGGAGGGAGAGAGGAGACCACCGCACCAGAGGGGCGGCACAGAGCGGGAAGGGTGCCCCTGGTGGAGCGGAGGCACAGGGCGTGGGTGGGGATGGGCGTCCCTCCCCGGAGTTTGGAGGGGCTTTCTGAGCTCCTGCTGCTCTCCTCCCCTGCCTCCTCCCTGGCCTCCCATCACTTGCTGCCCACCAGGCCGGGCAGAACCCCACCACCTCGCAGGTGGGGCGATCTGCTGCCACTGGCAGAGACGGATGACATATTTATTAGCTTGTCACAAGCTCCCTGTTTATGGAAGGCTCACCCAGCTAAACAAAACAGTCTGCTTCCCATTGGCTCCTCCAGGGCCCCTGCTGAGCGCCGCAGCAAAGTGCTTGATGAGGCATAAAATGATGATTAATTAATTTACTGCTCGGTTGCACATCACACTGCGAGGTTTATGGTTCTCCCAGCGGTCAGCCTCTCACGGCAGTGCGCAGCCGCCCTTGCCTCTGCTCTGACCTAGGCTGGGTGACTCTGGGCTGCGAAGGAGACACAGGAGGAGCCGGGTCCCCCGAGAGCCCGGGTCTCGAGTGCAGCCACGGGTGGCGGAGGCGCCGCAGCTGGTCATTAATCACTGCTCACTTGCCCTGGGAACCAGCAGGGCAAGGCCGCATCTCGGGGGCCTCCTTCTCCACCGCTCAGAGCTGGCAGCTTGCGGCTCAGCATCCCTGTAGGAAATAAAGGCCACTCGCACCACCATGCTCACTGTGCTGCTCGGCCGGGACAGGTGCACTGGCCCAGCTACCAATGGACGGGGCGGGGAGGGTTGGTCCACACGGCCTTGACCCCCTTGAACAAACTCAGGGTCAAACACAACATGGAACACATCGCGTTTGAGCTCAGGCAAAGGAGAGCTTTGGGAATGGGGCTTCGTTTTTTCTTTCTCAGTTGAAGGCCTCCTGTGATTCAAAAGGCTGGGCTTGACGAGAGCAGGCACTTAAATCTAAAGTAATATTTCAAATCCATCTATGCATGTTCCGAATGGCCATGAAGATCGAGTTCACAGGCAGGACACATCTTAGTAAACGGCCCGCTGGAGGTGGCACTGCAGGCCACCTATGAAGAAATACTTCCATACTGCAGCTCCTTTGTCCTGGGATCTCGCACTGGCGTGTGCAGACCACATGACAGGAAGGGGCCGCAGCCCCGAGGCGCCTGCCCGGATGCAGGGCGCTCGGGAACAGCATGTGCACTGCCCAGAGAGATAGGAGCTCTGGTCCTCTGTGAGCCCTGAAATTCAGGGTGAGGGAGCCGCCCGGCAGTGGGGTTTGCACCTCCCTCCCCATACCCCACTCCTCCCTTCGGGTCTGCCCCTCCAGCTCCTGTGGCCACCTCTCCAGGGCAGCTGGACGCTGTGTGTCTACTAGTGGGAGAGGTTAGAGACCTTGGGGACAGGGACAGCTCCTGCCCGCACCTCCCACCCCAGCGTTCTCCCTGGGATGAGAGAGCAGCTCCACTGGGCCCAGGCCAGAGCCAGGACACCCAGGCTTCTCACACATGGTACTCTGGGAGGGACCTCCCTGTCCCGTGCTGCCCATGGCCAGGCTAGAGAAGGACAGGGCCACCCGGAAATGGCCAGGGAGATGTCGGCTGCAGGGCCAACCACGGTCCCCAGCCAGTGAGCTGCACAGAGGGAGACCTGAGCACTGTGGTGTCCTTGCTGCCCAGCTGTGGCTGGCCCAGCCAGACGTTGCTCCCGGCTCCCTGGCTTCAGGCTCGGGACCCACCCACCCTTGTACCCAAGGGGACTCCAGTCTGATGTGAAAGGGTCCCTTGCATCCATCCCTAGGATCACAAGAGCACCGCACTCACCAGACCAGCCAAGTGGGAAGCTCTTGAGGTCTGTGATGTTTTGTACATCTGTTATTTCATTTTAGAAATTAAAAAGAACACTTTCCAGACCCACGCGGGGTGACTGGAAACTGGAACTTGGATTTAGAAGGTGCCGAAGGTGACAGGTGCTTCCAAGGCCGATTCTGACAGCTTCAGGGGAGGCGCTGGGTCCTGGAACCTCAGCCTGGGTCCCATGCGAGGCGCAGTCACCCATCCGCCTGCAGTGTCCTGAGAATCTCCTTCCAATGGACTTGGCCAGGTGTCCAGGACTCAGGCTGCTGTCTGCCACCTTCCCACTGTGCACAGGGGACTGGGCTAATGTTGAGAGAAGTTACCTTTAAAAATGGGTCTTTGTCCCCCTTTTCCAGAATTCCCAACTTATCTTGTAATGTAGCACAGTAGGGAAACACACACTTCAGCTCAAAGGCTGAGCTGCCGAGGTCTGTGGCCCCTGTGTCAGGCGACACGCAGCTCCACACTGACCCACCCCTCTGCGCCCGCCGAGCGCGCGTCCCCTTCCTGTTTCTGGGCCTCGGGCCGGGAGCTGCTGTCACCTTCACAGCACTTCTGCACTGCTTTGGAAAGCTAGGGCCAGGGAGGGCAGGGGGAAGGGAAACTGTCGCTGAGGAGGGAAGGGCAGGCACACAGGGCCGGGCCACACAGCGGGAGCCTTTTCCTGAACTCTGACACAGGCCGCCTCATGGGCACATTTTTTTTTTGTCTTTTGGAAACATCAGAAACCTGGGCAAGGAGAGCAAGACCACAGCGGAAACAGCCCCGTGAGCATTTCCTGAACAATGAGGCCCACGGCCCTGCAGCCCAGCAGCCACTGGACGCAAGTCTCAGGTGGCCTGCGCCTCCTGCAGGGAGGGACCCTGCTGTCCACAGAATGTCCATCACCTCTGATGACTTGTTCAGTACTCGGACTGAAAGGTCAAAAAGCAGCATCCATTTTCCGAATTTGATGTACAAGCTCTATGGCAATGAAGAATTTTTCTCAAGGCAAAAAAAAAGAGCCCTCTTTCTTTTACACACAGCCATGCAAGGGGTGAAGACGTCAGTGACGCGTGCCCAGCCAGACAGGCACAGACAGGACAGCTGCTCAGCACACACTGATGGTGACTCAGCCGCTGGCCACCCCGTCCCCCTGCTGCAGGTCACCAGCTGCGTGGGCACCTGCAGCCACCATCCCGAAGCCCACGGAGCCCTGCCAGGCCCAGGGTGGCCAGGAGGCTCCTGCGTGTCCTTGGGCAGGTGCTGTGCCGACACTGTTGGGGTGGGCAGGCAGCAGAGCGCGGGTGCCCAGAGGGCGGGCGCAGGAGGGCCAAGGTCGGAAGGACCCACATGCCCTGGGTGCAACACCAGCCAGGCCTCCTCCAGCCCCGCAGGGCTCTTGGCAGCGCTCTGCAGTGCGGACGACTGGGTCAGTGCGAAGGGCTGCCCGCCACGCTGATAAAGATGCAACGCTGCATGGCAGGCAGATTTGCTTGTTCTGATGCAGATTTACTGCTCCGGGGAAAAAAGAAGCCTTACTGTATGATCAAAGCTAATGAAAAGTAGAAAACAAATGTCACCACTGCAGCTGACGGGCTGTTTAATGAACACTTACTGACCGGGAGCCTGCAACTAGCGTAGCTATGGGTTTTGACTTTGTCCGTTCGCGCCTCTGCGAGGCCGTGTGCTGCCCCCGGGCAGGGCTAAGACCAGCTGTAGCAGAGCCCTGCTTTATTTAGTGCTAAACAAAGCAGCCAGGTTAAACCTGCAGAGGAGTGGAAGCCATGTCCTGTTTCTGTGGGCCGGGTCACTTACTGAGGACAGTTTGGGTGGCACCACGTGGGGCGTGATGGCTGCTTGTGCCAGGCTGCCTCTGACGGGGAAGAGCCAGTGCCCAGCATCCCAGAGGCAGCTCTGGAGCCAGTCTCCCTCGTGCGGGGTGATTTTAAGGTGCAGTCTCCAAACAGTGCTGAGTGCCCACCATGTACCCTGCAGAGTCCACTCCTGTGCATGGGGCTGCGGAGGGTGAATGGGTGGTACTGTCCTCCTGAAATCCGGGCAGCTCTTCCCCTGCATTTGGGACCGGCCTGGGAGGCACTCGGAGCAGGAGCAGCCCCAGGCTCAGTGACGCCGGCTGCCTGTCTCCACCCCTGAGGGGTCACTGAGGCCATCCACGTCCACGTCCACATTTCCCTGGTCAACTTCCACCTCACTGGCCGCCCACTTCAGCATGAGCTGGGGCGAGGTCCAGAACACGTCTGCCATTGCGGTCCCTGCAGTTCTGTTTCCAGGACGCCTGGCAGGGATACAGCCACTGCAGCATCTCCTCCCCTACCCTGGCTTTTCACCGTGTGCGGACACCAGGCCCACCTGTTCCTCCTCGAACACTGGCTGGTCTGTGCCTTGCTCTCGGGGGTCTTGAACTCAGTGAGGTCGAAGCTCTGAGGGGTGGGGGACCCTGCTTGCCATGGGATCTGACTGAAACCCGGCTGCCCACTTTGTCAGCCTGTGGGCCTCACCAGCACTGCCTGCTGGGCTGCTCCCCGGATCGAGAAGGGGAACCCAGCCCAGGTTCCAGAGGGAGAAACCGAGGCCCAGCCAGGTCACCGGGGGCACCAGCGCCAACACCCTCAGGGTTGTGCACCACAGCTCAGCCACAGTGCTGGGAAGGAAGTCAGCTCTGCCCACAAGCCCCGGGCTCCCTGTCCTTCCCTGAGTCTCCATCACAGACTTTCCTGCCGAGGGCTGGGGGACACGGCCCAGATGCCCACTGCCATGGCTGCTCCACACTTAGCTCGAGCGACGCCCACAGGAGGGACTGCCCCTCCCCCAGGCATGGGTACCGCTGCCAGTCCAGGCCTGCAGCAAGGCCCAGTCCATGGTGACACTGGGCTCCAGTTCAAATGCCCGTCTCGAGGTGCCCGGCCAGGCCTACGGTGGGGCCTCTTGGCAGAGAGGTTCCGGGAGGAAAACGGCCATTACTGCCCGGCTTCCAGGACGTTAAAGGGGTGCAGCACCCCTTGGCTGCAGCCTTGGTGCCTCCCTTCTGGAGAAGGGACAGAAGTGGCAGCCTGGGGAGAGAAAAGGATACGTGTCAGGGAGGGCCACTGAACACTGAGAGCTGGAACGAGACGACACCAGGAGGCAGCATACAGGTTTGGAGGCACGTCCCACCCCACACTGGGGGCCCTGCCACCCACAGCGGCACGGCTGGTACTTCCCGAGCACACGGAGCTCGGCTGCAGTAGGGCGGCCTGGCCGGAAGACAGTGCCCTGTGGTCAGTGGCCAGCACCAAGCCCTGGCCTGGACACACTGGGCTCAACTCGGGGCCCAGGCCCACCACGTGGTCGCCCTGGGTGAGCTGAGCACATGGTCCCTGGGTGGTGGCCGGAGGCAGTTGCACCGGTGACAGGCGATGCCCTGCTCGGTGACACCAGGACTGGGCCGGGCCTGGCAGGAAACCAACAGCATAGGCCAGGCAAAGGCCCAGCTCCCAACAGCCCTGCTCACAGCTGTCTCTCGGCCTCTGCTGGCCTCTTGGGCAATGGGAACCCAACTGTGGCAGCTCTGGGCTGGGAGTGTGAAGGCCAAGTGAAGGTCAGTGAAGGCTGCTCAGCGCAGTCCCAGCCTCATTGTTCCCAGGAGGCTGCTCCTCTTCATCCTCAGCCGCTCACCCAGGGCATGGGTATGCCCAGGTGGAGACACCAGAGCCTGGCCACAGTGTGAGCACACCGAATAGCAGGTGCTGCTGGGGAGAAGAGCAAGCTCACATGTGTTCAAGGTGAGTTTGGTGTAAACAGTGGATGGGAAGGGTAAAACTGAACCCAAGTAAGTCCCAGACTTGGCCTCCAGCAGGCTTGAGGAGCTGGTGCAGGCAGCCCAGCTGCCAGCCCTGTGTAGCTGGAGGTCCCTGCCGGGGCCCGTCTGCCTCCTTCCCGGTGGCCTGGAGCAGACAGGGCCTGGGGGGAGGAAAGGAAGGCTCACTTCGAAACCTTATGTTGAGCTCTGACTTCCAAAAGATTTGCATTCTTGTTCAGCAAGCACATAGACACCCGTGTGCGTGTACTTGTGAAGAGCCAGGTCTGGGGACCTGCTGGCCTCCTCAAGGTGACCTCACTGGCCCAGGCAGCCTCTCCCACTGCACACCAGAAATCCAGCACCCTCTTAGGGATTTGGCCTAAGTCCCCAGACACCCTCAGCATACCTGTGCAGCACTCTGTTTATTTTGTAAGTTCTGACCCATAGTATGGTTTTAAGTAAAAGTAAAGCAGCATCAGGAGGCTCTGCCTCTCCTCTGAGCATGAATGGGTCAAGGGATACAATTCCTAGGAACAGGAAACAGAGAGGAATCACTTTCTGTCTACTTCCTGAGACCTAAGTGTGCTCTTCCCAGTCTGTGAGGACCCTCACTTCCTGGCATGTGGGGCCACAGCCTCCTGTTGGCCCTGGGCTCTCTGATGCCCACTGAAGCTCCACCTGGAAGAGTTGGGGACATGCAGACAAAACACAGTTGCCCCCGCAAGGTGATTCCCAGGCTCCTGCCCAGCTCTGTGTTTCAGCCTTGCTAGACTTTGAGCTAGACAGCCCTGAGAGGAGTTTATACGAGCCAAGGACAGGTGTCTGGATGGGGTGGCAGGACAGGGTACCTGCTCCTGGACTTGGACACTGAGCCTTGACCCTCAGTTCTGCAGAATTTTGACCAGGATGCTGGCACTTTGCACCTTCGAGGCCTGGAGTGAGTGGGACCCCTGGTGGCCAGGTGTCAGCAGTACCTGACCGCTGTGCTGCACTCCAGTGGGGACGGCTCTGGGGGGTGCTGGATGCTTCAACACTGCTGGCTGGGGCAGCGGTTCCAGGGAAAGCTGATTCTTGCCAGCACAATCCACACAGAGTCCTACCTGCGGAAAGTCCCGACCCTCCTGCTTCTTTCCCACCCAGTCACTCTCCTTTTGACTGGCACATGGCTCAGGGCCTTGCTCCTGCCCAAGGGCTGGGTTCCATGTTCACCAAAAGTCAGCTGCAAATTTCCTAGACCCTGTCACACCAACTGTTCTTGGTGTCCAATAGTGCAGCTCAGTTACACATTGAGGAAGTGAACTGTAGATATTAGTATAACACAAAATGGTAATGTAAGCAAGGATGAGGGTTTTTTCTATGAAACCTAAGTTACACCTTGTCTAAAGACACTCAAACACTCTGCATACAACTCCCTAAGGTTAAAAAATGCTACTCAGAACACACCCCCCATCCCTTTGAAAGAAGAAGACACATAAACAAGTCTCAAAACCAAACTCCCAGATCACCTAAAGCAACCCCAAAAGGAAATGAGATGAAACAATCTGATACTCAACCACCTGGACTCCCTGAACTGGCAACAAAAGAAGACCTGGAAAAAATGAAATCAGAAATAATTTCTCAGATAACAGCAGAGATTCTGCCCATAGTGCAAGACATGATTAATAAATCTAGAGAGGACAGATAAAAAAAAATAGAGGAGCTGAGGAACATGATGGAATCCTAACATAGGAAACAAATGGAATCCATAAAACAAATGCAAACAGATTTCCAGGAGATTAAAAACTCCATTGAAAGCCTACCCAGCAGAACGAGCCAGTGTGAGGACAGAATTTCAGATATAGAAGATAAGATTGCAATTAGTGACCAGGAAAAGAAAAATTGCTTTAAAATTGTAAGGGATCATGAGAAATCAATCCAGCAGCTGCTAGATAATACAAAGAAGAATAACATAAGACTGATGAGAGTCAATGAAGAAACAGGAGAGAATGCAGATGACATAAAAAACTGTTCACAGAAGTGATGGCAGAAAACTTGCCAAGCAGGGGAAAAGAACTTGACATACAGATAAGTGAGGCATATAGGACTCCAACTAGCCTCGATCAAAAAAAAAAAAACTACACATAGCCATATAATTGTTAAGATTCCAGAAACCCAACAGGAGAACAAAGTGCTACAAGCAGTTAGAGAAAAAAAAAAATCACATACAAAGGCAAGCCCATCAGAATCACAGCAGATTTCTCAACTCAAACCCTTAAGGCAAGAAGACCTTGGAGTGACGTATTTCACGCCCTAAAGAAAATAGCCTCCAACCCAGATTGATGTACCCTGCAAAACTATCTTTCAAAACTGATAGAGAAATAAGATACTTTCATGACAAAGAGCACCTTAAGATCTTCATGAATACCAAAACAGCACTCCAAAAATTTTAGACAATATCCAAGGAAAAGACAACGAGGACCACAATGCCAGGAAGCCCAGCAAAATGAATCCATTGAGCATGACAAAAAATTAAACACAAAGAGGGAGGGAGAATTCAACAAAAAGAAAAAGTCATGACAATGAAAAGTCAGTATAAATCCATTATAACCATCAATGTTAATGGTCTCAACTCACCAATCAAAAGAAATAGACTGGCAGAATGGGTCAAGAAGCAAGATCCAACAATATGCTGCACACAAGAAACACATTTAATTCAAAAAGAAACTCATACAATGAAAGTTAAAGGGTGGAAAACAAACTCCATGTAACAGGAACCAGAAAAAAAGAAGGAGTAGCTACGTTCTTTACAGATCAAGTGCATTTCAAATTCACTCTGATTAAGAGAGACCAAGAAGGACACTACATCCTTGTAAAGGGAACAATCCAAGAGGAAGAGATGACAATCATTAACATATATGCACCAAACATTAGCATGCCCAACTATATAAAAGAAAATACTAACGGACATGAAAAATCATATAAGCACTAATACAACAGTAGTGTGGAACCTCAATACCCCACTGTCACAAAGAGATGGATCAACTAGACAAAAAATAAGCAATGGAATACTAGAACTCAATCAAACTTTTGAACAAATGAACTTGACACATGTTTACACAGTGTTCAGAAATCAGAATACATGTGCTTTTCAGCTGTACATGGGTCGTTCTCCAAAACAGACCAAATACTCACTCATAGAACATATTTAAGTAAGTGCAAAGGAATTGAAGTTATCCCCTGTATATTATCAGACCACAGTGTGAAGAAATTGGAGATCAATAGCAAAAGAAACCACAAGAATTTCATAAACACATGGAAATTGAACAACACACTTCTGAATAACCAATGGGTGACAGAGGAAATTAAAGAAGAAATCAGACAGTTCCTTCAATTAAATGACAATGAGAAGACAACATATCGGAATCTATGGGACACAATGAAAGCAGTCTTACGAGGGAAATTCATAGCAGTGAATACGCATTTTGGGAAAACAGAGTGAGCCCAATTAAACAACCTTATACTGAACCTCCAGTTTCTAGAAAAAGAAGAGCAGGACAAACCTAAAGCTCATACAATGGAAGAAATTATAAAGTTCAGAGCAGAAATCAATAGAATGGAGACTAAGAGAATGATACAAAAAAATCAAATGAAGCCAAGAGTTGGTTCTTCAAAAGAATAAATAAAATTGACAAACCCTTAGCCAACCTGATCAGAAAAAGGAAAGAAAAGTCCCAAATTCATGCAATTAGGAATGAAAAGGGTGAAATTACAATGCACCCAGCAGAAATCCAGAGGATCATCAATACCTACTTCCAGAACCTATACGCCAACAAGATGGAAAACACAGAAGAAATGGACAGATTCCTAGATACATATGAATTACCAAAGTTGAACCAAGAAGACCTAAACATTCTAAACAACCCAAAAGCAATCAATGAAATGGAAAATGTACTTAAAATCTTACCAACTAACAAAAGCCCAGGTCCTGATGGCTTCACTGTTGAATTCTACAAGACAGTTAGAGACGATCTACTGCCACTACTGTTTAAACTCTTCAATGAAATTGAAAGGGAAGCAATACTCCCAAATTCATTTCTGGAAGCAAGCATCACCTTGATCCCCAAACCAGAGAAAGACCCCACTGAAAAAGAGAACTATAGGCCAATCTCACTAATGAACATAGAAGCAAAAATCCTTAATAAGATACTGGCAAAGAGAATGCAGAAAATCATCAAGATCATACACCCTGACCAAGTGGGATTCATCCCAGGGATGCAGGGATGGTTCAACATACACAAATCAATCAATGTAATACACTATATCAATAGAGCCAAGGACAAAAATCATACGATCATCTCAATAGATGCAGAAAAAGCATTTGACAAAGTCCAACATGCATTTATGATAAAATCCTACAAAAAATTGGAATAGATGGTCTCTACCTCAATCTCATAAAAGCCATCTATGAAAAACCAACAGCCAATATCATATTAAAAGGTCAAAAACTGAAATCCTTCACCCTAAAATCAGGAACAAGACAAGGATGTCCACTATCAGCACTCCTGCTCAATATAGTTTTGGAAACATTAGCCTTTTATTTCTAAAAAGAATAAAGATAGGAAATGAAGAAGTTGAATTGTTGTTATTTGCAGATGACATGATACTCTATATAGAAGACTCCAAGAACTCCACCAAAAGTCTTCTAGACTTAATGACCAAATTTAGTAAAGTGACTGGATACAAGGTCAACACACAAAAATCAGTAGCTTTCCTCTATACAAATAACAGACTCACTGAGAGAGAAATAGGGCAAACAATTCCTTTCACAGTAGCATCCAAAAAACTGAAATACCTAGGAATCAACCTAATGAAAGAAATCAAAAACATCTTCTCTGAAAACTATAGCACCCTGAAAAGAGAGAGTGAATATGATATCAGAAAATAGAAAGACATCCCGTGCTCCTGGGTAGGAAGGATCAACACAGTGAAAATTGCCATACTTCCAAAACTGCTATATAGATTCAATGCAATCCCAATTGAAATTCCCGCAGCATACTTCACAGACCTTTGGAAAACAATCTGAAAATTCATTTGGAACAAGAAGAGACCCAGAATAGCAAAAACAATTCTAGGTAACAGAGACATGGCAGGGGGTATGGCAACCCCCAACTTGAGACTATACTACAAAGCTACTGTAATAAAAGCAGCATGGTACTGGCAAAGAAACAGACCTGAGGACCAGTAGAACTGATTAGAAGATGCAGAAACAACTCCAGAAACACTCAGCCACTTCATCTTTGACAAAGAAGCCAAACACCCTCACTGGAGGAAAGATAGCCTCTTTTATAAATGGTGCTTGAAAAATTGGGTTCCAACTTGCCAAAGATTAAAACTATATCTCTCAGCATGCACTAAACTAAATCAAAATGGATTAAAGATCTAAATATTAAAACAGAAATACTGAACCAGCTGGAAGAGAGGTTAGGTAGAACTCTTGAAGACAGTGGTGTAGGAAAAGATTTTATGAACAAAACCTCAGTTGCCCATGAACCAGCACAAACAATCAACAAGTGGGATCTCTTCTTATTACAAAGCTTCTGCACAGCAAGAGAAACCACCACCAGCGTGAAGAGAGAATCCACAATGTGGGAAAAAATCTTCACCTGGTGTTCCTTGGACAAAGGTCTACTATTTAGAATCTATAAAGAACTGAAAAAAATCAGACCTCCCAAATTTAAAGATCCAATCCAAAAATGGGCATCTGAAATGAACAGACATTTCTCAGACAAAGAAGTAGAAATAGCAAATAAACATATGAAAAAATGTTCAACATCACTCCTCATTCAAGAGATGCAGATGAAAACAACACTGAGATTCCACCTCACCCCAGAAAGAATGGCTGCTACCATGAAATCAACCAATAACCAATGCTGGCGGGGCTGTGGGGAAAGAGGAACTGTGCTCCATTGCTGGTGGGAGTGTCGACTGGTGCAAGCACTGTGGAAATCAGTATGGAGATACCTCAAAGAACTAGGACTGGAAGTCCCATTTGACCGAGCTATTCCCCTGCTGGGTATCTTCCCCCCAAAATTAAAAGAATCATACCACAGTGATATATGTGCACCCATGTTCATAGCAGCACAGTTTGCAAAAGCTAAAACTTGGAAGCAGCCAAATTGCCCATCAACTGGAGACTGAATAAAGAAAATGTGGGTTTTTTCTAAAACGGAGTGTTACTGAGACATAAAAAATGAGAAATTAGAGACATTTATAGCTAAGTGGATGCACATTGAGGCGATACTCTTAAGTGAAATAAATAGGACACACATGTGTAAATACCGAATAGTTTCTGTAGTGAGAGAAACTGAAAGTGTCAATAAGGACTAAAAGGAATAATAGATAATGTGAAATAGGAAGAAAAGTGGCAAAGAGGAAGTGGGAGGGGTAGGAGAAAGGAAAGAAGGGAATGAGATTAATATAAGAAAATGAAAAAATGGAAACAAAGTCTTTGTAAATAGGGAGGGATGGAGGGAGTGAAGGGAGGGCAGGGGAAGGGGGAAAAATAAGAACCAAGAGAGATTATGTAAAGGTGCAAATTTCCAGTGATGAATGTCATTATATTGTATACCTAAGATGTATCAACAAAATTAATTTTAAAAAAATACTAGTGGGAAACTACACTCAGCTGCTTTGTAAGTATTGTAATGAATCATTGGAATTTTCAGAAACAACAACAAAAAAACCAAACTAGAAATTACAGCTGCTGCGTGTCTGGCAGGGACTCCGTTAAACACATCTCATTTAGACGTCTAAAGCATGTTTTTTTCCTTTCCATTGACTTATTTTTATCAAAGAGCCAAATACTCACCCTTTCTGGGCAGAATCCAGGCTGCTCCCCATTCCGGGCTCCGGGGCCTTGCAGTGTCTCCCCACTCCTGCTCCTACACTAAGCAGTCCCGGGCAGAAGCATGCACACTGCACCCTATTACATCAGAGTTGTCTCCGCTAATTAGGCGCACGCTCCCTACCTCGAAAGGTTAGAAGGCATCAAGGGCCCCCGGCCAGGCCCTGACAGGCGTTGCGGGGAGGTCTGCATCTGCACACAGCAGCACCGTGGCCCTGGTCGGAGAAAAAGAGACGACAGCTGCTGAGCCAAATGTCAGAGGTAGCTGTTTTCCGGCGTCGTGGGAGCAGGACATATCTAATTAGTGATGGATCTGTTCAAATTCACCAGTGAAATAAGTGGATGAAAGAAAGGGGGAAGTAGGTCAGGGTGAGATCTCTGTGAGTTTGGTCTCTAATGGCACAATCACTAAAACAATTTCAATTATTCACGTTTGAATGACTTTAATATGAAGCTTTTTAAATAACGCAAAATCTGCTGAAGAGAGTCAAACTGGAACGGCTGAGTTCATCTCTGCCATACCGTTTGAGCCTGTCCACCGTGAAGAAGAGCCCCATAGAATGTTAAGTTGTGCGTAAAACATTCTGCTTTCTTCTGGCTCATTTCAGAGCTGAGGCGGCATTTGGGATTGCCTTTTATGAGAAGATTGTCGCACACTGAAGTCCTTTCCTCAGCCAGCACAAGATGATGCCAGCGCTCAGATAAGTGCCCTTGGGTGCGTTAGTGGTCGCAGTCTTCTCCTCTGTAGCTTCGCTGTGCAGTGTGGGCTGCAAAGTGTGAGTCTTTACAGCAGCCCAAGCCAGTTGTAGCGCTGCACAGGGGGAGGAAGGCGGCAGGCTCAGCCCGTGGTGCCATGAGCCAGGGCTCGGCACAGGAGTCAGTGAGGACAGACTGCATCACCAAGCAGAGGGACCTGAGAGGCGGGCGTCCGTGCTGTGCTCCCTATTGCATCTACAGGCAGAAAGAGCGAGGGAGGGAAGTGTCCTGTGGAACTCTCAGAAGCGCAAAGTGAAATAGAAGAAAAAACCCTTCTGAAAGTGAAGTGAGAACTCAAAGGTGCTCGGAGAGCGGTGCTCTACGAAAGTCTGCCTGTGCTTCGAGGCAGTGTGCCCGCAGTGCAGGCTGCGGGGCTCTTCCTCTGGGTCCTGCGCCTGCCCAGCAGTGGTGAGGTTGGAACGCAGCACAGGGCCCCTTCCAGTGCAGGAACCACCCTCTGGCTCCGGCCTTGCAGGGATCGGGGATCACGGCACAGTGAGGGGAGGAGACTGTGTCCTTGCGTTCAGGACGCACCTTGCACCCAAGGCTGCGATTGTTGAGTGCATCTTCCAAACTCGTTCTGACAGGTACAAACCAGAGCTGACCGAGTCATCAATAGTCTGGTCCAGTGAGTCCTCCGCACGAGCGGGTACAGGGAGGCACAGAGCCGCCTCGTGGCCAAAACTCGCAGGCAGCAGCAGAGGCTCCTGGGATGCAGAGCCTGTGGCTGCTGCCGCACTAACCCTGCAGGCCTCTGCTCTACATTCGTCCCATCCTTGTCCCTTAGGCTCCATGATGCTTGGTGGCTCGATTGGAGAGTTACCAGGCACCTGAGGCCGGACCCGCCCTCACTGGCAAGATGGAGCTGCTCTGGCATCCTCACGGAAGGGTCTGTGCACCGCATAGGCCAGGCAACAGCAAGGACTGGTCGGCCCTCTTGGCGTGCAGGAGAAGCCTGTCCTGGAACCTGGGGCTGTGGGAAGCCGGCCTCGCCTGGGCCCCATGAACGGCGGCTCCTGCACACGCTTCACACTCAGCCTCCCGGCCCCGGGCTCACTGCCTCTGCCCGGGCCTCCCGCCTCCCCTGCCCTCCCGCTGCACCTGTGGGATCTCACCCCACACTGGAGCCCGGTGACTCACACTCGCTTCCCTGCCCCCCGGCCGAGGCCCGGGTCGGCCCTGCCTCCGGTGTGTCCCCACAGTCCTCAGACTCCTCCGGACCCAGCCTCCTCCTCCACTGCTCCCACCCATGCACGGGGAGCATCCCGGACATCGAGTGCTTCCTCTCCCAGCCCGAGGCGCGGGCAGCAGGCCCTCCGGAAACAGCCCAGCCCTCCCGGCCGGACACTCCGTCCCTGTGGAGGGGCCCAGAAAGGTGGCTTTCAGACTTTTGGGCAGCTCTCCTGGGCACAGGGTGAGCCTCCCTGGGAGAAGGACCCAAGTCCAGCCCAAAAGCGGGTCCCAGGCCCCTTCCCGGGGGTGCTCTGTGGGTGGCTGTGACTTGGCACATGGAGTGTGAGGTGCAGAAGGACGGTCATCGGGTCCTTCCGGTGGGCATGGCCAGCACTTGGGGTGGGAGGCAAGGCCACCAATATCCATATCTGGAATTTGTTTGGGCCCAACAGGACAAGAGCAGAGAAAGAAGGACCCCCTGGTGCATGTACAGCATGTGTGCTGTGAGGGGCCACGTGCACAGCTGCTCAGCCTCCTCACGGAACCACTGCACATCCGTCTGTAGCGGAAGACTGTCCTTGTGATGGGGGAAGAGCAGAGGCTGGTGGCGGGCCGAGAGACAATGGAAGGAGATCACAAGGCATCCGAGGGACATTCAGCACAGTTCCTCATCTGGTCCCGAGGAGCTGCACCATCAGCGTCCCAGCACATGAGGGTGTCAGAGCCCCCGGGAGGGACCGTGGAGGTCAGGGGATCTGCCACTCACTGTCCTTTGAGCTCCGGAAGGCAGGACATTCCCTCTGGTCTGCACAGCTCTCCCCTGGCCCCCTGCACCGGCTCCAAGGGCATCTGCAGCATTGAGCTCACACCAGGGGCCCAGCTGCCTCCGAGATACCTGTGAGGAGCAGTGGGGAGAGGCGGCCGCCCCCGGCACTGTGGCCCACACTGAGGGCTGAGGGCTGGCCCTGCACTTCATTTGCCCTTTATTTTTCCCGGAGTTCTCATTGCCTCTGGCACTGGACTATAGCCAGCGGTCCTGAGGACACCTCATGTTTCAGACCAGTTTGCTCTGCTGCGCTGGAACACAGGGTCCTCCGTGGGATCAAGCGGCTGGCAGCTAGAACCAGGCCATGGGGCTTGTGCAAAAGGAGGGGCAATCGACGACTCACACATTTAAGAGGTAGAGTCCCCACTTTGGGGTCCTTCTCTAGAAGCCTTTCTGGGTGCTCAGACACCCACATCTTGTCAGCTCAGTGTAGCCATGCTGAACGGGAGGGGTGGGATGGGCTGAGCCGACTGCGGCCTGCTCTGACCTCTGCAGGTCTCCGGGCGTCCTGCAGATGGATCGGGGAACAGGTGAGGAGCCAGGCCCCGCAGTCCAGCTGGATGGGTCCCTGCGGGTCCCGGACATGTGTCCCTGAGAGACTCTTTTGCCAAAGCATGAAAAGGCTAAACCGGTCCACCCGCCCACCCATCACTTAGCTCTTGAAGAGTGTATCACATCAATGGTAGCAGGGTCAGGATTTTGATTGTGGTCAGAAGCACTCACTTCGAATTTCTGGCATCTGCTTCCTGGGTCACATCCTTGAAACATTCAGAGGAGGGGCTGCCCACGGCAACTGCTGGGGACCCTGTGGGTGTGGGCGTGCCGTGCAGACAAAGCATGCTGTGCCCTGGACCACAGGGTGATACGTTTCTGAGCCTCTCCCAACCCGGGCTCCCTGCAGCCACACTGGGCCGCTCAGGAGGGCGGTTGGCTGTCATCTTCCAGGCACCTCTGGCCCAGTCCTTGAGGCAAAGTGGCCCTGGGAAGCCCTCGGGGAGGACCTCAGCTGAGGCCCAGACCTCAGCACCAGAGCAGGGGCCTTGCTGGAGCCCACGGCTGTGTTGTCTTCGGGCAGAACTTCAAGGAAAGGAATAAGCAGGGAGCTTCCTGAGCATAATCATGATTTTATTCTGAGCAAGTTGAACAAATACTCCTAAGCTTTAAATTCTAAAAACACATTTCACTGAGCACTAAGGTAGCACTGCAGGAAAGCCGTCCGCATGTGCTTGATAAATCTTGTTGATAAATGGACATTTTCCACCCTACAGAAAGTGCTTTTTTATGATTTGGCTAAGGTGATAAATGTTTCTTTAAAACTTTTGAAAATGAGATTGAGTGCACTCATAAATAAACATAATTTGTGTTTCTTTGATCATAGAAATGCCCACAGAATAGCACACAACAGTGTTAAAATTCGTCACTACTTCATTGATATTCCAGTCTGTTCCAACTCCGTACAAATGGAAGTCTTGTTACAGTATTTTCCCCATAGCCAATTGCACTGGGCTCATGTCCACTGTTTTAGGTTGGAAGATCAGGGCAGTGGAGAGAATAGGGCAAATTCTAGGTGAGCATCTTGGCCCTGTACTAGTCAGGGGTTCCCGGAGTAGCAGGAGTAATGTAATATATGTGACTTACAAGGTAGGCTTGCGCCGGCCGCCTGCAACCTCAGGTGTGGAAGAGCACAAAGGGCTGGAGGTCTGCAGGACCCAGTCCAAGGTGAGAAGGCCTGGAGCTCACTGCAGAGCCCCGTTGGCAGCCACAGGTCCACGCTACAAGGTCGAGGAGTCTGCTGGAGCCTGGAGACCGATGTTCCCGGAGAAGGCGAAGCCAGGAGCTCCTCTGAGGGAACAAGCCAGCCTTCCTTCTCCTCCCTGTCTTGTTCCACCCAGCTCACAGCTGGTGTTGCCGCACCAGGGTGGGCCTTCCCTCTTCCCTCCCTCCAGCAGATCCCTTCGGCCACACCCAGAGCTATGCTGACCCCATCAGTTACCTGTCACAGCCCCCAAGGGAAGAGCAGGCCTCACGGTGGTGCAAGCTCCTGCTCTGTGATGCGGAAGCGGGTCTTCTCTAACTCAGCCAAGGGTCTGGGGAGGCTGTGGAGCGTGGTCGGCAAATGTGGTGTCCCCCGATGCCCCGAGCCCCTCTGTGACCTGCCCCTCCACACCGCTCTGTCTTCTAGCCTCAGAAGAGATTGAAATTCACTTCAGCAACAGAGAAGGAGAACAATTGCATTAAAATTCCAGAACTGCCTTTCATCCTATAATCGTTATGTCTTATAGCTTTTGTCTAAAAGGGGCATAGTATTCCCATTTTTATGAATTTTTTTGTTGACATTCTCTGAAGTTAGATTCATAAGCACATAAAGACTTAGTAGATCGTATTTTTGACAAAAAGCCTAGTGTTCAAATGTTTAGGGGGAAATGGTGGTATGACCAGCTATCCTGAAAACACCTATGGAAAAATGTAGTATAGACACAAATATACAGAAGTGCTGACAATGTGTACACACAGAAACGTGAAAAAGCCCAGAAATCCCATTTCCTGGGCCAACTCTGAGCGCAGATGGCAGACTGGGGTAATCCTTTCTCTTGCGCTGTGATCTGGGATCTATCTGTGCCTGATATTTCCCCAGCTAACCCACCCGAGGAGAAGAGACAGAACACAGAGCAGCCACGGAGGTGACCACAGAAGCCACGCTCCGAACTTGTGCCAGAGTCAGCAGGCGGCCCATTACCAGACCAATGTTAGCTGCTTCCACATAACTTTGTTTAAATGAAAAGGATGAGGAGGAACAATGACACTTGTCTTGGAAAGAAAAGGAAGACGTTACATATTGTCCTTTTCTTTCAAAACATAAAAATAACCTTGCTTGAGATTATATTATCTCCATCACATGGGTAGCTGAAAAAGACAGCAAAGCCTCTAATCTGGGGTGAAGACAATTGTTCCAGAGATCGTATTCTGGTTCCCCAAAGCTGTTCACATTTATGACAACATTTAGGGGGCGGGAGGTGCAGTGCTGGCCCAGCATGCACAGGGCCCTGGGTTCCATCCCCAGCTCTGCCACGGAGCGACAAAAGAAATTTAGTCACTATGGTAACTGAAATGAGTGGGAGGAGCTATGCTGGGTAAGGACAGGCAATTACAGGTAAATCAAGTAGACCAGGCTAAGATCTGAGGGTTCTTATGTATAAAGCCTCATGCACTTGTAGCTCAGGCATTGGGAGCTGACTGGCTCACGGGTGTGCGATGCTGGACCAGTCCACATGCAAGCTCATAGCTGAATGTGATTTGGGAGGTGCAGTCTGGGTGAGGAGGTGGTCACCGGGTGTGGCCTGGAAGGACCGATCTCCCTCCTCCTCTCTTGATCCCTCTCTGCTTCCTGTCCACCATGCCTTGAGCAGTGCTCTTCTGCCTGGCCCCTCTGCCCGGCACCCTGCCTTGGTGCCAGCCGAACATGGACTGAAACCTCTACAAATCGTGAGCCAAAGTAAACTTCTCTGCCTTTGAATGTGGGTGTTGGGTATTTTGTCCTGCAAGGAGAAAAATAACAATCATCTATCTATAAAGTGTTACAGTGTATTGATTCCTGAGAGTTTGGAGGTGAGGGAGGGAGAAAGAAAACTGAGCAGCGACATCATCCCACGCAGGAGCTGGAGCCCTTAGAACTGACAACTGTAAGAGGCAGGATCGTTTCTCTAACAAATTTTAATTAAAAAGTCAGTTGTGAACAATGTCATCAAAAAGCTGCTATACTCGTGAACAGGAAGCTGTGTCTGTGGGTTGCTTATGATTCCGAGTCACATTCCATTCCTTTGCCTGTGTTGTCCCTGACGTCCCCAAGGCCTGGGACAGGGCCCAAAGGAGCCAGGAAAGCAAGTGCCCAGTGCTCTGGGCTGGACCTGCAAGAACCGGGCCTGGAGCTTGGGCTCCAGCCTGCATCTGCTTGTGCCCTGCCACCTCTTCACCAGCTGGGGCTGGATCCCAAGATCCTGTGACAAAGTCAGCCAGCGAGGGTCCTGCTACCCCACAAGTGGTCACAGGCACTCCACTGCACTCATCCAGAGCCAACTCTCCTGCATCCCCAGCAGCTGCACGCTGGGGCCTAGGTGCCACCCTATGGGCGGGGTCCAGCAGAGTTTGTGTCCACTTCCAGCCGGGCGGGAAGGCAGCGCACAGAGAGCCTCACGTGCCCCTGCACCAACCCCGTGCTGGTGGGCCCCAGCTCATAGCTTGCAGGGTGCCCCCTCCAGGCAGTGGGGCACAGACTCGAGGGCTTGGTGCATGGGGCCATGTCATCCTCTGAAGCCAATCATAATCTCCCTGTTTTAGACCACATTATTTTTTGTGATTGCAAGTTCCTAATTTAAAGACAAAATTGTTCCGAGAGCACTTTAAAGTTAAACACAAATTTCCTTTAGTTTTGAGAACATGCAAATTTTAACTTAAAAACTTAGCAAACCAAAATGTGAGCATTTGCAATAATTACATGGGATTGGTTGCCATTCACATCTGCTGTTGATTTTATTTTATTTTTTAAATTTTATATTATGGGTACATTTTAGGTGTACAATATAATGATATTCATCATTGGAAATTTGCACCTTTACATAATTTCTCTTGGTTCTTATTTTTCCCACTTCCCCTGGCCTCCCTTCAACCCCTCCTCTCCTCCCTATTCACAAAGACTTTGTTTCCAGTTTTTCATTTTCTCATATTAATTCCATTCCTTTCTTTCCTTTTCCCTACCCCTCCCACGTCCCCTTTCCTTTTGCTCCTTTTCTTCCTATTTCACATTATCTATTATTCCTTTTAGTCCTTATTTACACTTTCAGTTACTCATACTAAAGAAACTACTCGGTATTTACACATGTGTGTCCTATTTATTTCACCTAAGAGTATCGCCTCAGTGTGCATCCATTTAGCTATAAATGTCTCTAATTTCTCAAATTTTATGGCTGAGTAGTACTCCATTTTAGAAAAAAACCCATATTTTCTTTATCCAGTCTCCAGTTGATGGGCAAATGGGCTGTTTCCAAGCTTTAGCTGTTACAAACCATGCTGCTATGAACATGAGTGCACATATATCACTGTGGTATGATTCTTTTAATTTTGGGGGGAAGATACCCAGCAGGGGAATAGCTGGGTCAAATGGGACCTCTGGTCCTAGTTCTTTGAGGTGTCTCCATACTGATTTCCACAGTGGTTGCACCAGTCGACACTCCCACCAGCAGTGGAGCAGGGTTCCTCTTTCCCCACAGCCCCATCAGCATTTGTTATTGGTTGATTTCATGGTAGCAGCCATTCTTTCTGGGGTGAGGTGGAATCTCAGTGTTGTTTTCATTTGCATCTCTCTAATGACGAGTGATGTTGAACATTTTATCATATGTTTATTTGCTATTTCTACTTCTTTGTCTGAAAAATGTCTGTTCATTTCAGATGCCCCTTTTTGGATTGGGTCTTTAAATTTAGGAGGTCTGATTTTTTTCAATTCTTTATAGATTCTATACAGTAGACCTTTGTCTGAGGAACAGCAGGTAAAAATTTTTTCCCACATTGTGGGTTCTCTCTTCACCCTGGTGGTGGTTTCTCTTGTTGTGCAGAAGCTTTGTAATAAGAAGAGATCCCACTTGTTGATTGTGCTAGCTCATGGGCAAGTGAGGCTTTGTTCATAAAGTCTTTTCCTACACCACTGTCTTCAAGAGTTCTACCTAACCTCTCTTCCAGCTGGTTCAGTATTTCTGTTTTAATATTTAGATCTTTAATCCATTTTGATTTAGTTTAGTGCATGCTGAGAGATATAGTTTTAATCTTTGGCAAGTTGGAACCCAATTTTTCAAGCACCATTTATAAAAGAGGCTATCTTTCCTCCAGTGAGGGTGTTTGGCTTCTTTGTCAAAGATGAAGTGGCTGAGTGTTTCTGGAGTTGTTTCTGCATCTTCTAATCAGTTCTACTGGTCCTCAGGTCTGTTTCTTTGCCAGTACCATGCTGCTTTTATTACAGTAGCTTTGTAGTATAGTCTCAAGTTGGGGGTTGCCATACCCCCTGCCATGTCTCTGTTACCTAGAATTGTTTTTGCTATTCTGGGTCTCTTCTTGTTCCAAATGAATTTTCAGATTGTTTTCCAAAGGTCTGTGAAGTATGCTGCGGGAATTTCAATTGGGATTGCATTGAATCTATATAGCAGTTTTGGAAGTATGGCAATTTTCACTGTGTTGATCCTTCCTACCCAGGAGCACGGGATGTCTTTCTATTTTCTGATATCATATTCACTCTCTCTTTTCAGGGTGCTATAGTTTTCAGAGAAGATGTTTTTGATTTCTTTCATTAGGTTGATTCCTAGGTATTTCAGTTTTTTGGATGCTACTGTGAAAGGAATTGTTTGCCCTATTTCTCTCTCAGTGAGTCTGTTATTTGTATAGAGGAAAGCTACTGATTTTTGTGTGTTGACCTTGTATCCAGTCACTTTACTGAATTTGGTCATTAAGTCTAGAAGACTTTTGGTGGAGTTCTTGGGGTCTTCTATATAGAGTATCATGTCATCTGCAAATAACAACAATTCAACTTCTTCATTTCCTATCTTTATTCTTTTTAGAAATAAAAGGCTAATGTTTCCAAAACTATATTGAGCAGGAGTGCTGATAGTGGACATCCTTGTCTTGTTCCTGATTTTAGGGTGAAGGATTTCAGTTTTTGACCTTTTAATATGATATTGGCTGTTGGTTTTTCATAGATGGCTTTTATGAGATTGAGGTAGAGACCATCTATTCCAATTTTTTGTAGGATTTTATCATAAATGCATGTTGGACTTTGTCAAATGCTTTTTCTGCATCTATTGAGATGATCGTATGATTTTTGTCCTTGGCTCTATTGATATAGTGTATTACATTGATTGATTTGTGTATGTTGAACCATCCCTGCATCCCTGGGATGAATCCCACTTGGTCAGGGTGTATGATCTTGATGATTTTCTGCATTCTCTTTGCCAGTATCTTATTAAGGATTTTTGCTTCTATGTTCATTAGTGAGATTGGCCTATAGTTCTCTTTTTCAGTGGGGTCTTTCTCTGGTTTGGGGATCAAGGTGATGCTTGCTTCCAGAAATGAATTTGGGAGTATTGCTTCCCTTTCAATTTCATTGAAGAGTTTAAACAGTAGTGGCAGTAGATCGTCTCTAACTGTCTTGTAGAATTCAACAGTGAAGCCATCAGGACCTGGGCTTTTGTTAGTTGGTAAGATTTTAAGTACATTTTCCATTTCATTGATTGCTTTTGGGTTGTTTAGAATGTTTAGGTCTTCTTGGTTCAACTTTGGTAATTCATATGTATCTAGGAATCTGTCCATTTCTTCTGTGTTTTCCATCTTGTTGGTGTATAGGTTCTGGAAGTAGGTATTGATGATCCTCTGGATTTCTGCTGGGTGCATTGTAATTTCACCCTTTTCATTCCTAATTGCATGAATTTGGGACTTTTCTTTCCTTTTTCTGATCAGGTTGGCTAAGGGTTTGTCAATTTTATTTATTCTTTTGAAGAACCAACTCTTGGCTTCATTTGATCTTTTTGTATCATTCTCTTAGTCTCCATTCTATTGATTTCTGCTCTGAACTTTATAATTTCTTCCATTGTATGAGCTTTAGGTTTGTCCTGCTCTTCTTTTTCTAGAAACTGGAGGTTCAGTATAAGGTTGTTTAATTGGGCTCACTCTGTTTTCCCAAAATGCGTATTCACTGCTATGAATTTCCCTCGTAAGACTGCTTTCATTGTGTCCCATAGATTCCGATATGTTGTCTTCTCATTGTCATTTAATTGAAGGAACTGTCTGATTTCTTCTTTAATTTCCTCTGTCACCCATTGGTTATTCAGAAGTGTGTTGTTCAATTTCCATGTGTTTATGAAATTCTTGTGGTTTCTTTTGCTATTGATCTCCAATTTCTTCACACTGTGGTCTGATAATATACAGGGGATAACTTCAATTCCTTTGCACTTACTTAAATATGTTCTATGAGTGAGTATTTGGTCTGTTTTGGAGAACGACCCATGTACAGCTGAAAAGCACGTGTATTCTGATTTCTGAACACTGTGTCAACATGTGTCAAGTTCATTTGTTCAAAAGTTTGATTGAGTTCTAGTATTCCATTGCTTATTTTTTGTCTAGTTGATCCATCTCTTTGTGACAGTGGGGTATTGAGGTTCCACACTACTGTTGTATTAGTGCTTATATGATTTTTCATGTCCGTTAGTATTTTCTTTTATATAGCTGGGCATGCTAATGTTTGGTGCATATATGTTAATGATTGTCATCTCTTCCTCTTGGATTGTTCCCTTTACAAGGATGTAGTGTCCTTCTTGGTCTCTCTTAATCAGAGTGAGTTTGAAATGCACTTGATCTGTAAAGAACATAGCTACTCCTTCTTTTTTTCAGGTTCCTGTTACATGGAGTTTGTTTTCCACCCTTTAACTTTCATTGTATGAGTTTCTTTTTGAATTAAATGTGTTTCTTGTATGCAGCATATTGTTGGATCTTGCTTCTTGACCCATTCTGCCAGTCTATTTCTTTTGATTGGTGAGTTGAGACCATTAACATTGATGGTTATAACTGATACATATTGACTTATCATTGTCATGACTTTTTCTTTTTGTTGGATTCTCCCTTCCCCTTTGCATTTAATTTCTTGTCATGCCCAATGGATTCATTCTGCTGGGCTTCCTGGCATTGTGGTCCTCGTTGTCTTTTCCTTGGATATTGTCTAAAATTTTTTGGAGTGCTGGTTTGGTATTCATGAAGTTCCTAAGGTGCTCTTTGTCATGAAAGTATCTTATTTCTCTATCAGTTTTGAAAGATAGTTTTGCAGGGTACATCAATCTCGGTTGGAGGCTGTTTTCTTTAGGGCTTGAAATGCATCACTCCAAGCTCTTCTTCCCTTTAGGGTTTGCGCTGAGAAGTCTGCTGTGATTCTGATGGAATTGCCTTTGTATGTGATTTGTTTCTTTTCTCTAACTGTTTGTAGCACTTTGTTCTCCTGTTGGGTTTCTGGAATCTTAACAATTATATGGCTATGTGTAGATGTTTTTTGATGAAGGCTAGTTGGAGTCCTGTATGCCTCACTTATCTATATTTCAAGTTCTTTTCCCCTGCTTGGGATGTTTTCTGGCATCACTTCTGTGAACAGTGTTTTTATGTCATCTGCACTCTCTCCTGTTTCTTCATTGACTCTGATCAGTCTTATGTTATTCTTCTTTGCATCATGTAGCAGCTGCTGAATTGATTTCTCATGGTTCCTTACAATTTTTAAGCAGTTTTTCTTTTCCTGGTCTCTAATTGCAATCTTATCTTCTATATCTGAGATTCTGTCTTCACATTGGCTCATTCTGCTGTGTAGGCTTTCAATGGAGTTTTTATTCTCCTGGAAATCTCTTTGCATCTGTTTTATGTATTCCATTCATTTCCTATGTTGGGATTCCATCATGTTCCTCTCTAGATTTATTAATCATGTCTTGCATTATGGGCACAATCTTTGCTGTTATCTGAGAAATTATTTGTGATTTCATTTTTTCCAGATCCTCTTTTGTTGCCCGTTCAGAGAGTCCAGGTGGTTGAGTATCAGATTGTTCCATCTCATTTCCCTTTGAGGTTGCTGTAGGTGATCTGGAAGTCTGGTTTTGAGACTTGTTTACATGTCTTCTCATTTCGACGGGGGTGTGGGGGTGCTCTTGGCACCTGCACAGCTCACCTCCCTTGTGGTGGGAGTGGTGGCACGTCAACCCTATGCTTTTGATTTTAATAGATATTCAGGCACAAAGGAAAAGATGTCTGAGTTTACCTTGCCCCCAGCCAAATTCCTTCCAAGGCAGTGCTGAGGTGAGGACAGCAGGGCTGGACAGCAGTGGGCTGCTCCTCCTGAGCCTGTGCCTGCTGTGGAAGCCTCATTGGGGCTGGGGCTGCAGATGAGATAACCAGGGACCAAAGCATTGATGCACAAACCTTGGCCCAGATGCAGGCCATGTGCATGGTGCTCCCTGTCAAAGTAGACATCTATTAGAGTCCAAAAATAGCTCTCCAGCTTGCTGTCAAAACATTGCTTCTACAGTCTGTCATTGGGGTACACATCTGTAATCCCAGCACTTTAGAGGCTGAGGCAGGAGAGTTGCAAACTTGATCCTAGCCTGGGCAATGTAGTGAGACCCTATCTCAAAATAAAAAGTGAAAAGTATTGGAGAGTTTAGCTCAGTGTGAAGGCCTTGTGTTTAACACTCAGTACAGAAAAAATAAACTATTACTTCTGCTAAGCCAATATGTTATTTTGCTTCACTGGGGAGACAGTGCGGTGCTGTTTATACCACTAGCTTCAACGTGGCTTCAACCTGTGTCCCCTGGGTGGATCTGGGATGTGAGGGGCCCCACTGCTGATCCCGTCCTGTTATTGTGTGAAGAGCAGGCCAGGGTGCTCATGCGTGGGGCAGGCCCAAGGTGGGAACGCAGGACAGGCCACAGAATCTCCTGGAGCCTGAACTCTGGAAGCTGGGAGCAGAAACCTCCTTCTACTGCTGGTCTGGAGAGGCTGTCTGTTAGATCTGTGACCAGCTTTGACATAAGGTTGAATGACAGCTGTGTGCTGGGACTGTCAGGACCTGGCTATCACTAGTCAGGCATTCTGTGATCCAGTTGCTAACCCTTGGCAGCTTGAAATAAGACTGGAAAAGCCAGGAAAGGTGACACACATCTGCCATCCCAGCACTCTGGGAGGCTGAGGCAAAAGAATCACAAGTTTAAGCCCAGCCTTGGCAATTTAAGTGACTTAGTGAGACCCCATCTCAAATAAAAATAAAAGAGAGCTGGGGATGTGGCTCAGAATGAAGGCTCTGGGTTCTATTCCCAGTACTGAAAAAAAGGCAAAACAAAAAAGAAAAGGAAAAGATAAGTTTGGGGAATGTATGCCATGGACATCAACAAACACCGACCCCTCCCCCAGCTGCCTGGTCGCCTCCTCAGCACCCGCAGTGGGGGCCATGGGCCTGTCCTCTTCTTGGCATGCTCCCTGTGGCTCCAGGTGGAGTGGTCCTCCCTTGCTTGCTTCATACTCACAGCTCCGAAGTGGCTGCACCTTCTGCATCATCTCCATGTCCAGGCAGGAAGGAGCAGGAGTGGAGGAAGTCATGGTGCCCTCAAAGCCCTTTTCCCGTAGGCTTCTGCTTCTGTTCCTTTGGCCCTGCTAACAGGGGCTGTACCTTTAGGGACCTGCTTTTCACTACACACAGGAGAGGAACTGGGCCATGTCCCGGCCTGGCCCACACCACGTCCCTGTGAACTCTGGTTCCGGCTGGACACCCTGGTCCCCCTCTCACCAGCAGGGGCTTGAAGGAGGGACCCTGGGGAGCCACACTGTCCCCTTGCATAGAACGGAGGTGGCCAGGGAGCAGCTGCAGGGTGGCCATGTGTGAGGACAGCACAGGGTGCAGGGGCCCTGGGGACAGGTGTGCAGGCACCAGAGTAGGCAACACCTGCACAGGGCCCAGCGCTCAGTGGCTGCCCCCCAGACAGGGTCGGGCTCCGGCCTCTGCCCCGCAGTGCAGTCTATGGAGAGCACAGGCCTCCCTGGCCGCGCTTCCCCGGAGTTTGTTCCTGGTCATAGCAGTGAAACATTTCAGTTAATTGCTTTATTTAAAAAATTGAGGCAGCTCTTTGTAGGAAAATGGATCCACCTGGAGACCATAATGCTAAGTGAAATAAATCAAATGCACAAGCTTAAACATCGCCTGCTTTCTCTTATGTGAAAAACTCAAAGCATAAATAAATTAAAGAGCAAAATAAAAGGTAGACAATAGGAACTGGGGAGGTAGATCTTTAGCAAATGGGGAGGGGACCAGGAGCTGGAGGGGTGAGCAAAGGCGTGAAGATGTGCTCTGCACACGGACGAGCTCTGCACAAGGCTACAAACATTCCATACTGCACATATGTGCCCATAAAAATAAGTAAAATAATAAACACATTCATTGTGTGCAACCATCATCATAATCAAAAATCGAGGCAGCTTTTTATTGCCTTTACCTAAAATAAATTTCCTCCTGTACCAACGTAGTGTGCATTTAAACTTGTTTTATGGAATGAAAATATTTCTCATGCTTCTACAGAAAAAAGCTCTGAAAATTCCCAAGAATAAGAAAAGCAACCCTCAGTAACACATGAGGAAGTGAGGATTCTCTGTCTTAGGGACTGAAAAATCAAGTCTCCAGAACTTTTCGGGGTGTCTCGGCATGTCTTACGTTCAGGGAAACTACACTTTTTACACTCAAGCCAGGACCAGGAGGGAGGAGAGAGAACTTGGTGTACGCCTCAGGCAACCCTGTCTCCACCCCAAAGCACACCCGGCAGCCTCATTAGCCTCTCAAGGTGACCCGCTCCTCAGCAGCAGGGAAGAGTTTCCATATTTAGTGAGATGCACATCTTGTCTAGGTTTGCAAGAGCTCGTCGTTACTCAGTATCGCAACGGTTCCTACCACTGGCAGGCCTGTGGCACATCCCATTAAATCATGGAAAGTTAAAATTAGTGGCAGCCTTTGGGAGGAATATTGAATGAGTCTGCAGACAATGTGGGGCACTCTGTGGAGCTTTGGAGTTCAGGAGACACAGCTGGAAGTGGAGCTGGTTCTCGGCCATGCACACGCCTCGTGGGGCAAAGAACACGCATGACTCTCAGGCATGAATAGACAGTACAGAGTGGCCCCTGAACACAAGACCAACCAGCAGGAGCATGGGGGCTGCTGGCCCTACCCTTCTCACTGGCTGCCCTGCAGAGGGGCTGTGGGAACTGTTGTGGGGACCTGGTCATGACACCCAACTCCCCCAGTGCTTCCAAGAGGCCATGCCTGTGGCAAAGTGATGCCAAATATGGTGGACCCAGACCCCAGTCCACAGCAGGTCCTGCCTGGAAGGCAGGTGTGTCTGCTTGCCTTTTCCTGACTCAGCAAGCTGGGAAGTAAGATCCAATTTGGTCGTCAAGTAGAGAGTGAACTCTGGTCATCAAAGCTGCCCCAAAGTGGGGAGTCATGTGGAACTGGCAGAGTCCACCAGGCTGGGTGGCTACAGACTGGAGATGCAGTCAGGTCCAAGGAGATGGAGAGCTACCAATGCTGAGATAGATGGGATGCATGGAAGGAAACGGGCCAGAGTTCACTTTCTAGGAGAAAGTTAAACAGTCTGACAAAACTAATTTCCAAAACACAGCCAACGCTCTCCCCAAGACGCCACCTCACCAGCACCTCTCAACTGCAGATGCACAGTCCCTCATGGGTTGGGAGCATCAGTGCAGGTTGGCTTGAGAGGCGCTCTTTGCTTTGCTTCACTTAATCTATGAAACAAAGAGGTTTAGAGATGTGTGCATAAAGAGTGGCTGGTCCTAAATTCTGAGGAAGTCTTAGCATGAGTACCAAGGTGAAGGGCCTCTCCCAAGGCAGACGTCTTTCCCAATTCTCTCCTTCCAGGGAGTGTAATAACCTCATTAAGCAACACAAGGCACTTCCGGTTTGGAGAAGGAACCAAATGCATGAAGACTTCTTTTGTGCCAGGAAGTGTAAGGGGCAAAAGGTGAATGTACCTGTTGTAAAGTCTGTGGTGGTACCACGTCTCCTGGTCGATGTGACCTCCCAGGCTTGGACATGGCAGCCATGGTAGAAAGGAGCTCTGCTCTCACTGTGGTGGATTCAAGATGGCCATGGATCTTCAGTCACCAGAACTGTGAGGTTAATTAAAAGGACCCTCCTGATCACAGGAAGCCTTGGTGATGTACTGACCCATTCAGTGTGGCAGAGGTTTCTAGGATGGGTTGAGGTCCTGGCATCTCAACTCTGTGTTGGGAACACTTTCTGTGGAGGCCTGGAACCACCTGGAAGAGGCTAGGGTGGCTGGAGGCTGAGCGATTTCCTGAGGTGCCACCAAGACACCAGCCACAGGAGGGGAGCTGTCTTGGGTTCTGCTGACCAGCTGGACTCCACTAAATACCAGTCACTGGTCAGTGCTGCACAGAGCAGAAGAGCAGCCCGGCTGAGCCCCATCCAGCCCCGAGATCAGTGCTGGGACAGGTAATAAAGTGGCTGTGGCTTTAGGCTGTTGAGTGAGGGGTGATTCATTACTCAGCAGTGGAGGACTGCACATTCAACAGGATAGAAATCGGTTCTTTGGGCTCAGTGTGATGTTCACTGACATGCTCCACTTGGTAAATGTCAACCTGGATCCTTGTCCTGGAAACACACCCTTATCTGCTCACCCAAGACCGGTGAACTCATTCTGAAAACCACACAGCAATGTTCAACTTCTTAAATCTTGGGTGACCTTTTTTCAGTACTAGGGGTTGACTCGGGGTCTTCACACTGAGCTGCCTTCAGCAGCTCATCTTATTTTTTAACTTTGAGATAGGGATGCTAAGTCATTAAGTTGTCCAGGCTGGGCTTGCATATGTGATCCTCTTGACTCAGCCTCCCAGCATGCTGGGGTGACAAGCCTATGCCGCTATGCCTGGCAATCTCAGACAATTTTTAAATAATCTCTTTTCAGTGTATTTGGGATATGTGCAATTTCCACCTCACAGACTTGACTGAAAGGTTGCATGTTATAATGTTCACCACATGCCTGGCATCTGACAAGGCTAGTGCTTCAAGAAAGACGGGGTATGGAAAGTTTTACAGGGGGGCATTCTTTGCAGCATGGGTGCTCCTCGCCCCTAAACAATGGATGCCCCAAGTCCTGACAGCATAGAGCTTTGGACTCTTACATATATTATTTTTGCAATGTCCCATTTATATAAAGTCTTGTTCAAAGTTTTTAGCAGGTTCTTGCTACAAACTTTATTCACTGTAAAATCAGGATCATACATGAAAATTTTTGACCCAACTCCATATTGCCCATGAAAAATAGAACAATGTAAATGAACACCTAGAAGACTATGTGACTGTTACTACAATCTTAAATTTTTAAGGAACCTTAGAAAGTTATGAAAAAATGGCAAGCATCAGACTTTTTATGGGTTCCTGTTTCGTATGTTGGTCTGCCTCGTACTGACTCTTGACTCCAGGGAAATGAAGAGAGAGCAGCCTGGAGGAGATGCAGTCCCTGCAGGAGTCAGGGCCTCAGGACAGTGTGGGGTGCAGGAGGGGCAGCCAGTGTCCCAGCCCTATTTCTGTTAGTCTGGACTCTTCGAAGCCCCCCTTCCACCTCTCTGGGCAGTTTGGTAGGACACAGAGTCCCCTCCTGAGAGAGCTGAGGGCCATGAGGAAGAACAGATCTGCAACCTGAGGACCAGAGGGCAGGGCACAGCAGGGAATGGGGGAGGCAGGTGCCTGGGGAGCTTGGCCAGTGCATGGGGTTGGCTGAGTGCAGAGGATCAGCGAGGACGCTGAGTCTGTTCCTGAATTCACCTGAAGAGAAGGCTGAAGGGACCCTCATGGGTCTGGCTGCCATGATGAATGCTAAGATGGAGGGACAGCAGAGGAGTGACAGGATGAGAGCAGGGTGAGAGTGACGAGGTGTCAGTCCAAGTGGCATGGGCATGGGGTCCTGCCAGGCAGCAGGCCTCCCCAAGGACCCCTCTCCTCAGAGGCCTCCCCGAAATGGGGCAGGGAAAAGGGGGGCATGCTGGAGGCAACAGGGGTCATGGAGGCATTAGGGGCTCCTGGAGCTGGCTTCCAGGGAAGTGAGGGCCGGGCAGCCTCAGGGCAGGAGGGGGCTGAGGGGCCGAGGGGCATGGTGGCTCCTAGGGCCGTCTAGCACCCCCAGCCATGCCTGGAGTTGCCTGAGGACACTGAAGGGCACCCTGGGCACCTCCTGGAACCGGCCCAGCCCTCTTGTCCCAGTGCAGGCTGCTCCATGCCCCAGGACGGTTGTGCAGAGAGGGGCGGGGTCCCTCAGGAGGCACTGCCCAGGGTCAGTCGGGCCACATGAGCTGTGTGTGTAAAGCCCTGCTGCTGAGTCAGCTACGGCCCATCTGCGGCTTTTCCATCCTCAGTGGGCTGTGCATTTGATTCTTCTGTTTCTGATCTGTTTCCAGTGACTAGGAGTAGTGGAAAGGTGTCTGCATTTCTTCCATGCAGCTGCATGGGTCCATGAGCACCGCTGTCTCACCCTGATGGTTCTGTCACACCCCAGTTGCTGGGCAAGAGGGACACATTCCAGTTCACTTTGGTTTCCAGGTGTGGAAATTTTATTTCTAAATTCTGACTACATAGAACAGCCCTGGAACTGCCCAGGCCTCTTAAAGGAACTGAACCACTCCCAGAAGAAAATGGAGGCTCCTTGGTACACACATAACTGGAAAGAACACTTGGAAAACCTCACCTTTTCATGATTACAGGCCCTGGGTTGATGGCTTTGCTGTGTGGATGGGAACTTCCAGCTCTGGCCACATCCTGGTCACACTGGAAGTGTGAAACTAGCCATGTGTATCAGGGAAGAGTTGTAACAGGTGCAGTAGTGGAGTGTGAGTCAGACTGATAAAATTCGCTGTGTTCAAGAGTTTCCATCCAATCTGTACCAATTGCTACAACATGTATGACTACACATGAGGGTAAGAATCCAGCAAGTCCTCGCTGAACCTGAGGACTGCAGGGCAGGGGCTCCTTCTGTGCTTTGCCCCGTGCTAGAGGTGGGGGTGTCTGATTTCCTGACAGGATGACAGGATGGGTAGGGAACCGCAGAGACACAAGTCTGTGTGTGTGTGTGCGTGAGAGAGAGAGGGAGGGAGAGGGAGAGAGAGAGAGACATTCGTTTGCGGGGACTGGCTCACACCCTCATGAGGCTGACCAGGCTGAACCCCAGGCAGCCTGCAGACTGGAGATTCAGGGAAGAGCGGCTTCCTTCCTCTGAGTCCAACTTCCGCAGGTGGAAAGCAGGGCTCCTCTGCGCAGCTGCTCCCTGAGGAAACCTGTCGTTGCTCCAGGTCTCACCCACAAGACCAAGAACAACCTGGGCATCCACAAGCAGTACACCTGCAGCTGCCTTCACATGACCTCCACAGCCCGGGAGCTGGGCTGACACCTGCTGCAGGCTGTCCTGGTGAGCACGCCTGCTGCTGTGCCCGGGCCCACCTGCTTTGCTCAGACAGCGCCCAACGCTCCAGGGAGGCCGACCACCTCCAGGGAAGGTCGGGACTCCGGGGACCTGGAGAACAGGTTGCAGGAACTGCCCATCTGCTTGTTAACAAGGTGCACTTAATGGGTTTCACAGGTGTAGCCTAATTGACTGTAATACTTGCTTTCGTTATAACCACATTACGAGGTTAGGGGAATTGGACGGTTAAGGCTCTAACCCCAAGCTTTCCCCAGTGACAGTCAGCTGCTGAGAAGAGCCCACGCTCTGTCCAGCTACATGGGTCTCCCTGCAAGGCCGCCTGAGAAGATCCCACTACTGAGGAGCCGCTCCTCTACCGGAGCCCGGGGCATGAGATCTGCACCGAGCACTTGAGGACCAGTGGGCTGTAAACCCAGCCGCGTCTTCAACGGCTGAGGGACCGAGAATGAAATCCCTTTCCCTGGTTCCCTGGGCACGTGTTTGTACACCCGACGCTCGCTTTCCTGTGTGAAGTTGGTGCGTATACGCAACACATCTTAATTCCTGTTTCCTCCCGCCTTCTATGTCCTGGTGCCCCTCCAATCTGCACAAGGTCTATCTCCCTGCTTTCTTCCATCTTTATCTTGCTCTTTAATTGACTTATACTTTGGGGTTCTCGGTGAGAGAGACCACTCGGTACTTAAGTGCGTGTGTCTGGTTTATTTCACTTAATGTCATGGTCTCTGGCTGCACCTCCTCCATCGCTCCTGTGTCCCTAGGCCTTCCTTCCCACATGGAGGATGCGTCCCAGACACCCACCTCTGTGCTCCAGGGGCCCTGGTGTCTTGTTCTTCTTTGCCAGGCCCTTGGTGTGGGGATTTTCTTCTTGCCTCCAGAGGTCCAGCCTCGAGGCTGTTCTGAAGGCCACTGCCAAGGTAGCGGCCCCCAGCCAGCTTCATGCCCACTGCTCAACTCCCCCTGCATGAGGGACCAGCATCTTGTGGTTGTCCGGGAAGTAAGGGCCTGTCCAGCTGCCCCCCGCCTCAGGTCTGATGTTGGCAAATGTTCCTAGGGCGCAGTGGTGCCTGTTCAGCACTGGCCACGCCTTTGGGGAGAGACGCGCATCCTACCTTTACCTCCCAGTCAGCAGCAGTGTTGGCCCCTCCCAGCCTGCTGCCTGTGAACATTCTAGTCAGGTCACTGGTAAACTCGGAGCTGTGGCAAAGCAAAACTGCATTCCCCTCCCAAGAGTTCGGGCTGAAGCTCCCTTGGATATCCATGGGTCTGATGCTCCTGGCACCAGGGACATCTCCAGGATCTATCACAAGCCCCTCTCCCCTCATTCCCAGCAAGGGGCAGCTGCGCTGGCCAAGGCCATGTCCACCCAGCCCGGTGGTCCCCCAGAGTACACAGGGGTGGGCGGAACCCGAGGAGGCAGAGCAGAGAGAAGGTGGTGTAAACAGGCCAAGAAGATGTGACAGCCTTGCTGGACGTCGGAAACAGACCCAACGGTCACACGGGCTCATGCCGTCCGCTGTCCTGGATCCCACCACAGAGCCACCGCCTGGCATTTCTATAGCATCCACAAACACAGTGAAAGAGCATTAACCAAAATTAGAAAGGAATCACAACAACTTAGGAAGTCCCTGCAGACGAGAGTGATGAATTTTGTTGAGAAATGCATTCCACCTTTAAGGGATCCTCTAACGTTCCTTGCTTTATTACCTTCATCTGACTTTAATTTGCCTTTAAAACAGATGGATGGGCAGACCGAGAAGCTTCCCATGAGTGACTCCCTGTGTGTTTAACACCAGGGGAGGGAGATAGTGTTTCCGGTTCTTAGGGACCGAACCACATGCTCCCTGGGACTCCTGACCCCGCTGGGCTGCAGGGACCATGGGGAGCCTGACCAGGGCGAGCCCAGGGCCCAGAATGGCCTGCACATCCCCAGCGCCCCAGTGCCACGCACAGCAGCTTAGGAGTCGGCATCATTTATACAGAATCGAAACTGAATTTATGGGGATGACGTGAGTATCAAAGGCAAGGCCATTAGGAGCCATTAGGGACCAGATTATGAGCCTGGCTGTGCCTGGGGCAGCTCGGCTGGGGAGACAGCTTCGCTGTGGGTGGTGGACCCGCCCTGCCTGGTGAGGAGGCCCCTCTGCCTCTCCCTCCGCTCCTGCTCACTCACCTGGTCATGCCGTGGGAGGACTGCATGGAGCCCAGCTTCAGGACGATCTGAATAGAAAATGCAGGTGGGCTTGTCCTCCTACATGCGCATTCCTCTTCAGTCTCCTGGTTCAGCCACAGGGCGCACTGGGCTTCAGGCAGCGGGGTGTCCACTGGTGCTCAGCAGCCTGGCAGAAAGTCTGCCACAGCTTCTCCAAGTGGGCACCGCTCACTGCTCCCCAGTGGGTGGCAGCACAGTGGCGGTGAAGATCCGCTGAGCGCCGCTGTATGCCAGGCCCGCTGTGAGCAGGCGGCAGATCTGCCCTCGGAGCCACGCTGCCCAGGAAGCCAGCCCGAGCAAGCAGGAGCTGTCGAAGGAGGCACAGCACATGACGTGATGACACGGCCGAGGACAGCAGAGAGGCAGCAGTGGGCTCGGACCCTCCGCTGAGGTCTGGGAGACCAGGAAGATAGCTCATGTCAGGTCTGGCCTGCGGCAGCCAGAACAGCACCTGGTGCATGTGCTCAGTATGCATTTGCTGAGTGAGTGAGTGAGTGAGTGAATGAGTGAGTGAATAATGTCTACAAATGCATGAGTTTAGCAGTCTAACAAAAGTTGAATTTTGTGCTGAGAATCTTTCCCTTCCATAAGATTCTGGATCAGCGAGATAGATGCCTCATTTCTGTGGGCTGCCTTCATTTTCTCCCAGCCCCGTTTCTCTCTGGCCAGCAGTCCAGCGAGGGTCCCCTGTGGGCACCTAGGACGTCCCTCTGGGGACACTCCTGCACAGGTGGTGGGGACTGGCTGGTGCCGATTGCTCTCGGGAGCCAGGATCTTTCCTGTTTTCATAAACAGATTTTTTTAAATGCATGGTTTCTGGACTATTGAAAGGCTCACAGATGGTAGAACGCAAGTGACTGGAGGACTCCAGGTGTGGCTGGGTCAGGGCTACACTCACTATCTGCAGTGCAGTGGGACTGTACTGTGTAGCCCTGCACAGGCATCTGCTTCAGCCCAGGGCACTCAGTGGCTCCAGGGGGATGAGCTCCTCTTCCCTCTCCTCGGCCTCCCCTACTGCTTCCTCTCCATCATCTCTCTTCCTCTCCTCCTTCTCCTTCTCCTCCTCTTCTTTGTCCTTCTTTCTTCAGTTCTGGGGAGGAGCCCGGGCCCCCACACGGCAGGACAAGTGCTCTGCCACTGAGCTGTGCTGCCAGCCCAAGGACATCCCATTGGAGATGTTTGCTGGATGGATTCTGACGGAGTGGTCAGTAGGGTCACATGGTGGCTGGGAAGTTACAGGTTCTTCCTGGGAACTGCTCTACATCCTGGAGGTCACCCAAGTCCAGTCGCCCTGCCCTTCTACACGGCCCTCTGCATACTCAGTGCCCCTGCTTCCATAGAGAGTGTGAAATTCCATATCTGAGTGGCCAGCATTCACGTTAGAGTCACTGAACACTTCAGTCCTAACTCTCAATTCATCTTTCCCTTCCTACCCGGAGACAAGGTCTGTGATGAGTTGCTTTTCACAGCCTTGGCTGCAGGATTGTTTGGGTAGAGAAGAGAATGAGAATTCTGAGGAGGATGTCCTTGTGCTATGCCCTCAGGAGACAGCATCTGAGAAGAGCACCGCCCCAGCTGTGCTGCCGGCCATCGTGAAGATTTTCAGGCCAGACCTCCCAGGCCAGCGCATCTGTCCCACATGTGAGTGTCTGCATGTGGTGACAGCCAGCACCACTTGGGATGTAGGTGTTGGCACTGAGAACTCGAGGGGTTCCTGAGATCTGGAAGATTTCCTGAGATGAGGAGCGGCTCCGAGAGATGTCAGACTACACCCTGCCTGAGTCAGGACGACTGGAGCGAGCTGTCCATTTTAGCAGCCAGGATCAGCGTCCTTCACATCAAGAGCTGGAAGGCTGTGTGTGTGTGTGTGTGTCTGTGTGTATGTGTGTGTGTTTTCCTGTACCATTAATTAAAAATCTTACAGAAGTGGCACAAAATATTTTCCTATTGTAAAATGTTTGCACTGTAAAGGAGAAGTGAAAACCACACACTGATGTTTCTGATATAAGAAGTTAAAAAAAAGAAATGTAAGCTAAATTTAGTGTAAGGAAAAGGAAAATAAGCACAAATCAAGGAAACAGAAAAAAGAAAAATAATAGAAAATCAAGACAATCTCAGAATAATTAATACAATATATACTTTCCTAGTAAGTTTTGAAAGAGAGAATGAACATGCAAAGTCTAAAGGATATGAAATATGCTTTTAATACTTCTAAGATATGTAGTGTCCTCTCTCTCATGTCAGTCCATGGACTAATTCCTAGAAAATGCAGCATACCCAAACTGACTGGGTAGGAAGTAGAATATGCAAATGGTCCTGCAGCCATTAAGGAGCTTGGGATTAGAATACTGTCTCATGCTCCTGCCCACGTTATGTCTTCGATGGAAACTATTAACCCTCCCAGAGAAGTGACAGAAACATAGTGCCAGGCTTCCACAAATACTTTCTGGAAATAGAAGAGAGAGACACATTTCGCAACACATTTCCACGAAGCTAACAGTGTCTTCCTAATAGCAGGGCCTGAGCTATGTGGACAGAGCACTGACTGCTATGTAGCTGTCACTAAAGCCCACTGTGGCAGCCCCAGCTCACCAGGAGCTGCTGCTGTGAGTCTGTGACTGCGCCTGCCTTAGGAACTGCACTGTGTGACTATCTAGTGATTTTGCCTGTCTGAAACTTATTTTCTAAGAGAGTTTGCAGGAGAACAGTACATACATCTAAAAATTTTTTATATTTAAGCATCAGGTTGCTGGATATCAAATCTATGATTCATTTTTTTCTTTTAATATTTATAATACATTCTGTTATCTTTCTGATATGAAGCATGGCCATCCAAAGTTTCTAGGACAGTCTAATTTTCATCTTTTAAGGTGAAGCCATTTTCCTCGGGACTCATGCGCAAGTTTCATGGCTGCTTTTTGTTTCTTGAAGTTCCAGTAGCTGCACATTAAAATGGCGCGCTGCGACTTGCTTGCCTCCTTTCTGACTGAGCAGCGCTAGAGTGTGCGGGTGAGAGTCCTTCTCCTTCTTCAGGAGCCGGGTGACAGCCCGAGGGTCGCGCCGCTCCACCGCCTGCTGTCCCTCCGACTCCGCCCGGCCCTGCGCCTCACCCTCGGCCGGCCTTTCTTCAGATCTCTCCCAGTTCAGTCTTTTCTTCACTCCCCCAAGCCATTGTCGGTCTACTAACTTAGTGTACTTCTACATTAGCCTTTTTAAAGGTAGGTTTCCTTTTCTTAGCTTTTCCTAAATTCCATTCCCTGATTTCACGTTAAGCTTTTAATTTTGTTTTCCTTCTTTTATATTCGTCATGCATTCCTTTGCTCTCTTAACTCCCTGGTTTGTCGTGAAACACGCTAAAGAGAGCACAGCTGGGGACATGGAGAGGGAGCAGCCAGCCAGGATGAAGCAGTTGCCTGACTAGGGAATGGGTTTTACAAGTTGATTAGAATAATTTGAAGAAACCAATAGAAGAAACCAATAGAAACATGCACATAGATAATAATACTAAATGGTTTGGGCTAATTTTCCAATATAGAAAACGGGTCACAGGGTGGCGAGCAGCTGCTGAAGAGAGGTGACCCTTGCAAGAAGGGACCAGAAGGGTTTGGAAACGCCTTTCCCCGTGCATCATCCTGTGCAATGCACCTCCTGTTAGGGCCTCGAAACTCTACTAGGAACCTCATGGAAGGAAAGGGTTGGCGCTGAGGGCAGATTTTTCAGTAAAGACAATCTCAGATTTTATACTGATTATAAATAGCTCTGCCCCATAATAGAGTATTTATTTCAAATGTATGGAGACACCCAAAATAGACTATCACAAGGCATCAAAGTCATGTTTTAAAAGCATATTTAATATTTTGAAAACATGCTACACTGTGTTAAAGAGTAATACAGTACTATGTCCACACAAGGAAAAAGTACTTATATTTACAATTTCCAGCAAAAATATTCATAGAAATATATACTTTATTTTTGTATGTACAATTGATAGCTCATAGTTATTTTACTGTGAAATATGAGCTTATTGGAGCTATTTATCATGCTTTTAAATTTTTCTGAACTGTGTATTTATGACAGATTCTACTTACATAAGCTATGCACAGTATGTGTTTCTGTGTCTGTATCTGTGTATCTATGAATCCACATGCTTACTTCTAAAGAAATAGCAACTGGAAGGAAAACTTATGGAGGTCGTTCTCTCTCCCTGGGCTCTCCTTGCCATTTATTTCTTCTCTTGGAAGAGTCTCTCTCGCTCATTTATTGTTCGGAGAGCTCACTTTGACCGCTCATCTTACTCTCAGGCTGCTGTGAGGTCCAACCTCTCAGCGCCATCCCTGCATCTCCAGGGACCGGGGCTTGGTGAACAAGGTGGCTGTCCACTCCCACGCGTGCGACGTCCCAGGTGTGGCACCTCTGGGTCCCTGCTTTGGAGTCCGGTGGTCACTGCAGCTGTGGCGGGCGGAGAAGGCACCAGGAGCTTTGCCCTGGGTCCCAGAGATGGCAGCCGTCTGCACTTGGCCCAGAAATCAGACTTCAGGCTGCACATGGAGAGCGATTTCGGGAGCCCCCATGACAGGGAGCTGCCCCGGGAACGGCACAGCAAGCAGGCCCTGCAGGTGACTCCCACTGTCCCTCCAGCCGCTGCTCCAGCTCCACTGCACAGGGTTCCCACCCAGGGCTCGTGCTGCAGTGTGCACAGGCAGAGTGGACCCCAAAGGCCTGCTCTACTCTCCTAGCACAGCAGACACGCCTCACACACGGTGCACACAGGCACCGCACATGCACGATCTGACAAAAACACAGCCGATGTTGACATATAAAAACTGTGTCTCAGTAGAAGACACATTGGAACGAATCCTCTCTCCTCACATTTACCCACCCTGCCTCCCACTTTCTGAAGCAGCTTATCATTTACATTTATGGCAATTTCTGTCAAATTAAAACTTCGCAGTGTCTTCATCCACCTTACTCACCAGATCTGGCACTGTGTGACTCCTAGCTCTTTCCAAGTCAACATGACCATGAAAGGGAGATGTTTTAAATCGACTCAGGACATGCAGGCAGCCAGGAGCACAACTGAAGACACGCAGGAGAGAGGGAGCCAGAGCTGCTGCAGGAAGCGGTGAGGACGATGGGCGAGTGTTCAGAGTGAGGGTCAATGCAACGCGTTCTTTAGTGTAATGCATTTTTAAAATTTACGTGTCCACCCTAAGTTTGGAGCACACTTAGTGTAGCATGTCCACACTACACAACACCCACAACAGGCACTGCACACACACCCAAAACTATGCACACATACACACCTTCCAGTACCACACACAGACAGCACACACACACGTGGAAGCATGCAGGCTGCCTTTGAGGCCAGCAGGCTCTGGGTGGCTGGCCTTGTAACCACAAGCACAGGTCCTGCTCTGCCCCTGTAAATAAAAACCGTTTCAACCAGTGCTTGAGTGGAGGGCTTCATGCTGTCCATGGTTGGCTAATCCCAAAGCTCGTGGTCCCCGGGAATCTCACCAGGTGCTGGGCTCCTGGCAGCCTTGGTTAATTATGGTGCTAAGTGAGTCAGAAGTAGCTTCACCGCAGACTGAGGGCGGGCGCAGGGGTCGGTGCCTCCTCCGGGAGCTGGGTGCCCGTGGGCAGAGTGGGTGGCTGGCCCTGGGGGGGGGTGTCCTGCAAAGACAGAGCCCCCAAGTCTGCCCCCACCCAGCCCACCGCCCCAAGGACAAAGCCCCTCAGAGAAGGCCATGAGCTTTGTAACACATCCCTTTGTGTTACCTGTCCCTTCTCAGAACACTTGGAGATCATTCTTTCAGCTCGATTCTAATCGCCTGTTCCTATGCGGTAGCTGTGTCATTTAAGACTCAATAAAGGAAAGCAAAGCCCACAGTATAAAGAGCAAAATAGACAGATGATAGGAAGTAGGGAGCCAGATCTGTCTCAAAGCGGACAGGATCAAGAGATGAGGGGAAGGGGTGAAAAAGGCATTGGGATGTGCTATGACCTTGGGCCAGCTCCACACAAAGAATGCAAATGCTACTGTAGACACACACTGACAAGAATAAAAAAGAAGTTTATAAGGAATCACAGACAGTACCCCAAGCATGGGGTTGCTCCCCGCCAGGGCTGCCCTCCATAAAGTGCAGGGTTCGCGCTTCCTAAGCTGGTAGGGTCACACCCACGCTCTGCAGGCTGTGGGTGCAAAACCCTCCCAGGGACAGCGCTGGGCACATTTGTGCCGTGGCAGCCACGGACTGCAGAGCCACATGCTGGGCTGGCCACGCACCAGCAGCAGGAGCCGCCGGGTCCTTTCTGAAGTCTGACAGGCACCAGCCTTGCCTCCCTGACACCGCTTCCTGGGCCTCTGTGTGCAGATTCCTCAAGGCTCTGGAGAACTCGTCCAATCTCTGAGCTCATCTGCATCCAAAAATAAACTGTGAGCTTCAGGACAGGCCTCCAAGGCGGAACTGGAAGTCCCTGTAGGCAGCTGGCCCCTCCTCCACCCCACCCAGCCCCCAGCAGGCTGTGCCTGCCCAGGCCTGTGCTTGGGGGCTCTGCACTCCAGCTCACTGGGGCCAGGGGCTCGTCTCTGCCACACACTGCCCAGATTGTTAGAGCCCAATGTCCTCTGTGCACACAGAAAAGGCTCTGGTGTTGAGGACTCTGGGGGCAGGGGGCAGTTCCCGGCACTGCAGCTCCGCTTCCCAGAATGCAGTTGGTTGTTATGGCTCAGGCCTGGACTGTGTGTGTGGAAGGTGATGGGATCAGGGGCTACACGTGTGTGTGGACCCAGCCCTGGACAAGCCCATGGCTGAATGTGCCATGGAGGAGGAGGCTTGGAGGGGTCACTGGCATTGTGACCCAGAAGGGTGGATTCTTGTCCTGAGCTCCTCTGCTTGCTCCCTGCTTCCTGGCCACCATGATGCAAGTACCTTCCCCTGCCCAGGCCCTTCCACCATGCCCTTCCTGCCTTGGAGCAGCTAACCTTGGACTGAACCCAATGGAAACTGAGCCAGAGTCCCCTCTCCTGTCAGTTGAGGGGTCTGGTGTTTTGTCCTAGCAACGGAAAAGTGACTGATAAGGCCCTGTTGTCTTCTGCTCCTTAATGGCCCCAGTCCACAGTGTCTTCTCCATCCCCAGGTGAGTGGCTTCCTCTCTCTCTCTCTGTTACCTACACTCCCTCCACTGTCAAACCCTCATGGTCCTGTGGGCTCCAGCTCAAAGTCCATCTCCAACCAATTACCGTGCATCTGTCCTCCAGTGCCCGCGGCTGGCCCTGCATCCCATCTCCTGCGCACACAGCCAAGTGCACACCCAGGGAGCGGCCTTAGGGCTCTGGCTGAGATGCCTGCCCCCCTGGGCTCCCAGGCTACCCAGGTCCTCATGCACTGCCTCAGAAGGGGCTGCACCTGGCCGGTCTGTCCAGCCCCATCTGCTCTTCCAGCCTCTAGGGTTGCCCATTCCTCCATGAGCACCTGCAGCATGGCTCTCGGAGCCCCAGTCCTCAGGTTCCCAGGGCCTCTCTCCTCCCACTCAGTTCTCCCCACCCTTCCTGAAAGAGGGGAGACTTTTTGGGTGGAAACAGCAGGAGAAAATGCAAATGGGATGGAACGTCAGTGCAGGGAAGAGAGAGCGCCTCGGGCCTAGAAGACGGAAGAAACGAGGTCCCCTGGCTCTAAGGAGGTAGAATTTGCCTTTGTTTCCTACAACAGCTCCTGTATCAAACCCCTGCATGGCAGAGGTTGCCCGAGCCAGGGCTGGGGGACTGGAGGTGGTGGGCGGGGCCCCCTGGAGCTCAGGGCCAGCACTGTGTCCACAGCGACTCTGGCACAGCTCAGCCCTGCAGCTTCCTGTCCTTGGTGACCGCCAGGATTCTCCTCTGGCCTCTGCAGGTTGCCTTTTCCTGCACTTAGTGTCCTGTCCTCTGTCTACAAAGCCAGAAAGACCTGAGCCAGACCTCTGAATGTCCCAGACATGAGACCAGCCTGGGCTTCAGCCATCATCACAACTGATTTAGGAAAAACAGGAGCGAAAAACCAAACCCAAACAAAATGATATGTAATAAAGGAATTTACATTTCACCATGAACTTGTCCTGGGCTCAGCTCTGTGACTCGAGACCATGCTGTGTCAGCTGCCTAGAAGCTACAAAGACTGCTCCAAAATTCCAACCAAAAATTCCATGGATGCTGATGGGATATGATCACACAAATGTAGAATGATTAAATTCAAACATTGTATTTCAGGAAAAAATAAAACTAATAATTGTGAACAACGTTGTTAACAGTGAGACCAGGTGTTTTATAAAACTTGCTGAAATCAAGTACAAAGCATCGGTGCCTGAGGGGAGGCAATGAAGGGCCCCTGATGGCGAGATGCCTCTCTCTCTCCGAGGGTCGGGGGCCACAGCTCAGTTTCCATCCCTTCCCATCGCACACGCTCTTTCTTCTGAGAAACAAGCTGACCATAACAGCCCCATGCTCTGTCTCCTTCTTCCTCTTCCACTTCTGTTTTCTACCTAACCCGTTTCCTCTGCACTACACCCCCTGCAACCAGAGCTGAAATTAGCAGGGGGTCACTAGAAAGGGACACTCTGGACCCTGGGGAGTTCCAGGATTATGCCCCAAGCCGGAAGACTGAATGAAGACCCGAGGAAGACATGCTACACGAACCTCTGAGGGTCACCAGCACGTCCCTGCCTCTGCTGCAGGTAAACACAGGGAGGATCGCCAGAGCTCCAGTCCTACTCCTGGCCTCCAGAGGCATCCCGGAATTCCTCTCTGAGTGTAACCCTGTGTTGCTTTCCCAGAGGGATCTTGATTCTCTCTTCTGGACATTCATTAGTACCTTTCCAGAGAAGGAAACAGAAGAGGAGCCCTTATCCACTGTTACGGAGGAGGAAGCTTGAGGAGGGAAGGTCAGGTGGTTTTCTCAAGAGTATGGATTATCCTAGGACCTAGAATAGTTCATGGTATACATAAAGGGTACACATAGGATGGATGGGTGGATGGATGGATGGATAGGTGGATGGATGGATGGATAGGTGGATAGATGGACAGATGGTTAGATGGATGAGTGGATGGGTATAAGAATGGATGGGTGGATGGATAGGTAGATGGGTAGGTGGATGGATGGTTAGATCGATGGCTGGACAAATGGGTAGATGGATGGGTGGATGGATAGGTAGATAGGTGGGTGGATGGATGGTTAGATGGATGGGTAGATGGGTGGATAGATGGATAGATGAGTGGGAGGATGAGCAGATAACAAATGGGTAGCTGGATGGGTGGATTAATAGGTGGGTGATTGGTGGATGGATCGAGTGTTCACAGTAGGAACCTAGAAGATGAGTCTCCAAGCAAACCCAGATGTCCCAGTCTTCCTTCCTTGATATGCCTCTTGTGAGCCCCAGAGAGTTCGCGGCAGCTCTGCAGCACTAAGCTGCTCCCCTGAACACCCTGTGCTCCCAGGCCCTGGGGATGCAGCCCAGCCCAAGACCACGTGAGCCCAACACTTGTCCGCTCTTGGCTCCTTGCACTCTAGATACTTTCCCTGGCCCTCCCATATGCACCACGTCTTCTCTGGAGCCCCTTTCTGTGGGGGCAGGTACCAGGTACGCCACCCACAGATTCCCTGGACAGCCTAGTATCGCCAGCATCCCAAAGGCAAAAGCTCACTCTGCTTTCCCAAGGGCACACGTGTGTCCCCCAGCAGGTTTGAGATTCTCCTGGGGTCAGTTTGGTAAAAGGATACAGGGGCCCTAGACAAGCGAAGAGCAGGCTCTGTCTCCCTCCTCTTCTCCACAGTGTTGGTGGGTGGAGCCAGGAAGCTGTTGGCAGTGGTTCCCCTTGCACGAGGACATTGTCAGGAGCCAAGGGTACAGTGGGTTTCCCCAGGTGACACATCTCTACACTGGTGTCCTGGGCACAGCTCAGGGGGTCGCAAGCAAGAGGGGGCAACTGCTTCCCTCCTGCCCAGCCTTCTCGCCCTACAGGCTCGGCCACTGCACCGGGAGACACAGCAAAGGGGACGTCTTGCCAGTGGTGGCAGTGTGGGGACCACTCCGCCTTTTCCCACAGTGGACACATCCACTGTCCCTGCCTCAGGTGTGACCGGTGCCCTCGCCCCCATCCACTGCTGGCATGGAGCATGAAGAGCTGCCAGGGCCCTGTGTCTGGGTGGATGCAAATGGTGGAGCTGTCACCAGGCAGGACAGCCTTGTACCTGTGACGTGCTGTGCTCCTCGGCTGTGCCAGGGTGCAGCTCCTTCCTCGCACAGTACTCACCAGGTGCTCCCTGACACCACAGTGCCCCTGACAGGGCCAGGGCCAGGTGTCTTCCCCCAGGACACACCTCCACCACCCAACCAGACACACCGGAAGTCTGTGCCCCCAGACCCCGGGTGGCTCCCACAGCAATCGAGCTGACCACCCAGCTTCACTGTCCCAGAGGTTGGTTACAGTCAGATGACTTGACCACTCTGAACCCACACTGGCTTCCTGGCTCCTGTGATCCACTGAAAATCTTTCTGAGGGTGGAGGAGATGGGCTTGTTTAGAAATCTAATTACCTCAGAGAATCCATGTAATGTATTGTGTTGCAGTAGCTGTTTTTTGGTGACTCATCTAGAAACTTAATGACAGTTTTAAGAGGATTAACGAGGTCAGACATGTTTTGTGTTCCACCGTCTCCAAGAAGGCGCAGGTGGCGTTAAAGTCAGGTCAGGCGGCGCTCGTGCACTGGGCTTAGGACACCAGGCACAGGTTCTGGGTGCTGCTGCCCCTGCATCGCCCAGGGTGTTTCCAGCTCCAGCAGCGAGCACGGGGGAGCTCCAGGGTGACAGGCGCAGCCCAGAGGTGCTCCCTTCTAGCATCTTGGCCTCCTTGTCTTGCTGCGCTGCTTCACAAGAGCCTACCTGGTGAGAGTGGTCCCTCGATTTCTGTTTATTATAGAGTCTCACAGAAAGGACGCTTTCCTTCTCATTGTGGTGACGAACCATGCTCAGCCCCTCTGTGAGAGCCAGCTCGGAGTCCTGGTCCTGGTGGCATCTTTCCTGGTGGACGTGTGACCTGCAGTTGGTCAGCACCACGGTTCTGTCCTGAGCTTCTGGTGCTGCCTGCGGAGGGAGCAGACAGGGCCACCCGGGCTGCCGTCCTGTCTCCCTGGGGTGCAAGATGAGAATGACACCACCGGGAGAAAACCGACACAGCACAACAAGTTCACTCACTTCAGGGAGAAAATAGTGTAATAGTCCTAATTAGGAGGAGCCGTGCAGGGAGCTGGCTCTCCCCGGGCGGGCGCTCGGCAGAGCTGGAAGCTCATCACCAGCCTGGGGGTGGTGGAGGTGTGCGCGTGTGCGCCTGTGCAGGTGTCCTCTAACTCACTTTATGGGGCCTAATCTGGTCTCCTGGAGTTGCTGCCGGCAGCACTCTGGTTTCCTTCCCGGCCCGTGCCCAGGGGAGGTTCCCGGCGGACGGTGTTGGTGTTGAGCAGTTTTGCAGGACTGCTACACAGCCAACCTGTGATGCCCCCTCCCTCTGAGTCTTCCAACACGCATTCCACACAGCGCACTGTGCCAGGAAGCAGGATCCCCCTGCCCTCGGCAAGCCCGGTGTTTCTGAACAAACACCTCTACATTTACTTCTGCTTCTAGACTTGGTCTCTGTCCATCTCTGATGACGATGATCAGACACGGTTTCCACAAATCATGACTTCAAGTTCTTCCTGTGTATTAATTAGGCTGCAATTTGTTCCCCAGGCCAAATTTTCAAACCTCTGACATTCTTTTCCCACCTCCTTTTTTTTTTCTATCGATCACCCAAGCCCTGGACTTAATGAAATGCTCATAAAGTGTTCCGCACATTGTGTGATGGGCCGTTAAGAGACAGCAGCAGGGTGGAGAGTGAGAAGAGAGGAGAAAGAGACGAGAGACAGAGAGGCAGACAGGGGCAGCGAGCACGCATGTGAAGCAGGACGCGTGCAAGCCCATGAACACAAAACATGCTTTGTAAACAGCATCTTGATGAAAGGACCAGGGCACATGGGATCACAGTGTCAGTCAACTGACAATCATGAGATGCCAGAAACCCACAACAATGACTTTCTAAGAGACATTTCCAAAAGTCTACAGGGAAGATGCAGAAGAGCAATCTCCCCCGTCAGGCTGCAGGGCAAACCGAGGGCCCTCATCTCCTTTTCATCCGTTGATGTAAGGCGGTTTATGAAGAACTGCACAACCCACGCTGCTGAAAGTGCTGCGGAGCCAGTGCCGAGGGGCTGGGGGGCCGCTCCTGACCGCCCGGGCACGTCCCAGTGGCCCACGGCTCCTGCCCCGTGCTGTGCACAGGCCCTGGCGGGGAGAGTTTCAGGGCTGTCTCCCAGGGCTCCTGCACACTCAGACTGGCCGTAGAAAGAGCGCACCGTGCTGGCCTGAGAGCGGTTTGTCCCAACTGCTCCTTGTGATGCTGCCCTGTGCACACAGCCAGGCCTACCTCGAAAGGTCCCTCTGAGGGAAGCATAGCCCAGGTCTGGACTATGGGTGACTCCTTCCAACAGCAAAGGAAAACCAGCGACCAGTGGATTTATGTAAAAGTGCCAGTCCAAGCCATTTATTCAAATTTTCAGAGAAAAATGGAAATAATCCAAGCATTCATTGTAATTAAATCTAGGAATTATTCATAGTTTCGGGAGCACAGTGAGATTTAATACCTGTCCTATGATGTCATTCTCATTAAAGGAAATAATTTCCATACTTATAAAATTAGCCTGTGCAGTAGGACCAATTTCTTTTTCTGCTTTTATTCCTCTCTCTCTGGTTCTGAGTGCTCCCTGGTCCAGCACTCACATGTACAAACATGTACCCACATACATGCATGCACGCGTGCACACACACACACACACACACACACACACACATGAGCACACGGCCGTGCTTCCTCTGGGAGCAGAATGTGTAGCTGGTGCTGTAGGACCCGCCTCGTGTACCAGCCCTGGGGCATGCGACTGGTCCTGGGATGGTGATGACCTTGCAGACCTTGGAGCATCTTCTCTGGCCACTAGCAACAGACCGAGACCCCAGCCAGGCTCTCTGTGCAGATGAGCCACAGCTGGGGTGGCCCTGACCACAGGCTGTCCTTGGGCCTCCCACATGCCCATCACCAATCCATTTCCTGAAGCTAAGTTGAGTTAGATCTCTCTCTTGCCTCCCAAACTCCTCACTAAAACCCTGTGAGAAGGCACTTCTGACCGCCGCTGCTTCTGACTCGTGGAATCAGGGCGCTCCGGCTTTTCTTTTGCCTGAGTTCCCTAGCAAGAGGGCTTCTGATGCTTTAATTTGCCTGATTCTTGACCCTCCTGAATGGAGGAGATTTCAAGAAGTGAGAAGCAGAACAAACATGTTTCTAAGGAAAAAGCATAGAGACACCAGCAGTGGTTTCCTTCACATCTGAAGACGCTGGCCGTGTCTATCATAACTGCCTTCTCCCCCCAGGAAGGCAGAGCAATTAGCTGCCATGCACAAGACAGGCAGCATTTCCCTGGAAGTGTGTAAGCCAGGTGCTGCTGCTTGGTGACACCCATGGGCGCGTGCTGACAGGAACCAGGTGAAGCTGGTGCAGGATGAGCAGAACATGGGACAATTCTGTGGAAGGCCTGTGCTGGAGGGGCTGTCTCTGAGCCAGCACCGCATCTGGACCGGTCAGGGCCCCTGAGATCTCCCTGAAGGTGGATGTGGTCGGGGTCCAGCGTCAGTCTGGGGACTCGAGCAGAGAGAGGACACTGGAGACCTCAGCTTCCTTCCCCTTCCCAGGTTCGGGTGGAAGAGTGCTGCCTGCCAAGCCACAGCCCACAGCAATGGGCTGGCTGGGGACTAGCACAGCTGTTCCAGGAGAAGGGGGCACCCGGAGGAAGTGAGTGGTCTGGACCTGAGGAGCTACAGAGGCAGTGGAACCCCAGGCGGGGTCAGGGGTGGAGTGCTGTATGGAGTGGAAGGGGACACCCCATAATCCGGGCCCAGGACTGGGGCTTCAGGTCGGCACCAAGGCTGCAGCTCTACGCAGGCATTGTCATAAACACTGTCCCTCAGTCTGTCTGTGACAATCCAGGGTGACCACAGTGTGCCAGTCGCCTGGGCAGGTCAGTGCCAGCAGCTCTGGAGCTTTGCAGAGTTGTTAACACCTTACCTCGGCCCAGGAGGAGCGTGGCGCAGGCAGGAAGCTGGAGCATTCCCTTTGACTCACCACACGTCCACCCATCCACCTGTGCAGCTCCTCAGATCTCGACAACTTTAAATCTAGAGGGCAGAGGGCATGCGGGAGGAGCAGGAGCTGCTCCTGGGTGTGACCCTGGACAGTCGCGCAGGACCTGGCTGTGACAACCCCCGTGGCTGTCTAGGGAGTGAGGACTAACAGGACAGACAGACTAGGCCAAGACCCAGGGTGTTCGGTCTGGAGGACCAGCCCCCCACTGCAGGCGGGAGTGAACGCAGCACCCGCTCTTCCCTCCGGGAGCTCTCAGGACACAGCTTCGCCCCTCAGGGAAGGCCAGGAACCCCGATGCTCCTGTGTCGGGACAGTGCCTTCCTGGATTCGCCCAGAAGACTGACCCAGCCGCTTCCAGCCGGCCAGCCCACACTTCCGGCCAGCCCACAGTTCCTTCCAGGCCACACTTCCGCCCAGGCCTCACTTCTGGTCAGGTCACACTTCTGCTCAGCCCACCTGGAGGAAGTGGAGAGGCCATAGACCGGCTCAGCCCCGCAGGCCCTGTGCCTGCTCTGCCTCCCAGCACTCGCTCCCTCGCGGGCTCAGGTATCGACTCTGCACGGCACTTACTGCCCATGTCCAGGGACGGTGTGGAGCTGCATCCCACAGGCCGCACGCTGTCCCAGACCAGGTCCTGGTCCTGTCGTCTCCTGACCACAGGAGGCTCTGTGTGCAAACCTCCGCACCCCGCAGATCTTCATCTAAATTAGAATCCACCCCCAGGTACTGGGTTTCAAAACTGCTTCAATACCCACGCCCATTTGTTTCCTCTGTCATGCTAGTTGCTCTCACCTCACTGAAAAGTCAGTTTTGCGCTGTTACCTGTTTGTTTCTTCTTTGTAAGAGGCGTTTTTGGTCTGTTTCTTGGACTCTGAGGAACTAATTGTAAGGTTATGCTACTCAGTGTATCTGCTACTTTTATTCAATTATTATTTTGTTACGAAATTTTGATTTTCATTTAAAAAAATTAGCATCGAGGCTTGAGAACTACAGTGGACCCCTATGCTGTGGGACCCCAGAGCTCCTCCTCTGTCTCTGTGTTTCCTTACTGACCCAACCTCCCTTTGTCCCTTGTCTACTTCATTCTTCCCACCCTCTAACCCCAATTCTACACTCAGGTGGATTTTTTTTTAGCTCTTACATAAGAGAAGAACAGGCAGGATGTGGATTTCAGTATCTCCTTATTTCACCAGTTCCATCCATCTTGCTGTTCACGATAGGACTTCATTTTTCATAGCTGAATAATATTCCGTTTATATGTATTCTACATTTTCTTTGTTCCTTCATCTATTGATAGACACCTAGACTGATTCCATGACTTAGCTTTTGTGAATAGTGCTGCAGAGAATGTGGGCATGTAGGTATCTCTCTGATACACTGTTCTGATTACCTGTGGGTATGTACACAGTGATGGGTTAGCTAGATCACATGGTCGATCTGTGGTAGTGTTTTTAGGAACACATACACTGTTCACCATGATAGTTACACTAATTTTCATTGCAACCAACTGTCCTTAACAGTTTCCTTTGTCCACATCCACATTATCTCTTTCTTTTCTTTTCTCTTTTCTTTTTTGGTCTTTTTGTTGTGGCTCTGCTCCCTGTGGTGAGACAACATCTCAATATAGTTTTGATTTGCATTTCCCTGATGACTTATGATACTAAGCATTTTCCTACATTTTTTTCATTTGCATTTCTGTTTTTGAGAAATGTCTGTTCAGATTTTTTTTTTTTTTTTTTTTTTTGGTACCAGGGACCGAACTCGGGAACTTGCACTTATGAGGCAGGCACCGAAACCACTGAGCTAGATCCCTGGCCCTTGTTCAGATTATTTGTGAAGTTTTTGATTGGATTATTTTCATTCTCTGTTCTTGAGTTTCTTGCATTCTCTTAATCCATGATCAAATGAATAGTTTTAAAATATTTTTTCCCATTCTATGTGCTGCTGCTTTGCTCAGTTGTCTCTCTCTCTGGCAGTGCAGGACCTTTGTAGTTTGATAAAACCCCATTTATCTGTTTTTGCTTTGGTTGTCTGTGCTCCTGGGGTCTTATCCAAAGCATTAGTGCTATGCCAACATTTTGAAGTGTTTCCTATGTGATTTCTTCCAGCCTCTCAGTCATGCACTTAGGTCTTTGATTGATTTCAAGTTTATGTTTGTGTAGAGTAAATGGGATGAAGTCTTAATGTTTTGCATGTGGCTATCCAGTGGTCTCATTTATGGAAGAGGCTGCCCTTCCTCTAGTGTAGGCTTTGGTCATGTTTACAAAGAATCAGTTGGCTGTGGATGTGTGGGCTCATTCCAGGGCCTCTGTCCTCCTCTATGGGTCTGTGTGTCTGATTTTACATCACTGCCATGCTACTTTAGTCGTGGTAGTCTTGCAGTCCATCTTGAAATCAGAACTTGTGATGCTTCCAGCTCTGCTCCAAGTTTGTCTCTTTGATGTCTTTTGTGCTTCCACATGAGTTTTAAGATTTCTTTTAGTTCTGTGAAGAACATCAGTGGTGTTCTGATGGAGACTGCATTGAATCATGAATTTGCCTCATAAATTTTAATAATTTATTCTTCCAATCCATAAATATTGGAAGTATTTCCATGTTTTCATCTTCTTTGCTTTCTTTCTCCAGTGTTTTTTAATTTTCAATGTAGAGATCTTCTGCTTCCTTAAATGTATTACTATGTATTTTACTGTACTTTTTGTAGCTCTTGTGAACAGGATTGCCTTCCTGATTTCTTTTTCAGCAGGCTCATTATTTTTGGATAAAAATTCTGAGTTTTGTCTGCAACTTTACTAAAATCATTTATCAGTTCTAATAATCTCTTAGAGTATTCATGCTTTCCTGTACACAGAGTCATTTTATGTACAAAAAGAGACAACTTCCTCCCTTCCTATGTGTGTCTTTCTTTTCCATAACTGCTCTGGCTTAAACTTCCAGAACTATACTGAATAAGAGCTGTGAATGTGGAAATCCTTGTCTTACTCCAGGCCTTAGAGGAAGCATGTTCAGCTTTACCCATTCAGTGTGATGTTGGCTGCATTAGTCATTTAAAATCTTTATTATGTTGAGGCATATTCCACCTATCTCTAATTGCTTCATGGTTTTGAGGATAAATGGATATTGAATTTTATCAAATGTTTCTCTGTATCTGTTGAGATGATCATATGAGTTTTAGCCTTCATTCTGTTGGTGTGATGTGTTATGTTTTGTGATTTTGGTATATTGAACCATCCTTGCATTCCTGGGATAAATCTCATTTGATTATAGGGAATGGTGGTTTGATGTGCTGTTTGATTCAATTCAATAGTATTTTGTTGAGAATTCCTATATCTGTGTTCATCATGGATGTTGGTCTGTATTTCACTTTTAGTGTGTACGTGTCTTTGTGTGGCTTTAGTATCAAGATAATGGTGACCAGATAGAGTAGGTTTGGAAGAGAAAGTGTATTGACTGTATCTTTTCAAAAACCAAATACTCATTTCATTGATGTTTTGTATGTTTTACTCTTTATTTCATTTCACTTCTGCTGTGATCATTGTTATTTCTTTCCTTCTAATTTTAGGCTTGGTTTGCTCTTACTTTTCTAGAGCCTTGAGACACATCAATAGGTTTTGCATTTGAAATCTTTCTCTTTTGATGCATTTATCACAGTTAAGTTCTCTCTTAGTATTGCTTTTGCTGCATCCGTAAGTTTTTTGCTTTTTGTTGTTTTTTATTTTGTGTGTGTGGGGGGTGTTTTGTACTAGGGATCGAACTCAGGACCTTGTGCTTGTGAAGCAGGTGGTAGAACCACTGAGCTAAATCCTCAGGATGTATCTGTAAGTTTTAGAAAGTATCTTTTTTTTTTTGGTACCCGGGATTGAACTTGGGACCTTGTGCTTGTGAGGCAGGCACTGGAACCACTGAGCTAAGTCCCCGGCCTTTGTATCTGTAAGTTTTGATATGTTGTGTTTCTATTTTCATTCGTTTCAAGAACATTTTTAATTTCCCTTTTGATATCTTCAGCAATCCATTATTTGTTCAAAAGCATGTTAAATCTATATGAACTTGTGAAATTTCTAAAGTTAATTTTGTTGTTGGTCAGCAAAGGTACATGCTGTGGTTTTCATTCTTTTGAATTTGTTTAGACTTGTTGTGGCCTACCATATCACTGCTCTCAGAGAATGCTCCATGTGCTGATGAGGACACGGTCCTCAGCAGTTACTGAATGAACTGTTCTATAAAAGTCTAAGTACATCTGGTCCGTAGTCCAGATAACCTCTAGTATCTTGGAGTTTGTCTGATCAAGCTCTCTGCTAAAGAAAGTAAATGTTGAAACTCCCAGTTATCAGTGTGTTATCAGGTGTCTGCCCCTTTAGATCTTGTAGTGTTTGTTCCACAAAACTGAGTGTCCCAGGCTTAGATACATCTACATTCATGATCATTATAAATATCTTCTTGTTGAATTGATCCCTGATCACATCCAGAGGATATTTTTCTTGTAGCTTTTGGCTGAAATTATTTTTACATACCCCTTGCTTCTAAAACTTTACATACACACACACATTTTAATTTTCCCCAGCATTCCACAAAAGTATTTCTGTCTACTTTATAGTCTCTGTGTCCCCTAGGACAAGGGTCCAGTCAGCACCATTATAGTCCCATGTCAGGCATGTTGGATTTCATGTATCAGAAAATGGGCTTAGAGATTTTTAAGCAAATGTTCCTCCATGTGAAACAGGCCACCATGTGACAAGGAAATTAAATGGTGTCTCAGGATTCAAGGTCATTTTAGACTGTCTGTGTGTGCACTCCTCATTCATCTGTCCCCATCTTCTGTCTGCTGGGTGAAGAAGTCACTTTCTTTGATCTGGGGGCCTAATGAGGAGGCAGACTTTCAAATTGGCGATGGCATCAGCTGTCTCCAGGCACTGTGGGAAATGTGCACAGGTGTGTGGTGGGCTCCAGAAGCCACAGGCAAGCCCCCTGGGAGCCTTGCTGGGGTCACCCTGGCCAGGCACAGGTGGCTGGCTGGTTTTGCTGCTTCTCCCTGGTGTGTGGCACAGGGAAACCACCTTGGCCCCAGCTGGCCCCTGCCAGGCTCAGTGCTAGGGTCTGGAACTTGAGGTGCTGCCCTGAGGTGGGGGACAGAGAGCCCTACTCTGACGTTCAGAGCCCAAGCTCTGAGATGGAGCCAGGCAGAAGGCTCACGGCAAAGCTATAAATGGGTTTTGTACTTTTTCTATAAAAGGGCAAACATGATCCCCTTCAAGTCTGATTATTTTTATCTGCTGCTGCCTAGAACCTGACTTGAAGGCTGTCAGTCATTTAACTAACTGGGAAGCTGACAATAGGGGCAGAGATTGGCAGTGCCCACACTGCTGTGGACACGCTCACTTGGTCAGCCATGGAAAGCTCACCAGGCATTGGGGAGGTCACAGCTGCTGCCAGTGCTGCACACAGCAGTGAGTGCACACTCCTGTCCCTCTGGCTCTGTCCCCCAGAGAAACACAGAGGCCAGACACTGAGCAGCTGCATGTGCTGGAAATGGCATCACAGAGGGAACAGCACCATGGACTCCAGCAAACTCAGAAGCAGGGAAGCCTGTGGCGGCATCCTTGTACACAGCATCTGGCCTCTGGGTGAATGCCTGGTCCTGGTGGTATCTTATTGATAGCCACAGTTGGGCCAGGGTGCATGAGGACCCCTCCTTCACAGACTGCAGCTTTTTCATGTATTTTGTTAGGGCTGTACTGAGTGCTGGGCCCCAGTCACATGGATGGGCTGGTGGGGCACGGCTGGCGTCCAGGGCCATCTCCTCTGGCTCCCCAGAGTCCTCTTAGGTGTTCTCTGGCAGCAGGTAAGGACAGATCAGCAGGTGGCTCTGGGCATGCCCTGGCGCATGGTGGTTGTGATAGGTGGGGGACGAAGTCTGCAGAGGCCTGGCTTCCCAGACACAGCCAGAGCCACTCAGAGCAGTGCCACCTGTGGGCAGGGGCAGCGGGCGGCCTCACAAGGGTGAGAGTCACCATGGGGCTGCTTCTTCAGCTGGGCAAAGGGACGGGAGTGGCCCTCACATGGCCTCAGCAGCACTGCTTGGACACCCTGGCTCAGCATCATAGAAATGCAGACATGAGCTCAGAAGCTAGCACAGTTGTCCTAGGGACTTTTCAGTCTGGACAGTTACATCTTTGTCTGCTTTTTGTTGTTGTTATATTTGTTGTTTTTTGCAGCACTGGGGATCAAACCCAAGACCACAGTGAGCTTTTTATTTTGAAATGAGGTCTTGCCCAGTTGCTCAGACTGGCCTCGAACTTCTGATCCTCTTGCCTCAGCCTCCCTTGTAGTGTGAGGACAGGCATGTGCCACCACACCTGGGTAACCTCAGGCATCTCTGCAGCTCAGAGGAGGAGGTCGCAGCCCCCTCCAGGTATCGATGGTGCTTTAGTCAGTGCTGGCTGCTGTCAGAGGAAGGGCTCAAATGACAGGCACAGATTCTCCTAGTCCCTGAGGCTGGCAGAGCTCGGGCCACTGGGCTGGCTCCTCCCAAGGCCTCTCCTTCGCACCTAGGTGCCACCTGCTCCCTGTGTCCACCCTCGCTTACCCTCTGTGCATGTCTCTCTCCCAGTCTGCACTGGCTCACAGGGCCCAGCCAGAGTGGAGTAGGGCCACCATTGCAAGCTCACTTCCCCTGCGTCCTTCCCTGATGGCCTGACCAGCAGTCACGCCTGAGTGCTGGGCCTCCGCATGCCCCTCACAGCCTAGCAGCACTACAGCAAGGAGAGCCCTGTGCTGTCATTTCGTTATCCCCTCAGGAGCCGGGCAGGAGAGACTCTGGGTTGTCTGCCAGGAAAAGGATCTCGATTACAAACAGAGATAATTTTTTGCATCACCAAACTCACATTACATTTGCTTTCATGTTTTATTGCTAAAACCTTTTGTGTGTGGTGATTTTCTGAGTTAAGAAGAGCAGAAAATACCCATGGCAGCCAAAATATACCCGGCCACTAGAAATGTGCTGGCTGATTTCTTCCTTTCCAAATTCAGCGATAATTGAAGTGAACTTTCATAGTGCACTGATTCTTCAGCTGATGGAAGGCTCACCAGGAAATGCAGTACTGAAATCTGAAAGGACCAGACCTTTATGCTTGGTGAAGTATTAGGGTCATTTCAGACTCTCCAGAGGCAAATATGGGCTTCAAATCCTCTACCTTTGATTCAGGCGCTCAGTAGCCTCCAAAAAATATGAGTTCGTTATGAGTCAAATAATTCAGTGAGTAAATTATTAACTAATAAAACGTCTTTCTCCCCCTAATCTACTCTGGAATAACTAATCACCCAGAAGCAAAATCAGTGCTTAGTGTTGCATACAGAGATGCAAGTCCCTGGGACGACTGTACAGACACTACTGGGAAGTGTCTGGGGAGCTGAGGACGAAGCGGACGGAGACAGAGGCTGGAGAGAGGGGACATTCACATGCCAGAGCCCGCACCCCAGTAAGTCTTAGCCTCCCGTGTGCTCCACCATTAGCTGCTGAGGGTACTCAAGCCAGCTGCAGGGTTGCAGGGCTGTGAGCTTGCAGAGAACAATGCCTGTGCTGGCTGCCCACAGTCACCCACCAGTTGGAAAGGGGCTGTGAACCCTCCAGACAGTCAGTGAGTCTCTTCCTCCTGAGAGCCAGTCTGGAACAGGCAGCTGAAAGCACTCAGGCATCTTGCTGCAGAGCAGACCCTGGGCCTCTCTGGGTGGGTGGAAAGACTTCCTGTCACGTGAGCATGTTCTGACTCAGCTTCTCAGAAGTGGTAGCCCCTGAGGGAGGCTCCTGCTGGTAGGCAGGGGCAGGACATAGCCAGGCTTGTGCAGATGGGGGTGACCTGCTGGGTTTTCCTGCTCAGAGCTCAGGCATAGAAGGGGACTTCTAGTCAGATGTGGTGGTGCAGGCCTATAACTCCAGCACTCTGAGGGGAGCACACTGACACAGGAGGATCCAAGTTTGAGTCCAGCCTGAGTAACTTAGTGTCTCAGCGAGACCCTGTCTCAAAATTTTAAAAAAATGAGACGTTCTGGGAGGTAGCTCAGTGCAAAGGCCCTGGGTTGCTTTTTCATTGCTGAACAGTGTTCCATTCATGTGAGTGTGCAGCAGTGTGACTTCCCACCCCCCAGGGCATGGGCCTTGGGGTTGTTTCCAGGGTTTGGCACTAAGAGCACAGTGGGCCACATGTATCCCATTGCAGTCCATCCTGCACCTCTCTTCCATTTACACAGGACTGGGAGGACTCAGGCTAAGTGCCTGTTGAACTTCACGAGGAACAGCCCATTCCTCTGCAGAGGGACTGTGCTGTCTCACACCCTAGCAATGTGTGAGTGCTCCAATCCATTGCTCCACAACTTCACCAACACTTAGGATGATCAGACTTTTTATTCTTTCACAATCACTTCTAAAACTAATTTCATTTCCTTTCTGCTTAGTCTGATGACTAATGAGGTGGATATTTTTTGAACTTATTAACTACATGTATATTTCTTTTGTTTAGTGTTTCTTTAAATATTGTTTCCATCTATCTTAATATTGAGTTATAAAACTTGTTTATATTCATGGAGACAATATTTTTTAAATATGATATATGTCTTGTACTTTTTTGTAATTTTTTTCCCAGTCTGAGATTTCTGTGTTATTTTTCCTTAAAAAAGTCTCAAAGGTCACATTTTAAAAATTAATCAATGCATATGCACAGATCTATTTCTGTATTCTCCAAAATTTTCTATTGTTCTTCCTGTCCATCTTAATGGTAATGCCACACTTCCTTGATTGCTGTACAATTATGTCATTTTATAAAATTCATTTTTCTTAGTATGTGCTTCAATACACAGTGTTTGCGCTTAGCTGGGGACTCGGTACAGATACACATCTGGCCTTGTTACCATTGCTCCCACACACCCTTCCACCATCCTTCCCATCCATACAGAGGCAACCTCCCTGCTGCTTAAATGGTTCGTCATTTTGCTCTTCAAATGGTTTGTACTGTGACCCTCTCATATTAGAGAGGCCACGTGATACTGAACTCTGTGCTGACTGATTGCCTGCCATTAGGCTCTCAGCAGACACCACTGGACAGAAGCCCTGCATTTTCCTGCTTTCTTAGAACCAAACTGGATATTACAGGTCCATTGCATGGCCCTATAAGGCTTTCAGTGTACTATACAGTGTTTTAATTTTTCCTAAGTATTTCATGAACAGTATTTTGATGATAAAGTGCATTTTAAAAACCATCAATTCTTAGTTAATTACAGCTTTAAAATAATTTTGGCTTTTGTATTCTGTCTTTTGCCTGCTAAACTTGTTAGTTTTAGTGGGTTCTTTGAAGATCGGCTCACACTCTCTACACACGTGATCATGCCTTTTATGAGTAAGAGTGTCTCCCTCCTTCCTTTCCCACCCATAAGTGTTTCTCTCTGAAGCTGGCTGAGAGATTTGTCAAGAATGAGTGTTTTTTTAAATTTTTCTATTTTTTTCTATTAACATAATCATCTTTCTTCATATTTTAACCCAGTACACTTAAAATTTTAGTTGATTTTCAAGTGTTGGACCATACTTTCTCTCCTGGGACGTATCCATGATGTTGTCTTTATTTTTATTTCTGGGTTTGATTCACTAACATTCTTACAAAAAATTTTAAGATTATATTTCTGCTCTGGAGTTTTGTGGTAAGATCTGACTTTGGAAGCACTATGTTGGCCTCATAAAACACTCTGTTAAATGTTCCTTCCTTTCCCCTTGTCTTATAGCGCTTCTGCAGAATTGGGATCACAGATTCCTGAAACACTCGACAGAATCTAGCAGAGAAGCCACCAAGGGTTGCAGGCATCTTTGTGCGCAGTTTTAAAGCTGTGAACTCCAGGCATTTACAGCCCCAGTGTGTGCTTGCCTGATCTCCCGGTGAACCTGGGTGGTTTCTTCCCACAGGCCTCGCCCTCTCACCCAGCTGCCAGTTGCTGCTGGAGGCATCTGCGTGCACCCTGCTTGGGGCTGAGGGTCTGCAGCACCTGTGGCGATCCTGTCTCTCCTAATACTCCACTGTGACAAACCCAAGACAACCAACTCAGTCAGAGAAAGGTTTTGTCTTGACTCGGGATTCAGAGGTCTCCATCCACTCCCGCTTTGACCCTTTGTCAAGGCTGTCACAGCCGTCTGTGTGTGGCAGACAAGGCCACCTCCTAGGGTCCAGCATGCAGAGAGAGGCAGGGAGTGCCTGTGTCCTGGTGTGCTCTTCCTTCCCAATACCCTGCCTCCTCCCCCAGCCCCATAGGTGGGCGACCGAGCCTTTAGTGCATGGCCTCGGGGGACACTGCAGATCCCAGCTGCAGAGGGCAGGACAATGCCAAAGCCCAGCCCAGGGCTCGGGTGCACTGGTGTCCATGGGCCCAAGTCTGTGACATCTCCTCACTTCCTTGTGGCTGCCTGGGTGATCGGGGACGGGATCCAGAGGATGTGGTGGGTGGGGGGTACCCACCTCTCTCACGAGGGACACAGTCAGTCCCAGTGTCCTGAGGCCTCAGACAGCTCCTTCCAGCTGCCTCTGTGCTGGGGTGTTGGCACGCACCTCCTCCTCTGCGCTGCTGTAGCCCCAAGTGGGGCCCCGAGTTGCACTGGATTCCCGCAGAAAGCCCTTGGATGGACTCGATGCTCTGAGCTGGTCCTGTCTCCCAGGGGGAGCTTGGCATGGCTTCCCAGACCACCAGCTAGAGAGGGAGCTGCAGGCCCTGAGGAGAGGGAGGCTGAGGCAGGACCAGCACACGCGAGAGTCCCATCAGAGGCCCAGGGCCTGGGGTCCCCGTGTGCATCCTGGGCCCAGCATGGTCACTGTGTTCTTGTGCTTACACCACACTGCCCATTTAGGTTGTTCCAAGACAGGGGGCACGTGGCCCCCCTCCCTCAGTCACTTTCTCATCGCTGAGACAACACCTGACACCTGCAACTCTGAGGAGGAGAGGTTTATGTTGGCTCTTGGTTCACAGGTTTCAGTCCATGGTCAGCTGGCTCCAAGGCAGGGGGCCGGCAGAGGGACCTGGAGGAGGAGAGCTGCTCAAAGCATGGTGGACAGGAAGCAGAGAGAAGGAGAACCGGAAGATGAGCTGACCTGCCTCTTCCAACCGGGCCAGAGCTCCCAGGGCAAGTCAGCCAGATGCCTTCGTCGCCCTCCCCAAAGCCCCACCTCTGAGCGCATGAAGCTTTTGGGGACATCCAGATCTAAACCCCAACCTCACACCAGTGACGCCGCTCCATGGGTCAAATAAATGTGAGTGGACCCAAGAGAACTGTCCCTTGCTAAAATCAAAGCAAAACCAGCCAACCAAACAAGATGCCCTGTGGCTCTCCTCAGGCCTCTGTGCGGTGATTATTAGATGAACATGTCTTTCTCTACTAAAGCAGGAGCCACACGGGATGGGTGGGCTCACATCCAGCCCTCTGCTCCATGGGTGGAGAAACAGCTGCGATTCCTGAGTAGATGAGCAGCTGTAGTAATGGTGACTCTGCCGGCCCCAGAAGAACCACGGCTCCCGGGAGCCCAGCACCCCACACCATGCTGAGTAGTCCCTGCAGCACCTCTCTGTGCACGCAGGACCAGGCGGGGGGACAGCTGTACCCCACGGTACAAACAGAGCAGAACAGGAGCTGGGTGCTGGAGGAGGGAGCACCCGATGCAGAGCTCACCATGGAGGCAGGAGGGTGTGGGTGGGGTCCTCTGTCCTGCTGGGGGAATGAGGGTGATCTGCTTCGGTGGCCACCACTGTGCCTTTGGAGAAGGCTGGGTGATGCTGGAAACACTCGCCCTGAGATTTAACTGGGTGGGGGCCGCTGGGTCCAAAGCTGTCTGGAGAAGGCTGGGATCTGCGTGCCCTGTCCACCCCCTCAGGGTCACT